>NC_133328.1:174432441-175032441 GCF_042186555.1 Aquarana catesbeiana | reverse complement strand
ACATGAGCGAGAGGTGGAGGAAGACTGACTCCTGCTTTCCGGTTATGTTATCTGGTCCCAAGTTAAAACCCTGCTTACTATATTTTTGGGGAAATTCTTTTGCTTGCTAAACAGATGTTCTCTGGCTGGGGGACATAAAATTGAGGCAGATCAAGATGAGATCTACTTGATTCAAATGTGGATTTACCATCTTAACGATGATCAAGTCAAGGCTATTGACTGTAGCTATAATGACTAACTTTGCCCTGTTGGCGGTTTACAATGAACAATGGTTTGTTTTGTTCACCGTTTCTGTTTTTCAGCTGGTGTACTTCCAGCGATATCTACAGAAGAGAAGATCTGGTTCAGCTGTACAAACACCTCACTTTGCCTGCAGTGCATTGCATATCCATGTGGTGCTTTCTACCAACTAGGAATGAGCTTCGAGTTTGAGTCGAACCCATGTTTGACCGTTCGTCGAATTACGAACGATATGGGCCGTTCTCGCCAAATTCGAGTGGCATGACACGACCCATAATTCACTGCGGCATCGCAATGCATTGCTGGCTGATGATTGGCCAAGCATGCACTATGACCCGCATGCTTGGCCAATCACAGCGCCGTCTGTACAGAGAGCCGTAATTGGTCAGGGTGGCTTTGGCCAATTATGGCTCAGGGGGTTTAGTACACGACCCACACTATATAAGGCCGCCTGCACCACGTCGGCCCTGTGTAGTGTGTTCCAGCATTAAAGGAGAGATAGAGAGAGAGAGACAGTGTCATTTGATTTAAGTTAGATAGAGTAGGCAGGCGAGTCAGTTAGCTGCACTTACAGTGTATTATATATATATATATATATATATATATATATATATATATATATATATATGCATCCTAGGTGTTGTGTGTGTGTGTATATATATGTATATATATATATATATATATAGATATATATATATAGATAGACAGACATTGTATTCAGTTTAGCTAGACCTGTTCCTGTTATTCTCTTCCTACTGACAGGCAGGCAGGTGTTTTTACAGTATTTCCAGATACCTGAAGAAAATTGGTGGTGTTCTTCTGATCCTATTACTATTAGTCCTATTAGCTACAGTATTTACAGTTAGTGTAGTGCGTCCTCTGCACAGTGTGCACCTAAAGCTACCTGAAGAAAATTGGTGGTGTTCTTCTGATCCTATTAGTACCGCAGGCAGCTGCAGTATTTACAAGTTTGTGTAGTGCGTCCTCTGCACAGTGTGCACCTAAAGCTACCTGAAGAAAATTGGTGGTGTTCTTCTGATCCTATTAGTACCGCAGGCAGCTGCAGTATTTACAAGTTAGTGTAGTGCATCCTCTGCACAGTGTGCACCTAAAGCTACCTGAAGAAAATTGGTGGTGTTCTTCTGATCCTATTAGCTACAGTATTTACAGTTAGTGTAGTTCATCCTCTGCACAGTGTGCACATAAAGCTACCTGAAGAAAATTGGTGGTGTTCTTCTGATCCTATTAGTACCGCAGGCAGCTGCAGTATTTACAAGTTTGTGTAGTGCGTCCTCTGCACAGTGTGCACCTAAAGTTACCTGAAGAAAATTGGTGGTGTTCTTCTGATCCTATTAGTACCACAGGCAGCTGCAGTATTTACAAGTTAGCGTAGTGCGTCCTCTGCACAGTGTGCACCTAAAGCTACTAGAAGAAAATTGGTGGTGTTCTTCTGGTCCTATTAATACCATAGGCAGACAGCTACAGTATTTACTGTTAGTGTACTGTGTCCTCTGCACAGTGTGCACCTAAAGCTACCTGAAGACAATTGGTGGTGTTCTTCTGATCCTATTAATACCACAGGCAGGCAGCTACAGTATTTACAGTTAGTGTACTGCGTCCTCTGCACAGTGTGCACCTAAAGCTACCTGAAGACAATTGCTGTTGTTCTGCTCCTAGGATTACCACAGGCAGGCAGCTACAGTATTTACAGTTAGTGTACTGTGTCCTCTGCACAGTGTGCACCTAAAGCTACCTGAAGACAATTGGTGGCGTTCTTCTGATCCTATTAATACCACAGGCAGGCAACTATAGTATTTACAGTTAGTGTACTGCGTCCTCTCCACAGTGTGCACCTAAAGCTACCTGAAGACAATTGCTGTTGTTCTGCTCCTATTAATACCAGAGGCAGGCAGCTACATAATTTACAGTTAGTGTACTGTGTCCTCTGCACAGTGTGCACCTAAAGCTACCTGAAGAAAATTGGTGGTGTTCTTCTGATCCTATTAGTACCGCAGGCAGCTGCAGTATTTACAAGTTAGTGTAGTGCGTCCTCTGCACAGTGTGCACCTAAAGCTACTAGAAGAAAATTGGTGGTGTTCTTCTGGTCCTATTAATACCATAGGCAGACAGCTACAGTATTTACTGTTAGTGTACTGTGTCCTCTGCACAGTGTGCACCTAAAGCTACCTGAAGACAATTGGTGGTGTTCTTCTGATCCTATTAATACCACAGGCGGGCAGCTACAGTATTTACAGTTAGTGTACTGCGTCCTCTGCACAGTGTGCACCTAAAGCTACCTGAAGACAATTGCTGTTGTTCTGCTCCTAGGATTACCACAGGCAGGCAGCTACAGTATTTAGAGTTAGTGTACTGTGTCCTCTGCACAGTGTGCACCTAAAGCTACCTGAAGACAATTGGTGGTGTTCTTCTGATCCTATTAACACCACAGGCAGGCAACTATAGTATTTACAGTTAGTGTACTGCGTCCTCTCCACAGTGTGCACCTAAAGCTACCTGAAGACAATTGCTGTTGTTCTGCTCCTATTAATACCAGAGGCAGGCAGCTACCTAATTTACAGTTAGTGTACTGTGTCCTCTGTCCTCTGTGTCCTCTGTCCTCTGCACAGTGTGCACCTAAAGCTACCTGAAGAAAATTGGTGGTGTTCTTCTGCTCCTATTAATACCACAGGCAGGCAGCTACAGTATTTACAGTTAGTGTATTGTGTTCTCTGCACAGTGTGCACCTAAAGCTACCTGAAGACAATTGGTGGTGTTCTTCTGCTCCTATTAATACCACAGGCAGGCAGCTACAGTATTTACAGTTAGTGTACTGTGTCTTCTGCACAGTGTGCACCTAAAGCTACCGGAAGAAAATTGCTGATGTTCTCATACTAATAATACTAGAAGCAGGCAGTTGATTCTGCTAGCTGCAGTATCAGTATATATAGATACATCCCAGCTTTGAGCAGCTACATCTCACTGCAGGCCAATAGTATGTCTGGAAGGCAACAGTGCTGGTCGTGGACACGGTGCATCCTCATCAGCATGTGGCCGTGGGACACGCTTGTCCTTTTTTTCGGCAGCTGGCCATGTTGAGCCACAACATGCGGAAGACTTGGTAGAGTGGATGACCAAGCCGTCCTCATCCTCCTCATCCTCTCTCACCCAGGCTCAGGGTACTTTGTCTGGCAAAGCAGCTGCCAACGCGGCCTCCTCCCTCAGCTCAATGGCATCAGTCACTCCTTCCCTAGCCCCACCATGTCCTCCTGAGGAGTCTGTTTGACCACAGTGTTGGGTACATGCTCCAGGAGGATGCCCAGCGTTTTGAAGGCTCCGATGATGGTACCCAGCAAGAGGAAGGTAGTAACATGAGCCCAGAATGAGGGGGTGCCCAAGAAGGATAGCAATCTGGCAGTCATGTTCCCCCAGCTGCAGCATACTGCCAGCTTTGCTCCAGTGATGAGGGGGGAGGGGATGATGAGGTCACTGACTCCACATGGGTGCCTGATAGGAGAGAGGAGGAGGCACACCACCAAGACAGGATGCCCTCCAGGGGCCAGCTTAAGGGCAGCACACCGACTGCATCACACCGCAGAGCTCCGCATGTGCAGGGCGCTGCTGTCTCTGCACATTGTTCCAAAAGTTCTTTGGTGTGGGCCTTTTTTGAGACAAGTGCATCAGATCCCACTGCTGCTATTTGCAACATATGTCTCAAGCGTATCTTGCGTGGCCAAAACATCACCCGCTTGGGCACCACATGCTTGACCAGACATATGTCAACCTGCCATGCAGTTCATTGGCAAGCGTACCTAAAAGACCCACACCAAAGAATAAAGAGGACCTCTCCTTGCTCCTCATCAGCTGGGATCTCCAACCCCACTATACCTTCAGTCCTCTCTGAGACCTACACAGAGGAATGAAGGTGTAGAATTAGGTGTGTCACAACCAAGTACTGGGGGCAACCTGCTATCGGTACACCGACGTCAGATTGTACCAGGCAAATTTCCCTTCCACAGCTGCTGCACCGCCGAAAGAAGTTCGCTCCCAGCCATCCACATGCCCAGCGGTTGAATCCTAGCTTGGCTAAATTGCTAGCACTTCAACTGCTGCCTTTTCAGTTGGTAGATTCTGCACCCTTCCGTGAGTTTGTGGAATGTGCGGTTCCTCAGTGGCAGATTCCCAAACGCCACTTTTTCTCAAGGAAGGCGATTCCGGCTCTCTACCAGCATGTGGAAGGCAATGTCTTCGCCTCGCTGGACAGGGCAGTCAGTGGTAGGGTGCATATTACCGCTGACTCATGGTCCAGCAGGCATGAACAAGGACGTTACCTATCTTTCACAGTGCACTGGGTGACTTCTGGCAGCTGGGAAGGATGCAGGACAGGGTGCAGTAGTGTTGGAGGTTGTTCCACCACCACACCTCCAAAATGCTACTAGTGGTTATTCTGTCACACCTCTCTCCTCCACCCCCTCCTTATCTTCTTCCTCCATGGCCTCTTCCTGTGCTGATTTGTCCTCAGAACCAGCGGTGCTCCATAGGCGTTCAAGGGGCTATGCAAGCACGCAGGCAAAAAGATGCTGTGCGGTGCTTCAGCTGGTGTGCTTGGGGGACAGGAGCCACACTGGGGCGGAGATTCTGTCAGCTCTGCAGGGGCAGGTTCAGAGCTGGTTTGACGCCATGCCAGCTTAAGGCAGGTATGGTGATTTACGACAATGGCACCAACCTCCTCTCCGCCCTCCGACAGGGACAACTGACCCATGTGCATTGTTTGGCTCATGTCCTTAACTTGGTGGTGCAGCAGCTCTTGGGCAGGTACCCGGGCTTACAGGATGTCCTGAGGCAGGCCAGGAAAGTATGTGTGCATTTCCGCCGGTCATATAATGCCAGTGCTCGGCCGGCTGACCTCCAAAAGGAATTTAACCTGCCCAAGAACCGCCTAATCTGTGACATGCCCACCAGGTGGAACTCAACGTTGGCCATGCTGCAGCGGCTGCACACGCAGCAGAGGGCCATCAATGAGTACCTATGCGACTATGGCACCAGGACAGGGTCAGGGGACCTTGTTTTTTTCCCCACGCCAATGTGCTATGATCAGGGATGCATGCACTGTCCCGTCACTATTTGAGGAGGCCACAAGGATGGTGAGCAGTGACAGTGCATGCATCAGTGACACTGTACCTCTTGTCCACCTGTTGGAGCACACGCTGCATGGAATAATGGACAGGGCACTTGAGGCATAACAGAGGGAGGAAGAGGAGGACATCCTTACCTCTCAAGGCCCCCTTTATCCAGACAGTGTTCCTGTGTTCCTGCCGATCTCACAGGAAGAGGACGAGGAGGAAGAGGATTGTGTCAGCATGGAGGTGGAGCCTGGCACTCAGCATCAGAAGCAGTCTTTAAGGGATCATTTACAGTCTCAAGAAACCCATGGACTTGTACGTGGCTGGGAGGAGGTGGCTGCGGATCATGTCGTCCTTAGTGACCCAGAGGACTCCGGACCGAATGCCTCAGCAAACCTATGCTGCATGGCCTCCCTGATCCTGCAAAGCCTGCGGAAGGATCCTCATATTCGTGGTATCAAGGAGAGGGATCATTACTGGCTGGCAACCCTCCTTGATCCACGTTGTAATTACAATTCTTGCTCTAATATTTCACAGCAGGGCCCGTTCCAGCGCCCACCAAGAGTAACTGTGAGGACTTAGTGTTGTGGCACCAGCACCACCACCAAAGGCCCAATTTTTCTGCCCCTGTTCAACAGGGAAGAGGCCGCGTTGGCAGCTGCTTTGCCAGACAACGTACCCTGAGCCTGGGTGAGAGAGGATGAGGAGGATGAGGACGGCTTGGTCATCCACTCGACCAAGTCTTCCGTATGTTGCGGCTCAACGCGGCCAGCTGCCAAAAAAAAAGGCCAAGCGTGTCCCACAGCCACGTGCTGATGAGGATGCACCGTGTCCATGACCAGCACTGTTGCCCCTAGACACAGAGCCTGCTTGCCCTCTTTTATTGGCTTGTGACTGTCTGCCTCTCCTTGTTGGCCTTCCAGACATACTATTGGCCTGCAGTGAGATGTAGCTGCACAAAACTGGGATGTATGTATATACCGATTATACTGCAGCTAGCAGAATCAACTGCCTGCCTGTAGTATTATTAGTATGAGAACACCTGCACTTGTCTTCAGGTAGCTATACAGTAGGTGCAACTGTGCAGGGTACACAGTACAGTAATTGTTAATACGTCAAGAGCCTACACAAGCACCTGGCTTCAGGTAGCTATACTGTAGGTGCAACTGTGCAGGGTACACAGTACAGTAACTGGAAATACATCAAGAGCCTACACAAGCACCTGGCTTCAGGTAGCTATAGTGTAGGTGCAACTGTGCAGAGTACACAGTACAGTAACTGGAAATACGTCAAGAGCCTACACAAGCACCTGGCTTCAGGTAGCTATACTGTAGGTGCAACTGTGCAGGGTACACAGTACAGTAACTGGAAATACGTCAAGAGCCTACACAAGCATCTGGCTTCAGGTAGCTATACTGCAGGTGCAACTGTGCAGGGTACACAGTACACTAACTGGAAATACTGTAAAAACACCTGCCTGCTTTTCAGTATATTAGGAAGAGAAGAACAGGATCTAGCTAAACTGAATACAGTATATATATATATATATATATATATATATATATATATATATATACACACACACACACACACACAACACCTGGGATGTATATATATATATATATATATATATATAAAACAATACACTGTAAGTGCAGCTAACTGACTCGACCTGCCTACTCTATCTAACTTAAATCAAATGACACTGTCTCTCTGTCTTTCTATCTCTCTCTCTCCAGTCTCCACCGCAACACACTACACAAGGCTGCCACTGAGGCAGCCTTATATAGTGTGGGGCGTGTACTAAACCCCCCTGAGCCATAATTGGCCAAATCCTCCTTGGCTTTGGCCAATTACGGCTCTCTGTACACACAACGCTGTGATTGGCCAAGCATGCGGGTCATAGTGCATGCTTGGCCAATCATCAGCCAGCAATGCACTGCGATGCTGCAGTGAATTATGGGCTGTGACGCGCCACTCGAGTTTGGCGCGAACGGCCCATATCGTTCGTAATTCAGCAAATGACCGAACTCATCCCTAGTTAATATGGGAAAACGTGTCTCCTCTCCACTGATGCTTTATCACCCATCCTTGTTTCACTAAAACCCCCAAATTTTCAAACAACATTTGTCATTGGGACAGAAAGTGAGGTGAAATCTTCTGAAGAGGTGCACAGACAGCAAAACAAATGTTACAGGGGTGATAACCCTTCCCTATGTTTTCCAAAAAGCTTAAAAATAGATTTTTTGGCTGGAGCTACACTTTAAAAATGTACCAGTTCAAAATTACAAATAGATTCTACTTAACAACAAACCTACAGTCCCTGTCTTGTTTGCACCGCCTGTATACTGCTGTTCAGAGTATATAGGGCCTGGGGGCCCCCACGCCTTTCCTTTTTTTAATTTGGGTGCGGGGTTCCCCTTAATATGCATACAAGACCCAAAGGGCCTGGTAATGGACTGGGGAGGGGGGGTACCCATGCCGTTTGTCGAACCGATTTTCATCCATATTGCCGGGACCTGACATTACATTAAAGCCGCAAGCAGTTTTAAATGACTTTTATTCCTTTAAAAATGTCATTTTGTGCAGGGACTGTTCTAAGCACGGGAAACACGTGCCACTTTAATGGCATACTATAGACACCCCCCAGGTACGATATTTGAAGGAATAGTTCACTTTTTTTTCACTTTAAGCATCATTAAAATCACTGCTCCCGAAAAAACTGCCATTTTTAAAACTTTTTTTTGCATTGATACATGTCCCCTGGGGCAGGACCCGGGTTCCCAAACCCTTCTTAGGACAATACCATGCATATTAGCCTTTAAAATTAGCACTTTTGATTTCGAATGTTCGAGTCCCATAGACTTTAATGGGGTTCTAAAGTCCGCGCGAACTTTCGGTCCGTTCGCAGGTTCTGGTGCGAACCGAACCAGGGGATGTTTGGCTCATCCCTACTATCAACCATTGCCTGCCTTGTGTTCTGCATGACTGATGCCCTAAGTATCCGGTGGCGTGGGGGCCTCTTAGCTCAGGGCTCCTCAATAATGTTGCTTATATTACTGGCATACCTTTCTCCATGACAAAGATCCTTATAGTGTCCTGGAATGTTAGGGCAATTCATTCTGCACTTAAAAACATACTATGATTTTTATGTGTCTTACTAAATTTAATCCAGGTGTATTTTGCTTTCAGGAAACTCATTTGATAGCAGAGATGGTGTGCGGTTTGCATTACTCCTGGGTGGGGAGGGCATATCACTCACATACCTCCTACTCTAGGGGGGTTTTGATACATGGTGCCCTCGACTACCAGGAGTATGCTAGTAAAGTTGACTCAGAGGGTAGATTTGTTTTTCATTCATTGCCGTTTTGGTTTACCGACATATACAGTATACTAGCTTGTGTGTATATTCTTCTGCTTTTTACAGCTCAGGCTCCTAATTTCCTATTTGGATTGCAGGCTGGATGTACTGTTGCTCCTAATTGGTGATTTTAACTGCTGTTTGAATCCAGGCTTGGATAGACATCCAGCTCCTAGGTCCTCTGCCCTCTCCAGGGGTACTCCCTTTGCGCAGTTGTTGCAAGAGGAGGGCTGGGTGAATATCTGGTGACACCATAACCCTAAAGTCAAACAATTTACATGTATTTCTAAAACACACGGTAGCTTGTCTAGAATTGACCTTGGTGTGGGAAACTCAAGCATTCTTACGTTTGTCTCCAATTTGGTATATAGACCCCATAGTCTGTCTGATCAGTCTCCTTTTGTGGCACACCTAACAGTATCCCTACCGGTTACACTACCTAGAGCCCCGTGGAAATTAAATGCATACTGGCTGAAGTTATTTCATTCTCATGATGGATTGGAGTGAAGCATGGGCGAGTTTTTCACATTTGAGGATCCCACCGATACTTGCTTACAACAATGGGAGGCATTTAAGGCTAATCTGAGGGGCTTATTGATAGCAGAAATGAATAAGGTTAAACATGCTTCCTCTGCTCTAAAGGCCGAGGTGGAATCTCAGGTAGGGATGAGCCGAACACCCCCCAATTCGGTTCGCACCAGAACCTGCGAACGGACCGAAAGTTCGCACGAACGTTAGAACCCCATTGACGTCTATGGGACTCGAACGTTCGAAATCAAAAGTGCTCATTTTAAAGGCTAATTTGCATGGTATTGTCCTAAAAAGGGTTTGGGGACCCGGGTCCTACCCCAGGGGACATGTATCAATGCAAAAAAAACTTTTAAAAACGGCCGTTTTTTCGGGAGCAGTGATTTTAATGATGCTTAAAGTAAAAAAAAAAAAAGTGAAATATTCCTTTAAATATCGTACCTGAGGGGTGTCTATAGTATGCCTGTAAAGTGACGCGTGTTTCCCGTGTTTAGAACAGTCCCTGCACCAAATGTCATTTTTAAAGGAAAAAATCTCATTTAAAACTGCTTGCGGGTTTAATGTAATGTTGGGTCCTGGCAATATGGATGAAAATCAGTGAGACAAACGGCATGGGTACCCCCCAGTCCATTACCAGGCCCTTTGGGTCTTGTATGGATATTAAGGGGAACCCCGCACCCAAATTAAAATAAGGAAAGGTGTGGGGCCACCAGGCCCTATATACTCTGAACAGCAGTATACAGGCTGTAGGTTTGTTGTTAAGTAGAATCTCTTTGTAATTTTGAACGGGTACATTTTTAACGTGTTTAGCTCCAGCCAAAAAATCTTTTTTAAGCTTTTTGGAAAACATAGGGAAGGGTTATCACCCCTGTGACATTTGTTTTGCTGTCTTTCCTCCTCTTCAGAAGATTTCACCTCACTTTTTGTCCCAATGGATTGGAAAGCATCAGTGGAAAGGAGAAATGTTTTTCCCATATTAACTCTTACAGGAGAGAATTTCCCTTCCTAGGGGTAGATTTATTCTCACTTCCTGTTGTCTCCTTCCGTTTGGAAGTAGGAGTCGTTTGTAAGTTAGTTGTTTGAAAGTAGGGTCCTGCCCTATATACTCAGCAGAAATTTGGGCCTTAGGTGTTGCTGTGGCCACAACACTGTAAGCCCTCACAGGGCTCTGCTGTGAAATATTAGATCAAGAATTGTAATTACATGCCCCTGTTGAACAGGAGCTGAAAAATTAGGCCTTAGGCACTGGTGCTGGTGCCACAACACTGCAACCCCTCACAGACACTCTAGTTGGAATGCAGGAACGAGCCCTGCTGCAAAGTATTGCATCAAAAATTGTAATTACACGCCCCTGTTAAACAAGGGCTGAAAAATTGGGCCTTAGGCACTGGTGCTGGTGCCACAACACTGCAACCCCTCACAGACACTCTAGTTGGAATGCAGGAACGAGCCCTGCTGCAAAGTATTACATCAAAAATCGTAATTACACGCCCCTGTTAAACAGGGGCTGAAAAATTGTGCCTTAGGCACCAAAAATGTTCTTACAAGCTATCAGCGTGATGATTGAGGAGGAAGAGGATAATTACTCAGGGATAGTCACTCAGCATCAGCATAGGCAGTCTTTGAAGGGATCTGAGATTTCAAAAAAAATTATTCGGTTACATCAGCATCAGGTGCTTGGTAGCTGGTGGTGATCCAAGACTCATTCATTTTTATGAAGGTCAGTCGATCGACCGAGTCAGTGGACAGACGCACCCTGTGATCGGTTACCACGCCTCCAGCAGCACTGAATGTGCGTTCCGAAAGAACGCTGGATGCAGGACAGGCCAGTAGCTCAATTGCATACTGTGCAAGCTCTGGCCAGTGATCCATCCTCAAGACCCAGTAACCCAGAGGATTTTCGTTGGGAAAGGTGTCCAAGTCTGATCTTGCCCCTAGGTATTCCTGCACCATGTAAAACAGACGCTGGCGATGGTTGCTGGAACCGATCATACCTTGGGGCTGCGGACCAAAAAATTGTCTGAACGCATCGGTCAGACGGCCACCTTCTCCACCGCTCCTTCTTTGACTGACCGAAGCCTCAGCAACACGTTGTCCAGAAACAGGAGTTTGTAACCTCCCAGTCTCTGGGAACGCGTTGCACAGACCTTTCTGCAAGGCCTCCCGAAGATGTTTCATCCTCTGCTCCCTCTGCGATGGCAAGATAAGGTCCGCAACCTTACCCTTGTAACGTGGATCAAGGAGGGTTGCCAGCCAGTATTGGTCCTTCTCCTTGATACCACGAATACGAGGATCCTTACGCAGGCTTTGCAGGATCAGGGAGGCCATGCAGCGTAGGTTTGCTGAGGCATTCGGTCCGGAGTCCTCTGGGTCACTAAGGACGACATGGTCCGCAGCCACCTCCTCCCAGCCACGTACAAGTCCATGTGTTTCTTGGGACTGATCCTTTAAAGACTGCTGCTGATGCTGAGTGCCAGGCTCCACCTCCATACTGACACAATCTTCCTCCTCCTCCTCCTCCTCTTCCTCCTCGTCCTCTTCCTGTGTGATCGGCGGGCACGCAGGAACACTGTCTGGATAAAGGGGGCCTTGAGAGCTAAGGAAGTCCTCCTCTTCCTGCCTCTGTTCTGCCTCAAGTGCCCTGTCCATTATTCCACGCAGCGTGTGCTCCAACAGGTGGACAAGGGGGACAGTGTCACTGATGCATGCACTGTCACTGCTCACCATCCTCGTGGCCTCCTCAAATGGTGACAGGACAGTGCATGCATCCCTGATCATGGCCCACTGGCGTGGGGAAAAAAAACCAAGCTCCCCTGACCCTGTCCTGGTGCCATAGTCGCACAGGTACTCATTGATGGCCCTCTGCTGCGTGTGCAGCCGCTGCAGCATGGCCAACGTTGAGTTCCACCTGGTGGGCATGTCACAGATTAGGCGGTTCTTGGGCAGGTTAAACTCCTTTTGGAGGTCCGTCAGCCGAGCACTGGCATTATATGACCGGCGGAAATGCACACAGACTTTCCTGGCATGCCTCAGGACATCCTGTAAGCCCGGGTACCTGCCCAAGAACCGCTGCACCACCAAGTTAAGGACGTGAGCCAAACAGGGCACATGGGTCATTTGTCCCTGTTGGAGGGCAGAGAGGAGGTTGGTGCCATTGTCGCAAACCACCATTCCTGCCTTAAGTTGGCGTGGCTTCAACCACCTCTGAACCTGCCCCTGCAGAGCTGACAGAACCTCTGCCCCAGTGTGGCTCCTGTCCCCCAAGCACACCAGCTCAAGCACCGCATGGCATCTTTTGGCCTGCGTACTTGCGTAGCCCCTTGAACGACTACGGAGCACCGCTGGTTCCGAGGAAGAGGCCATGGAGGAAGAAGAAGAGGAGGGGGTGGAGGAGAGAGGTGTGTCACAATCATTAGCATTTTGGAGGCGTGGTGGCGGAACAACCTCCAGCACTACTGCACCTTGTCCTGCATCCTTCCCAGCTGCCAGCAGAGTCACCCAATGCGCCGTGAAACTTAGGTAACGTCCCTGTCCATGCCTGCTGGACCATGAGTCAGCGGTAATATGCACCTTACCGCTGACCGCCCTGTCCAGCGAGGCATGGACATTGCCTTCCACATGCTGGTAGAGAGCCGGAATCGCCTTCCGTGAGAAAAAGTGGCGTTTGGGTACCTGCCACTGAGGAACCGCACATTCCACAAACTCACGGAAGGGGGCAGAGTCTACCAACTGAAAAGGCAGCAGTTGAAGTGCTAGCAATTTTGCCAAGCTAGCATTCAACCGTTGGGCATGTGGATGGCTGGGAGCAAACTTCTTTCGGCGGTGCAGCAGCTGGGGCAGGGAAATTTGCCTGGTACAATCTGACGTCGGTGTACCAAAATCAGATTGCCCACAAGTACGTGGCTGTGACACACCTAATTCTACACCTTCATTCCTCTCAGTGCAGGTCTCAGAGAGGACTGAAGGTCTAGTGGGGTTGGAAATCTCAGCTGATGAGGAGCAAGCAGAGGTCCTCTTTGTTCTTTGGTGTGGGTCTTTTAGATACGCTTGCCAACGAACTGCATGGCAGGTCAACATATGTCTGGTCAAGCATGTGGTACCCAAGTGGGAGATGTTTTGGCCACGCGAGATACGCTTGAGACATATGTTGCAAATAGCAGCGGTGCGATCTGATGCACTCATCTCAAAAAAGGCCCACACCAAAGAACTTTTTGAATAACGCGCAGAAACTGCAGCGCCCTGCACATGTGGAGCTTTGGGGTGTGATGCAGTCAATGTGCTGCCCTTAGGCTGGCCCCTGGAGGGCATCCTGCCTCGTTGGTGATGTGCCGCCTCCTCCTCCTCCTCCTCCTCCTCTCTCCTATCAGGCACCCACGTTGAGTCAGTGACCTCATCATCCCCTCCCTCCTCATCACTGGAGCAAACCTGGCAGTATGCTGCAGCAGGGGGAGCATGACTGCCAGATTGCTGTCCTTCTTGGGCACCCCCTCTGTCCGTGCTCGTGATACTGCCTTCATCCAGCTCAGTATCATCATCAGAGCCTTCCAAACACTGGGCATCCTCCTGGAGCATGTACCCAACACTGTGGTCAAACAGTTCGAGGGACTCCTCAGGAGGACATGGTGGGGCTAGGGAAGGAGTCACTGATGACATTGAGCCGAGGGAAGAGGCCGCTGCTTTGCCAGACAAAGTACCCTGGGCATGGGTGAGAGAGGATGAGGAGGATGAGGACGGCTTGGTCATCCACTCGACCAAGTCTTCCGCATGTTGCGGCTCAACATGGCCAGCTGCTGAAAAAAAGGCCAAGCGTGTCCCATGGCCACGTGCTGATGAGGATGCACCGTCTCCACGACCAGCACTAGACACAAGCCTCTCTTATTGGCTTGTGACTGTCTGCCTCTCCTTCTTGGCCTTCCAGACATACTAATGGCCTGTAGCTGCACTAAGCTGGGATAGATATATATATATATATATATATATATGTACTGATACTGAAGCTAGCAAAATCAACTGCCTGCCTGTAGTATGAGAACACCACCAACCTTCTACAGGTAGCTTTAGCTGAACACTGTGAGGTGGACGCACCCCACTAACTTGTAGGTTTAGCAGAACACTGTGAGCAGGACACACTGCACTAACTGTAAATAGTCTAGCTGCCTGACTGTGGTACTAATAGGATCAAAAGAACACCAGCAATTTTCTTCAGGTAGCTGTATTTACTGTAACAAGACAAGCCTGACTGTCAGTAAGAAGATAACAGAAACGGATCTAGCTGAACACTGTGAGCAGGACGCACCCCACTAGCTTGTAGGTTTAGCTGAACACTGTGAGGTGGACGCACCCCACTAACTTGTAGGTTTAGCTGAACACTGTGAGCAGGACGCACCCCACTAACTTGTAGGTTTAGCAGAACACTGTGAGCAGGATGCACTGCACTAACTGTAAATAGTCTAGCTGTCTGACTGTGGTACTAATAGGATCAAAAGAACATCAGTAATTTTCTTTAAAATACTGTAACAAGACAAGCCTGCCTGTCAGTAAGAAGATAACAGGAACGGATCTAGCTGAACACTGTGAGCAGGACGCACCCCACTAGCTTGTAGGTTTAGCTGAACACTGTGAGGTGGACGCACCCCACTAACTTGTAGGTTTAGCTGAACACTGTGAGCAGGACGCACCCCACTAACTTGTAGGTTTAGCAGAACACTGTGAGCAGGACGCACTGCACTAACTGTAAATAGTCTAGCTGCCTGACTGTGGTACTAATAGGATCAAAAGAACACCAGCAATTTTCTTTAAAATACTGTAACAAGACAAGCCTGCCTGTCAGTAAGAAGATAACAGGAACGGATCTAGCTGAACACTGTGAGCAGGACGCACCCCACTAGCTTGTAGGTTTAGCTGAACACTGTGAGGTGGACGCACCCCACTAACTTGTAGGTTTAGCTGAACACTGTGAGCAGGACGCACCCCACTAACTTGTAGGTTTAGCAGAACACTGTGAGCAGGACACACTGCACTAACTGTAAATAGTCTAGCTGCCTGACTGTGGTACTAATAGGATCAAAAGAACACCAGCAATTTTCTTCAGGTAGCTGTATTTACTGTAACAAGACAAGCCTGCCTGTCAGTAAGAAGATAACAGAAACGGATCTAGCTGAACACTGTGAGCAGGACGCACCCCACTAGCTTGTAGGTTTAGCTGAACACTGTGAGGTGGACGCACCCCACTAACTTGTAGGTTTAGCTGAACACTGTGAGCAGGACGCACCCCACTAACTTGTAGGTTTAGCAGAACACTGTGAGCAGGACGCACTGCACTAACTGTAAATAGTCTAGCTGCCTGACTGTGGTACTAATAGGATCAAAAGAACACCAGCAATTTTCTTCAGGTAGCTGTATTTACTGTAACAAGACAAGCCTGCCTGTCAGTAAGAAGATAACAGAAACGGATCTAGCTGAATACTGTGAGCAGGACGCACCCCACTAGCTTGTAGGTTTAGCTGAACACTGTGAGGTGGACGCACCCCACTAACTTGTAGGTTTAGCTGAACACTGTGAGCAGGACGCACCCCACTTACTTGTAGGTTTAGCAGAACACTGTGGGCAGGACGCACTGCACTAACTGTAAATAGTCTGGCTGCCTGACTGTGGTACTAATAGGATCAAAAGAACACCAGTAATTTTCTTTAAAATACTGTAACAAGACAAGCCTGCCTGTCAGTAAGAAGATAACAGGAACGGATCTAGCTGAACACTGTGAGCAGGACACACTGCACTAAATGTAAATAGTCTAGCTGCCTGACTGTGGTACTAATAGGATCAAAAGAACACCAGTAATTTTCTTCAAAATACTGTAACAAGACAAGCCTGCCTGTCAGTAGGAATATAACAGGAACGGATCTAGCTGAACACTGTGAGCAGGACGCACTGCACTAAATGTAAATAGTCTAGAAGATAACAGGAACGGATCTAGCTAAACTGAATACAGTGTATATATATATATATATATGCAACACCTGGGATGCATATATATATACACAATACACTTTAAGTGCAGCTAACTGACTGACTGTCCTGCCTAATCTAGCTAACTCAAATGAAATGACACTGTCTCTCTCTCTCTCTCTAAGCACACCGGAACACACTGCACAGGGCCGCCGTGCAGGCGGCCTTATATAGTGTGGGGCGTGTACTAAATCCCCTGAGCCATAATTGGCCAAAGCCTCCTTGGCTTTGGCCAATTATGGCTCTCTGTTAAGGCGGCGCTGTGATTGGCCAAGCATGCGGGTCATAGTGCATGCTTGGCCAATCATCAGCAAGCAATGCACTGCGATGCCGCAGTGAATTATGGGCCGTGACGCGCCACACGAATTTGGCGCGAACGGCCCATATCATTCGCAATTCGGCGAACGATCGAACAGCCGATGTTCGAGTCGAACATGGGTTCGACTCGAACACGAAGCTCATCCCTAATCTCAGGTAATGGAACAACAATACATTGCAGAATCCCTCTGACCCTGCTAAGGAGGCATGGCAGTCTGCCCACTCTGCCTACGAGCATTTGCTCTCCTCTTTGGCAGAGAAGAAGAGATTCTTTTCTAAACAGGCATTTTTTGAGGAGGGCGAGAAAACTGGTCGCCTTTTGGCAAGGATTGCAAACTCTTACCAAAGATCCCCTGCCATAGGAGCAATAAAGTCCCAGGCTGGTCCCTTAGTACACTCACCTGAATTGATTATGCAGGAATTAGCTAGTTTCTATGAGTCTCTTTACTGTCCTGGAACCTCCTACACTCAAGAAGAACTTGAAATTTACCTACAAAATATAGCTTTCCCTGAACTCACGGCGAGCCACGGAGGGGGTTGGAGGCTCCACTCACCATAGAAGAATTACAGAAGGCAGTTGGCTCCTTCCCAAACTGTAAGGCACCTGTGGATTATGGAATCCCCATGGAAATATATGAACAATATTCTGAAGTATTGCTACCACATTTGCTGAAAGTTTTCAATATGTCCCTGGAGCGGGGTGGCTTCCCCCCTCTATGTTAAATGCAAATATCATTCTACTTCTTAAGCTGGGAAAGGACCCTGTGGACCCGGGCTTATATCGACCAATCTCATTTGCTGCAGAGTGATGTAAAGATCTTGGCAAAGGTGTTAGCATTCTGGCTGAATGGAGTTATTATGTCTATTATGCATTCTGACCAAGCTGGCTTCATGCCAGATAAATCCACTGCCATTAACTTACAACTGCTGTTCCTAAATATACAGTCCTCGGCTGATAATGTAGGATGTAGGGCATTGTAATCGTTAGATGCCACAAAATCGTTTGATAGCATGGACTGGAACTATTTATGGGCACTGTTAAAGTTTGGGTTTGGTCCTCACTATATATATATTGAGTGCGCCTTCTCTATAGTCAACTGTGGGCCGCTATTAGGGCGTTTGGTATTTTGTCCCATACTTTTGCATTATGGAGAGGGACTAGGCAGGGATGCCTGTTGTCCCCTCTCCTTTTTGCATTGGCTATTGAGCCATTGGCAATAGGGATCAGGTCTAACTCGAATATTATGGGCTAAAGGTGATGTTGTACGCTGATGATACCCTGCTTATGTTGGGTGATACTGATACTTCCTTGCAGGAGGCTATGTCAACCATTACCAAATTTGGTGGCTTTTCTGGACTGCACATAAATTGAACAAAATTTGCCCTACTGCTGCTGGATGGAAATGCCACACAACCTGTAGCCTCTACCCATTACTACCCCTTTTAAATATTTTGGGATTTAGGTTACTAAACATGGAATGCCCTCCGCTTATCGGTGGCAAGGAAGGTAAACTTAAATCAAGATGATACTCATGCCGCAACTTCTCTACTTTCATCATAATGCCCCAGTGGTTATTCCCTTTAAGATCTGGAAAGATAACCCCCCCAAGAATCAAACTAGTACATCTACAAAGGAAAGATGATGGTGGGTTGGCCTTGCCTAACCAATGGTTGTATTACCTGGCAGCACAACTGCAACACCTTATTGGCACTTTATGTGTTGACAGGGAATCAGTGAGCAAAACATATCGTTCTTCACAGGCAGTGATGCTACACACTATTTGTAGAGGTCCTATTCCAATGGCTCTGGAGGCTCTGGCCTTTGCAAAGCTGCGTAAAAAAATATCCAACCTATATCCTCATTCAAAAGGTGTGGAACAAAACTAAATACCTCCAAAAGGCAGATGGATATACTGAATACAGTCCTGTTTGGATGAATGACACCTATACAGAACTGGCCAAAATGCAATCTGGAGCTAATTGGAAAGAATATGGGGTTACACACCTTAAACAAATATTTCATAATGAGGTGCTCCGGACATTTACTGCCTTACAGGCCACATACAATTTGCTGTCCTCAATGCATTTCTACTACTTAACTCCAACATGAGGTTACAGCACAGAATAAGTCCTCGGAGTGGCATCTATCCCCGACCCCAGTGTTCAGTCTCATTAAGGATGCTGACTTATCTTAGGCTGGGTTCACACCTATGCGAATTGTATGTGGGTTTCTCTGCATCCAATTTGCATAGCAGGAGAATGTGACCGGCTCTATATGGAGCCGGTTCACATATCTCCCGGGCGGCTGCGGAGTGCACTGCACAGAAACAATGTGCGTCTTTAGTTCTGTCACAGGGCCGAATTCAGGCAAAGATTTGTCCCTGATTTTCCCTGAACCGGAGAATGGGGACGCACAGCGTTCCTGTGCAATCCACAGATGGTTCTAGTGTGAACCGAGCTTAAAGGTTTTATTTCACAATGTTATGCCATGCTATTACAATCCTATTTGAAGCAGAAAGCCTTGAGAGTATGGGAAAAGTGGGAGAGAGATGTTGGTCAGTTAGACACAGAGCAATGGGACGAGATATTTCAGGCGGTAGGTACCTGCTCATTGAACGTATCACAGAGACTTACTCCGTTATACATATTATTGCGGGTATACTATACCTCTCATAAAATTCAGTTGATGAATTTGCAATCTGAGTCCACATGAACACGTTGCAAACGTGATCATGGAGACCTCATTCACCTCTTATGGCACTGCCCCAAATTGCATTCATACTGGGCCGTAGTGGTGACTACTGTTAACTCGATTTAAAGTTTCTCTACCTCTGGACCTGAGAGCTTGCCTGTTGTGTGTATTGGAGGAATATAATTGGGAGGTACACACTTGAGAGGCCATACATAGAGTTCTATTCAAGGCCTGGAAATTGATTATGATTCATTGGAAATTGGAGGATCCAAATGGATTAACAGTATTGAAGAGGTGTTAAGAATGAAGAAGCTTATCTACCAACATAGGGGAAGAACACATAAATATGAGTGATTATGGGCGCCATGGTTTGATGTCCCAGGGCTAGCCCGGTGGATCTAATCACGGATAGACTACTTGAGTTTAATGCTGGAAAGCTACTCTGCAGAGGTTATTGTAACTTCTTGGTTGCAGTATCTTGCTTTTCTTCTTAAAGTTAATTTTTGTTGTATGATTGCAATGTACTGTATTGTAAAGCTAACAACTTTTGCTTACCAATCTTTAATAAAAATCTTTTTGTTGGATATAAAAAAAAGGGAAGACATTGGTGATCGTTAGAACCCACATTTTCTCCCACCTCAACATCTTCAAGCACTTGCCCCAGTGTCACCTGCACATCAGAGTTACATAGTTACATAGTTACATAGTAGGTGAGGTTGAAAAAAGACACAAGTCCATCAAGTCCAACCTATGTGTGCGATTATGTGTCAGTATTACATTGTATATCCCTGTATGTTGCGGTCATTCAGGTGATTGTCTAGTAGTTTCTTGAAGCTATCAATGCTCCCCGCTGAGACCACCGCCTGTGGAAGGGAATTCCACATCCTTGCCGCTCTTACAGTAAAGAACCCTCTACGTAGTTTAAGGTTAAACCTCTTTTCTTCTAATTGTAATGAGTGGCCACGAGTCTTATTAAACTCTCTTCTGCGAAAAAGTTTTATCTTTATTGTGGGGTCACCAGTACAGTATTTGTAAATTGAAATCATATCCCCTCTCAAGTGTCTCTTCTCCAGAGAGAATAAGTTCAGTGCTTGCACCCTTTCCTCATAACTAAGATCCTCCAGACCCTTTATTAGCTTTGTTGCCCTTCTTTGTACTCGCTCCATTTCCAGTACATCCTTCCTGAGGACTGGTGCCCAGAACTGGACAGCATACTCCAGGTGCGGCCAGACCAGAGTCTTGTAGAGCAACACATCAATGCTCTTGACCAGTTTACAGATACAGAGAATGATGGACCATGTCTGGGCATATTGTGTTGGCATGGCAGCTTGCAGTCTTCACCAGGAGCACATGTGACAGGGTGACAACACAGGAAGATATATGGAAGGCAGTTGTTACCTCATAACAGAAGTGTCCAAACAAAGATCTTAAAAGTTCGTTTTTTTGTTTTTTTCAAAATCATACTTACCTAGTTCGGTGCAGCATTGGTCTGAGCGATTAAAAACATGTAAAAAAAAGAATGAATACCACGCTCTAATAAAAAACAGAAAGTGAAGCAGCAACTAACATATGAAATACAACCATATACACCATAAAATGATAAAACAATAGCTGCGCTAAATGATAAACACAATATATGAAAAAATCATCAAATCAATAACAATATAATGAAAAGTGAATAAGATTGTGGGTATGACATTCACAGAAAGCAAAAAGAAAAAAGGGGCCAAATAAAGTGATATGTAGTGAAGGTAAGCTTGACATAAAAGTCCAAACAATCAGCCAGTTGCTGTATTCAAAACAAAAAAGTGCAGTCTTCCATCACCATTGAGTGTGAATCACCAGAAAAAATGCACGCTTACCAGAGGCAAGCAAGAGTAAGCTTGCGGCTATAAACCCAGCCAGGGCCTTTCCTTGGAGAATCAGAGACACACACCCAGAGAACAATGATCCAGGATCGGCACACCGCTCAGATAAATGGAAGGGACCCTCAGGTAACGTATCACCAAAACATTAAAGAAAAGGGACTTCCCATGGTATAATACCGTATGAATAATTTATTAGTAACCAAAAGAGTCACACTTACAAGCATAGGTAGAAAACGATCATAAGTAGCCGGGCCGGCTTGCGAGCACCCGTACACTCCGGGAACCACACGCGGTACATCAGTGCGTCCTGTCCGCCCATGATTGGTTGGTTCTCAGAGCTTCGTGACTGTCAGTCACCGCGGTCTGCTCCCCACCCCCCCTGTGCTCACTGGAGCGCTGGGCTGTGGAAGAGGCAGGAGTGGCTGGCTCAGCTTCTCAGCAACTCACTGAGAGGCTGAGCCAGGTGTCGGACAAGGGTTATTGAAGGATCCCGACCACATTGTCACAATCTTTCCTTAGCCTGGACCGGCCCTGTGATGTCAGCCAACAGGGGGCTTCAATCCGCTGTCTGCTGAAAATGGGTTACAGGAGTGTAGAACAGACTGTGTGCTGCAAGCTTTGACTCTGCTTCTTTTTTTTTACAAAGGTGAACTTTATTTAAGATCAATATTCACATGTCAGTTTACAACCCATTGCATAGTAATCAAAGGAAGTACAAATAAAAGTAAAATGTATTACATACATACATCTGTATAGTAAACATCCTGCAACATATATCCCTTTTTGATTGAAATATATCGGAAGGAGAATACTCTCACCTGTACCTGTGAGTCCTGGATAAATTTAGGGAAAGGGGGGGGGGGCAATGAAGGGGGAAAGAGGGGAAAGGGAACTGAAGGATTATATGGGGGGGGGGTGGGAGTGCCCCGACAACTCACAGGCCAAGATCCGCCCAGCCCAATCCGGATCCATCAAGGATCCTCGTCCGGATCAGGCGGAGCTACATCCAATTGTAAGGATCCCCAGGAATCTATCCAGGAGGACCAGATTTTATCAAACTTATGCGGGCAGTTCCTGTTGATGTATGTTATTTTGTACAAGGGTAATACCATGTTCAAGGTATTTCTCCAATCTGTGGCGGTGGGTGGTGCCCCACTCTTCCAACGCAGTAAAATTTCCCTGCGAGCATAGAAGGTAGAGTATACGATAAACAATTTAGCATATTTTCTCACTGTGGGGTCAGCTAGTATATTTAACAGCATGATCTCTGGGGCCAGAGGGAGTGAGGTCCCCACTGTTTGATTTATATCCTCCAAAACCTGGTTCCAGAAACCCTGCAGAAGGGGACGCGAGCAAGTCATATGCAGAAAAGAGGACTCTATATCTCTGCATCTAGGACAAGAGGAGGACCTTTCCGGGTATATGGTGGCCAGCCTACTTGGGGTATAGTATGCCCTGTGCAAAAACTTCAATTGAACAAAATGGTCTCTAGCAGAGATCATATTTGACACATATGAGGAGACGCACTCCTCCCAAGCCTCTTCTGTGAGTGAAGGGATGTCCTGTTTCTATTTTAGAAAGATCTTAGTTAACTTATCTGATGAGGACACTGAGAGACGGAGGTACAGTGCAGACAGGGGGCCTATCAGCACTTTAGAGGGCAACAGACTCTCCACTGGGTCTGACCCGAGAGTGACACCACTAGGGAATTGATGCTGGAAGGCATGTCTCACCTGTAAAAACCTAAAGAACATCCAATTAGGGAGGTTATATGCAGCCTTGAGCTCTGAAAACATATGCAGCCTGTGTCCTGTCACCAGATGCCTCAGTCCCACTATGCCCCTCGCTGCCCACACCTGTGGATCAGGAACGCTCCACATGTGAGGGAGATTAGGATTACCCCAAAGCAGTGTGTGAGGGGAAAAAGTATCTGGGGAGCGGTAAACCGCCCTAGCTCTATGCCATACCATAATAGTTGTATGCATCAGCGTGGTTAGTTCCGGGTGGGCTTTGACTCAGCAGTACACTAGGTTGCTAAGTGTAGGATATGACCCGAGAAGCGATGCCTCCAGGGTCACTGCCGGGTTATCCCTGGGCTGCGAAAACCACCAGCGAACCATCACCAATAGAGCCACCCAATAATATTGTTGGAAGTTAGGGAGGGCCAACCCACCTTGCCCCACCGATAACTGCAGTGTTTTTAAAGCTAATCTAGGCACCTTGCCAAGCCAAATGAAGGAAGTGACCATTGATTGTAATTTCTTAAAAAATAATGCTGGGATCTGGATCGGGCTATTTCTGAAGAAGTATACGAATTTTGGGAGATAAATCATCTTTATTAAGTTGATCCTACCCACAGTGGTCAGAGGAAGTGACTTCCATTCCATGCATCGTTTGGAGAATGACTCCAGCAGGGGTGTCAAGTTGAGATCTATATACCTGGCTATCGGCCCACCCATACGGATCCCCAAATATTTAAAGCTGTCCACTCACACCAATGGGCCCTGAATGGGAGGATTAGGCCTAGAGTGATCCAAGGGATATATGAGGGATTTGTCCCAATTTATTCTAATTCCGGAATATGACCCAAACACGTCTATCAGCTGTAGAGCAACCTGGAGGGAGGAGCAGGGCCATCTTAAGAGCATTATAGGCCCCCGGGCAATACAGTGCACTGGGGCCCTGTCTACACAATCACGCACGAGAATAAAAATGCAAATTATCAATAAGGCTATATTTCTTGGTACTTCCAACAAAATCAGTGTTTAAACATTAACACAACATTTGGACAATATAACACGAGTTTGATGGGCACAGTGGCAGCGTGTGATGGGCACAGTGGCTGCATTTAATGGGCACAGTGGCAGCTTTGATGGGCACAGTGGCTGTGTTTGATGGGCAAAGTGGCAGCTTTTGATGGACACAGTGGCAGCGTTTAATGGGCACAGTGGCAACTTTGATGGGCACAGTGGCTGCGTTTGATGGGCACAGTGGCTGTGTTTGATGGGCACAGTGGCAGCTTTGATGGGCACAGTGGCTGTGTTTGATGGGCACAGTGGCAGCTTTGATGGGCATAGTGGCAGCTTTTGAGGGGCACAGGCAATGGCTGTGTTTGATGCACAACTTGAACTTACTTAAGTAGACAGTGTTAGACTTGAGGCCGCCGGCCTGGTGCAGTACAGTGTGTCACTCACAGCAGCAAGGCAGCGGCAGCTATCAAGGGCCGTCTTTCCGCTCCGATCCCTCTCCATGCTGTCTGAAGAACATGGTGGAGGTGGGCAGAGATTGTTCACTAGCAGCTGGGGCGGACGAGGCACGCTATGAATGGTGGGGTGGCCGTGGCCTCTGACTGACGTCACTGGTTGCTAGCTAGACGCCGGGTGGCTGGCGATTCTAGCAATTGAGCAACCAGTGCAGTCAGTCAACTAAAGCAGCAGATTGCAGAGCTGAGGATCGGCCCTGGATGGGGCCCTCCAGACAAGTGGGGCCCCCGGGCAACTGCCCAGCGTGCCCAGTGGGAAAAACAGCCCTGGGGAGGAGGAGACATCACTCAAATACAGGATAGTATCATCTGCATACAAGGATATTTTCTCCTCCACCACTCCCACCCGGATCCCCTTAATTGTGGGTTCGGACCTGATCCTTGATGCCAGGGGCTCCACCGCCAGGGTGAACAGCCCCCGAGAAAGGGGACACCCCTGCCTGGTGCCCCTGCCTAATGAAAAGGTGCTTCTCCTTTAATGCAAGGATAATTCGAAATTATTTTAATTAAAGGCACAGAATTCAAAAGATTGAAGAAACTTTTAACATGTTAAAGCTTTTATGAGGGGATGAAGGATTGCTAGAGGACAAAATAAGGGGGATGAAGGATTGCTAGATGGACAGAATGAAGGGGATGAAGAGCTGCTGGAGAGAAGAATGAAAGGGATAAAGATATATTGGAGGGCAGAAATAGGGGGATAAAAATATGCTGGAGGGCAGAAAGAGGGAGTGTTAATTTGGATGTCAAATTTTGTTTCAGTTTTAGTCATAGTCTTTTGAATACTGAAGGACAGAATTGGGGGGTTGGTGTGAATAATTGCTAGAGGAAAAAAAAGTGGGGCATGAAGTTTTTTTTTGGGAGGACAGAATGGTGGGGGTGAAGAATTGCTAAAGGACAGAAGTTTGGGGATGAAGAGTTGCTAGAGAGCATAATGTGGGGGAGAAAAAATTGCTGGAGGACAGAATAATGAGGGGAATGAAGGATTGCTGGAGGACAGAATAATGAGGGGAATGAAGGATTGCTGGAGGACAAAATGATGAGGGGGGTGAAGGATTGCTGGAGGACAGAATGATGAGGGGGTGAAGGATTGCTGGAGGACAGAATGAGGGGGATAAAGAATTGCTGAAGGACAGAATGAGGGGGATAAGGAATTGCTGAAGGACAGAATGAGGGGGATAAAGAATTGCTGGAGGACAGAATGCGGGGGATAAAGAATTGTTGGAGGACAGAATGCGGGGGATAAAGAATTGCTACAGTATAGAAGGAGGGGGCATAAAGAATTGCCGGAGGACAGAAGGAGGGGGCATAAAGAATTACTGGAAGACAGAAGGAGGGGGATGAAGGATTGCTGGAGTACAGAATAATAGGATAAAGGATTGCTGGAGAACAGAAGGAGGGGGATGAAGGATTGCTGGAGAACAGAAGGAGAGGGATGAAGGATTGCTGGAGAACAGAAGGAGAGGGATGAAGGATTGCTGGAGGACAGAAGGAGAGGGATGAAGGATTGCTGGAGGACCGAAGGAGGGGGGTGAAGGATTGCTGGAGGACCAAAGGAGGGGAATGAAGGATTGCTGGAGGACCGAAGGAGGGGGATGAAGGATTGCTGGAGGACCGAAGGAGGGGGATGAAGGCTTGCTGGACGCAATTTTTTTTTTTTTAACAAACAAGGTTGGCCTTTATTGAGGAAATATGGTATGGTACAATCCATATGATGAAAGTAAGGAAGTACAAAGCAGTTCATACAATACATAATCACTCAGTCACAGACATAATATATAGTTAAGCACTTTGTTGTCAGAGAAGAATGTTATGAGAGAATGGACCTAATCAATATTAACAGCCACCTGAGGAAGAGTGGGGAGATGGGAAGGGGTGGGGGGCGCCGGGGGGAATGGCTGGGAGGGAAGGGGGGGGACAGCAGCATAACATCCCATAGCGAAGCAGAGGACAGGAGTAGTCAGCCAAGATAAACAAAATATCAAGTTTGTTTGGTCCAGGGCTGCCAAATTTGGTCAAATTTCTGAGGGCATCCCCTAGTGTATGTCAACTTATGATGGGGACAAGGGCCTCATCCCCACAACCCTTGCCCGGTGGTTGTGGGTGGGTGGCTTATTGGAATCTGTACATTGTACCCCTACTCATTTACCAAAAAAAGTGTCAAAAAAGTAAAAATGACAGGAGACAGTTTTTGACATCTACTTTATTAAAAAAAAGGAAAATCTCTGCCTCAATGAGAGGTGTCCTGCCGATTGCAGTCTTTTTGTGATCACAGCTCTTTTATAACCAAGGGCGGGGCGACATAACCGGTCGACCTCACCCCCTCTAACGGCATGTGATAACACGTGCCATCAGAGGGGGTGGGGTCAACCGTTTATGTCATCGGGTGGCCCCGCCCTTGGATATATAAGAGCAGTCATTGCGAAAAGGGTGCAGTCGGCAGGATGCCTCCCATGGAGGTGGAGTTTTCCCATTTTTTTTCTCTTGGGACCCTGGGCGCTGTAATTGAAGATGGATTTACATCGCGGGAGACTTTTTTTTTTTAAATAAAGGAATTGTCCAACACTGTCTCCTGTCATTTTTACTTTTTTGACACTTTTTTTGGTGAATGAGTAGGGGTATAATGTACCCCATACCCATTCACATGGGGAGCGGGATCTGGGGGCCCCCTTGATAAAGGGGGCTTCCAGATTCCGACAAGCCTCCCGCCTTCAACAACCACCGGGCAAGGGTTGTTGGGATGAGGCCCTTGTCCTCCAAAGCACCCTCCCCATGTTGAGAGCATGTGGCCTGGTATGGTTCAGGAGGGGGGGTGCTCTCTCGTCCCACCCTCCCCCCATTTTCCTGCGACCTGCCAGGTTGCGTGCTCGGATAAGGGTCTGGTATGGATTTTGGGGGGGACCCGCATGCCATCTTTTTTTATCTTGGCGTGGGATTCCCCTTAATATTCCCCTTAAAGGGCCTGGTAATGGACTGGGGGGATTCACGCTGTTTTTTCCAATGATTTTTAACTATATTGCCGGGCGCCGACAATACATTACAGCCGTGAGCAGTTTTAAATTACATTTTTTCCTTTAGAAATGTAAATTTGCTGCTCTCATTCATTACACTATGTACGGCCGCTATGTAAGCAGCCTTATACATAGTGTGGGGCATGGACCTAGCCCCCTGAGCCAAGATTGGCTGAAGGCACCCTGCCTTTGGCCAATCAAGGCTCTCACAGCAGAGTGTGCTGTAATTGGCCAAAGCATGCAGGTCAGGTGCATGCTTTGGCCAATCAGCAGCCGTCAATGCACTGCTATCTCGCAGTGCATTATGGGGCATTTCGCGGGCGCTCTAATTTCCCGCCAATGCCCCATAGTGTTTGGAATTCGGCGAACTTACATTCGACTCGAACCACGTGCTCATCCCTACCCATGATCCCACTGTAGGGAGGAAGGAAGAGGTCCATTTAACCAAGGATCATAATTCACTGCGGCATCGCAGTGCATTGCTGGCTGATGATTGGCTAAGCATGCACTATGACCCGCATGCTTGGCCAATCACAGCGCCGTCTGTAGAGAGAGCTGTAATTGGCCAAAGCCAGGGTGGCTTTGGCCAATTATGGCTCAGGGGGTTTAGTACAAGCCCCACACTATATAAGGCCGCCTGCACGGCGGCCCTGTGTAGTGTGTGTTCCGGCGTTGAGAGACAGAGACAGAGAGACAGTGTCATTTGATTTAAGTTAGGTAGATTAGGCAGGACAGTCAGTGAGTTAGCTGCACTTACAGTGTATTGTGTATATATATATATATATATATATATATATATATATATATATATATATATATATATATATATATATATACATCCCAGGTGTTTATATATATATATATATATATATATATATATATATGCAGTATATATGTGTAGTGCGTCCTCTGAACAGTGTTCAGCTAAAGCTACATGTTAGTGTAGTGCGTCCTCCTCACAGTGTTCAGCTAAAGCTACAAGTTAGTGTAGTGCGACCTCTGCACAGTGTTCAGGTAAAGCTACAGGTTAGTGTAGTGCGTCCTCTGAACAGTGTTCATCTAAAGCTACAAGTTAGTGTAGTGCACAGTGTTCAGCTAAAGCTACAAGTTAGTGTAGTGCGTCCTCCTCACAGTGTTCAGCTAAAGCTACAAGTTAGTGTAGTGCGCCCTCCTCACAGTGTTCAGCTAAAGCTACAAGTTACAGTAGTGCGACTTCTCCACAGTGTTCAGCTAAAGCTACAAGTTAGTGTAGTGCGTCCTCCTCACAGTGTTCAGCTAAAGCTACAAGTTAGTGTAGTGCATCCTCCTCACAGTGTTCAGCTAAAGCTACAAGTTAGTGTAGTGCGTCCTCTGCACAGTGTTCAGCTAAAGCTACAAGTTAGTGTAGTGCGACCTCTGAACAGTTTTCAGCTAAAGCTACCTGTAGAAGGTTGGTGGTGTTTTCCTGATCCAATCACTACCGCAGGCAGCTACATTATTTTAACGTTAGTGTAGTGCATCCTCTGCACAGTGTTCAGCTAAAGCTATCTTTAGAAGGTTGGTGGTGTTTTCCTGATCCTATCACTACCACAGGCAGCTACATTATTTACACGTTAGTCTAGTGCGACCTCTGCACAGTGTTCAGCTAAAGCTACCTGTAGAAGGTTGGTGGTGTTTTCCTGATCCTATCACTACCGCAGGCAGCTACATTATTTTAACGTTGGTGTAGTGCGTCCTTGCACAGTGTTAAGCTAAAGCTACAAGTTAGTTTAGTGCGACCTCTGCACAGTGTTCATCTAAAGCTACCTGTAGAAGATTGGTGGTGTTCGCATACTACCGGCAGGCAGATGATTTTGCTAGCTACAGTATCAATATATATATATATACACACACACTGTATTCAGTTTAGCTAGATCCGTTCCTGTTATCTTCCTACTGACAGGCAGGCTTGTGTTGTTACAGTATTTACAGCTACCTGAAGAAAATTGCTGGTGTTCTTCTGATTCTATTAGTACCACAGTCAGGCAGCTAGACTATTTGCAGTTACTGTAGTGCGTCCTCCTCACAGTGTTCAGCTAAAGCTACAAATTAGTGTAGTGTGACCTCTGCACAGTGTTCAGCTAAAGCTACAAGTTAGTGTAGTGTGACCTCTGCACAGTGTTCAGCTAAAGCTACAAGTTAGTGTAGTGCACAGTGTTCAGCTAAAGCTACAAGTTAGTGTAGTGCATCCTCCTCACAGTGTTCAGCTAAAGCTACAAGTTAGTGTAGTGCGTCCTCCTCACAGTGTTCAGCTAAAGCTACAAGTTAGTGTAGTGCGTCCTCCTCACAGTGTTCAGCTAAAGCTACAAGTTAGTGCAGTGCATCCTCCTCACAGTGTTCAGCTAAAGCTATAAGTGTAGTGCCTCCTCCTCACAGTGTTCAGCTAAAGCGACAAGTTAGTGTAGTGCGACCTCTGCACAGTGTTCAGCTAAAGCTACAAGTTAGTGTAGTGCGTCCTCCTCACAGTGTTCAGCTAAAGCTACAAGTTAGTGTAGTGCGTCCTCCTCACAGTGTTCAGCTAAAGCTACAAGTTAGTGTAGTGCGACCTCTGCAGTGTTCAGCTAAAGCTACAAGTTAGTGTAGTGCACAGTGTTCAGCTAAAGCTACAAGTTAGTGTAGTGCGTCCTCCTCACAGTGTTCAGCTAAAGCTACAAGTTAGTGTAGTGCGTCCTCCTCACAGTGTTCAACTAAAGCTACAAGTTAGTGTAGTGCGTCCTCCTCACAGTGTTCAGCTAAAGCTACAAGTTAGTGTGGTGTGACCTCTGCACAGTGTTCAGCTAAAGCTATAAGTGTAGTGCGTCCTCCTCACAGTGTTCAGCTAAAGCTACAAGATAGTGTAGTGCGACCTCTGCACAGTGTTCAGCTAAAGCTACAAGTTAGTGTAGTGCGTCCTCCTCACAGTGTTCAGCTAAAGCTACAAGTTAGTGTAGTGCGTCCTCCTCACAATGTTCAGCTAAAGCTACAAGTTAGTGTAGTGCACAGTGTTCAGCTAAAGCTACAAGTTAGTGTAGTGCGTCCTCCTCACAGTGTTCAGCTAAAGCTACAAGTTAGTGTAGTGCGTCCTCTGAACAGTGTTCAGCTAAAGCTACATGTTAGTGTAGTGCACAGTGTTCAGCTAAAGCTACAAGTTAGTGTAGTGCATCCTCTTCACAGTGTTCAGCTAAAGCTGCAAGTTAGTGTAGTGCGACCTCTGCACAGTGTTCAGGTAAAGCTACAAGTTAGTGTAGTGCGTCCTCTGAACAGTGTTCAGCTAAAGCTACAAGTTAGTGTAGTGCACAGTGTTCAGCCAAAGCTACAAGTTAGTGTAGTGCGTCCTCTGAACAGTGTTCATCTAAAGCTACAAGTCAGTGTAGTGCACAGTGTTCAGCTAAAGCTACAAGTTAGTGTAGTGCATCCTCTGAACAGTGTTCAGCTAAAGCTACAAGTTAGTGTAGTGCACAGTGTTCAGCTAAAGCTGCAAGTTAGTGTAGTGCGACCTCTGCACAGTGTTCAGGTAAAGCTACAAGTTAGTGTAGTGCGTCCTCTGAACAGTGCTCAGCTAAAGCTACAAGTTAGTGTAGTGCACAGTGTTCAGCTAAAGCTACAAGTTAGTGTAGTGCATCCTCCTCACAGTGTTTAGCTAAAGCTACAAGTTAGTGTAGTGCAACCTCTGCACAGTGTTCAGCTAAAGCTACAAGTTAGTGTAGTGCGTCCTCCTCACAGTGTTCAGCTAAAGCTACAAGTTAGTGTAGTGCACAGTGTTCAGCTAAAGCTACAAGTTAGTGTAGTGCACAGTGTTCAGCTAAAGCTACAAGTTAGTGTAGTGCGTCCTCCTCACAGTGTTAAGCTAAAGCTACAAGTTAGTGTAGTGCGTCCTCCTCACAATGTTCAACTAAAGCTACAAGTTAGTGTAGTGCGTCCTCCTTACAGTGTTCAGCTAAAGCTACAAGTTAGTGTAGTGCACAGTGTTCAGCTAAAGCTACAAGTTAATGTAGTGCATCCTCTGAACAGTGTTCAGCTAAAACTACAAGTTAGTGTAGTGCGACCTCTGCACAGTGTTCAGCTAAAGCTGCAAGTTAGTGTAGTGCGACCTCTGCACAGTGTTCAGCTAAAGCTACAAGTTAGTGTAGTGCATCCTCTGAACAGTGTTCAGCTAAAGCTACAAGTTAGTGTAGTGCATCCTCTGAACAGTGTTCAGCTAAAGCTACAAGTTAGTGTAGTGCGTCCTCCTCACAGTGTTCAGCTAAAGCTAGAAGTTAGTGTAGTGCACAGTGTTCAGCTAAAGCTAGAAGTTAGTGTAGTTCGTCCTCCTCACAGTGTTCAGCTAAAGCTACAAGTTAGTGTAGTGCGTCCTCTGAACAGTGTTCAGCTAAAGCTACAAGTTAGTGTAGTGCACAGTGTTCAGCTAAAGCTACAAGTTAGTGTAGTGCGTCCTCCTCACAGTGTTCAGCTAAAGCTACAAGTTAGTGTAGTGCGTTCTCCTCACAGTGTTCAGCTAAAGCTACAAATTAGTGTAGTGCGACTTCTCCACAGTGTTCAGCTAAAGCTACAAGTTAGTGTAGTGCGTCCTCCTCACAGTGTTCAGCTAAAGCTACAAGTTAGTGTAGTGCGACCTCTGCACAGTGTTCAGGTAAAGCTACAAGTTAGTGTAGTGCGTCCTCTGAACAGTGTTCATCTAAAGCTACAAGTTAGTGTAGTGCACAGTGTTCAGCTAAAGCTACAAGTTAGTGTAGTGCGTCCTCCTCACAGTGTTCAGCTAAAGCTACAAGTTAGTGTAGTGGGTCCTCCTCACAGTGTTCAGCTAAAGCTACAAGTTAGTGTAGTGCGACCTCTGCAGTGTTCAGCTAAAGCTACAAGTTAGTGTAGTGCACAGTGTTCAGCTAAAGCTACAAGTTAGTGTAGTGCGTCCTCCTCACAGTGTTCAGCTAAAGCTACAAGTTAGTGTAGTGCGTCCTCCTCACAGTGTTCAACTAAAGCTACAAGTTAGTGTAGTGCGTCCATCTCACAGTGTTCAGCTAAAGCTACAAGTTAGTGTGGTGTGACCTCTGCACAGTGTTCAGCTAAAGCTACAAGTTAGTGTAGTGCGTCCTCCTCACAGTGTTCAGCTAAAGCTACAAGTTAGTGTAGTGCGTCCTCCTCACAGTGTTCAGCTAAAGCTATAAGTGTAGTACGTCCTCCTCACAGTGTTCAGCTAAAGCTACAAGTTAGTGTAGTGCGACCTCTGCACAGTGTTCAGCTAAAGCTACAAGTTAGTGTAGTGCACAGTGTTCAGCTAAAGCTACAAGTTAGTGTAGTGCGTCCTCCTCACAGTGTTCAGCTAAAGCTACAAGTTAGTGTAGTGCACAGTGTTCAGCTAAAGCTACAAGTTAGTGTAGTGCGTCCTCCTCACAGTGTTCAGCTAAATCTACAAGTTAGTGTAGTGCGTCCTCTTCACAGTGTTCAGCTAAAGCTGCAAGTTAGTGTAGTGCGACCTCTGCACAGTATTCAGGTAAAGCTACAAGTTAGTGTAGTGCGTCCTCTGAACAGTGTTCATCTAAAGCTACAAGTTAGTGTAGTGCACAGTGTTCAGCTAAAGCTACAAGTTAGTGTAGTGCATCCTCCTCACAGTGTTTAGCTAAAGCTACAAGTTAGTGTAGTGCAACCTCTGCACAGTGTTCAGCTAAAGCTACAAGTTAGTGTAGTGCGTCCTCCTCACAGTGTTCAGCTAAAGCTACAAGTTAGTGTAGTGCGTCCTCCTCACAGTGTTCAGCTAAAGCTACAAGTTAGTGTAGTGCACAGTGTTCAGCTAAAGCTACAAGTTAGTGTAGTGCGTCCTCCTCACAGTGTTCAGCTAAAGCTACAAGTTAGTGTAGTGCGTCCTCCTCACAGTGTTCAGCTAAAGCTACAAGTTAGTGTAGTGCGACTTCTCCACAGTGTTCAGCTAAAGCTACAAGTTAGTGTAGTGCGTCCTCCTCACAGTGTTCAGCTAAAGCTACAAGTTAGTGTAGTGGGTCCTCCTCACAGTGTTCAGCTAAAGCTACAAGTTAGTGTAGTGCGACCTCTGCAGTGTTCAGCTAAAGCTACAAGTTAGTGTAGTGCACAGTGTTCAGCTAAAGCTACAAGTTAGTGTAGTGCGTCCTCCTCACAGTGTTCAGCTAAAGCTACAAGTTAGTGTAGTGCGTCCTCCTCACAGTGTTCAACTAAAGCTACAAGTTAGTGTAGTGCGTCCATCTCACAGTGTTCAGCTAAAGCTACAAGTTAGTGTGGTGTGACCTCTGCACAGTGTTCAGCTAAAGCTACAAGTTAGTGTAGTGCGTCCTCCTCACAGTGTTCAGCTAAAGCTACAAGTTAGTGTAGTGCGTCCTCCTCACAGTGTTCAGCTAAAGCTATAAGTGTAGTACGTCCTCCTCACAGTGTTCAGCTAAAGCTACAAGTTAGTGTAGTGCGACCTCTGCACAGTGTTCAGCTAAAGCTACAAGTTAGTGTAGTGCGTCCTACTCACAGTGTTCAGCTAAAGCTACAAGTTAGTGTAGTGCGTCCTCCTCACAGTGTTCAGCTAAAGCTATAAGTGTAGTGCGTCCTCCTCACAATGTTCAGCTAAAGCTACATGTTAGTGTAGTGCGTCTTCTGAACAGTGTTCAGCTAAAGCTACAAGTTAGTGTAGTGCACAGTGTTCAGCTAAAGCTACAAGTTAGTGTAGTGCGTCCTCCTCACAGTGTTCAGCTAAAGCTACAGGTTAGTGTAGTGCACAGTGTTCAGCTAAAGCTACAAGTTAGTGTAGTGCGTCCTCCTCACAGTGTTCAGCTAAATCTACAAGTTAGTGTAGTGCGTCCTCTTCACAGTGTTCAGCTAAAGCTGCAAGTTAGTGTAGTGCGACCTCTGCACAGTGTTCAGGTAAAGCTACAAGTTAGTGTAGTGCGTCCTCTGAACAGTGTTCATCTAAAGCTACAAGTTAGTGTAGTGCACAGTGTTCAGCTAAAGCTACAAGTTAGTGTAGTGCATCCTCCTCACAGTGTTTAGCTAAAGCTACAAGTTAGTGTAGTGCAACCTCTGCACAGTGTTCAGCTAAAGCTACAAGTTAGTGTAGTGCGTCCTCCTCACAGTGTTCAGCTAAAGCTACAAGTTAGTGTAGTGCGTCCTCCTCACAGTGTTCAGCTAAAGCTACAAGTTAGTGTAGTGCACAGTGTTCAGCTAAAGCTACAAGTTAGTGTAGTGCGTCCTCCTCACAGTGTTCAGCTAAAGCTACAAGTTAGTGTAGTGCGTCCTCCTCACAGTGTTCAGCTAAAGCTACAAGTTAGTGTAGTGCGACTTCTCCACAGTGTTCAGCTAAAGCTACAAGTTAGTGTAGTGCGTCCTCCTCACAGTGTTCAGCTAAAGCTACAAGTTAGTGTAGTGCGACCTCTGCACAGTGTTCAGGTAAAGCTACAAGTTAGTGTAGTGCGTCCTCCTCACAGTGTTCATCTAAAGCTACAAGTTAGTGTAGTGCACAGTGTTCAGCTAAAGCTACAAGTTAGTGTAGTGCGTCCTCCTCACAGTGTTTAGCTAAAGCTACAAGTTAGTGTAGTGCGACCTCTGCACAGTGTTTAGCTAAAGCTACAAGTTAGTGTAGTGCGACCTCTGCACAGTGTTCAGCTAAAGCTACAAGTTAGTGTAGTGTGTCCTCCTCACAGTGTTCAGCTAAAGCTACAAGTTAGTGTAGTGCGTCCTCCTCACAGTGTTCAGCTAAAGCTACAAGTTAGTGTAGTGCGTCCATCTCACAGTGTTCAGCTAAAGCTACAAGTTAGTGCAGTGCGTCCTCCTCACAGTGTTCAGCTAAAGCTACAAGTTAGTGTAGTGCATCCTCCTCACAGTGTTCAGCTAAAGCTACAAGTTAGTGTAGTGCATCCTCCTCACAGTTTTCAGATAAAGCTATAAGTGTAGTGCGTCCTCCTCACAGTGTTCAGCTAAAGCTACAAGTTAATGTAGTGCGACCTCTGCACTGTTCAGCTAAAGCTACAAGTTAGTGTAGTGCACAGTGTTCAGCTAAAGCTACAAGTTAGTGTAGTGCGTCCTCCTCACAGTGTTCAGCTAAAGCTACAAGTTAGTGTAGTGCGTCCTCCTTACAGTGTTCAGCTAAAGCTACAAGTTAGTGTAGTGCACAGTGTTCAGCTAAAGCTACAAGTTAGTGTAGTGCGTCCTCCTCACAGTGTTCAGCTAAAACTACAAGTTAGTGTAGTGCGACCTCTGCACAGTGTTCAGCTAAAGCTGCAAGTTAGTGTAGTGCATCCTCTGAATAGTGTTCAGCTAAAGCTACAAGTTAGTGTAGTGCGTCCTCCTCACAGTGTTCAGCTAAAGCTACAAGTTAGTGTAGTGCGTCCTCTGAACAGTGTTCAGCTAAAGCTACAAGTTAGTGTAGTGGGTCCTCTGCACAGTGTTCAGGTAAAGCTACAAGTTAGTGTAGTGCGACCTCTGCAGTGTTCAGCTAAAGCTACAAGTTAGTGTAGTGCACAGTGTTCAGCTAAAGCTACAAGTTAGTGTAGTGCATCCTCCTCACAGTGTTCAGCTAAAGCTACAAGTTAGTGTAGTGGGTCCTCCTCACAGTGTTCAGCTAAAGCTACAAGTTAGTGTAGTGTGACCTCTGCAGTGTTCAGCTAAAGCTACAAGTTAGTGTAGTGCACAGTGTTCAGCTAAAGCTACAAGTTAGTGTAGTGCGTCCTCCTCACAGTGTTCAGCTAAAGCTACAAGTTAGTGTAGTGCGTCCTCCTCACAGTGTTCAACAAAAGCTACAAGTTAGTGTAGTGCGTCCATCTCACAGTGTTCAGCTAAAGCTACAAGTTAGTGTGGTGTGACCTCTGCACAGTGTTCAGCTAAAGCTACAAGTTAGTGTAGTGCGTCCTCCTCACAGTGTTCAGCTAAAGCTACAAGTTAGTGTAGTGCGTCCTCCTCACAGTGTTCAGCTAAAGCTATAAGTGTAGTGCGTCCTCCTCACAGTGTTCAGCTAAAGCTACAAGTTAGTGTAGTGCGACCTCTGCACAGTGTTCAGCTAAAGCTACAAGTTAGTGTAGTGCGTCCTCCTCACAGTGTTCAGCTAAAGCTACAAGTTAGTGTAGTGCGTCCTCCTCACAGTGTTCAGCTAAAGCTATAAGTGTAGTGCATCCTCTGAACAGTGTTCAGCTAAAGCTACAAGTTAGTGTAGTGCGTCCTCCTCACAGTGTTCAGCTAAAGCTACAAGTTAGTGTAGTGCGACCTCTGCACAGTGTTCAGCTAAAGCTACAAGTTAGTGTAGTGCGACCTCTGCACAGTGTTCAGCTAAAGCTACAAGTTAGTGTAGTGCGACCTCTGCACAGTGTTCAGCTAAAGCTACAAGTTAGTGTAGTGCGTCCTCCTCACAGTGTTCAGCTAAAGCTATAAGTGTAGTGCATCCTCTGAACAGTGTTCAGCTAAAGCTACATGTTAGTGCAGTATGTCCTCTGAACAGTGTTCAGCTAAAGCTACAAGTTAGTGTAGTGCGTCCTCCTCACAGTGTTTAGCTAAAGCTACAAGTCAGTGTAGTGCAACCTCTGCACAGTGTTCAGCTAAAGCTACAAGTTAGTGTAGTGCATCCTCCTCACAGTGTTCAGCTAAAGCTACAAGTTAGTGTAGTGCGTCCTCCTCACAGTGTTCAGCTAAAGCTACAAGTTAGTGTAGTGCGTCCTCCTCACAGTGTTCAGCTAAAGCTACAAGTGTAGTGCGACTTCTCCACAGTGTTCAGATAAAGCTACAAGTTAGTGTAGTGCGTCCTCCTCACAGTGCTCAGCTAAAGCTACAAGTTAGTGTAGTGCGACCTCTGCACAGTGTTCAGGTAAAGCTACAAGTTAGTGTAGTGCGTCCTCTGAACAGTGTTCATCTAAAGCTACAAGTTAGTGTAGTGCAGTGTTCAGCTAAAGCTACAAGTTAGTGTAGTGCGTCCTCCTCACAGTGTTTAGCTAAAGCTACAAGTTAGTGTAGTGCGACCTCTGCACAGTGTTTAGCTAAAGCTACAAGTTAGTGTAGTGCGACCTCTGCACAGTGTTCAGCTAAAGCTACAAGTTAGTGTAGTGCGTCCTCCTCACAGTGTTCAGCTAAAGCTACAAGTTAGTGTAGTGCACAGTGTTCAGCTAAAGCTACAAGTTAGTGTAGTGCGTCCTCCTCACAGTGTTCAGCTAAAACTACAAGTTAGTGTAGTGCGTCCTCCTCACAGTGTTCAGCTAAAGCTACAAGTTAGTGTAGTGCGGCCTCTGCAGTGTTCAGCTAAAGCTACAAGTTAGTGTAGTGCGTCCTCCTCACAGTGTTCAGCTAAAGCTACAAGTTAGTGTAGTGCATCCTCCTCGCAGTGTTCAGCTAAAACTACAAGTTAGTGTAGTGCATCCTCCTCACAGTTTTCAGCTAAAGCTATAAGTGTAGTGCATCCTCCTCACAGTGTTCAGCTAAAGCTACAAGTTAGTGTAGTGCGACCTCTGCACAGTGTTCAGCTAAAGCCACAAGTTAGTGTAGTGCGTCCTCCTCACAGTGTTCAGCTAAAGCTACAAGTTAGTGTAGTGCGTCCTCCTCACAGTGTTCAGCTAAAGCTACAAGTTAGTGTAGTGCGACCTCTGCACTGTTCAGCTAAAGCTACAAGTTAGTGTAGTGCACAGTGTTCAGCTAAAGCTACAAGTTAGTGTAGTGCGTCCTCCTCACAATGTTCAACTAAAGCTACAAGTTAGTGTAGTGCGTCCTCCTCACAGTGTTCAGCTAAAGCTACAAGTTAGTGTAGTGCACAGTGTTCAGCTAAAGCTACAAGTTAGTGTAGTGCGTCCTCCTCACAGTGTTCAGCTAAAGATACAAGTTAATGTAGTGCATCCTCTGAACAGTGTTCAGCTAAAACTACAAGTTAGTGTAGTGCGACCTCTGCACAGTGTTCAGCTAAAGCTACAAGTTAGTGTAGTGCGTCCTCCTCACAGTGTTCAGCTAAAGCTACAAGTTAGTGTAGTGCACAGTGTTCAGCTAAAGCTACAAGTTAGTGTAGTGCGTCCTCTGAACAGTGTTCAGCTAAAGCTACAAGTTAGTGTAGTACGTCCTCCTCACAGTGTTCAGCTAAAGCTACAAGTTAGTGTAGTGCGACTTCTCCACAGTGTTCAGCTAAAGCTACAAGTTAGTGTAGTGCGACCTCTGCACAGTGTTCAGCTAAAGCTACAAGTTAGTGTAGTGCGACCTCTGCACAGTGTTCAGGTAAATCTACAAGTTAGTGTAGTGCGTCCTCTGAACAGTGTTCATCTAAAGCTACAAGTTAGTGTAGTGCACAGTGTTCAGCTAAAGCTACAAGTTAGTGTAGTGCGTCCTCCTCACAGTGTTTAGCTAAAGCTACAAGTTAGTGTAGTGCAACCTCTGCACAGTGTTCAGCTAAAGCTACAAGTTAGTGTAGTGCGTCCTCCTCACAGTGTTCAGCTAAAGCTACAAGTTAGTGTAGTGCACAGTGTTCAGCTAAAGCTGCAAGTTAGTGTAGCGCGTCCTCCTCACAGTGTTCAGCTAAAGCTACAAGTTAGTGTAGTGTGTCCTCCTCACAGTGTTCAGCTAACGCTACAAGTTAGTGTAGTGCAACTTCTCCACAGTGTTCAGCTAAAACTACAAGTTAGTGTAGTGCACAGTGTCCAGCTAAAACTACAAGTTAGTGTAGTGCGTCCTCCTCACAGTGTTCAGCTAAAGCTACAAGTTAGTGTAGTGCGTCCTCCTCACATTGTTCAGCTAAAGCTACAAGTTTGTGTAGTGCGTCCTCCTCACATTGTTCAGCTAAAGCTACAAGTTTGTGTAGTGCGTCCTCCTCACAGTGTTCAGCTAAAGCTACAAGTTAGTGTAGTGCATCCTCCTCACAGTTTTCAGCTAAAGCTATAAGTGTAGTGCGTCCTCCTCACAGTGTTCAGCTAAAGCTACAAGTTAGTGTAGTGCGTCCTCCTCACAGTGTTCAGCTAAAGCTACAAGTTAGTGTAGTGCGACCTCTGCACTGTTCAGCTAAAGCTACAAGTTAGTGTAGTGCACAGTGTTCAGCTAAAGCTACAAGTTAGTGTAGTGCGTCCTCCTCACAGTGTTCAGCTAAAGCTACAAGTTAGTGTAGTGCGTCCTCCTCACAGTGTTCAACTAAAGCTACAAGTTAGTGTAGTGCGTCCATCTCACAGTGTTCAGCTAAAGCTACAAGTTAGTGTGGTGTGACCTCTGCACAGTGTTCAGCTAAAGCTACAAGTTAGTGTAGTGCATCCTCCTCACAGTGTTCAGCTAAAGCTACAAGTTAGTGTAGTGCGTCCTCCTCACAGTGTTCAGCTAAAGCTACAAGTTAGTGTAGTGCATCCTCCTCACAGTGTTCAGCTAAAGCTACAAGTTAGTGTAGTGCGTCCTCCTCACAGTGTTCAGCTAAAGCTACAAGTTAGTGTAGTGCGACCTCTGCACTGTTCAGCTAAAGCTACAAGTTAGTGTAGTGCACAGTGTTCAGCTAAAGCTACAAGTTAGTGTAGTGCGTCCTCCTCACAATGTTCAACTAAAGCTACAAGTTAGTGTAGTGCGTCCTCCTCACAGTGTTCAGCTAAAGCTACAAGTTAGTGTAGTGCACAGTGTTCAGCTAAAGCTACAAGTTAGTGTAGTGCGTCCTCCTCACAGTGTTCAGCTAAAGATACAAGTTAATGTAGTGCATCCTCTGAACAGTGTTCAGCTAAAACTACAAGTTAGTGTAGTGCGACCTCTGCACAGTGTTCAGCTAAAGCTACAAGTTAGTGTAGTGCGTCCTCCTCACAGTGTTCAGCTAAAGCTACAAGTTAGTGTAGTGCACAGTGTTCAGCTAAAGCTACAAGTTAGTGTAGTGCGTCCTCTGAACAGTGTTCAGCTAAAGCTACAAGTTAGTGTAGTACGTCCTCCTCACAGTGTTCAGCTAAAGCTACAAGTTAGTGTAGTGCGACTTCTCCACAGTGTTCAGCTAAAGCTACAAGTTAGTGTAGTGCGACCTCTGCACAGTGTTCAGGTAAAGCTACAAGTTAGTGTAGTGCGTCCTCTGAACAGTGTTCATCTAAAGCTACAAGTTAGTGTAGTGCACAGTGTTCAGCTAAAGCTACAAGTTAGTGTAGTGCGTCCTCCTCACAGTGTTTAGCTAAAGCTACAAGTTAGTGTAGTGCAACCTCTGCACAGTGTTCAGCTAAAGCTACAAGTTAGTGTAGTGCGTCCTCCTCACAGTGTTCAGCTAAAGCTACAAGTTAGTGTAGTGCACAGTGTTCAGCTAAAGCTGCAAGTTAGTGTAGCGCGTCCTCCTCACAGTGTTCAGCTAAAGCTACAAGTTAGTGTAGTGTGTCCTCCTCACAGTGTTCAGCTAACGCTACAAGTTAGTGTAGTGCAACTTCTCCACAGTGTTCAGCTAAAACTACAAGTTAGTGTAGTGCACAGTGTCCAGCTAAAACTACAAGTTAGTGTAGTGCGTCCTCCTCACAGTGTTCAGCTAAAGCTACAAGTTAGTGTAGTGCGTCCTCCTCACATTGTTCAGCTAAAGCTACAAGTTTGTGTAGTGCGTCCTCCTCACATTGTTCAGCTAAAGCTACAAGTTTGTGTAGTGCGTCCTCCTCACAGTGTTCAGCTAAAGCTACAAGTTAGTGTAGTGCATCCTCCTCACAGTTTTCAGCTAAAGCTATAAGTGTAGTGCGTCCTCCTCACAGTGTTCAGCTAAAGCTACAAGTTAGTGTAGTGCGTCCTCCTCACAGTGTTCAGCTAAAGCTACAAGTTAGTGTAGTGCGACCTCTGCACTGTTCAGCTAAAGCTACAAGTTAGTGTAGTGCACAGTGTTCAGCTAAAGCTACAAGTTAGTGTAGTGCGTCCTCCTCACAGTGTTCAGCTAAAGCTACAAGTTAGTGTAGTGCGTCCTCCTCACAGTGTTCAACTAAAGCTACAAGTTAGTGTAGTGCGTCCATCTCACAGTGTTCAGCTAAAGCTACAAGTTAGTGTGGTGTGACCTCTGCACAGTGTTCAGCTAAAGCTACAAGTTAGTGTAGTGCATCCTCCTCACAGTGTTCAGCTAAAGCTACAAGTTAGTGTAGTGCGTCCTCCTCACAGTGTTCAGCTAAAGCTACAAGTTAGTGTAGTGCATCCTCCTCACAGTGTTCAGCTAAAGCTATAAGTGTAGTGCGTCCTCCTCACAGTGTTCAGCTAAAGCTACAAGTTAGTGTAGTGTGACCTCTGCACAGTGTTCAGCTAAAGCTACAAGTTAGTGTAGTGCGTCCTCCTCACAGTGTTCAGCTAAAGCTATATGTGTAGTGCGTCCTCCTCACAGTGTTCAGTTAAAACTACAAGTTAGTGTAGTGCGACCTCTGCACAGTGTTCAGCTAAAGCTACAAGTTAGTGTAGTGCACAGTGTTCAGCTAAAGCTACAAGTTAGTGTAGTGCGTCCTCCTCACAATGTTCAACTAAAGCTACAAGTTAGTGTAGTGCGTCCTCCTCACATTGTTCAGCTAAAGCTACAAGTTTGTGTAGTGTGTCCTCCTCACAGTGTTCAGCTAAAGCTACAAGTTAGTGTAGTGCATCCTCCTCAGTTTTCAGCTAAAGCTATAAGTGTAGTGCGTCCTCCTCACAGTGTTCAGCTAAAGCTACAAGTTAGTGTAGTGCGTCCTCCTCACAGTGTTCAGCTAAAGCTACAAGTTAGTGTAGTGCGACTTCAGCACAGTGTACAGCTAAAGCTACAAGTTAGTGTAGTGCGTCCTCCTCACAGTGTTCAGCTAAAGCTACAAGTTAGTGTAGTGCACAGTGTTCAGCTAAAGCTACAAGTTAGTGTAGTGCGTCCTCCTCAGTGTTCAGCTAAAGCTACAAGTTAGTGTAGTGCGTCCTCCTCACAGTGTTCAGCTAAAGCTACAAGTTAGTGTAGTGCGTCCTCCTCACAGTGTTCAGCTAAAGCTACAAGTTAGTGTAGTGCGACTTCTCCACGGTGTTCAGCTAAATCTACAAGTTAGTGTAGTGCGTCCTCCTCACAGTGTTTAGCTAAAGCTACAAGTTAGTGTAGTGCGTCCTCCTCACAGTGTTCAGCTAAAGCTACAAGTTAGTGTAGTGCGTCCTCTGCACAGTGTTCAGCTAAAGCTACAAGTTAGTGTAGTGCGACCTCTGCACAGTTTTCAGCTAAAGCTACCTGTAGAAGGTTGGTGGTGTTTTCCTGATCCTATCACTACCGCAGGCAGCTACATTATTTTAACGTTAGTGTAGTGCATCCTCTGCACAGTGTTCAGCTAAAGCTATCTTTAGAAGGTTGGTGGTGTTTTCCTGATCCTATCACTACCACAGGCAGCTACATTATTTACACGTTAGTCTAGTGCGACCTCTGCACAGTGTTCAGCTAAAGCTACCTGTAGAAGGTTGGTGGTGTTTTCCTGATCCTATCACTACCGCAGGCAGCTACATTATTTTAACGTTGGTGTAGTGCGTCCTTGCACAGTGTTCAGCTAAAGCTACAAGTTAGTTTAGTGCGACCTCTGCACAGTGTTCATCTAAAGCTACCTGTAGAAGATTTGTGGTGTTCGCATACTACCGGCAGGCAGATGATTTTGCTAGCTGCAGTATCAATATATATCTATATATATCTATATATATATATATATATATCTATATATATCTATATATATATATATATATATATATATATATATATATATATATAGATATATATATCTATATATATCTCCCAGCTTAGTGCAGCTACATCTCACTGCAGGCCATTAGTATGTCTGGAAGGCCAACAAGGAGAGGCAGTCACAAGCCAATAAAAGAGGGCAAGTAGGCTCTGTGTCTAGAGGCAACAGTGCTGGTCGTGGAGACGGTGCATCCTCATCAGCACGTGGCCGTGGGACACGCTTGGCCTTTTTTTCGGCAGCTGGCCGTGTTGAGCCGCAACATGCGGAAGACTTGGTCGAGTGGATGACCAAGCCGTCCTCATCCTCCTCTCACCCATGCTCAGGGTACTTTGTCTGGCAAAGCAGCTGCCAATGCGGCCTCTTCCCTCGGCTCAAGGGCATCAGTGACTCCTTCCCTAGCCCCACCATGTCCTCCTGAGGAGTCCCTCGAACTGTTTGACCACAGTGTTGGGTATATGCTCCAGGAGGATGCCCAGCGTTTAGAAGGCTCTGATGATGATACTGAGCTAGATGAAGGCAGTAACGTGAGCACGGACAGAGGGGGTGCCCAAGAAGGACAGCAATCTGGCAGTCATGCTCCCCCTGCTGCAGCATACTGCCAGGTTTGCTCCAGTGATGAGGAGGGAGGGGATGATGAGGTCACTGACTCAATGTGGGTGCCTGATAGGAGAGAGAGGAGGAGGAGGCACATCACCGAGGCAGGATGCCCTCCAGGGGCCAGCCTAAGGGCAGCACACTGACTGCATCACACCGCAAAGCTCCGCATGTGCAGGGCGCTGCTGTCTCTGCGCGTTATTCCAAAAGTTATTTGGTGTGGGCCTTTTTTGAGACGAGTGCATCAGATCGCACTGCTGCTATTTGCAACATATGTCTCAAGCGTATCTCGCGTGGCCAAAACATCTCCCGCTTGGGAACCACATGCTTGACCAGACATATGTTGACCTGCCATGCAGTTCGTTGGCAAGCGTATCTAAAAGACCCACACCAAAGAACAAAGAGGACCTCTCCTTGCTCCTCATCAGCTGAGATCTCCAACCCCACTATACCTTCAGTCCTCTATGAGACCTGCACTGAGAGGAATGAAGGTATAGAATTAGGTGTGTCACAGCCAAGTACTTGTGGGCAATCTGCTTTCGGTACACCGACGTCAGATTGTACCAGGCAAATTTCCCTGCCCCAGCTGCTGCACCGCCGAAAGACGTTCGCTCCCAGCCATCCACATGCCCAGCGATTGAATGCTAGCTTGGCAAAATTGCTAGCACTTCAACTGCTAACTTTTCAGTTGGTAGACTCTGCCCCCTTCCCTGAGTTTGTAGAATGTGCGGTTCCTCAGTGGCAGGTACCCAAACGCCACTTTTTCTCACGGAAGGCGATTCCGGCTCTCTACCAGCATGTCTAAGGCAACGTCCATGCCTCGCTGGACAGGGCGGTCAGCGGTAAGGTGCATTTTACCTCTAACTCATGGTCCAGCAGGCATGGACAGGGACGTTACCTAAGTTTCACCGCGCATTGGGTGACTCTGCTGGCAGCTGGGAAGGATGCAGGACAAGGTGCAGTAGTGTTGAAGGTTATTCTGCCACCACGCCTCCAAAATGCCACTACTAATGATTCTGACACACCTCTCTCCTCCACCCCCTCCTCTTCTTCTTCCTCCATGGCCTCTTCCTGTGCTTTGTCCTCGGAACCAGCAGTGCTCCGTAGGCTACAGGGGCTACACAAGTATGCAGGCCAAAAGATGCCATGCAGTGCTTGAGCTGGTGTGCTTGGGGGACAGGAGCCACACTGGGGCAGAGGTTCTGTCAGCTCTGCAGGGGCAGGTTCAGAGGTAATTGATGCCACGCCAACTTAAGGCAGGAATGGTGGTTTGCGACAATGGCACCAACCTCCTCTCTACCCTCCGACAGGGACAACTGACCCATGTGCCCTGTTTGGCTCACTTACTTAACTTGGTGATGCAGCGGTTCTTGGGCAGGTACCCGGGCTAACAGGATGTCCTGAGGCAGGAGAAGGAACAATACTGTCTGGCAACCCTCCTTGATCCACGTTACAAGGCTAAGGTTGCGGACCTTATCTTGCCATCGCAGAGGGAGCAGAGGATGAAACATCTTCGGGAGGCCTTGCAGAAAGGTCTGTGCAACACGTTCCCAGAGACTGGGAGGTTACAAACTCCTGTTTCTGGACAATGTGTTGCTGAGGTTTCGGTCAGTCAAAGAAGGAGCGGTGGAGAAGGTGGCCGTCTGACCGATGCGTTCAGACAATTTTTTAGTCCGCAGCCCCAAGGTATGATCGGTTCCAGCAACCATCGGCAGCGTCTGTTTTACATGGTGCAGGAATACCTAGGGGCATGATCTGACTTGGACACCTTTCCCACCGAAAATCCTCTGGGTTACTGGGTCTTGAGGATGTATCACTGGCCAGAGCTTGCACAGTATGCAGTTGAGCTACTGGCCTGTCCTGCATCCAGCATTCTTTCGGAACGCACATTCAGTGCTGCTGGAGGCTTTGTAACCGATCACAGGGTGCGTCTGTCCACCGACTCGGTCGATCGACTGACCTTCATTAAAATGAATCAGTCTTGGATCACCACCAGCTACCAAGCACCCGATGCTGATGTAACCAATTAAATTTTTTTGAAATGTCAGATCCCTTCAAAGACTGCCTATGCTGATGCTGAGTGACTATCCTGTTATACTGAGTAATTATCCTCTTCCTCCTCAATGATCATGATGATAGCTTGTAAGAACATTTTTGGTTCTGGGCGCCGCCAGTCCCGCCACCAGTGCCTAAGGCCCAATTTTTCAGCCCCTGTTTAACAGGGGCATGTAATTACAATTTTTGATGCAATTCTTTGCAGCAGGGCTAGTTCCTGCGCTCCAACTACAGTATCTGTGAGGGGTTGCAGTGTTGTGGCACCAGCACTAGTGCCTAAGGCCCAATTTTTCAGCCCCTGTTCAACAGGGGCATGTAATTACAATTCTTGATCTAATATTTCACAGCAGGGCCCGTTTCTGCGCCCACCAAGAGTATCTGTGAGGACTTACAGTGTTGTGGCACCAGCACCACCAAAGGCCCAATTTTTCTGCCCCTGTTCAACAGGGGCATGTAATTACAATTCTTGATCTAATATTTCACAGCAGGGCCCGTTTCTGCACCCACCAAGAGTATCTGCGAGGACTTTCAGTGTTGTGGCACCAGCACCATCACCACCACCAAAGGCCCAATTTTTCTGTCCCTGTTCAACAGGGGCATGTAATTACAATTCTTGATCTAATATTTCACAGCAGGGCCCTGTGAGGGCTTACAGTGTTGTGGCCACAACACCACCTAAGGCCCAAATTTCTGCTAAGTATATAGGGCAGGCCCCTACTTTCAAACATCTAACTTACAAAGGACTCCTACTTGCAAACGGAAGGAGACAACAGGAAGTGAGATGAAATCTACCCCTAGGAAGGGAAATTCTCTCCTGTAAGAGTTAATATGAGAAAAACTTTTCTCCTTTACACTGATGCTTTATCACCAATCCTTGTTTCACAAAAAACCCCAAATTTTCAAAAAACATTTGTCATTGGGACAAAAAGTGAGGTGAAATCTTCTGAACAGGAGCACAGACAGCAAAACAAATGTCACAGGAGTGATAACCCTTCCCTAGGTTTTCCAAAAATCTTAAAATAGATTTGTTGGCTGGAGCTAAACACGTTAAAAATGTACCAGTTCAAAATTACAAACAGATTCTACTTAACAACAAACCTACAATCCCTGTCTTGTTTGCACCGCCTGTATACTGCTGTTCAGAGTATATAGGGCCTGGGGGCCCCACACCTTTCCTTTTTTAATTTGGGTGCGGGGTTCCCCTTAATATCCATACAAGACCCAAAGGGCCTGGTAATGGATTTGGGGGTACCCATGCCGTTTGTCTCACTGATTTTCATCCATATTGCCAGGACCCGACATTATATTAAAGCCGCAAGCAGACTTTTTTCCTTTAAAAATGACATTTTGTGCAGGGACTGTTCTAAGCATGGGAAACACGCTCCACTTTACAGGCATACTATAGACACCCCCCAGGTATGATATTTAAAGGGATATTTCACTTTTTTTTTTTACTTTAAGAATCATTAAAATCACTGCTCCCGAAAAAACGTCCGTTTTTAAAACTTTTTTTTGCATTGATACATATCCCCTGGGGCAGGACCCGGGTCCCCAAACCCTTTTTAGGACAATACCATGCAAATTAGCCTTTAAAATGAGCACTTTTGATTTCGATTTCGTCCCATAGACGTCAATGGGGTTCCAATGTTCGTGCAAATTTTCGGTCCGTTCACAGGTTCTGGTGCGAACCGAACCCGGGGGTGTTCGGCTCATCCCTACTCCAGAGGGGCGGACCCAAAGTCCCACATTGCGTCGGGACTGCCGAACCAAGATTGCCAATGGTTCCAGTGCTAGTGTGAATAAACTAGGTGATAAAGGGTATCCCTGACGGGTTCCCCTCTGAAGGAGCAAATAATCAGAGAAAGTATCATTTGTGCGGATTCCCGCCCTAGGGGACATATATAACATACCCGGTCATTGCAGAAATTTAGCGCCAAAGCCGAACCTCCCAGAGATACTCCCACTCCACTGAGTCAAAAGCTTTTTCCACATCCAGTAAAGCTATGACTCTCATACCCCCGTTACTATGGGAAGTCGCCAAGTTAAGAAATAAGCGGCAAATGTTTGTCAGTTTCCTTGCCGGGCACGAACCCTGTCTTGTCCACGTGAATACATTTGTCCATCACCTTGGCAAGGCGAAGGGCCAATATCTTGGCCAACAATTTGGCATCAGCGTTAATCAATGAGATTGGCCTGTAGGAAGCACATTCCTGTGGATCTTTACCCGGCTTGGGGACCAATACCACAATCGCTTCTGACATAGATCCCAGAAGAGAGTCTAGAGAAGCAAACTTAGCCAAAAGGGATGTAAGCCTGGGAGCCAGTAGTTCTTGGTAGGTAGAACAAAATTCAATTGGGATTCCATCCAGACCGGGAGCTTTACCCGACTACATACACCCCAGCGCCTCCTGTACTTCCTCAAGAGAGATGTCCCTGTCTAACTCATGCTGCCTATCCAGGTCAAGTGTGGGAAAGGGAATCTGGTCCAAATAATGGGTCAGCTCGGTGGTGTCATAGGCCAACTTGAAAGAGTACAACTCCCTATAGAACTGCAGGAACCTAGCATTAATTAGCTCAGGGTTAGTCAGCAACTGTCCGTCAGGGCACCTAATCCTGCCAATGTGTGTTATTGCATATTGTCCCTTGGCAAACCAGGCCAGAAGCCTGCCATTTTTATCACCAAACTAAAAAATCCTGTGGGCACTATCCAGCATAGACTTCTTAGTTAACTCAAATGTAAGTATGGATAACTCGCGTAGGGTATGCTGCCAGGAGATATAGTTAGACTTCACATAGGCAGCCTACCCTTGCATCGCCATTGCAGTTGCTTCAGAGACTGCACAGACCTCCATCGTCTTGCGGTGTACTCCCCTCTAGCCCAAGATTTAAAAGCGTCCCACACTACTAGGGGGCTGGCAGAGTCTGTATTCTGTTACAAATAATTACCAAGTGCCTCCGGGAAAGAGTCCTGAATCTTGGGGTCTGCGATCAAATACTTGGACAACCGCCAAACCCTCTGGCGCACCACCAGGGACATCTGAACTACAAAAGCTACTGGAGCATGGTCCGAGACACCCCTGGAAAGAATCTCAGCAGAGACCACCCCCCGCAGGAGAGTTTGGGAGGCAAAAAACAGTTCTATGCGGGAAAATGTCCTAAATGCTGAGAGCTCATGGTTACCATCCTCTCTATGGAGTCAGTGCCTCCATCCATGCGGTAGTATCCTTGGGATTTGTAGAGGAATCTCATAGTTTCACCGTCCACCACCTGCAGGTTTTCTGGAAACAAGATGCTGTATTTAATACCCTTTGCCCACATAGCAGCATCAAAGGAGCCGCGCTGCCTCTGGGTCTCCATAGTGTAATCCGAGAACAGCAGGAGCTTAGCATTACGATAGGGCAGCTCCCTCGCTACCCGAACGGCTCTGAGCAATTCATCCCGGTCACGAAAATTAAGCAGCCAGAGAATGAAGGTGCGGGGTGGCAGGTCTAGGCCGCACCCGGTAAGCTCTCTCCACTGTGAAATATGGGGATAGCTGGGCCGCAGGGAGAAGGGTGCGTAACAGTTCCTCTGTGAAGGTAGCAGGACTCCGGCCCTCCACTCCCTCGGGGAGCCCCACGATCCAGAGATTTTTCCGTGGGCTGCGATTTTCCACATCCTCAGCCCTTTATTCTAGGGCTCTGACCCTGGACTGCAGGGCCTGGATAGAAAGAGTGGTCAGTCACCTTATCCCTGACACGTTTCTCTGCGGTCGCTAGTCGGGTACGGATTTTATCAAGATCTTGGTGAATCAGTCCCACATCCAGCTGAACCGCCTCAATCTTAGAGCTTAAAGCCGTCTGGCAGGTGTTAATCACCGCCATCAGCTCTGGGATGCCGGGCAGTGTGGAGTCAGCAACCTCCTCATGGTCTGTCTGCGACACCATATTGCAATGACGCGCCAAAGGCCCCGAGGCACAGGATATGGGGCTAGTTTCTAGTGACTCGCACGGGGGGAACCTCAGCTTCTTGGCCTTCTTTTGGCGCCCAGAGGATTTAGGAGGCATCCAGAATCCACAGATTCCCCCAGAGGAACAATCCCATCCAGGAACGGATAGCAGCACGGATCTCACTCCAGAAGAGCACTTAAAAAGCATGTCTGCTGATTAAGTAGGCAAATTGGCTTGGCTGAGAGCCAGGCCTGTGTTGAATCTGGGTCAGGGATTAATGGTTTAGGGAGGCTGGATGACTCATTCAGACAGCTCTTCTGGTGCCTCTCCCTGTTTTCTGGAACCTTTCAAAAAGGGGTTGTAAGGGGGCAGGCCACTTTATAAATAGAAATGAGTTACGCCAGCAAGGGCAGTTGGGTGAAAGATAGAGTGCTGAGGAGGCTTTCGGTGGCCCTAGTCTGGGGGGTGACCTCGGGCCTGGGGCTATGGTGCTGGAAGAGTCCCCCTACAACACACAGGGGAAATGCTTCCTGGAGGCACGGGAGCAAGGAAAGAGGACAGTGGGAGCAGGTCAGCACGTCTGGGGATCTCCTTAGAGTTAAATGGGTGGGCTGGTGGGTGTCAGTATGTGGAGAGTTAGCCTGAAGGGCTAGTGAGAGGGGCAGCTGCAGCCAGGCAGGTTGGCAGTTCCTGAGGAGGTGGTGCTGGGATCAGTAACCCCAGAGAGAAAGTGCTGGGTAAGTGTGAGCTGCGTCACCCTATCTTCAAGTTTGGGGCTGCGAGCACCTGCCTGTAATGGGCCTTTGCTACAAAATTACTACAGGGTGACACAGCTGGGTTCTGTAAGCAAGTGTGTGATAGGAGGAAGAAGAGGAGCTGTATATAGGAAGAGTTGTCCCTGAAGTTGTTCTGAAGTCAAGTGGGCATCCCATAACCTCCCATCCCTATCCAAGGTACTCTATATCCCTCAATTGAAAAAAAAAAAAGTCACAGACTGTTCTGTGACTCCGAGTGCCTGTGGAAATTCGGTGGCTGGCTGTGCAGCTTGGGGAATCCCATTCTACTTGTAGCTCCTAAGGGGGTGCGCTACACAAGTTTCATAAACAAACAAAAATATTGCTTTTTGATAAACAGAAATGCAACTTTAAAATATATAAAAAAAAATGTAAACTATTACCTGAATATATTACCAACAATAAATATTAACCACTTGGCGAGCATCTAACTATAAATATACCTCATTACCTTAACAATGAATAGCAGGGGTTATGGCAGCTAGCTGTCATAACTCCTGTGTATTTACAGTAGGCCATGAGAGAGGTGCCCCCCCTCCCGCCGTTTCCTGAGTTTACTGGAGCCATCGGTAATCTGGGAACTGATCCGTGCGGCAGATGGCTAGGCAGCAAGATAGCCCCCACTCGGCTCTATGCCCTTGGAGTACCGGAGCAATATCTGATGTCACTTCTGCCTCTCGGGCTTAAAGAGATTTTTTTTTTCCCTTAAAAAGGCAGAGTGTAATTTTTCTTCTTGCTTTTAAAAAGGTAAAATGAGAGATCAGGGGTCTTTTTGACCCCAGATCTCTCAAAGAGGACCTGACATGCTTATTTCTATTACAAGGGATGTTTGCATTTCTTGTAATAGGAATGAAAGTGATAACAAAAATAATTATATATATATATATATATATATATATATATATATATATATATATATATATATATATATATATATATATATATATATATATACATATACATATACATACATACACACACACACACACACACACACACACACACACACACACACACGCACACATACATACATATACAGTGGGGACTGAAAGTATTCAGACCCCCTTACATTTTTCACTTTGTTATATTGCAGCGATTTGCTAAAATCATTTAAGTTCATTTTTTTTCCTCATTAATGTACACACAGCACCCCATATTGACAGAAAAACACAGAATTGTTGAAATGAAGGTGTAGAACCATCTCAAGGATGATCAGAAGAAATGGACAGCAACTGAGTTAAATAGAATTTAGAATAAATCTGCAAAAATGTCAACAATTCTGTGTTTTTCTGTCAATATGGGGTGCTGTGTGTACATTAATGAGGAAAAAAATTAACTTAAATGATTTTAGCAAATGGCTGCAATATAACAGAGTGAAATGTGTGTGTGTGTATGTATTATATATATATATATATATATATATATATGTTTGGGGGTTGCAAGTTATTTTTTTTTAGCAAAAAATACAGATTTTTACTTGTAAACAACAAATGTCAGAAAAGGCCAGGATCAGCAAGTGGTTAAGAAAAAAATTAAAGAAAAGCCTGTTTCTTAATTTCTTCTTCTTTCAGCAGCTTAGTAGATGCCCCCACTTATTCTTATGTCGTAGTGCAATACATGTTTAAACTTTAAAGGGTAACTCCACTTTTGTGGGGGGGTAAAACATAGCGAATAAAAAAAAAAATAATAATAATATAGCATATACTATTGTGACACTAGTCACATTGTAAATGAATGTTATTAAAAATTACCCTTCCTTCTTAATCTGCAGCGCTGTAATTCTCTGTATAATGCAATGTAATATGGCTACCTGGAGGCATTCTGTACACAGATGGTGTACAGAACAGCCACCAGATATGTAATTTTCTGCTTATGTGATTGGCTCATGGATATTCCCAAAAGTCTGCACTAAGATACAAGTCAGATTTTTGGCATCCCCTGCAACAAAAATTTTGCATCTAAAGGGATACAGACCCTGCAACTTCCCTCATTGGAGCCTTGAAGGTGACTGATAATTGTAAAGACACTCCCATGCAGATTCACTGAGCACAAGCGGCAGCCCGTCAGCATGTGATTAGAGCCAGAGGCTCTAATAGACTTCAAAAATGGTGGGCTTGGGGTGCAGAGAATTACGCTCCAAGCCCACCCAGTTGTGTGACAATAGCGAATGAATATTCGCTATTGTCACACTGATCCTCCTCCCAGCCAATCAGGAAGTGGGTCGATTGGCTGAAAGGACAGGCGATCCTGTAGGATGCCTAGGAGGAGGGAGGGAGGAGACACATGGCGGAAGCCGCCGTGATGCAGAGGAGAAGGAGATGCTGCCCGTAGGAGCGCTGCCCGCAACCTAGATGGGGTAAGTGTGGGGCTGGATGACCGACTGACCGGTCGCTGGATGACCACCTGACTCCACCAGCCACCACTGCTGAGCACATGGATACAAACTTCTATTTCTTCAGATTAACAAAAAGGTAGAAATCTGCAACAAAGTGCATTAAAAATTCTTGCAATGCACATAGATCACCCAGAGGGGAATGTGTTTTTCTCAACAAATGTGGCGTTACTCTTCAACTACTTGCCTACTAGCCATTTTTACCCCCTTCCTGCTCATGACAATTTTCAGCTTTTAGCACTGTCACACTTTGAATGACAAATTGCGCAGACTAAATAATGTGCAAATATATCTATACCACTAATATAATCCAAAAAACATAAATTCAAACATCCAAAAACAGATAAATGGCTCTTTAAAACCTTGTGCAAAAAACAATTTCCTCTGTGCAAAAATGTTCCTCTGTAAAGAATATACTGTGCAGATCCGCAATATTGTGATACAAAATAATCCTTAAACTTCATTTAATTTCACCGTGCATAGTCCTTTTCACTCACAATGTGCCACATCCACCGTTCAATATATACCCTCACCCTAATACAGTAGATTATAAGCCTTTAAGACTTTTCCTTAGCCTTATATATCGATCCTTGCTGGATTACTTGTCAGCATGCCCCACACTTCTCAATCTGTATACACCGATCCCTGGCTTGATAGCTCAATATGGTTATACAAAATAATAAGGATATGCAATAGTGCTTTACCGTTTTAAAACCTTTTTGTTAATAAAACACGTGTCAAATGAACACTCACATTAACATCCTGAATGTACAGCGTGACAGTGGTCAGGATCATACCTCCCAACTTTTTGAGATGGGAATGAGGGACACTTATTAGCAAAAGTATGTTAGTATAGGACATGCCCCCTTAAAGGAGAATTATACAAAAAAGTATTAGTTAAACCCACAAGTTCTTTTTCTACCACTACTATTCCTTTATATTGGCTTCTGAAACTTATAAATGCAGTCATTTAGAAAGTGGATGAAAGGTTTAGCACTGGGAAACACTTTTTAAAAGATAAAAAGTGCATTTTATATACAACTATATAGATCAGACCAAAATGAGGGACAAGTGGAGGAGGAAAGAGGGACAGAGGGACTTTGTTCCAAATCAGGGACAATCCCTCCAAATCAGGGACAGTTGGGAGCTATGGTCAGGATGGTTATTGCTGCCTGTTCTGCAGTAGCGACAATACACTGTCCTACAGCTCTCGTAATCTTGTCTGCGTCAGCCTCTCTGGTCCCTCCTACATGTTTCGTCACACCTCGTGACTTCCTCAGGGAGATATGATAGGCTGACGCTATTCCAATCATATATATATAGTCCCGGAATCCACAATTTTCTCATAGCCCATTATAGGTGCGGTCACCATTTTCCCTTGGTTTGTTTACATCTGCGGCTCCACCATACTCTTTTAGCTTAAACGTCACCATTTTGTTGTGGATCATTGCCATATATCCCTATATTCATATTCTAACATTGAGCCATGATATTATCATCCTATATAGCCTGTAATATTTCTATCTATCTACCTTTCTAGATTTATATATATTGAATATTAAAAATACATTTAAAAATAAAAATAGAGTAAAGGAAAGGGAAAGGATTGATAGAAACTTGCATCTCTCAGCCATTACAGCTGCCCGATAGAGTCAGGGGCTTGGACTTTAACAGACCGGCGGAGCTCCAAGAAAAGCAAAAGTTCAGGTGGGAAAACGTCTCTTCCTCACATTTTCATTTAGTTTTCGTTTGTTGATGAAAAGTGGAATTAATTTTTGTCAAATTTTTGACTAATTGACTTAAAGTGGCTGTAAAGGCACAAGGTTTTTTTACCTTCATGCATTTTAAAAGAGAACTTCTGTGTGCAGCAGCCCCCTCTAATACTTACCTGAGCCCCTTCTGGATCCAGCGATGTCTACGAGAGCCTTGCCTTTACAGGGACTCGCACTGTTAATTGGCTTTTGGCAGCAGCGGGAGCCATTGGCTCCCGCTGCTGTCAGTAACAGCTAGTGAGTCAATCAGGAGGGGGTGGGCCCAAGCCACGACTCTGTGTGTGAATGGACACAGAGCCATGGCTCGGGAGCATGCCTGCTTGGGGGCACCTGGCAGGAGGGAGGAGCCAGGAGCACCAGCATGGGACTCGAGAAGAGCAGAATCAGGGCTGCTCTGTGCAAAACCACTGCACAGAGCAAGTAAGTATAACATTTTTGTTATTAAAAAAAAAAAAAAGTTTTAATATCACTTTAATTTGGATTTTCTGTTCCTTTCCTTTTTGTCACTGAAAACATGCAACTGAAAAGAAAGCTATGACGAATATATTTTCGTCAACTAAATTAACACTCGAATGAGAGGGATAAAGATTTCCTGGAGGACAGAATGAGGGGAATGAAGAGTTGCTGGAAGGCAGAATGAGGAGGATGAAGAGTTGCTGGAAGGCAGAATGAGGAGGATGAAGAGTTGCTGGAAGGCAGATTGAGGGGGGCAAAGAATTGCTGGAAGGCAGAATGAGGGGGTGAAGAATTTCTGGAGGACTGAATGTGGGAATAAAAAATTGCTGGAGGACAGAATGAGGGGGATGAAGAATTGCTGGGGGGCAGAATGTGAACATTGCTGGAAGACACAGGGTGTGTATGATTCAGGGCCAGTTCACACCACATGAAGTCCAGTGCGTTTTTGTTCTGCATCAAAAACGCATGGAAAGCAAGTCATATGGTTTCCAATGGCATAGTTCATACCAGTGCAGTCAGTTCCAGCTTTTCAGTTCCAGAAAGAAAAAAAAGTAGAACATGCTGCATTTTTCCTGCACTGAACATGGTAAAACACATCAAACGCACTGAAACGCATCAAAAATGTATCAAAAAGCACTGGACCCTTGTATAGTGAGGAAAAAAAAAACAGGAAAGGAAGAAATAAAGCACCTGGAATGCATCCAGAAATGCATCAAAAAATATGCATGCAGAAACGCATCTGGAGTGCGTTTTTGTGGCGTGAACCGGCCCTAGTTCTTGAAGGACTTCATTGAGGGGAGGGGGGGGTGAAATACTGTATTCTGGTGATCTCAAGCTTCTCTGTTAATGAACTGACACACTTATGTGCAGAATTTGCCCCATTCTATGACAGACTGGTCAGTCCTGGGGTACAAGGAGCAGGTCCTTACACCCCCCCTCTTACTTACCTGTACTGCCTGATGGTGAGGGCTTCCCCTGGTCTGGAGCTGAAGCCTGGCAGGTGGGTGCTCAGGTATTCATCCAATCTCTGCTCATCAAAGCTGTGTTCATCTCTCACTTCACTGGTGTCAACCTCCAGCTCTGCCATCTCACTCCTCAACTAAGTTTAAGGTAAAGTCCTCTTCTGAACACGCTTATTGTAACTCTTTAACAACTTCTGGAGCAAAGAAACAATTTCCGTTTTCTCTGGAATAAATGCATAGTCAGTATGGCTAAGACCACTTACAGATGGAAGGAACAGGTTCCACAAGCCTTCATATTTAGCCAATACCTAGAGGCAGAATAAAGACAATTGTTGTTGGTATCAGGTATCTGTTACTGGCCTGAAGTTGCATAACAAGAATGTACAGTACTTACATCAAAATAGAAACCATCCATCTGTGAAATATTTGGTTAGTCAGTGTCGCAATGTAATCTTCAATGTCTCACATGCTATATAAGGGAAAATTGTTATCAAATACTTACTGTAATTTTCTTTTCCTTGCCCATCCTCACGTCAGCACACAATGGGTTAATACCTCCTCCAGAGCCCCACATGACCACCTGTATCTAACTGAATATATAGACAGTCCCTCCCTAACTAGGATGTTTGATAACTTAGCCTGCGACAGGCCACTAGGGAGGGAGTCGTGTGCTGATGTGAGGATGGGCCAGGAAAGGAAAATTACAGTAAGTATTTCATAACAATTTTCCCTTTTCCTGGCCCACCTCCCATCAGCACACAATGGGATACATCAAAGCTGATATAGGGCGGGAGAGAACAAACGAAGAGAGACACTGACAATCAAAGAAAGCATTGATCTCTCTTGTCCGAAACTTGCTGGTCACAAATTAGCTTGTTAAGGTTAAATAAAGGCACCAGACACAAGCTAGCCTTTACCTATATCTTCCAAGCAATCCTGGCATAATTGCCTCAAAGGCTGCCACCCCTCTCCTCAAATAGGCTTGCAATTGTTGCAGAAAAGCATACTTTCTGCATGCCAATCACCCTGGTAGCCATACCTCCCAACTTTGAGATGGGAATGAGGGACACCTATCAGCAGAAGTATGCAGGCATAAGATACACTCTTCGCCCCGCCCCCTTAAAAGGAGATTTTTACACCACTACTATTCCTTTATATTGGCTTTTGGAATTTACAAATGCAGCAATTTAGAAACTGGATAAGAAGGTCCAGTGCTGGAAAACACTTTTTGATAGATAAAACGTGCATTTTACAAACATCTATATAGATCAGATCAAAATGAAGGAGGAATGAGGGTCATTGTTCTAAATCGGACAGTCCCTTGAAATCACGGACAGTTGGGAGCTATGCTGGTAACCCAAGAGTGGATGACTCTTGAGGGCCTGATGGCTAAGTGAAAAGATTGTACACTTTCCTCTTTTGACCAAGTACACTGTTAATAATTCGACCATGTGTAAGAAAACTGAAGTCTTCCTGCTGTGCACCAAGTGACTGCCGTGTGAAACTTGGAGGGACTACTTCCAAGTTTTTCTGGAAACTGGATACCACTTTAAAATTGAACTTTGGAGATAGACGTTGTATCCCTATCTCTGGTAAAAGGAACAGAAAAATAGACACCAAAGGGCCCTTGCAGGAAAGTGTTGCAATCTTTAGCATCCTTCTGTCTGAAGTAGTTGCTGTCAGGAGAACTAGTTTTACCGTGAGGTACTTCAATGGAAATTAAACCTATTGGAGCAACAGGTGCTCTCAGATTCAAGTCCAAGTCCCACAGAGGGAACAATGATTTCCCTCAAGGTCATGTATGGATTGTCATCTGGAAGAAGCATCTGGTCACTGGCTCTTGCATCCATCTGCAGCCTGTGAAAAGATAAAGTAGAGATCTGTACCTCAACAGGAGTTGTATGCCAGACCAACCTCTAGCGCTGACTGTAAAATGTCAAGGATGTTGGCTAGAGCAGGAAACGCAGGAGAGAAAGCTTTCGCTGAGCAAACAAAACAAACCTCTTTCATATCCTCTCCTATGTATTGTTCATAGAGGATCTTCTGGTCACCAAGGTCTGAACAACCTCAGATGAGAATCCCCACACCTCTAGTGTAGCCTATTCCATAGCCAGGCTATTAAAAGTAGTCTCATTGGATTGGGTGCTGTTACTGACCTTGCCATGAAAGATTTCATTCGACCAAAGACAAAGATCAGACAGAAAATTCCATGGCACTGTGAACGTATCTTGTATGTCGGAGTCTTTGCATAGGTATCCTGTTGCAAATATCAAAAGCTGCATGTTCAGTGAAGTCTCCCTGAGAACTAATGCCGGGATGCCCCATAGGGCCAATATTGGTATGAGGCACTTGTAGAAAAAATATTCTACCTAACTAAACCAATAATTAGATTTTGCTTCCCTGGCAAGAAGGCTAACCTTAACCAAGTGGTTCCTATTTGCAAGATGTAACAAGAAAAGACTTTTGGTGTCCTCTTGTCAGGCAATGCAGGCTACTTCAGTCTTGTTGTCAACCTTACTCAGCCCCCTGGAAGATCCTGAAAGGCTTGCAATGCTAGAAAAGACTTCCTTCCTTTCAAGATACCTGGGGAGTCTGCGTTTTAAAAGCGTTCCAATGGCCTTGCACATTCTCTTGGTGTATATAAACACATTTGATGCCTTCAAACTGAAACAGGCCAGAAGGCTCCTGCCTTAAGTACTAGAAAAACTGGGGAGAAAGGCCCACAAATGATTCTATATTTCCGGCATCACTGGCATGATGGCCTTGTAGCAGTATGAAAATCTTGCAAACATTTTTTCTATTCTGAGATCTGTTGAACATAAATTAAATGAATAAATTAAATGTCAACTTTGGAATTCTCCATTGTACTCCCACCTGTCCTCTGGACCCTCCAGGCTGCAACCATCAATTTCACTCAGGCCCCCTGGTCCCAACTGGAAAACACTGGTTGGACGCAAAAGACTTTCCAGCCATCTTAGCAGCTTGCTCTGGACTTGATTTCATGTTGAAAGTATCTTTGAGACATCTCCACTGTGATCTGTTAACTCTGCATCCTGTCCTATAAGGTTTGGCTCCCTGCACCTTCTGAAGTTCAGTAGGCTTGAGTGAAGGATGATCTTACTAGTCTGTGGCCACCGTCCAGAGACTTTTCCTCCTGTCCTTCGCTTTATTGCATTGTTCAGTGTTTGGCCAAACAATAACCTCCCATTATAGGAAATGTCAAAGGCTTGTGTAGAAATTCCGCCTGCCCTCCAGTGGCATAACCATAATGCTCTCATAGCAGTGACTGAGTGCACTAGTGCTTGCAATAGGTCTACCAAAAGCATCAACCAAAAATCAGTTGCTAGATTTAACTCTTTCTGGAAACTATGTCAAGTCTTGTAGTTTCCTGTGTTGAATGCAATACCATTTCTGAAGTTTATATAGCGAATTTAACTCTGTTGCTGATTGGCAGGCAAAATCTATCACTGTTTAGATTCTGTGTAAGTCTGATGGCCAGATTGCCACAATTACTATGTTCCAGATGTGTTTCTGCATGAGTGTTTTTGATGCATTCTCAATGCGTTTTGCCACTTTCCAGATGTGTTCCATACAGAAACAAAGTAATTGGAATCAAAGTTAGACACTGTCCATGTGTTCTTGATGCAGAATAGAAACGCACTGGACTGCATCTGGTGTGAACAAGTCTATTTTCTCATCCATAGGATCCGTGAAGACAACCGAGTTATAAAAAGGCAGACACACTTGCCGTCCCAGACACTAGAGGGCAGCATCCACCCCTGGGAGGGCAGGGCATAAACCTACATCAGCCATCCTATTTGGATAAAGTTCAGAGAACCTGTTACTGTAAATTGGTCTTCCGACGAGGTCGCGGTCATCCATCAACAAGTGATTTAGGCTCTTCCATTATGGGAAAAGACCATCTTCCATCATGAGTGATTTACGAGAAAAAGGAATGCTGCTCACCAAGCCTCCAGATCCTAATTGTAACTCCCGCCCTGCTGTGAATTTTCAGGTGCTGGCTCTGCACAAGTCTGTAGAGATAAGGAAATCCTGGACTGCCACGCTCCGTGAAAAAGGCATCTTTATTGAAAAAATGATATAAAATCAAACATGACAGTCAAGTGAGAGGTGGACAAAAACAGGGACAAATGGCGTTTCACATCGTTTGATGCTTACTCATAGCTAAATTAGTCAAGGGCCAATGGTGCAAATAAGAAGGAAATTAAAAAATCGAACCACCAATGAGAATAGATGATTTGATAAGAATATCTTTTGCACGATTGGAGCTTGAAATCCCAAGAAATAAGGAACACCTGTGGGGCGGGAAACAGACACTGGTATGAAAATACTAAAATACTAAAAGCATTTGGAAATTAGTGTCATGAATAGAGATACAAAGTGTAAACATAGCCCAACATGATGCACATATATAAATGAGATTAAAACTGAAACAACAAATAAAAGCACAAAAGCTCTGAAACATATAAAGTAGAAACATAAGGCTGAATAGAAAGAACGAAGAAAAAGCAGCAATCTAATTAGGTATGAGGGATCCCTCTGTGACAGGCACACATGATAATATGTAGTAATATAGGAATGGAAAGAATGGCCATTGAGGGTAATATGAAATATCGGCCAAACAACAATGTGAAGCCCGTCACAGAGACCTCCGCATAAACAATACTAATAACAAAAGTGTCTTTGTCTCTCAATCACCATAAAACTCTGGTATTATAGTAAAATCGTCCACTTAAGAAAATGTGGCTAAATACACTGTAGCTAAAAAAAAAAAAAAAATACACTGTAGCTAAAAAACTTTCATGACCAAAAAGCGTGTTGTATTGAAAAAACAAAAAAAAGAAGAATATTAAAGTCCAAAATCTTGGACTATAAATACAATATAACGTGAATCAAAACTACAACATGTAAAGGGGAATCGAATGTCAAGCCATCAGTGTACAGGAAAAATTTAAATTATACTTTCTAACAATAGAATAGTATTAACGGCGCTTGCATTAAACATTCATTCCTGCTGGTTGTTAATCATTTAAGTGCTATGGATTTCCCTTGCTGTTATACCAGTGCAGTGCGCCTAACCTCCTGGAGACTGCAGCATACAGCACTGGGAGTACTGAATCCTCGAGTGAACTAAGTGCTATTACACAATGCAATTAAAAATTGGAATGCAAAAGACTTGCACTGAGAATGTCATAAAATCCTGTACAGGTAAAATAACAAATACAAAAGTTAAATGAAAGTTCTGACAGTCTGAAATACAACTATATCATATGCAATGTCCAGCTCATGTGCAGCATAAAGGATGCATGTCCCAGGGGAAAAAACTGGAGCTCGAGTGTGTTGTAAACAGTGGTGACAAGGGCTTTGAAACTGACTCCAATAGTGGACCTTGAAAGTTATGAACCTCCACCGTATCACCTCGTGATTTATCCCTTTGGTATAAAGGCTTACCAGAAATCTGGATAAAAAGGGCCCGTCATCTCCTCAAGTCTGGCACTGCACTCTGGAACTGCTACTGGTCGTATTCGGTTTAACTCCCAGAGATTCAATAAGCATCAGGGTATCATGGAAAACAATAGGGGAGACTTTCCATAGTATAACATTATTTAACCAATAAAAACAATAACAAAAGTTCCCCCCGTCAAGAGATATGCTTACAGTGTTTAAAAGAAAATAAAGCCTGTCACACCCATTTGCGTGTGCTCACCGCTGGTCGGAATGTTGGCGTTCCGCCCACGTCGATGAGTCCCGGGATGAGGCTATAGTGTGTGAGGCTGTAGGGTCGTGTGGTCATGCTCTGACGCGTTTCGTCACTACGTCTTCAGAGGGCGTGGCCACGCAACACGACTCTACTTCTTAAATAAGACACTAGGCGGACTCCATCAGAGACATCATCTCGAGCGTCATCAGCTGAGGTACCACCTATTTGTTGACAGACGGAGGCTAAAGCTCAGCGTCCCATCCATCCATGGTAATTTTTGCCACATTAATCCAAGAGTAAACAATCATGCTTATAGAATTCACTCCCCAGTATGTGGCGTAAGCGAACAATGGCAAAGAATGGTACAACGTTAAGAGACATTTGCGGCAGTTAGGTTAAAAGTATTTGTCCGTAATTCATACCAAAGTTAAAAAGTGAAATAAAATTTGCCTTCTTGCTGGCAATGTTAACATATACCACCGTTATTCACAACATATGAAAAATATATGTGAAAAAGTGGCCTTCTTACTGGCAATATTAACAAATATCTCAGGGCTTCTCTATAGTATTAACATGTCTTTTATATAGGCATAACCTCAAATCATAGGTATATAACCTTAGTTAGGTCTCGACACTAGCATCATAGTGATCGATATATGCTATAAGAGTAAGAAAGAATAAAAATTATGTGATATATAAAAAAACATATACATATACATTATATATATATTATATATATAAATAAAATTAAATAAAATAACGTGCCATTTCCTAATTACTGCCTCATTTTTACACGAATTCCATTACTGGTCACTGTTTTTATGGGGGAGGGGACATTAGGCTTCCCTCCTATGTTCTCTCACGGTGACCATTCATATTAGGACATACTGACACTAAGCCTCGGTTCACACCAGAGGCGGCACGACTTGCAGGTCGCCTCACCGAGGCGATCTGCACACGACTGCCCGGGTGACTTGCAAAACGACTTCTGTATAGAAGTCTATGCAAGTCGCCCCAAGTCACCCCCAAAGTCGTACAGGAACCTTTCCTAAGTCGGAGCGACTTGCGTCACTCCGATTAGAACGGTTCCATTGTACTGAATGGGACGCTACTACCTAGGTCGCCTGACAAGTCGTCCTAGTGTGAACCGAGCCTTAGAGTTTCTTATGTAAACTGTAAAAGGTAATATATACTGTAGCTAGAGTACCTAGCTAGAGTACCTATTAAACAGGAATGGTAAACCACTTATAGGGGGTAGAACCTCTGGGAATTGAATGATGGAAAAGCCCGAATGGAATGCAATAGCCTAACTTGCCATTAGTAATTGCTAATGAGGCAGTTTAGGTCAAGTTCAATGTTCAGGCCATGAGGGCTGAGCGTATTAGTAGAGTATATCCATAAAGATTCTCGGGAAATTTCCCTCACCATACTCGCACCCCTCCAATTGGGATGGATCTTATCAATGCCCCAAAATTTCAGGCCTATCGGGTTTCTATTATGCTTCTGTCTGAAGTGTAGAGATACACTATGTTCTTTATAGCCTATAAGGATGTTATAGATGTGTTCTTAGACTCTTTTGCCAACCTTCTCTTTGTGCGTCCTATATACATCAAGCCGCACGGACATTCTAGGGCATATACAACATGTGTTGACATGCATGTGATAAATTCTTTTATTTGGAATTGTTTACCATTCACAGTTGATGTGAATGAATTGAGACCCCTCAAATGAGTACTAACTTGTTGACATGCCTTGCATTTTCTGCAGGCGTAAAAACCCGCCTGATCCCAGAACATTTTAATTTTACTGGGTGGGTCAAGCACTTTTTTGACCACTTGATCCCCGAAGGAGCTAGTTTTCCTATATATAAAAGGTGGGTTGGTTGGCAGAATATTTCCCAATACTTTATCCATGCATAAGATGTTCCAATGTTTTTTGATAATATTTTCAATTTCGCGGTATTGTTCATGGTAATTGCTTATAAAGCCCCATTCATGCCTCTGATCTTGTGGTTTAGCTACTGGGGCTAAGTAAGAATCTTGTGTGGATCTACCCACTTCTTCAATCATTTTTGTCAGCTGATGCGGTTTATACCCTTTTTCCACAAATCGCATTTTTAGTAATTCGGCTTGGGTAGCATAGTCGCTATCGAAGGTGCAATTGCGACGTATACGGGTGAATTGTCCCTTAGGGATATTCTGTATCCATCGTTGGGTGATGTCCACTTTGTACCGGAATATAGCTGTTTTTTTACCCGTACTTTTGAAATATGCTTTTGTGTATAGTTGGTGTTCCCCTTTCATTACCATAATGTCCAGGTAGTGGATATGTTCTTGACTCCAGTTAAATTCCAATTTGATATTATTTGTGTTGCTGTTAAGCCATTGCGAGAATTGCTGTAAAGATGCTTCTGTGACTTGCCAAATCATAAACAGGTTGTCTATGTACCGTTGGTAGAAGATTAGTTCTCTTCTCCTGTTTTGATATACCCATTTGTCCTCCCATTCGCTCATAAATAAATTTGCCAAGCTTGGGGCGAACTTGGCGCCCATAGCTACTCCTGTTTTCTGGCTATAAAATTGGCCTGCATACCAAAAATAATTGTGTGATAAGCAATATTCTAAAATCATTAGCAAAAATGTCTTTTGTGTGAAGGATATATCCTGTCTTTTACTAAAGGCCCAATTGAGGGCCAAAATGGCATCTTCATGCTGGATTATTATATATAAGGACGCTACATCCGCTGTTACCAGGAATATTTGTGCGTCTTGCTGAAATGCGACTTCCTTTATTTTCTGTATAAAGGTTGTGGTATCTTTTAGGTACGCTTCGGCTTAGGCTTCGTAGAGCTAACACTAGATTGTAAAAAATGATCAAGGTATTCACCTACTCGTGCTGTAACTGAATTTATGCCATTGACTATAGGCCTAGCCGGAGGCTTCTCTGGATCGTTGTGGATTTTGGGGACTGTATATATTGTGGGTATTCTATTGTAGCTGGGGCACAGATATAGTTTTTCTTTTTTTGTTATAATTCGCTTATAGAAGCCATAATCCATTAGGTTGAATAGGTCCTCTCTGTACTTGGTGGTGGGGTCCTTATCCAGTAGTTGGTAGGTGTTTTCATCTTGTAGCATATTAAGGAGTTGTGAGTGGTAGTAGGTCTTATCCATAACCACCACCGCCCCTCCTTTGTCTGCTGAGCGGATTATGATATCTTTCCTATTTTCTAGGGCTTTGATGTTTGTTTACACTCTGGTACCATTGATTGTACAGAAAAAATTGTTGTTATCGGACCCTTATTTCCTTGGTTTAGAATATATTCTAAAGATTGGGGCAACATGGAAAGAATTCTTTGACTGGAAGACAAAAGAGGAAATTTTATAACGGGGTTGAATTCAAAAGAGCGATATGAAAGTTGTGAGCGAGTATATAGTGAGACTCAAAGTTTCACCCCCCTCGCTGCAACCATGTTAATGATCGCATACAGAAAGAATACAGGGAAAATGAACATAGCCACGAAAAGAGGATTTAATAATGCCCGAAGAGGCAATGTAGAGATTTTGAGCGGATGATAGTTGAGACCAAACGTCTCCCCTGTCCACTACAAACAAACTCTTGACTGCATTTGGGGAAAGAAAGAAAAAACCAAAACAATATAGGTACTTCAAGGGCGTCATATGATGAATATCATAGTGAATTCATGAGTATTTTCCAGTATAATTCTCAATTCTCGTGTCATGCAATATTGCAACACGTATACACAGGCCATCAGATGCTTATGAATGTTTGGGGAGACAGCGATTAGGAATATGAAAAACATATGTAGAGAAACTTGATACTAAGGATAGTGTGATACTACTACCACTATAAAACAGCAATTAGGAATATAAAAAACATATGTAGAGAAATTTGATACTAAAAATAGTGTGACACTACTACCGCTACAAAGATAGTGGTGGGACAAAAATAGGCGGGGATTATTTATTGATAGAAATGGGAAACATCCCATTCAAAATTGAGTCCCAAGGGACATCTGGTATTTGAAATAAAGATCCACCAAACTTCCCATTTGCATAGGATATTAAACTTGTCCCCACCTCTAGGTGGTTTCACTATTTTGTCAATGCCTTGGATAACAAGACTAGAGGTATCCTTCTGATGGACTGTGTTCCAATGTCGTGCAACATTTGTGGCATGATCTTTCTCTATGTCATAGAGGCAATCTTTAAGTCTACGGGTTGTTCTATCTACGTATTGTAAAGAGCAAGTAGTGCAAGTGATGGCGTATATAATGTAAGGTGTGTTACAATTATTGAGAGAGCGTATCTTGTGAAATTTCATCGATGTGGACGTGATGGTATCACCTCCCTTTATGAAAGGGCAGTAGGCACAACCTCACCCACCACATTTGAAGGTTCCCTGAAAGGACAACCAATTGGCTGAAGTGTGTCGACTTGAAAAAAGACTAGGTGACAAGAGACTACCGAGGGACGGGGCTTTTCTAAACACAGTACGGATACCTTTCGCCAAAATCTGGGAGTACACTGGATCATGGGACAATACTGGAAGATACTTGATTACAATCTTTTTTATATTTTGTGGAATTCAGAGCTGTAAGGGGTACAAAATGTGGGAATAAAATTAGAATAATTGGTGCTCCGATATTTGGCAGGTTTTTCCCTAAGTAATTTATGGTGTGGTACTGCTTTAGTGATAGACAACCCTCTATTAACAATGGATTTAGCCTCTTTCCTCAAACCTAGAAGACATAAGTGCAGCTTCACGCTCAAAGTCCGTTTGTTTGCTGCAAAGTCTCCTAAGTCTAAGAAATTGGCCCACAGGGATACTGTTAATAGTGTGCCCTGGATGGCTGGAATCAGCCCATAAGAATGTGTTGCTTGCACTGGGCTTCCTATATAAATTTGAGATCATTTCAATGTTATCCCCTCTCAGCAAAACGTCTAAAAACTCTATGAATTTGGTATCATGTTTCTCTGTGAATCTCAGATTGAGTGTATTGTCGTTCATGTATTCTAACCATAGTTTCATATCAATATTTGGATCAGAAACGATGAACAGAAGGTCATCTATATATCTGCAGTAGAATACGGTGTCCATTCAACGGGGACTATCAGTCCCAAAAATGCGGAGCCTCTCCCACCATCCTATGTATAAATTAGCCAAAGAGGGTGAGAATTTAGCGCCCATGGAGGCTCCGCATTCTTGGAGGTAATAGTCCCGGTCGAACATGAAAAAATTGTGAGTCAATAGGTACTCTAGACGCATGATGATAAATTCCTGTAGAATCAAAGAAAATTGTCCCGACTTATTAAGGAAAAACTATACAGCCTGCAAATCTAAAGCATGTGGGATTGAAGAATATAAATTACAGACATCAAAAGTGATCCAACAAAAAGCTAATCCCATAGAAGTTGCTTAGTGTCACGAAGGTATCCTGGTAACTCAGTGACCAGCTGTTGCAACTGCTGATCCACCCATTGTCCCAAGCGCTCATTGAGCGAACCGATGCCCGCTACAATGGGTCTACCTGTTAAAGGTGTAAGCCCCTTGTGTAGTTTGGGAAGATGGTGGAAAATGGGCATTACAGGGAAAGCAGGAATAAGCATTTCTTTGTCTTTAGTTGTGAAAATACCCATGGAGACAGCTCTGTCCAAAAGGGCCGATAGCTCCCCTTTAAATGAGCCAGTGGGATCACCCCTGAGTCTATGATAAGTTGTCTGATCTGATAGTTGTCGCAAAGCTTCCTCCTTGCATGAGGAGGCATCTAATACCACCACCGCTCCACCCTTGTCTGCATTCTTTATAACTATAGACGAATCTTTCTGTAAAATGTCAAGAGAGGATCTCTCACCAGCTGAGAGATTGTCATTTGTGCTGTTAGAAATATTCTTCGCTAAGTGTGACAAATCTCTCTCAACCATTTTTTGATACAAGTCCATATCCTTTCCTCTTGAGCTAATTGGATAAAAGTCTGATCTGATCTTAAATGACACTGGATTATGGTTAGCATTGTCATCAGCTGTATTACGATGTGAATCGGCTGCTAGATCAGATAGATCAGTGTCCAGACATCAATAAAAAGTTTTGGAGAAAGGATCAACTCACCATCTGACGATAGATCTGGGGGTGAAGTAAGTTGCGCATCCTCACAATCAGAAAAACAATGCTTTTGTAGTGCCAGGGTACGTGCCAATCTGTTGACATCCAGGATAGTCCCGAATAGATCAAAGTGATTAGAGGGACAAAAACGTAAGCCTCTAGACAGGAGAGAGATATCTGTGCTGGATAGAGGACGAGCTGATAAATTCACAACATTTAAACTCACAGTTGTTTCCAGCCTCGTAATTGATAACGATTGACGTTTGATTCTTTTATGTCTTTTTCCTTCTCTCCTCGTTTTCCTCTTTTTTTTCTCCTTTTCTTGTTGCGGCCACGTCCGCCTTGGTTTAAAGCCGTTGTGTTGATATTGGGTGTATGATCAATAATGGGGCTATTATCTGAGGAGGAATCGGATCCCGTGGCTGCTAGTGTATCACAGACCAGCTCACCTTCGGTATCCGAGAAGCTGACCCGTTTCTTAGTGGTTACTTTTCGGGGACGATGTGGATGAAAGACGGGCTTCTTCCATATGTAGAAATTATTGGTATCGTAATCCAATTGGTCTCCAGTGCATTTATCTTTTTTAGTAGACACACACCTCTTTCAAGTTTATCAAGCTTTTTGTTGAGCTGACCATCCAATTCGTTATAACCAGGCATATTCTGTTGTTCCATGAGGTTCTTTTGAATGAGGGCCATTTCGCTTTGTACCCGATCTAATTGCTTTTGTTTGGAATCAAAATTTTGTCTTCCAGTCAAATAATTCTTTCCATGTCGCTCCAATCTTTAGAATATGTTCTAAACCGAGGAAATAAGGGTCCGATAACAATTTTTTCTGTACACTGATGGCTTGACATTCAATTCCCCTTTACATGTTGTAGCTTTGATTCACATTATATTTATAGTCCAAGATTTTGGACTTTAATATTCTTCTATTTTTTGTTTTTTCAAAACAACATGCTTTTTGGTCACAAAAGTTTTTTAGCTATAGTGTATTTTTGTACCACAACAACACATTTTCTTAAGTGGACGATTTTACTATACTACCAGCATTTTATGGTGATTGAGAGACAAAGACACTTTTGTTATTGGTATTGTTTATGCGGAGGTCTCTGTGACGGGCTTCACATTGTTGTTTGGCCGATATTTCATATTACCCTCAATGGCCATTCTTTCCATTCCTATATTACTACATATTATCGTGTGTGCCTGTCACAGAGGGATCCCTCATACCTAATTAGATTCCTGCTTTTTCTTGGTTCTTTCTATTCAGCCTTATGTTTCTACTTTATATGTTTCAGAGCTTTTGTGCTTTTATTTGTTGTTGTTTCAGTATAATCTCATTTATATATGTGCATCATGTTGGGCTATGTTTACACTTTGTATCTCTATTCATGACACTAATTTCCAAATGCTTTTAGTATTTTCGTACCAGTGTCTGTTTCCAGCCCCACAGGTGTTCCTTATTTCTTGGGATTTCAAGCTCCAATTGTGCAAAAGATATTCTTATCAAATCATCTATTCTCATTGGTGGTTCGATTTTTTATTCCCTTTTTATTTGCACCATTGGCCCTTGACTAATTTAGCTATGAGTAAGCATCAAAGGATGTGAAACGCGTTAGAAATTTGTCCCTGTTTTTGTCCACCTCTCACTTGACTGTCATGTTGGATTTTATATAATTTTTTCAATAAAGATGCCTTTTTCACTGAGTGCGGCAGTCCAGGATTTCCTTATCTCAGGAGCGCTTTTAGGCTCTGCCATTGTGGGAAAAAGACCATCCTTCATGAAGGAGCGATTTACGCTCTATCGTTATGGGTGTTCCTTGTGGCGTGGATATTTGCAGCATACTTTCTGCTATAGCCGCCTTAATAGGGCTTAGAATTTTGCAGAACCACATCACTGTGAGGCAACCTGTGCAATTTAATTTCTCTGCCACTGCAGATGGCATGCAGGCCCCAAAAAGCACCCTGATCTTGGCAAGGCATCTTCTATCATGCTGGTATAAATGCATGTACCAATCTCCTGGACCCTGTCCCTTCACAGGGTAAGTGGAAACAACTCCTTTAGAGTGTATTGACCACATGTTTACCACTTCAGCCCCGGAAGGTTTTACCCCCTTCCTGACCAGAGCACTTTTTACAATTCGGCACTGCGTTGCTTTAACTGCTAATTGCGCGGTCATGCAATGCTGTACCCAAACGAAATTTGCGTCCTTTTCTTCCCACAAATAGAGCTTTCTTTTGATGGTATTTGATCACCTCTGCCATTTTTATTTTTTGCGCTATAAACGGAAAAAGACCGAAAATTTTGAAAAAAAATGATATTTTCTACTTTTTGTTATAAAAAAAATCCAATAAACTCAATTTTAGTCATACATTTAGGCCAAAATGTATTCGGCCACATGTCTTTGGTAAAAAAAATGTCAATAAGCGTATATTTATTGGTTTGCGCAAAAGTTATAGCGTCTACAAAATAGGGTACATTTTCTGGAATTTGCACAGCTTTTAGTTTATGACTGCCTATGTCATTTCTTGAGGTGCTAAAATGGCAGGGCAGTACAAAACCCCCCCAAATGACCCCATTTTGGAAAGTAGACACCCCAAGGAAATTGCTGAGAGGCATGTTGAGCCCATTGAATATTTATTTTTTTTGTCCCAAGTGATTGAATAATGACAAAAAAAAAAAAAAATTTACAAAAAGTTGTCACTAAATGATATATTGCTCACACAGGCCATGGGCATATGTGGAATTGCACCCCAAAATACATTCAGCTGCTTCTCCTGAGTACGGGGATACCAAATGTGTGGGACTTTTTGGGAGCCTAGCCGCGTACGGGGCCCCAAAAACCAAGCACCGCCTTCAGGATTTCTAAGGGCATAAATTTTTTATTTCACTCCTCGCTGCCTATCACAGTTTTGAAGGCCATAAAATGCCATGATGGCACAAACCCCCCCCAAATGACCCCATTTTGGAAAGTAGACACCCCAAGCTATTTGCTAAGAGGCATGGTGAGTATTTTGCAGCTCTCATTTGTTTTTGAAAATGAAGAAAGACCAGAAAAATTTTTTTTTTTTCTTTTTTCAATTTTCAAAACTTTGTGACAAAAAGTGAGGTCTGCAAAATACTCACTATACCTCTCAGCAAATAGCTTTGGGTGTCTACTTTCCAAAATGGGGTCATTTGGGGGGGTTTTGTGCCACCTGGGCATTCCATGGCCTCCGAAACTGTGATAGGCAGTGAAGAGTGAATTCAAAAATTTACGCCCTTAGAAAGCCTGAAGGCGGTGCTTGGTTTTCGGGGTCCCGTGCGCGGCTAGGCTCCCAAAAAGTCTCACACATGTGGTATCCCCGTACTCAGGAGAAGCAACAGAATTTATTTTGGGGTGTAATTTCACATATTCCCATGGCATGTTTGAGCAATATATCATTTAGTGACAACTTTGTGCAAAAAAAAAAAAAAAAAAAAAAAAATTTGTCTCTTTCCTGCAACTTGTGTCACAATATAAAATATTCCATGGACTCGACATGCCTCTCAGCAAATAGCTTGGGGTGTCTACTTTCCAAAATGGGGTCATTTGGGGGGGTTTTGAACTGTCTTGGCATTTTATGCACAACATTTAGAAGCTTATGTCACACATCACCCACTCTTCTAACCACTTGAAGACAAAGCCCTTTCTGACACTTTTTGATTACATGAAAAAATTATTTTTTTTTGCAAGAAAATTACTTTGAACCCCCAAACATTATATATTTTTTTAAAGCAAATGCCCTACAGATTAAAATGGTGGGTGTTTCATTTTTTTTTTTTCACACAGTATTTGCGCAGCGATTTTTCAAACGCATTTTTTGTGGAAAAAACACACTTTTTTCAATTTTAATGCACTAAAACACACTATATTGCCCAAATGTTTGATGAAATAAAAAAGATGATCTTAGGCCGAGTACATGGATACCAAACATGACATGCTTTAAAATTGCGCAACAAAATTAATACATTTTTAAAAGCCTTTAAAAGCCTTTACAGGTTACCACTTTAGATTTACAGAGGAGGTCTACTGCTAAAATTACTGCCCTCGATCTGACGTTCGCGGTGTCACCTCACATGCATGGTGCAATTGCTGTTTACATTTGACGCCAGACCGACGCTTGCGTTCGCCTTAGCGCGAGAGCAGGGGGGACAGGGGTGCTTTTTTTTTTCTTTATTATTTTTTTGCTTTTTTATCTTATTTTTAAACTGTTCCTTTCATTTTTTATTTTTTTTTATCATTTTTATTGTTATCTCAGGGAATGTAAATATCCCCTATGATAGCAATAGGTAGTGACAGGTACTCTTTTTTGAAAAAATTGGGGTCTATTAGACCATAGATCTCTCCCCTGCCCTCAAAGCATCTGACCACACCAAGATCGGTGTGAAAAAATGCTTCCCCAATTTCCCAATGGCGCTGTTTACATCCGGCGAAATCTAAGTCATAAAATGCTCGTAGCTTCCGGTTTCTTAGGCCATAGAGATGTTTTGAGCCACTCTGGTCTCTGATCAGCTCTATGGTCAGCTGGCTGAATCACCGGCTGCATTCTCAGGTTCCCTGTTGAGACAGGAGAGCCAGAGAAAAACACGGAAGACGGTGGGGGGGGGGCATTCCCTCCCACTGCTTGTAAAAGCAGTCTAGAGGCTAATTAGCCACTAGGATTGCTTTTACATGAAAGCGGACTGCTGGCTGAAAAGAATGATACCAAGATGATACCTAAACCTGCAGGCATCATTCTGGTATAACCACTCAAAGTCGTGAATGGCGTACCTGAAGACAAAAAAAATGGTTAACAATAAAGCACAGTGAACAGTATAGTATAAAAAATTGCATACCTGAAAAGCAAACATGATAAAACATAATAACAATAAAACATTGCAGAATAGAATACAGTAAAAAAGAGCAGAACAATAGAGAGAGAGAATAGAGAGAGAGAGAACAATAAAACGACAACTATTTATTTATTTTTTTATTTTTGTTTGTGTTTTTTTTTTTTTTTTTTTACACTTTTTTTTGTAACTGTAACTTTTATAACTGTAACCGGTTCCAGGTTCGGGTCTCTCAAAATGCGATGGCATCTTGGGAGACCCTGTGAAAGTGTGTCCTAGTCTGTGCAATGCTGTACCCTACGCTAATACTCAACTAGTGCATGGTAGCGTTCAAAACATTCACCAATGCAAAGACCAGGATTGTCAGGACAGGAGGGACAATAATAGCGGGTGTCACGCCTATATCCGCGCTTGCTGCAGACACAACATCTTTTTTTGGGGGTTCGTTGGGTAGGGGTACTCGGGAGGACATAAAGAAAATGCCTCTCATGCAGCCGGCTGCATTTGGTTGGGGATGTGAATGGGGGAAGTACGGGTGCTGCAGAAGTGGTGGGTTCCCAATTAGGATTGGCGAATGCAGCAGGAAGGGCATTATGGGCACGACGGGCCTGTGTTTGTCTTCTTCTTGGTGGCAGCGGGACACTACTTGTGCTTGCCACCTCACCAGCTTGAACTGCACTTATGGGACTCGCCACGTCACCAAGTGTTACTGCAGTGCTGGTTTGACTACGACCGGGGTGTACTAGGCCGCTGGCGCTTGCCAGTTCACCAAAACGCTACAAAAAAAAAAAACTTAGCGATCGCAGGGATCAGGCCTGACTCTGCGAACATTGCAGTTATGCGTTTAGTGTTTTGTAAGTGACAGTGATCGATCGATACTGCACTTGGGTGGGCTGGGCTGGGCCGGGCGGAGGGGCAAAATGCAGGTGCTAGCAGGTATCTGGGCTGATCCCGCTAACACTGCGTTTTTGGGAACCCTAAACTGCTGGGGACGCTAGTATAGATCTGATCGGATCAGATATTGATGCGTTCAGATACTATACCACTAAGGGAGGTGTACGGTGCGTGGGTGTTAGCGCTACTGGCACTAACCTGACGCTGCCTGGGGCTGGTGCTTGCCATTTCACCAAAACGCTACCAAAAAAACTGTTGGCGATCGCAGGGATCAGGCCTGACTCTGCGAACGCTGCAGTTATGCGTTTAGTGTTTTGTAAGTGACAGTGATCGATCGATACTGCACTTGGGTGGGCTGGGCCGAGCCGGGCGGAGGGGCAAAACACAGGTGCTAGCAGGTATCTGGGCTGATCCCGCTAACACTGCGTTTTTGGGAACCCTAAACTGCTGGGGACACTAGTATAGATCTGATCAGATCAGATATTGATCCGTTCAGATACTATACCACTAAGGGAGGCGTATGCTGCGTGCGTGGGTGTTAGCGCTACTGGCGCTAATCTGACGCTGCTTGGGGCGACGCATATCACCGCCGGGCGATCGGGGGGCTAAACCTTTATTCGGTAATAAACGGCGGGTACCCTGACACTATAAAAAATAAACAAACTAACCAGCGTCACCCGTAACGGTTATACAGTGATCAGTGGTGAAAGGGTTAACTAGGGGGCAATCAAGGGGTTAAAACCTTTATTAGATAGTATATGGGGGTCCCTGTCGCTATAAAACGCTGACGGCGAACCTAAATATTTACGTCCCCAACTAGCGTCACCAGTGACACTAATACAGCGATCAGAAAAATGATCGCTTAGCGACACTGGTGACAGGGGGTGATCAAGGGGTTAAAACTTTATTAGGGGGGGTTAGGGGGGGTACCCTAGACCTACAGGGGGCTAATACTCACTGACCTAACACTTCTAACTGTCACAAACTGACACCAATCAGTAATCAGGAAAAAAAAAAAAAAAACAGCTTGGTGTCAGTTTGTGACGGGGGGGGGGGGGGGGGGGGTGATCGGGGGGGGGGGTGTTTAGTGTGCCTGGCATGTTCTACTGTGTGTGTTTGTGTTTTACACTTACTTGGATGTCTTCTCTCCTCGGCATCGGAACGGAAACTGCCGAGCCGAGGAGAGATGACATCACATCCTCTGCCTGTGTGTACTATACAGGCAGGGGATGTTTCTCATTGGCTGGGAGCGATCGCGAGGGGGGGGCCACGATCGGATGGCCTCCCCCTCATCTCTGATCGCTGCCAGACAAATGCCGACCGCCGCTGGCACCGGGGGGGGGGGGGGTCCAATCGGACCCCCCGCCCGCGGGAAGGCAATCACGTACCAGGTACGTGATTTTGCCTGCCCGTGCCGCTCTGTTCACGTATATATGCGTGAGGCGGTCGGCAAGTGGTTAATGAATGTGACAACCTGTTAGGTGTCGTCATCCTGCAATCGTTGGCAGGTCTTATGTTTTTTAGAGCGTTTGTGTTCAGGGTTTCTGCTCCTCAAATAATGCAAAACACCTTAATTTGCATATTTTCCTTGGGCACTCTTTTAAGAAACATGTCCCACGTCGCCCCCTTCTACCTTTGCTAATCTTCTGTGCCACTAACAGGTGTGGCAAGCTCATATTTGCACAAAATATATGGAGAAAAGCATCTTACCTCTCACCAAAAAACATGGATCCCTGTCTCTTTAACCACTTCAGCTCCGGAAGTATTTACCCCCTTCCTGACCAGAGCACTTTTTACAATTTGGCACTGCGTCGCTTTAACTGCTAATTGTGCGGTCATGCAATGCTGTACCCAAACAAAATTTGCGTCCTTTTCTTCCCACAAATAGAGCTTTCTTTTGATGGTATTTGATCACCTCTGCAATTTTTATTTTTTGTGCTATAAATGGAAAAAGACCGAAAATTTTTAAAAAAAAGGATATTTTCTACTTTTTGTTATAAAAAAAATCCAATAAACTCAATTTTAGTCATACATTTAGGCCAAAATGTATTCGGCCACATGTCTTTGGTAAAAAAAATGTCAATAAGCGTATATTTATTGGTTTGCGCAAAAGTTATAGCATCTACAAACTTGGGTACATTTTCTGGAATTTACACAGCTTTTAGTTTATGACTGCCTATGTCATTTCTTGAGGTGCTAAAATGGCAGGGCTGTACAAAACCCCCCCAAATGACCCCATTTTGGAAAGTAGACACCCCAAGGAAATTGCTGAGAGGCATGTTGAGCCCATTGTATATTAGTTTTTTTTGTCCCAAGTGACTGAATGACAAAAAAAAAAAAAAATTACAAAAAGTTGTCACTAAATGATATATTGCCAGGGCCGATCCTAGGGTCACCGGCGCCTGGGTGCAGAAATATTTTTGGCGCCCCCACATGGGCGTGGTCATCTTACCAACTCCTCCCCTTTACAAATGTTTCTATGGCAACGACTCAAACATAGAGATGCTCCCCTAAGAAGTCTTTGTTACCCTGGGATCCTCCTGTGATCTTTTAATAAAGAAAATACAGGAAGAGGGTACACTAATGAGACCTGGAGGGGGGTCTCTCTGATGCACACAGAGAGGGCTTCTGTTAGAGAGTCTGTTAGAAAGAGCCCCCAGACATAATACAGGAGATGGTCAGAGACTGCAGACATAATACAGGAGATGATCAGAGACTGCAGACATAATACAGGAGATGATCAGAGACTGCAGACCTAATACAGGAGATGATCAGAGACTGCAGACCTAATACAGGAGATGGTATGAGACTGCAGACATAGTACAGGAGATGATCAGAGACTGCAGACATACTACAGGAGATGATCAGAGACTGCAGACATACTACAGGAGATGATCAGCGACTGCAGACATACTACAGGAGATGATCAGAGACTGCAGACAGGATATAAAAGATGATCAGAGACTGCAGACATAATACAGGAGATGATCAGAGACTGCAGACATAGTACAGGAGATGATCAGAGACTGCAGACATACTACAGGAGATGATCAGCGACTGCAGACATACTACAGGAGATGATCAGAGACTGCAGACAGGATATAAGAGATGATCAGAGACTGCAGACATAGTACAGGAGATGATCAGAGACTGCAGACATAGTACAGGAGATGGTCAGAGACTGCAGACATAATACAGGAGATGATCAGAGACTGCAGACATAGTACAGGAGATGATCAGAGACTGCAGACATAGTACAGGAGATGATCAGAGACTGCAGACATAGTACAGGAGATGATCAGAGACTGCAGACATAGTACAGGAGATGATCAGAGACTGCAGACATAGTACAGGAGATGATCAGAGACTGCAGACATAGTACATGAGATGATCAGAGACTGCAGACATAATACAAGAGATGATCAGAGACTGCAGACATAGTACAGGAGATGATCAGAGACTGCAGACATAATACAGGAGATGATCAGAGACTGCAGACATAATACAGGAGATGATCAGAGACTGCAGACATAATATAGGAGATGATCAGAGACTGCAGACATATTACAGGAGATGGTCAGAGACTGCAGACATAGTACAGGAGATGATCAGAGACTGCAGACATAGTACAGGAGATGATCAGAGACTGCAGACAGGATATACAAGATGATCAAAGACTTCAGACATAGTACAGGAGATGATCAGAGACTGCAGACATAATACAGGAGATGATCAGAGACTGCAGACATAGTACAGGAGATGGTCAGAGACTGCAGACATAGTACAGGAGATGGTCAGAGACTGCAGACATAGTACAGGAGATGGTCAGAGACTGCAGACATTACAGGAGATGGTCAGAGACTGCAGACATAGTACAGGAGATGATCAGAGACTGCAGACATAGTACAGGAGATGATCAGAGACTGCAGACATAGTACAGGAGATGATCAGAGACTGCAGACATAATACAGGAGATGGTCAGAGACTGCAGACATAGTACAGGAGATGATCAGAGACTGCAGACATAGTACAGGAGATGGTCAGAGACTGCGGACATAGTACAGGAGATGGTCAGAGACTGCATTTCCTATGAACGTTAGTAGATAATGGCCGATCGGCCTTCTCACCTGACCCAGCGATACAGCAACGGTTCCTCTGATCAGGAGTCAGCTCACTCTGAATTGCCCGTGGTGACTCCGCTGGATAGCACCCAGATCTGTATTCTGACAATGACTCCATTCCTTTCTCCACCAGGGATGGTGCTAGGCTGTGTGGCTTTCCGTCTGGTGGCGCAGGGCAGCGGGGTTCTCTCTCTGATGGGGTTCCCTCAGCACTGTCCTCTCCCTCTGGAGTCCTGGGTGTACTTCCCTGAAAGCTTTCCCGGACTCCTGGCTCTCTCTCTCTCCCATTCAGCTGAGCATGCTGTGTGAGCTCCAGTTTCCGTGTTACAGTGGGGCTGCCAGTCCTCGGGACTACATGTCCCACAATCCTCTTCTCTGCTCCTTTTTCTATTCTGTTTCTTCCCTGGGCATATGAAGGCTGGGGAAGATACATAGTGGGCAGCTGTGCTGGCAAGCGCTGCTCACTAGTACAGCAGCGTGCGCGAGAGGGAGGGGGGAGAGGGAAGGGGGAAAGAAGAGCCCACAGCTGCATTGGCATCACTAGGGTTGGGGTCACTCCCCCTTCCACCAACTATAGTCGCCCCTCAGTACAGACCCCCCTCCACTAAGTATAGACCCCCTCCATCAGTGAAGAACCCGCACTAAGTATAAACCCCTCCCTCAGTACAGACCTTACTCAGTACAGACCCCCCCAGGAAAACCCCCCTCCATTAGTACAGACCCCCCCAGGACAGACCCCCCTGCATTAGTACAGACCCCCCCAGGACAGACCCCCCTCCATTAGTACAGACCCCCCCAGGACAGACCCCCCTCCATTAGTACAGACCCCCGGGACAGACCCCACCTCCATTAGTACAGACCCCCCATGACAGACCCCACCTCCATTAGTACAGACCCCCTCTATTAGTACAGACCCCTCATTAGTACAGACCCCCCCAGGACAGACCCCCCCTCAATTAGTACAGACTCCCCAGGACAAACCCCCCTCCATTAGTATAGACCCCCCAGGACAGACCCCCCTCCATTAGTACAGACCCCCCTCCATTAGTACAGACCCCCCAAGACAGACCCCCCCTCAATTAGTATAGACCCCCCAGGACAGACCCCCCTCCATTAGTACAGACCCCCCAGGACAGACCCCGCCTCCATTACTACAGACCCCCCAGGACAGACCCCCCTCCATTAGTATAGACCCCCCAGGACAGACCCCTCCATTAGTACAGACCCCCCAGGACAGACCCCCCTCCATTAGTATAGACCCCCCCCAGGACAGACCCCCCTCCATTAGTACAGACCCCTCAGGACAGACCCCACCTCCATTACTACAGACCCCCCAAGACAGACCCCCCCCTCCATTACTACAGACCCCCCATGACAGACCCCCCTCCATTACTACAGACCCCCCATGACAGACCCCCCTCCATTACTACAGACCCCCCATGACAGACCCCCTCTCCATTACTACAGACCCCCCAGGACAGACCCCCCCTCCATTACTACAGACCCCCCAGGACAGACCCCCCCTCCATTACTACAGACCCCCCCTCCATTACTACAGACCCCCCAGGACAGACCCCCCCCTCCATTACTACAGACCCCCCCTCCATTACTACAGACCCCCCAGGACAGACCCTCCCTCCATTAGTACAGACCCCTCTCTATTAGTAATGACCCCCCAGGGCAGACCCCCCTTCTCCATTAGTACAGACCCCCCCCCTCCATTAGGGTACAGTAAATAAAAACACCCGGGTGGCAGCTGGAGAGGAGAGTGTGCAGCCGCGCCGCCCGGGTGGAGAACAGAACACTACACAGCAGGCAGCAGGAGTGAGAGACACAGAGAGGAGGAGAATGTGTCAGCACGGACCGCTCCTCCCTCTCCCCCCCGTGACATCACTCACTGCACGGCTGGTCTCTCTCCACACAGAGAGCAGCCGCTCTGCCTCCCTTCTCATCTCCGGCTTGAGCAGTTAATACAGCGGCGCCTTTCTTCTTAGAACACCGGCAGAGAGGCGCCGCTGGACACAAACAAGAGGAGGAGGAGGAGGGAGGGGAGCACTCTGGCGCTTCAGCGCCCCCACCTCTCTGGCGCTCGGGTGCACTGCACCCCGTGCACCCCGTCTAGGACCGGCCCTGTATATTGCTCACACAGACCATGGGCATATGTGGAATTGCACCCCAAAATACATTCAGCTGCTTCTCCAGAATACGGGGATACCACATGTGTGGGACTTTTTGGGAGCCTAGCCGCGTACGGGGCCCCGAAAACCAATCACCGCCTTCAGGATTTCTAAGGGCGTAAATTTTTGATTTCACTCCTCACTACCTATCACAGTTTTGAAGGCCATAAAATGTCCAGATGGCACAACCCCCCCCCCCCCCCCCCAAATGACCCCATTTTGGAAAGTAGACACCCCAAGCTATTTGCTGAGAGGCATGTTGAGTCCATGGAATATTTTATATTTTGACACAAGTTGCGGGAAAGTGCCAAATTTTTTGGGGGGGGGAAAAAAACACACTTTTTAAAATTTTAATGCACTAAAACACACTATATTGCCCAAATGTTTGATGAAATAAAAAAGATGATCTTAGGCCGAGTACATGGATACCAAACATGACATGCTTTAAAATTGCGCACAAACGTGCAGTGGCAACAAAATGAATACATTTTTAAAAGCCTTTACAGGTTACCACTTTAGATTTACAGAGGAGGTCTACTGCTAAAATTACTGCCCTCGATCTGACCTTCGTGGTGATACCTCACATGCATGGTGCAATTGCTGTTTACATTTAACGCCAGACCGAAGCTTGCGTTCGCCTTAGCACGAGAGCAGGGGGGGTCAGGGATGCTTTTTTTTTTTTTTATTTATTATTTTTTTGCTTTTTTATCTTATTTTTAAACTATTCCTTTACATTTTTTTTTTTAATCATTTTTATTGTTATCTCAGGGAATGTAAATATCCCAGCAAAATAGAGAAAAAAGTAACTCCTGCGCACAGGTGGATCACCAAGTATAGTACATAGACATAGGCCTTGCTGCCCTCAAGGATGGGGATCCTAGTAGAAACCAAAACAAAAAGAAGACAAGGGCGCACCAGCCTTGTGCATTAACTTTTAAAACATTTATTAAATTAAAAATAGTAAAAGAAGTGACTCACAGGCGATTGGTGGAGGAGGCACAACATAAAATCGCACCAGTAGACAGTCTGCGATTTGGGATGAGCGAAAACCTTCCAGGGGTCGTGGAGGAACGCACAGACGTTGCAATCCGCTAACGCGTTTCGAGGGGAGAGTCCCCTCTTCTTCAGAGCTATGCAGTGCAACCTCCCTTGGCGAAACTCACTTATAAATGCCTGCAAGCCAATAAGACAGGGATGGGCTGCGGGGCTCCTCCCCCTTTAAAGAGTCCCTCCCTCCTAAGTCCTCTAATCCGGCATGCCATATACGTATAAGAGCATATGCAGACACGTGTACACAGCATACATACACGTGCATGCATACATACGCGAAAAAAATAATAATGATCAGTTGATAGATGAATCAATAAGAAGTGAACTGCAGCGCACTGTGCATACGGACTGAAAGGCGACATGCGATGTCTAAAGAGCACCAGATATAACACACAGTAAATGTTACCAATCACACTGCCAGATGTACATTGCAGTGGACATTGCAAATCACAGTGGATGAGAATCACCACCTCAAACACTCACTCAAAAACAATGTTACCAATCCCACTGCCAGATGTACACCGCAGTATTACAGATCATAGTGGATGAGAATCGCCACCTCAAAACCTCACTCATCAAGTCGCAGCATATGCACAGTGGATGGACGTGTGCATGTACTTACATTGGCATTGTGGTAGTGGGTGCCTGTGAACTGCCTTCACATCCGCTACACAGCGGGCCGGTAGCCGCAGCATGTCTATAGTTAAGAGGAACGCACGCCAATGTGCTTGCGTTCCAAGCTACAGGGGGAAGAGGTGGAGTCTGCGTGCCACGCTGGAGGAGGGAGCAGGGCCGATCCTAGGGTCACCGGCGCCTGGGTGCAGAAATATTTTTGGCGCCCCCACATGGGCGTGGTCATCTTACCAACTCCTCCCCTTTACAAATGTTTCTATGGCAACGACTCAAACATAGAGATGCTCCCCTAAGAAGTCTTTGTTACCCTGGGATCCTCCTGTGATCTTTTAATAAAGAAAATACAGGAAGAGGGTACACTAATGAGACCTGGAGGGGGGTCTCTCTGATGCACACAGAGAGGGCTTCTGTTAGAGAGTCTGTTAGAAAGAGCCCCCAGACATAATACAGGAGATGGTCAGAGACTGCAGACATAATACAGGAGATGATCAGAGACTGCAGACATAATACAGGAGATGATCAGAGACTGCAGACCTAATACAGGAGATGATCAGAGACTGCAGACCTAATACAGGAGATGGTATGAGACTGCAGACATAGTACAGGAGATGATCAGAGACTGCAGACATAGTACAGGAGATGATCAGAGACTGCAGATATAATACAGGAGATGATCAGAGACTGTAGACATAATACAGGAGATGGTCAGAGACTGCAGACATAGTACAGGAGATGATCAGAGACTGCAGACAGGATATAAGAGATGATCAGAGACTGCAGACATGGTAAAGGAGATGGTCAGAGACTGCAGACATACTACAGGAGATGATCAGAGACTGCAGACATACTACAGGAGATGATCAGCGACTGCAGACATACTACAGGAGATGATCAGCGACTGCAGACATACTACAGGAGATGATCAGAGACTGCAGACAGGATATAAAAGATGATCAGAGACTGCAGACATAATACAGGAGATGATCAGAGACTGCAGACATAGTACAGGAGATGATCAGAGACTGCAGACATACTACAGGAGATGATCAGCGACTGCAGACATACTACAGGAGATGATCAGAGACTGCAGACAGGATATAAGAGATGATCAGAGACTGCAGACATATTACAGGAGATGGTCAGAGACTGCAGACATAGTACAGGAGATGATCAGAGACTGCAGACATAGTACAGGAGATGATCAGAGACTGCAGACAGGATATACAAGATGATCAAAGACTTCAGACATAGTACAGGAGATGATCAGAGACTGCAGACATAATACAGGAGATGATCAGAGACTGCAGACATAGTACAGGAGATGGTCAGAGACTGCAGACATAGTACAGGAGATGGTCAGAGACTGCAGACATAGTACAGGAGATGGTCAGAGACTGCAGACATAATACAGGAGATGATCAGAGACTGCAGACATAGTACAGGAGATGATCAGAGACTGCAGACATACTACAGGAGATGATCAGCGACTGCAGACATACTACAGGAGATGATCAGAGACTGCAGACAGGATATAAGAGATGATCAGAGACTGCAGACAGGATATAAGAGATGATCAGAGACTGCAGACATAATACAGGAGATGATCAGAGACTGCAGACATAGTACAGGAGATGGTCAGAGACTGCAGACATAGTACAGGAGATGGTCAGAGACTGCAGACATAGTACAGGAGATGATCAGAGACTGCAGACATAGTACAGGAGATGATCAGAGACTGCAGACATACTACAGGAGATGATCAGCGACTGCAGACATACTACAGGAGATGATCAGAGACTGCAGACAGGATATAAGAGATGATCAGAGACTGCAGACATAATACAGGAGATGATCAGAGACTGCAGACATAGTACAGGAGATGGTCAGAGACTGCAGACATAATACAGGAGATGGTCAGAGACTGCAGACATAGTACAGGAGATGATCAGAGACTGCAGACATAGTACAGGAGATAATCAGAGACTGCAGACATAGTATAGGAGATGATCAGAGACTGCAGACATAGTACATGAGATCTTCAGAGACTGCAGACATAATACAAGAGATGATCAGAGACTGCAGACATAGTACAGGAGATGATCAGAGACTGCAGACATAGTACAGGAGATGGTCAGAGACTGCAGACATACTACAGGAGATGATCAGAGACTGCAGACATACTACAGGAGATGATCAGAGACTGCAGACATACTACAGGAGATGATCAGAGACTGCAGACAGGATATAAGAGATGATCAGAGACTGCAGACAGGATATAAGAGATGATCAGAGACTGCAGACACAGTACAGGAGATGATCAGAGACTGCAGACACAGTACAGGAGATGATCAGAGACTGCAGACACAGTACAGGAAATGATCAGAGACTGCTGACACAATACAGTAGAAGATCAGAGACTGCAGACATAATACAGGAGATGATCAAAGACTGCAGACATAATACAGGAGATGATCAGAGACTGCAGACATAATACAGGAGATGATCAGAGACTGCAGACATAATAGAGGAGATGATCAGAGACTGCAGACATTACAGGAGATGGTCAGAGACTGCAGACATAGTACAGGAGATGATCAGAGACTGCAGACATAGTACAGGAGATGATCAGAGACTGCAGATATAGTACAGGAGATGATCAGAGACTGCAGACATAGTACAGGAGATGATCAGAGACTGCAGACATAGTACAGGAGATGATCAGAGACTGCAGACATAGTACAGGAGATGGTCAGAGACTGCGGACATAGTACAGGAGATGGTCAGAGACTGCATTTCCTATGAACGTTAGTAGATAATGGCCGATCGGCCTTCTCACCTGACCCAGCGATACAGCAACGGTTCCTCTGATCAGGAGTCAGCTCACTCTGAATTGCCCGTGGTGACTCCGCTGGATAGCACCCAGATCTGTATTCTGACAATGACTCCATTCCTTTCTCCACCAGGGATGGTGCTAGGCTGTGTGGCTTTCCGTCTGGTGGCGCAGGGCAGCGGGGTTCTCTCTCTGATGGGGTTCCCTCAGCACTGTCCTCTCCCTCTGGAGTCCTGGGTGTACTTCCCTGAAAGCTTTCCCGGACTCCTGGCTCTCTCTCTCTCCCATTCAGCTGAGCATGCTGTGTGAGCTCCAGTTTCCGTGTTACAGTGGGGCTGCCAGTCCTCGGGACTACATGTCCCACAATCCTCTTCTCTGCTCCTTTTTCTATTCTGTTTCTTCCCTGGGCATATGAAGGCGGGGGAAGATACATAGTGGGCAGCTGTGCTGGCAAGCGCTGCTCACTAGTACAGCAGCGTGCGCGAGAGGGAGGGGGGAGAGGGAAGGGGGAAAGAAGAGCCCACAGCTGCATTGGCATCACTAGGGTTGGGGTCACTCCCCCTTCCACCAACTATAGTCGCCCCTCAGTACAGACCCCCCTCCACTAAGTATAGACCCCCTCCATCAGTGAAGAACCCGCACTAAGTATAAACCCCTCCCTCAGTACAGACCTTACTCAGTACAGACCCCCCCAGGAAAACCCCCCTCCATTAGTACAGACCCCCCCAGGACAGACCCCCCTGCATTAGTACAGACCCCCCCAGGACAGACCCCCCTCCATTAGTACAGACCCCCCCAGGACAGACCCCCCTCCATTAGTACAGACCCCCGGGACAGACCCCACCTCCATTAGTACAGACCCCCCATGACAGACCCCACCTCCATTAGTACAGACCCCCTCTATTAGTACAGACCCCTCATTAGTACAGACCCCCCCAGGACAGACCCCCCCTCAATTAGTACAGACTCCCCAGGACAAACCCCCCTCCATTAGTATAGACCCCCCAGGACAGACCCCCCTCCATTAGTACAGACCCCCCTCCATTAGTACAGACCCCCCAAGACAGACCCCCCCTCAATTAGTATAGACCCCCCAGGACAGACCCCCCTCCATTAGTACAGACCCCCCAGGACAGACCCCGCCTCCATTACTACAGACCCCCCAGGACAGACCCCCCTCCATTAGTATAGACCCCCCAGGACAGACCCCTCCATTAGTACAGACCCCCCAGGACAGACCCCCCTCCATTAGTATAGACCCCCCCCAGGACAGACCCCCCTCCATTAGTACAGACCCCCCAGGACAGACCCCCCTCCATTAGTATAGACCCCCCCCCCCCAGGACGGACCCCCCTCCATTAGTACAGACCCCTCAGGACAGACCCCACCTCCATTACTACAGACCCCCCAAGACAGACCCCCCCCTCCATTACTACAGACCCCCCATGACAGACCCCCCTCCATTACTACAGACCCCCCATGACAGACCCCCCTCCATTACTACAGACCCCCCAGGACAGACCCCCTCTCCATTACTACAGACCCCCCAGGACAGACCCCCCCTCCATTACTACAGACCCCCCAGGACAGACCCCCCCTCCATTACTACAGACCCCCCAGGACAGACCCCCCCCTCCATTACTACAGACCCCCCCTCCATTACTACAGACCCCCCAGGACAGACCCTCCCTCCATTAGTACAGACCCCTCTCTATTAGTAATGACCCCCCAGGGCAGACCCCCCTTCTCCATTAGTACAGACCCCCCCCCCCTCCATTAGGGTACAGTAAATAAAAACACCCGGGTGGCAGCTGGAGAGGAGAGTGTGCAGCCGCGCCGCCCGGGTGGAGAACAGAACACTACACAGCAGGCAGCAGGAGTGAGAGACACAGAGAGGAGGAGAATGTGTCAGCACGGACCGCTCCTCCCTCTCCCCCCCGTGACATCACTCACTGCACGGCTGGTCTCTCTCCACACAGAGAGCAGCCGCTCTGCCTCCCTTCTCATCTCCGGCTTGAGCAGTTAATACAGCGGCGCCTTTCTTCTTAGAACACCGGCAGAGAGGCGCCGCTGGACACAAACAAGAGGAGGAGGAGGAGGGAGGGGAGCACTCTGGCGCTTCAGCGCCCCCACCTCTCTGGCGCTCGGGTGCACTGCACCCCGTGCACCCCGTCTAGGACCGGTGTTCTGCCATATAGTGTCCTCGTATCAGATAGTGTCCGCCTCGTACTGCGCAGGCGCAGCGCCTGCGCAGTACGGAGGAGCAGGAGATGCCGAAAATGCCCGAAGTTGATCAGCTGACCATCAGCTGTACACGGCGCTCGGGCACCTGTTAGCGATGGCAGTGTAAGAGGGCCCCTCGCGGGCTCGCTTCGCTCGCCACGCTTCGGGCACGGCCTCGCTGCGCTCGGCAAATATTTATTCTAACTCTATGTCCACTTGGATAGTAGGGAATGATCCTGGACATAGGGTAAGAATAAATGCGCAGGCGCCGTGTACAGCTGACGATCAGCTGTTGAACTTCGGAGACTTTCGGAGTCTCTTTTGTCCTCCGTACTGCGCCTGCGCAGTACAGGGAGGACACTATATGATAGGGGACTGAATTCGATAAGACACCGGCCCTGGGAGGGAGGCGGGGCTGACATCTCCCCCTCCGCATGACGCGCAGTACACTGGCCGTGCAGGCAGCATGGGGCAGCCTAGTGACGTGCAGCTAGGGGCGGGACCGACATGTGGGGAGCCATCCGCCCACCAGAGGCATCCTGGTGTCTAACAGAGCGACCAATTGTCGCACAGACCATAGACCAGGCACACATTGCCATAATACACTGCTAGTGTATATAGCAATGATAGACTAATAATTACACTGGCAATGAAAGTACAGATACCAATGAATGATTTATAGACTATATAATAAAGGAAATAGGGTATTGAAATCATTAATAATGGTAATGTGTGTGTGTTTTTTCTCTGTGGTAAAGCGGTTGGTGATGCTATTACAGGGGTAATGCTTGTAGAAGTGTTTTTTATAAAAAAAATCATACCGCTAATAAAAATAGTAGTAAAAATTGTTGTAATAGAAGATAGATCATCCAACCACCAGCGCAACCAGCACGCTGTACATGCAGTTTATATACGCATATGGGTGCCCCCAGACTTGCGTGCCACTATTCAGCTACAGATCAGCTCCAATGATAATGGAGGTACTAGTAGTAAAATAAATTAAATTAAATTAAATTAAATAAATAAAAATGAAACTAAGGTTCACGCCGAGAGAGGTATGCACATGCACCAACCTATTGCGACTGCTATATCATACATAATATATAGTATTGATACAAACGGTAAATAATGCATCTTCAGTCGCTATATACAAAAAATGGTTGTACCAATGACTGTACAAACAAACGATATCTATACTAAACCACTAGACAATTGTCATAAATGGTGTCTCAAATGAAACACTATATAGGTATGAAATCATTAGTGATCCACTAGTGATCAAAACAGAAAATTGGCTACATCAAATGATTCAGGATGTGCACCGACAATGTCCTATATGTTAAGGACAGTGTAAATGCGTGCACGAATAAATAACGTAAATGAGCAGAACCACGGGGGGGGGGGGGGGGGGTTTGGAAGAGGGAAAGCAGATAAATACCCATCAAACTCTACATGGTCAAACAATTTTGTGGACCTCGGGATCCTCATTCAACCCGCCAGGGGTCATACTACCTAAGGTGAAGATCCAGTAGGCCTCGCGTCTGCAGAGTCTCTGGTGTCTTCTACCTCTGTCGATATCACCCCTGATGGACTCAATCTCAAACACTTTCATACCCATGGGGTCTCCATGGTGAACATCTTGAAAGTGCCGAGGGACAGGATATTTGACTCGTGTGTTAATAATGTCACATTTGTGCTCGCCAATGCGCACTCTCATGGGGCGAGAGGTGCGGCCAACATAAAGGCGCCCACACGGACAAATGATGCCATAAACTACATGGTCAGTGCCGCAGTTAATAAATTGCTTCAGGTGGTGAGTTCTGCCATCTATGCCAGTGACAGACTTTTTCCTGTGCCACATATATTGACAGGTGCCGCAGTTCCTAGCGCTACACTTATAACTGCCTTTCTGATCGAAAATAGTCGACCAGACATTGATGGACTTATTTAAAGGTTTCTTCACCATGCTGGGGGCTATCAGGCTTCTTAGGTCACGAGGTTTTCTATAGACTATATTAGGGCCATCAGGAAGGTGTTTACTCAGAATAGGGTCATGTTTGAGGATACTCCAGTTCTTCCGTAAAATACCTTGTATCTCGAAAGCTCTGTTGGTATATTGGGTGGAGAACCGAGTCTGTATAGTGACCTCATCACTCGCAGGGGTAGACTGTGAATCATGTACCGAGGGCTCCTCATATAGATGGGCATATTTATTGCAGGCCGTGTCAATTAGGGTGAGATCGTATCCTTTATCAATGAATTTATTTCGGAGGATCCTACTCTTTTCTAGATAGTCGCTTTTCGTTGTGCAAGTGCGCTTAAGGCGACAAAACTGACCATATGGGACGTTCTTGATCCATCTGGGATGATGGTTGCTCTCAGCATGTAAAAAAGAATTATCACTGCTCGGTTTATATCTGGTGCTCTTTAGACATTGCATGTCGCCTTTCAGTCCGTATGCACAGTGCGCTGCAGTTCACTTCTTATTGATTCATCTATCAACTGATCATTATTGTTTTTTTCGCGTATGTATGCATGCACGTGTATGTATGCTGTGTACACATGTCTGCATATGCTCTTATACGTATATGGCATGCCGGATTAGAGGACTTAGGAGGGAGGGACTCTTTAAAGGGGGAGGAGCCCCGCAGCCCATCCCTGTCTTATTGGCTTGCAGGCATTTATAAGTGAGTTTCGCCAAGGGAGGTTGCACTGCATAGCTCTGAAGAAGAGGGGACTCTCCCCTCGAAACGCGTTAGCAACGTCTGTGCGTTCCTCCACGACCCCTGGAAGGTTTTCGCTCATCCCAAATCGCAGACTGTCTACTGGTGCGATTTTATGTTGTGCCTCCTCCACCAATCGCCTGTGAGTCACTTCTTTTACTATTTTTAATTTAATAAATGTTTTAAAAGTTAATGCACAAGGCTGGTGCGCCCTTTTCTTCTTTTTGTTTCAATGTAAATATCCCCTATGATAACAATAGGTAGTGACAGGTACTCTTTTTTGAAAAAATTGGGGTCTATTAGACCCTAGATCTCTCCTCTGCCCTCAAAGCATCTGACCACACCAAGATTGGTGTGATAAAATGCTTTCCCAATTTCCCAATGGCACTGTTTACATCCGGCGAAATCTAAGTCATGAAATGCTCGTAGCTTCCGGTTTCTTAGGCCATAGAGATGTTTGGAGCCACTCTGGTCTCTGATCAGCTTTATGGTCAGCTGGCTGAATCACCGGCTGCATTCTCAGGTTCCCTGTTGAGACAGGAGAGCCAGAGAAAAACACGAAAGACGGTGGGGGGGGCATTCCCTCCCACTGCTTGTAAAAGCAGTCTAGAGGCTAATTAGGCACTAGGATTGCTTTTATATGAAAGCCGACTGCTGGCTGAAAAGAATGATACCAAGATGATACCTAAACCTGCAGGCATCATTCTGGTATAACCACTCAAAGTCGTGAATGGCGTACCTGAAGACAAAAAAATGGTTAACAATAAAACACAGTAAACGGTAAAGTATAAAAAAATTGCTTACCTGAAAAGCAAACATGATAAAACATTATAACAATAAAACATTGTAGAATAGAATACAATAAAAAAGAGCAGAACAACAGAGAGAGAATAATAAAACGACAACTATTTTTTTTATTTTACACTTTTTTTGATAACTAACTTTTATAACTGTAACCGGTTCCAGGTTCGGGTCTTTCAAAGTGCGATGGCATCTTGGGAGACCCTGTGAAAGCGTGCCTACTCTGTGCAATGCTGTACGCTATGCTAATACTCAACTAGTGAATGGTAGCATTCAAAACATTCACCAATGCAAAGACCAGGATTGTCAGGACAGGAGGAAAAATAATAGCGTGTGTCACGCCTATATCCGCGCTTGCTGCAGACACAACATCTTTTTTGGGGGGTTCGTTGGGTAGGGGTACTCAGGAGGACATAAAGAAAATGCCTCTAATGCAGCCAACTGCATTTGGTTGGGGATGTGAATGGGGGAAGTACGGGCGCTGCAGAAGTGGTGGGTTCCCAATTAGGATTGGCGAATGCAGCAGGAAGGGCATTATGGGCACAACGGGCCTGTGTTTGTCTTCTTCTTGGTGGCAGTGGGACACTACTTGTGCTTGCCACCTCACCAGCTTGAACTGCACTTATGGGACTCGCCACGTCACCAAGTGTTACTGCAGTATTGGTTTGACTATGACCGGGGTGTACTAGGCCGCTGGTGCTTGCCAGTTCACCAAAACGCTACCAAAGAAACTGTTAGCGATCGCAGGGATCAGGCCTGACTCTGCGAACGCTGCAGTTATGTGTTTTTTGTTTTGTAAGTGACAGTGATCGATCGATCGATACTGCACTTGGGCGGGCTGGGCCGGGCCAGGCCGGGCGGAGGGGCAAAACACAGGTGCTAGCAGGTATCTGGGCTGATCCCGCTAACACTGCGTTTTTGGGAACCCTAAACTGCTGGGGACGCTAGTATAGATCTGATCAGATCAGATATTGATCCGTTCAGATACTATACCACTAAGGGAGGTGTACGGTGCATGCGTGGGTGTTAGCAGTACTGGTGCTAAACTGGCGCTGCCTGGGGCTGGTGCTTTCCAGTTCACCAAAATGCTACCAAAAAAACTGTTAGCGATCGCAGGGATCAGGCCTGACTCTGCGAACGCTGCAGTTATGCGTTTAGTGTTTTGTAAGTGACAGTGATCGATCGATACTGCACTTGGGTGGGCTGGGCTGGGCCAGGCGGAGGGGCAAAACGCAGGTGCTAGCAGGTATCTGGGCTGATCCCGCTAACACTGCATTTTTGGGAACCCTAAACTGCTGGGGACGCTAGTATAGATCTGATCGAATCAGATATTGATCCCTGACGCTATAAAACGCTGACGGCGAACCTAAATATTTACCTCCCTAACTAGTGTAACCAGTGACACTAATACAGCGATCAGAAAAATTATCGCTTAGCGACACTGGCGATGGGGGGTGATCAAGGGGTTAAAACTTTATTAGGGGGGGTTAGGGGGGTACCCTAGACCTAAAGGGGGCTACCACTAACTGCCCTACCACACTTAGGCCCCTTTCACACTGGAGCGGTTTTCAGGCGGTATTGCGCTAAAAATACCGCCTGAAAACTGCCCCTAAACAGCCTCCGCTGTTTGTTCAGTGTGAAAGCCCTCGGGCTTTCACACTGAAGCGGTGCGCAGGCAGGGCGGTGAAAAAAGTCCTGCAAACCGCTTTTTTGGAGCGGTGAAGGAGCAGTGTATTCACCGCTCCTTCACCGCTCCTGCCCATTGAAATCAATGGGACAGTGCGGCTATACCGCAGTAATACCGCGGCTATAGCCGCGCTGTACGAGGGATTTTAACCCTTTTTCGGCCGCCAGCGGGGGTTAAAACCACACCACTAGCGGCCGAATACCGCTGCAAGAACAACGGTACAGCAGCGCTAAAAATAGCGCTGTTGTACCGCCGATGCCCCCACCGCCCCAGTGTGAAAGGGGCCTAACTGTCACAAACTGACACCAATGCAGTAATCAGAAAAAAAACAAAAAAACTGCTTGGTGTCAGTGTGACGGGGGGGTGGGTGATCGGGGGGTAAATGGGGGTGTATTGCGTGCCTGGCATGTTCTACTGTGTGTGTAGTGTTTGTGCACTCACATCGGTGTCTTCTCTCCTCGGCCCCGGAACGGAAAATACTGAGCCGAGGAGAGATGACATCATTTTCTCTGCCTCTGTGTACTATACAGAGGCAGGGGAATGATCCCATTGGCTGGGAGCGATCGCGAGGGGGGGCCACGAATGGATGGCCTCCCCCTCACCTCCGATCGCCGGGGGACAAACGCCGACCGCCTCGGGCACCGGGGGGTCCAATTGGTACGTGATTCTGCCTGTCCATGCCATTCTACCTCAGTATATCTGCGTGAGGCGGTCGGCAAGTGGTTAAGACCCATCTGCCTTCATACACTAACTTTAAAGCATCAGCAGGTGAGCTTCAGGCAGCATTTCCAAAGGCAGACAGCAGACACAGTCAGAGACTGAGGCAAAAACCAGTCAGACTGTCAAACCCACAAAAGTACACAGCATAGCAGGGGAGCCAGGACAGCACATCCAGAGACAGACAGGAGACTTAGTCAGAATCTGAGGTAAGTCCTTTACCTGGAAGGACTGCAGAGAGGGAGAGAAGCCCTCCCAACTGCAGACCTCCAAGATCATTAACCCCATTGCATGGTGTCTGGCGGTTCCCATCCTGTGCTGCCCATCTCCCCGCACTCTGTGACACGATTCACAGCGGCTCTCAGACTGACAATAAAGCCAGGAGAGCAGTGCGGTGCGCTGCATATAAAAAGACAGGGGAAAAAAAAACCCAAAGGGAGAGGCAATGATGACATTGCAGAGCTCATATAATACCACACCTGTACAACATCAATGCTGTTTAAGCATTATTTTGCCTGCAGCCTTGGCACAAGACACCTCAGTTTTTAGAAAGATTTACTTTCAGCATTCAGGGTCTTCCAACTCCATGAGAGGCTGAACATGGAGGGGTAGATTCGGCAGGGGGGATGCAGCAAACAAATGACTTACCAACAGCAATTAACAGGTGGCCAGGAGCAGACCAAAAAAGAAGAACATTCTAGTTGGGGGAGGGGCTGTGTTTATATTCAGCTAGATACAGGTAGTCATGTGGGGCTCCGGAGGAGGTGTTAACCCGTTGTGGGCCAGGAATACATGCTCTAGCCTGAATAATGAAAACAGAATCCCTAAATTAAATAAACTATTACAGCAACAGGCAAGTAGAAAGGAACTTTGCATTTGTTGGTTCATGTAAAATGATTTTCAATTTATAAGTCCTAACAAACAGAATAATGCCCCGTACACACGATCGAAAATTCCGCCAGCAAAAGTCCGATGTGAGCTTTTGGTCAGAAATTCCGACCCTGTGTATGCTCCATTGGACTGAGAGCATGTTCTCTACTTTTCCGATGGAAAAAGTTCCTATCAGAAATTCTGATCGTCTGTAGCAATTCCGATGCGCAAAATTCCTACGCATGCTCGGAAACAATTCGACACATGCTCGGAAGCATTGAACTTCATTTTCTCGGCTCGTCATAGTGTTGTGCGTCACCGCGTTCTTGACAGTCGAAAGTTCAGAGAACTTTTGTGTGACCATGTGTATGCAAGGCAAGCTTGAGCGGAATTCCATCGGAAAAACCATCCAAAGTTTTTCCGACCGAAATTCCGATTGTGTGTACGGGGCATAAGGCTGAGAAATGACCACAATCCGTCAGCGCCCTTCACACCTGTGTGCCTGAATGCTGTGCATTAATGCGCACTATGTCACACCTTAATGTGTTTTGTGTTAAAGTGATTCTAAACACTAAAGGTCTTTTACCATAATGCACCCCCGGCATTAAAGAGGCATTAAACCCAAATCGTTAAAAACTGCCAATACATGCTTTAATACATTGTGTGCAAGGCCGCTGATTAGGCATTACAGCTGGCCCTCCTGTACCAGGCCCGGGCCCCATCCGTTCAAAAGGGGGGCCTGGGCACCTGCTGAGCAGGGGAGCTGGCTGTACTGCCTTATTGCTGACATCGATCCTCTTGTGGCGTCCCCTGCAGCGCTGCCGGTTTCTCCTCTTCTCCTTCACTCCAGCTGCTCTGCAGGGGGATCAGTTTCAAGTATCTGTGCCCCTATCCCCCTTCCACAGCTCTAACTATCCCCACCCCCCTGTTGTTTGGGACCCCCTGTGAACCCCCCTTTCTCCTGCTGTCTGGGCCCCACCCTGTGTACCCTTTCCTTTACAGTGCTGCCGACTTCCCTCTTTTCCTCTCCCTCCTGATAACAGCTGCTGAGGGCACACGGGGATCATTTCAGGATGAAAAACGGGGGCCAGTAAATAGGTCTTATTTATTAGCCCCGTCCTTTCCTGAAAGAACACAGTAAGTGATTGGTACCGATTGCTCCTGTGTTCATTCATCACTGAAGCATCGTTTACTATGCTTCAGTTTGTGAATGAATAGGAAACCTCTAAACGCTCTGTATTCATTCATCTGTGCATCTGAGGCTGTAGAAAAGGGGATGTCTTCATTCCCTTTCTCTGTTCCAAAAGTGAATCACCACCAAAGCAGTTAAAAAATACAATTCCGAAAAAGTAGGGGCTCATTTACATATGCTTTGCTCTCTGAAGAGCTGTCAGCATTTCAATCACTCATAAGAGAACATTTGGTAGGGGGTGGGGAACCTTTTCAGGTAAGTTGTGTTGTGCCCCCGTGATTTCTAACAGCAGCCCTGATTGTGTGCATACTCACTTTGCCACTAAAGCATTCGTTTTTTGTAGATTGGATAAAATCTGGCTGATCCCCGCTGCAGCCTGAGATTGTGTAGTAGACCAGCTGTTGCCACATTTACTGCAAATGCTATAGTTTCAGTTTCCTCCTAAGATGTTAATTTCTTTCTCTTTCATATCTGTGCAGCCCACGTGAATATAGAGTCACACGTGGGCATATACACAGTGTTAAATTACACTCCCCATCCCTCCCTCCTTCTCCACGCCCTCATATTGCTAAACACAATCTGGGCAGGATATAAGATGGTGATTGATGGAGGCTTCACCTCCCTGTTTGTCCTAGCCCATACACACCATAGACACAGGCTGGGGGGGGGGGGGGTGACACAGCCTGTGACTGGAAGAAACTCTCCCAGATATCTTTACAGTGCTAACAAAGTGAAAGCTATTGTCACTCATCCCAAACTCCATCTATACCATGTTATTGCCAAAAAATAATAAACATTTGCTTTAAAATATAGATTTGTATCATGCTTTAAAACACTGTTGCTTTTATTTATTTATTTTGATTCTCTGTTCTGAAAACCTTTTGTTATATCATATGACCAGCACAGCACCAATCGGCACTGCACAGATATGCCCCGTACACACGGTCGGATTTTCCGATGGACAATGTCCGATCGGAGCGTGTTGTCGGAAATTCCGACCGTGTGTGGGCGCCATCGGACATTTTCCATCGGATTTTCCGACACACAAAGTTGGACAGCAGGAGATAAAATTTTCCGACAACAAAATCCGATCGCGTCAATTCCGACCGTGTGTGGCCTGTTCCGACGCACAAAGTGCCAAGCATGCTCAGAAGAAATTCCGACACGGGACAGCTCGTTCTGGTAAACTTAGCGTTCGTAATGGATAAAGCACTTTCGTCACGCTGCAATGTTCAAAATGGTTTAATACAGCGCACTCTCTTCTTCTTTATAATGTGACAAGAATTAAGTCGTTTTGATGCTCATATTCACACACACTTCTCACAAACTTTTTTCGTTACTATTTATCGGGATTCCCTCAATATATTTTGATTTCTCACATCTGACAACATATTTTTTTTTTTTTTTTTTTTACTTTAATGTAGAATCTTTTTTTGTGTTTCTCTTTTTATTTTTTTTTTTTTTTTGGTGATTTTGATTTGTACTCCCGAAAATGTTTGTGTGTTTTTTTGTGACAAGTTCCCACAACACCATTGATATGTTGTTCTATTTAATCTGTAGGAGGAGATTGTTTGGTGTTGTTGTCCCTTGTTAATTTCACATTGTACTTTAGAAATGTACCTGAATACTCACCAACAAACTGTCCTTTTTGGATGAAAACACACACAGGAGAGTAGAATTTACCTAAAAATATTTTATTAAGGGGTCACAACTATAAACAAAGAGGGAGGCAACGCTGGAGAAACTGCAGAAGTGGGCGAAGCCTTGGACTCCCAGGGCAGACATCAATTATTTAAAAGCAAAATTGGTGGCCTGAGGAGTCCTTATCTAAGGGAGGGCAGTCTGGTCCAGAAGTCCCAGAGATCCGGAAAGCAGCAGATGACATCTGTGTCCCCAGGCTGTGGTCATACGAGAGACTGCATCTTCTGTCAGACCAGACTGAACCCAGGGCAATCACTCTTTGGTCTTCCTTCCACGCTTCCTTCCAGCCTTTGGCTGTGGTGGTGGAGTTGTGGCAGCAGGAGGAGGAGGAGGAGGAGGATGGTCCATCTCAATGACATCCGTCTTGGGTGTCAGTTCCCCACTCTCCCCCTTACGAAGGACTTTATAAATCAGGTCCTCAGAAATCTTGCGTTGGCCCTCCTGCATGCCCTGCAATTTGGTGGCAGCCATGCAGGCAAAGGCCTCTTCAGGACTGGGGAAGGCTCTGAGGGACGCCGAAGCCTCCTGGATCAGCCTGTACGCTGAATCCTGCACAGGACTGGGAGTGGCCTTCCTGGCCCTTTTATATGGCAGGCGGAGGGGAGGGACCTGAGACTCAGTCAGGCTGCGACTTGTCCCTGGCTTCTCTTGGCTGACACTTAGCCCCGCCTCCTCCTGGCTGCCACTAATCCCCGCCTCCTCCTGACTGCCACATTCCACAGCCTCCTCCTGGCTGAGGTCTTCCTGTGTATGAAAAAGGGACATAGTTTTAGTATTGTTTTCATCAATCACACACAATTTTCACCTCCTGACTGGTGTGGAAGGAAGCGTGGAAGGAAGAGTAGAGAGGGATTCCCTGACTTCAGTGTGGTCTGACAGAAATCGCAGTCTCTCATAGTACCACAGCCTGGGGACATAAACGTCATCTGCTGCAGCTCCGGACCTCTGGGAATCTGTGACCTTCTTGCGCTCCCTAAGATAAGTGCTCCTCAGGCCACCAATTTTAGCTTTTAAATAAGGGATGGTTGCTGTGGGGACCATCGGCTTCACCAACTCCAGCAGTTTCTCCAGCGCTGCCTGCCTCTTCTGTTTGTGGTTATAGTGGGGGTGTCTGACCTGCCACAGACAGGGCAGCTCTCTGTACTTGTCAATAAACAGGGGCAGGAAATTGTGGTCGTTGAACCCATCCATTTTCTCTGCAAGACACAACACAAGACAAACCCTAATGTCAGGCCAAACTCCCCTAATCTTGTTACAATATAGGCTTCAATTTCGAAGCAGTATAGGCCCAAGTTTAGATCCTACCTTCGTTAGCACGATCGGCGTCTCCGATGCTCCTTCCTCCGCTCACAGATCGTACGTAAGACGCGCGCGTTACGATTTATACACACTGCGCATGCGTATAACTCCGCCCGCCCCTGACGTTCTTTCTATTCTATTCCCCGCCCCTTTTTGTTCGGCGCAGTGGAGGAAGAGCACATGGCGGATAGACAGCAGGATCGTTCTAATTACAGCAACGAGGAGGAGGAGGAGGAGGAGGAGGAGGAGGAGGAGGAGGAAAGGCCGGAGCCTGAAACGTCCCGATCCAGAAGGAGATTAAAGGACTCAAATATGTCCTTTGGGGAGATGTTGGAAATGGTGGACATCCTGAAGAAGGCCGACTATGATGGAAAGTATGGGCCTTACCCCAACCACAATGTCCGAAAGGCCAAGATCATGGCGAAAGTAGTCAGGAGTCTGCACAGGAAATTCGGGGTACGACGATCGAAAGATCAGCTCGGGAAGCGGTGGTCGGACCTGAAATTACGAGAACATGAGCAGTACAGAAAGATCCAGAGAGTGCTGCAAAAAAGTAAGTAGTTGTGCTGTGTTCCTATTGTTCTTGTGTTTATTACGTTCGTGCTGCTCCATGTGCTTTTAGGAACTGTTGTACAGTTTAAAATGGCAACTTTCATGTTCATGGGCACATTATTCGTTCGGATCACACATTTTTTTTTCGGACTATAAAATACCATTGTTTAGCCCATATGCATTTGGCCACCATTTTGAGGCCCTATACTTGTCTTCAAAGAATTGGGTTGTGTAGATGGCTTTGTTACTAGAATGAAATGCAAACTAGATTGTGTGTAAGGAGAGGACACTGAGCAGCTGTTTTCACATCTGGACACTGGAGCACTAGTGTGGGACCCCAGAACACCCTTTTTATTAGGGGGGCCACACAGGTGCTCCAGTGTATACTATAGGGGGGTCTCCATCTGTGAAGCTTGTACAAAACAGGTAAAGTATTGCAGCTTGACAAAGGACACTAAAAAAGCTACATCTTGGAACTCTGCTAAAATAGACAATTGTACCCCACTTCCAAGCAATGTTTCATCTTTAGAGTTCTGCCATCAAATATCTGTGTGCTAATTATACCATTTTTGTTTTACATAGGGGAGAAAAGACTCGGAGGACACCCCTCATCCGAGGAGACCAGAGCCCCCCCCCCCTCTGGAAGAAGGGGAAATCCCCCCAACACAAGATGAGCAGGAGGAAGAAGACGTGGTGGAACTAGTCACCACAACAGGTGAGTGTCTGCGACCACAGGCTCAGATAAGAGATGGATGGCGGCATTTTTTTTAGACCTAATTTATTTTGGGTTTCCTTTCTTTTTAGGTGATCGTGAGGTTGTGGATGAAGATCCTTTCACATCCGAAAGTGCCCAGATCCTGATCGGGGAGATCATGGGGTGTAATTTACAATTGGAAAACATCAAGCAAAACATCAATGATGTTATTCCAAAATATAAAAACATCATTGATGTTTTGGGGCGAGTTTAAAGCCCCTCAAAATCACTTTCTTCTTTTGTCTGCTACAATGTGCGAAATGTTTTTGTGATTTTTCCCAAAGCCAAATTTGGAGGATGCACACAGTGTGCCAACATGTGCTATCTGCCATCACGGGAGATCAATGGATGCGTTTTGGGGGTGCAACCCCTTCCTCAATAATAAAGTAACGGTGAGGAAGGGCTTTCTCCCCAAAAACACGTCCCTTCATCCCCCGTGATGGCAGATAGCACATGTTGACATTGGGAAATTTGTGTGCATCTTCCAAATTTGGCTTTTCCAGGGGTGATTTCCCCCCATCTGAACGCAATATCAAACACAGTTCCTAAATACTCATGTCTGATATTGCCTTCAAGTTCTACCAAATGTGAACTTTGTAAGATCAAGATTTGTGTCTTTCTTGTGGGTTTTACACAGGCCTGTTTTCTATAAAATGCACATTTTGATTTTGGATAATGACACCACAAAAATTGTTATACAACAAACATGTTGGTTTGTCAGAAAAACCTTTGGTAAATGCACATGTGATTGTGCTGGTATTAAAAAGATTGTTCATCAAGAATGTGTGGATTATTGTCTCAACACTACAACACTTTTGGGGTGATGTAATTGTTGTTTTATGAGAAAATGGGGGTTATTTCCTAAGGGCAAATCCACTTTGCACTACAAGTGCAGTTTCAGTGCAGTTGCAAGTGCACTTGTAGTGAAAAGTGTCTTTGCATTTAGTAAATAACAGCCAACAGTGCTTTGTATAAGGTTACACAATCACGACATTTTCTGGACTCCACACATTTCTGTCAGGGTCAGCTAAAACAAACACAAGCAGTAAATGTCCACAAAGAAGAGCCTGGGGGGAGATGCCTGTCGAGAACTTGAGGTCCTGCAGGCTTCTCCCTGTCGCCAAATACCGCAAGGTAGCGACCAACCTCTGCTCCGGAGTGATGGCTTGCCTCATGCAGGTATCCTGCCTGCTGATATAGGGGGTCAGCGAAGCCAACAAACGGTGAAATACGGGGTCAGTCATCCTGAGAAAATTCCTGAAATCACCAGGATTATTCTCACGGATCTCACGGAGCAAAGGCATATGACAGAACTGGTCACGCTGAAGCAACCAATTCTTGGTCCATGAACTCCTCCTCGCCCTGTTCATGGACTGGACTTGTGTCAAGGTCAGGACCCCAACACCAAGCCCCCGCACAGCACGAACTGTACGAGGAGTACGCATACGAAACATGGCTAGAAAACGGTCGGCTGCTCAGAACGAAGTAACAGAACGCACTGAAGAACAGCAAGGCCTGTGAAGAGCGACCTGAAAAACAGCAACGAGCGGACAAGATCGCACAGAAAACTCCGATACGAACTGACTGCACGCACTGAAGAGCAAATACAAACCCACAAGCACAAACTGAACGTCAGAAAACGATCTGAAAGCCACGAGTCTGAAAAAGCGCAAATCGTCTCTCACCAAACTTTTACTAACACGAGATTAGCAAAAGGAGCCCAAAGGGTGCCGCGCTTGGTTCTGAACCGGCCTTTTCTAGTCTCGTCGTACGTGGTGTACGTGACCGCGTGGTTGTCGATCGGAAATTCCGACAACTTTGTGCGACCGTGTGTAGGCAAAACAAGTTTGAGCCAACATCCGTCGGAAAAAATCCTAGGATTTTGTTGTCGGAATGTCCGAACAAAGTCCGACCGTGTGTACGGGGCAATACAGATTCATAATCCCGACGTCCTTTGCTGCTATAGAGCATACATCAGCAGAACACTAGAAACTCCTCTGATCTTTCTCTGAGGACTGGAAAGACCTGGGAAATGTCATGTGACTACTAAACAGCAAGGTACTCAGATGAGTTTTTAAATTAAATACAGTAGGAAACTATACATAAATAGAAGAGATCATGGCAGTTAAACATTATATGTTTAGTGTCACTTTAAGGTAGAAAAAAACCTTCCGCTATCTATTCTCCCCTCCCCCTCCCTAACATTTACCTAACTAGATCCAGCTATACAGGTCTTCCCTCCCTCTCATCTAATTCTAACAGGCTTTGCTAATAGCTGGTGTCAATCAAATCCATTGAGGCAGGAGCAGAATGGGGGGAGGGTCAGGACCAAGCTACACTATGTGTGTCTATGGACACAAGCGGCTTGCTATTGGGGCAGACACAGAGGAGGAGGAGAGGGCTACGCTGGTGGGGGATCCCAGAAGGGGAGGTTTGGGGCAGTTCTGTGCAATACCATTTCACAAAAGATGTAAGTATAAACCTATTGTTTTAATCTACAAACACTTTAAGGCAGCCCATTCATTTGAATCAGCTACCAATGCATTACAATGGATCTAAAGTGAAGCCAGAACTTTTTCTGCTGTTCACACTTAGCATGAGAACAGCCAGGCGATCTATACCTTTTTTGCACATCTGTACAGATTTGTAGTACAGGAAAAGCAGAATCATGCATTGTTGGCCCCACAGACTTTTAAATGTAAGCACCTGAAAAACAAGCGTTTTTCAAGCGTTTTGTAGGCACTTCATGATCTAGGTGCATTATTTTGCATTTTCATGCATTGAAGCAAACCTAAGGATTTCTACTTAAGTGTGTTAAACATGATTTTTACAGCTTGTCAATGCATATACAGTATAGGTTTTTTTAACTGATACACTACCACTGTAGGTTTTTTAATGTCAAAATAATTGACTGCTAGTTTACCCGTGCTGTTTATAAATGCGGACTAAAAAAATCCCCTGCGGGCGGCCATTGTGGCAGTTTATGTTTGACACACCAGAGACCAATCCAAGTGGCTCTGTACCAAGTGGTCAGTTTGATGACCAATCACAGATATAACCACACTACGGTTTACATTGTTAGTCCCTCTCCCTCCTCTTACAACAGATGGAGTGGAAAATACTAGTGTAGCGACCTCCCTGACCTATAAGGGCCTGATGGTGACCTCAAGAGTCAGGGAGAGCTGACATCCTTCCTTGTAGAGTGGGTTAACAGGCATTATGGGTGTAATGCAAGATGAAATGATGGCCGCTAGTAACTTTTTGAATGCAAAGAGATTTATTGTCTCTTAACAAGAACTGTGGGAGAGCGGGTTAGGGCCAGGACACCCTTAGGTAGATGCAATGTTAATTGGCAGACTCCGAAACACTATAGGTAGACAGCTATACTGGGAAAGTCACATCTTTATAGGTAGGATCGCTGTCTCCTATGGCAACTGAGCTTGTAACAGTCACTAAAGGTAGTCGTACATAACTCTTGGTAACACAGAATAGTTCTTCTCTTATCTCACAGTATCCCACTGTAGGTCTTTACTCACTGAGCTCCCAGTCTTCCACTAGACTTCTGGATCCCAGTCGTCACCGGATCTCCTGAGCTCTTCTACAGCTAACCAACTGTATACTCCTCAAGCGTCACCCCCGCTAACCTGCTGGGTCCCTGGCTTGGCACATGCTGAAGCTTTTCCACTTCTTCATCGTCCCCAGCTGGTAAAAAGACTGCTCTGGTACTTGCCCAAGCTTACACACAGTAGTCTCTGATAATAAGGTGGATAGTCCCTTAGTGGCGACTGCTTCCCCTTTACCACAACTGGTTCCTCATCCGGCTGAACCTTTGCAACTTGCTTGGACTCCAATCCTGCAGTCCCATCCCTACGCTGCTTCTCCTGCTTCTGGATAGGCCTCAGGCAGCCTAGCCGCCAGGTGTCCCTTGGATAGGCTTCTGGCTTCCGGCCTAGCAACCTGGGGCAACATAACACACGTCCACCTAGAAAGCCATCCAGGTAGCACAGAACCCAGATCAGCTAACTCCACCCAAATAAATAGGCTTTCTCAGCAGGCCAAGGGACTAAAGAAACCCCTGCCAATTGGCTGAGACACCACATCCATTCAAAATCTGACCTTGCTATTCCCTTGTTGATCTAATGCCACCAGCCACAGTGCCACCTAGTGACAGAAGAGAAAAGGTGCAGCAATTCCAGAATTAGAGAGGAATCAGTGGATCTTCTAACAATTAGCCAGGACAATTACTACCTGGCAAACTTAATTTGTTAGCAACTCTGCCTAAACACCAGGGTGCTACACTAGTAATCCATGAACTAGAATCTATTGAGTGGATCAGCAGCAGTAGCTGCTGATTCATACATCCATTCCTTCATTTTACTGACTGTTTTTCCACCCTTTCACCCCCCTCCTATCCTTCATAACTGGCTTTGTATGTAACCTGTGTATCCTGCACATCAGCTCCCGATCTCCATCCACCCACTGAATGTGACCTGTATATTACTATCCCCCCCCCCTCTCAATGACTCACTGTACCTATCGCATCATTACCCAGCTCAATGTTTTAAAATGGTTGTAAACCTCTGATGCGAAATATGAACAAAGCATATCCCTCTGTAATGTGTATTTGTCTTAACCACTTGCTTACTGGGCACTTAAACCCCCCTCCTGCCCAGACCAATTTTCATCTTTCAGCGCTGACGCACTTTGAATGACAATTGCGCGCTCATACAACACTGTACCCAAATGAAAGTTTTATCATTTTTTTCCCACAAATAGAGCTTTCTTTTGGTGGTATTTAATCACAGCTGGGGTTTTTATTTTTTGCTAAACAAACAAAAAAAGATGGAAATTTTTGAAAAAAAAAATCATGTTTAATAGTTTGTTATAAAATTTTTCAAACAGGTAATTTTTCTCCTTCATTAATATGCACTGATGAGGCGGCACTGGTGGGCACTGATAGGCTGCACTGATGGGCACGGATAGGCACAGATAAGGTGGCACTGATAGGCACAGTTAAGGCGGCACTGATAGGCACAGTTAAGGCGGCATTGATAGGCACAGTTAAGGTGGCACTGATAGGCACAGTTAAGGCAGCACTGATGGGGACAGATAAGGCGGTACTGATGGGCACAGATAAGGCGGCACTGATGGCCACTGATGGGCGCTGATGGGTGGCACTGATGGGTGGCACGGATGAGTGGCACGGGTAGGTGGGACTGATGGGCACTGATAGGTACCACTGATGGGCGGCACTGATGGGGGCACTGATGGGTGGCACTGATGGGCAGTGATGGGCAGCACTGATGGGCACTGGTAGGTGACACTGATGGGCACTGATAGGTGGCACTGATGTGCAGCACTGTTGTTGCACTGATGTGGGCGCTGATGGGTGGCACTGATGGATGGCACTGTGGGCACTGATGGGTGGCACTGTGGGCACTGATGGGTGATGCTGGTGGGCTCTGGTAGGCGGCACTGCTGCCTATTGCTGTGTCACAGATGATCGCCGTGATCAGGACTGATGTCCCGATCATGGCCGCCGGTGATCGGGTTTTTTTTTTCCTCCTCACGCTGTCAGCGCGAGGAGGAAAAATAGCCGATTACTGGCTCTGTTTACATCACATGATCAGCTGTCATTGGCTGACAGCTGATCATGTGGTAAGGGGTCGGGACCGACCCCTTACTCTGATCTGTGATCAGGCGAGTCTCATAGACTCGCGGATCACCGAGTGCGCCGCGCGCACCCTGCAGGAGGCGCACAGGCCGCTCGTGCACGGGATGACGTCAATGGACGTAGTCCCGGCAATGTAGATCTGCGCTGTTGCCGTCATTTGGCAATGGCCTGGATCTGAAGTGGTTAATCCAGAGCACCAAGTGTAATTTCTATCTGCTGCTTGGTTCCTCTGCTATCAGCAAGAATCACTTCTGACAAGTTTTCCTGACACCAAGAGGTAAAAAGGTGACAAGGGAGGGATTGACAGTCTCAGCTGCATTCCTGTGGCTGTGTGAAGGAGTGTGTATGTCCCTTCCCCCCTATCAACTCTCAGCACTGAGTGTAAATTCAGCTCCCTGTCCCCTGCTTTCGAAAATCTCAGACAAGCTGTGTCAATTTTTACTTTGAATAGATGTAGAGAAGAGAAGACTGCAGATAAACAGGTAATACAAGCTCTGTAAGAGAATTTCTTTAACCTTTGTGTATCACCTGAGGCCGGCCATTTATGTAAGAGTTTACAATCACTTTAACCAGCTCAATACCTGAATGTTTCTTCATCTTATAAAAATTTTGGTGCAAAAAAATTAAATGATCTTGGTGTGTTGACTGTCTTTGCCATTGTGTTCCCTTATGTTTTATAATGGAAAGTAGGCAAACAAGTTTTTTTTTTTTGCTTTTATTTTTCAAAATGTTTGGTTAATTTTCCTTTTCATAGTAAAACGTAAAAACCCAGTGATTTTTAAATACTTACAAAAGAAAGTTCTACCTGTCTCAAAATATATTATAATATTGATTAGGTAACAATATTGCATGATCGAATAATTGTCAAACAATCACAGCACTAAAACGTGAAAAATGGCCTGGAACTGAAGAAGTATAACATGCTGGTACTCAAGTGTTTAAACTTTTCTGATGGTAGAGCAAAGCCTGTGCTAGCCAGGGCAAAGGGATGGGAATATTACAGGTACAAAGAACAAAGATGCCTTATAGCTGTTTTCTGGACATTTATTCCTAATTATTTTAATTGAACTGCATTATCAGCAATGACACAGCCAGAAGTATGACAGTGGATGATTTCATCAACACAAAACATTGTTAGCATTCTAGTAAGCCTTGATGTCTGTGCTTTCCATCCGATTTGCTGCTGGAGATTTTTCTTTACATCCGGTTTGCTAAAACCATTGTGAGTGTAACTACAAATGAGCAAAAATCTGATATCTTACTGTTTTATTTTAAAAAATAAAAAGAGAAAAAAAAACTCTCAGCTCCAGTTGGATATGCTGTACTAACCATCCAACATTAGTACAGTGATCTCCCCTGCTAAGCTGTTGTGTTCTGACAGGAGGACAGCCCCCTACCAAGACACTCTGATCAGCACTCTCTGCCATTGGCGGAGAGCGCTGATCTGGAAGCCGGTCGACAGCTAGTTTTCCAAAATGCACATTCGAAAAATGTTGGACAGACCGACGTACACACGGGCTGAATGTCGGCCATTTTCTTTTCTTAGCGGCCAATGTCTATTGACATTTGGCCCGTGTGTACCTGGCTTTAGACTGAATGCAAAGATCAGGCATGGGTATGGGTTAACCACAAAGTCAGCGCACACAATCTGTAGGGCTCCTTATTGCCTGCAAAATGTTCCTAGCATCACTGCGACAAATACGCAATTGTTTCTTTTTCCTTAATGTACTGCTGGCAAATGCTACATGGGTTCATGTCCCAGAAGATGTTGCAGATCTGATATCAGGACAGGGAGCCGGGTCTTTCATCATTAACTCTTCTCAGTGAGAGATCTGGACTTCTATGAGCACCTATAGCCTTCGAAATGGAAGTAATGCATGTTGTTACATATCTGAAAACACATCCATAATGTGATCATAGACATTATAGCTTTAAATTGCCTTTAATATCATGAAAATAAAGAAGCTCATATTAAATGTTAATGAACATGGGGGAATTGATCAAAACCAGAGCAGATGGAATCTGGAGCAGATGTGTGTGGCTATCAATCAGCTTCTATCTTCAGCTTGCACGGTTAGGCTTTCAAAATGCCATGCAACCATTCATAAGTTTGTGTCATTATGTTTTTATGCAAAACTAAAAAGCACAAAACCCTTAAAGAATCAAACTTTTATTAAAACAACAGTGAACTACCAAAACATGAAGGTCTACAATGTCTAAAGCTAATTCTTTGGCATATAAAGACATTTTAAACAATTGTGCGCTTACAACCTTGTGCAACAGTTTGGGGAACTTTCTTTTCTGTTCCAGAACGATTGTGCCCCTTTGCACAAAGCTAGCTCAATTAATACATGGTTTGGTGGAGCTTGGTGTGGAGAAATATGAGTGGCTTACAATAAACCCTACTGAACACAACCCTAACCTCAACCCTACTGAACACAATCCTAACCTCAGTCCTACTGAACACTATTGGGATGAACTGGAATGCTGATTGTGTGCCACATCTTCTCATCCAACATCAGTACCTGATCTCATAAATACTCTTTTGTCCGAATGGACAAAAAATTCCACAAACACACTCCAAAATTTTGTGGAAAGCCTTTCCAGTAGAACGGAGGCTGTTAAAGCCACAAAAGGAGGGATCAACTCAGATTAATGCCTATGATTTTGGAATGGGATGTCCAACAAGATCATATAGGTGTGATGGAAAGTTGTTCACAATCTTTTGGACAAATACTGTACCTACTACAGTTATCTGTAAAGAATAAGGGAGATACATTAGCCATTCTTTAAAGGACTGATTCACCCTCAACCGATATTTCGGTTATATATTTCATTATACAGTAGGTCCTGGTAACCCATGAAGGCTGAAGCACTAACTTCTTCTATAGAAAAGGGTCTTAAAATAAGGGTACTTTTGCATTTTTTTGGCTCTAATAGTAGGCATAGTACTTCAATTGCTGCATTCTTTGTAATAGAAAATACATAAAATCAAACAATTTGATAGCCCCTGATAACAGACATGCCAGGATGCAGGAGTAAAGACAAAATTCAGATATCATTATTACTAGAGTCTCTATGAGACTAAACAAGATTGACCCTAACATACTGTATATTAAAGAGAATAAACGAATATAGATGTAAAATAACAAACAATGGGCAATCAAAAATCATCTTTCATAACAATGACTACACTTTATTGTTATAAGCTGGTCTGTGATCAGAAGCTAGAGTTTATGCATGCTACTGTACTTCATGTTTTTTTATTAAAAATACACACCTGCACTCTATTTAGAGTGAAAGTTTGTTTCTACACCTCCAGTAACCTCCATTAGGATAATTGTTACGGTCCCTACCGTGCCTTGCAGACGGCCAGGCGTGGTCGCGCCCCAAGTGGCTCTGGGTGGTATTGAACTCATGACTATCTGTTCTTGCTCCTGTTTCTTTACTTCTGAGCCACACCTCAGTTCTATTCAGCCTGCTTTCCAGCCATGCCTAGTTTAGCATGAAGTACTGTGGGCGATACTCTGTATCTGTCACTCCTAAATCAGCTGAGACAGGTTACCTAATTAGCTGGGTATAAAACCCTGTCTCACTCTGAGGGCTTGGTCAGTTCATTTTCTCATGTTTGCCAAGTGGTCCCGTCTTCTGTTGCAGTGTTCCAAGACTGACCCCGGTTGCAGACCCTGGCTTTGTTTATCGTTATCCTGACTTCTGGAATCCCTGACTGCGGCTTTACCTCGACTATCCCTTGGCTATTTTTGTCAAGCCCCCGTGCACAGGGTCACAGCCCAGGTGCACAAACCTAGTGCATTATCCTTTAGTACATTTATTCAAAAAGCATAAATAAAAACTACTCACAAAGGTAGAAAGAAAATCGCGCTTGTAACAGTCTTTGACATAAGCAGTCTGTCCACTGATAGCAGTCTCCAAGTCCTGGAGAGGGGGACGTATGAACCGCTGCTGGCTAACACGTTTCGAAGGTTAAACCTTCTTCATCAGAGCCTAACAGTGTTACTCTCTTGCAGCTACTTATACATGTGTTCTTCTGGGAAACTCATCCCAGATCTGCTCAAAAGCTCATCCTCCAAATTATAGGAAGGCGGACTTAAACCAGGTATTTATAGCTGAATATTGATATTTAGATTTAAAATTATATTTAAAATAGACGCACATGTGTATACACACTTTAAACCATCCACACATGTATGTGTATGTACATGCATGCACCCGGCTGCAAGAAGACTCGCATCCACAGATGAATCGCATACATACACCCCCTTTGTGTCTCTAATCATAAACTGCAGATGGGATATCCCAGAGGGCTTTATAGAGAGCAAGAGAATAGTGAATTTGTGAAAATAGTGAAAATGAAACCAGTAATAATAAAGATGGCAACTTCATCTCCATCCAGGCATACATATCTTAATGGGGGCTGCAGTTAATCCTGGGGTACAGCCTCTCCTACTGTTTCCTCGATCTGGATGGCTGTCCCGGGTATTAGCGCCTTAAAAATAAACATTGTAGTATCCTATAGCAGGGGGTGGAACGCACGCCATATTATTTGCTTCCTATTGCGGTCCACAGGGCGGAAATGTCGTTCTGACGTCACTTCCTGTGCGCACGGGATGGGGGCGTCAGGATGGTAAACAATATCCACCATTTTGTGGAAGATAAAATATAGAGGCCAAAGACGGACAAGTGCACTAAAGCATTCGCTCCTTCACATTCATCCGTTCTTAGACGGGGAAAGCAACAACCAGCCCAATCCACAGGGGTGAAAGGGGGGAGGAGAAATGGGAGAAGAGGGGGGGGAGAAGGGAGGGAATTTCCTTGTCAAAAGAAGTTTATTGAGTATACAATGTTATAAAGATACATAAAGTAAGTTTACAAGGATCTATAAAGTAAGTTCATTGTTTTACAGTAGGGTTTATATAGGTAAATATCATGAAATTTCAAATATTAAACATTGGGTACACGTAAACCTAAATTAAAGATATATATCATTTCCTTAGTTACTTTTGTAGGTATTTAAATGAATTATACCTACTATACATATTGTTTACAAGTAGAGTGTATATAGGTCAAATAAATTCTGATAATGAGCTTTAATCGTAAGGTGGAGAAAAGGAAAGAGAAAGAAGAAAAAGGGTTGAAAGGTAGAGGTATGGTCCACAAGGTTGTCCCGCTCGTCAGTTTATTATTCTTTTTAGTTCTCTTTGAAGCCTTAGAATGGGTGTCTCTGTAAGTCATTTAATCTGCTACCATGGCAACAGGACAGAGTCATTGAAGTTTGACAGGAACTGTTGTTTTATCCAAGGATGCCAAAGTTTTTCAAATTTTGGAATTTGATTTTGATCGATGGCTAGCATCTTAGCATGGGACATTGTATTATTCATTCTGTGAATTGTTTCTGCTAGTACCAATGTAGGAGATTTCCATGCCTTGGCCACTGTTTGTTTTGCAGCCGTTATTAGTTGGATCATAAGTTTGAATTGAGAGAGTGTTAACCATTCCGGTTTTAGATTAAGTAAAGTTAAATATGGATCTGGTTGTATTATTTTTTTAAATATTTTAGATGCAATCACGAAGACTTCCTTCCAGAAGGTTTGGATTACTGGGCACGTCCACCATATGTGTAAATATGTGCCTATTTCTGGGCATCCTCGAAAACAAAGAGCTGAGGTATTAGGTGAATATTTTGCCACTCTAGCGGGTACAAGGTACCAGCGAGTTAGGACTTTATAATTTGTCTCCAGTGCTAAGATGTTGGGTGAAGATGACTTAGATGTGAGCCATATGTTAGACCAGTCCGTGTCTTCTAAAGTTCTTCCCAGGTCCTCCTCCCACCTCTGAACGTAAGAGGGTCTATTAAGATTTGCTACTCCATATAATTGATTATAAAGTGATGAAATTGTACCTTTAGCAAATGGATCTTTTGTACAGATTGATTCAAAAATGGATAATTGGGATAATGGTGTATCCCCCTTTAGGAATGGTGTATAGAAATTTTTGATTTGGAGATATCTAAATATCTCAGAGTTTGGTAGATTATATTTTTCTCTAAGCGATGGGAATGAAAGGAATGATTTAGATGCTATGAAGTCATTTAGTGTCTGAATGCCTGATGTTGTCCAAGCTTTAAAAGAATTTGGGTAGATCCATGCCGGATAAAAGGCCGGATTTCTGATAAAAGAAAGGAGAGGATTGTGTGGAGATTGTAACTGATATTTGGTTTTTAGTTTATCCCAGAGAGATAAGAAGTGTTTAGTTATGGGATTATGAATTTTAAAGCGGTCTTTAGGATCAAGCCATAATAAATTTGATATTAATAGAGGGTCATTTTCTGAAGCCTCTATAAATACCCATAATGGGATTTCCTGTTTTGCATGGTATTTGGACAGACTGGCCAAATGTGCTGCTCTGTAGTAGTTAGTAAAATTAGGGTATCCCAGGCCTCCTTTATTTTTGGGAAGATGTAGTGTGCGTATAGGTATACGTGGTTTAGAAGAGCCCCATATAAACGAAGTTGCTCTTTTTTGTACTATTCTCAAAAAATAGGAAGGAATTGGAATAGGGAGGACTCTGAATAGATAAAGCAATTTGGGTAGAATAGTCATTTTGATTGCATTAATCTTCCCTATCCAGGATAAAGGAAGTTGCGACCATTGTTTTATTAGATTTGTGATCTGTCTTAATACAGGAGGATAATTGGTTGAGAATAAGTCAGAATGAGATGCTGTTAAATGAATTCCAAGATATGGGATTGATTTATCTGCCCATGTGAATGGGAGTGCAGCCCTAGCCGGGATCAATTCCATGTTTCTGAGTGAAATATTAAGCACTAGGCATTTCTTAGGATTAATCATAAGGCCGGATAGGGCTGCAAATCCATCAAGAGCTGGTATTAAGTTAGGACCAGAGACCTGTGGTGATGATAGAAAAAGTAATATATCGTCTGCAAATATACATAATTTGTGTGTAATACCTCCTACTTCAATGCCAGTTATAGTTTGGTTTGTTCTGATGTATTGGGCCATGGGTTCGAGTATAAGGGCAAATAATAAGGGAGATAATGGGCAACCCTGTCGGGTACCTCTTTCAATATTAAAGGCTTCAGATTTGTATCCAGCATATTTTATATAGGCTTTGGGTTTATTATATAATGCTTTGATCCATGTTAAAAAGTGGGGTCCAAAACCCCATTTTTGTAATATATATTGCCAGGATACTGTGTCAAATGCCCTCTTAATATCGAGAGATAGAAAACATAAAGGGATTTTCCGTTTTTTAGCAATATGTGCCAATAACACTGCCCTGTGTATATTATCGCCTGCCTGTCTATTTGGCATGAAGCCTACTTGATCTCTATGTATTAATTTTCCTATAATGCTATTGAGGCGTTTTGCTATTATTTTTGCTAATAATTTAATATCGAGGTTTAACAGAGAGGCCGATAATTTACACAGGAAGTATCATCAGAAAGGGGTTTTGGGATCATACAAACAATTGCCATTAGTGTTTCTTGCCGAAAAGAATGTCCATCTAGAAGTTTGTTAAAAGTTTCAGTGAGAATGGGAGAGAGTATTTCTGAGAATGTTTTATAGTATAAAGCCGAGTAGCCGTCTGGGCCTGATCTTTTGTTAAGTTTTAGGTCTTTTATGGCGTTAGCAACTTCATCTATAGTTATAGGCTCATCCAAACTGCTTTTTTGATTCTGAGATAACTCAGGTAAGGTTATTTTTGAGAAGAAGGATTCAGCCTCTGTAGGATTAAATTCATTGTTTGTCTTGTATAAAGTTGCGAGATGTGAGTGAAATTTATGGACTATTTTAACTGGATTACAAGTGTATACATTTTTTGATAATTTCAAACGTATTGGTTTGAAAGATTTGTTAGTTGAATTTAATGCCCGAGCCAAATATGTACCTGGTTTGTTTGTATTCATGTAGAAATTGTGTTTGGAGCGTTTGAGGGATTTATCAACTGACTCAGTGAGAAATAGATCGTATTCCAATCTAGATTTTTCCAGATGAGATTTTGTACTCTGAGATGGATTATCTTGAAATGATATGTAGGCTGCATTAAAATTGAGTTCTAGTTTTTTTGCTAGATTTTTGCGTTCCCGTTTAAATAGTGCCATTTGTCTTTGTACTGTACCACGCAAGACAGGCTTATGAGCTTCCCACAGTGTTATTGGGGAGATGTCTGTTGTATTATTAATTGATATGTATTCCTTTAAAGCTTGTTCAATGGCCATCTGATGTAGTGGGTGTTTGAGCATTATGTCCGGTAAGTACCACGTTGGGTCATGCGCTTTTGGTATGGCTGAGGCTAAAGTAGTGTATACTGCATTATGGTCAGACCACGGAATCCGAATTATATCTGATGCAATAATTTCTGGTATCATTCCTATTGTTAGAAAAATATGATCTATTCTGGTGAAGGTTTGATGAGGGTGCGAGAAATAAGTGAATTTCTTTTTCATTGGGTTATTTTCTCTCCACGAATCTACCAGATTGTATTTGGAAAGAAGTTGAGAAAAAGGTAATCTAGAGGTTATTTTGGATGGTGTAAAAGGTGATTTATCTAGAAATGGGAGGAGGACCTGGTTCGAATCCCCACACATTATCACTGTTCCTATTTTGTGTGTATTAATCACTTGTAATATATGTGAGAGGAATGGTGTAGGTTGTTTGTTAGGAGCGTAGTAGGAAATCACCGTGATTGCTGTATCCATTATATAACCCATGAGTATCAGGTATCTACCTTCTGGGTCTTTAATTTCTGATGATAAGGTGAATGGTGTGGATCGGTGAAATGCAATTAGAGTTCCCCTTTGCTTGGTACAGGCAGAAGCCGTGTAAATTTGTTGATAAAAAGGAGAAATATATTTTGGAGTAGAATCTTTGGTGAAGTGTGTTTCTTGGAGGCATACTATGTGAGCCTTCTTGTTATGGAAAGTACGGAAGGCTTTGGTCCTTTTTTGAGGGACATTTATTCCCTGAACATTCAGGGAAAGTATATTCAGTGGTGCCATGGCAACAGATCAAATAGTTTTGACTTACTTTTTGTTATGCAGAGCTGACTGCGCAGATCAACCTGTGTGGACTGAAGAGATGAATAGATAGAAAAGAAACCAGTGAATTCTGGAGTAAAGAGTAAACAAAAAACATATTAGATTAGATGATACATTGTATAAATTATTTTTTGCAAGTAATCACAATTTACCCGTGAAAGAGAATAAATATCTCTCTCAGGGGAATAAGTGCCTTCATCACACTCCCACATAATATGGTTGGGAGAATGAGGAGGGCTAATGGGGGTACACGGATCTTCCGCTTACAGGAGAGAAGCGCTATGTCAAAAGACATCAAAATGATGTTTCATTAATTGGAGTGCAGAATATAGTTTTTGTTGAAATTATTTATTCCAGGGTGGTTGTATATGGTTAGTCTTGCCCTAGGCTAAATAATTCAGTTAGAAAGGTACTGTTAATAACTTTGGTATTGATGAAGATAGTTTGAATTATTTTGGGATTTTAACCCTTTTAGAGTAAACAATTACATATTTTATTCATATGCAACTGTTTAGATATGTTAACTCATAAAATTGAGGTTGTATTGCTTCAGATTAGAATAAACAAAAACAAAATTCTAGGAACTAGTTAGGTAATAATATATTTGTTTTAAGAAAAGAAAGAAAAAGCTTCCATTACTTCTGGATTATTGAACATATTTGTCCTAAAAAGTAATAAATCTATTGTTATTACCTGATAATATATAACTGAACAAGAATTTCCTTATTTCACTTATATATTCTAAGGCTATAAGAATCAGAAGTAATGAGAAATATAACTGGAATGTAACATGATCCCACACAGTGTGTGACTATCAGAATGCAGTTACATTCAGTTATAAATACAGGTTTTTTATAGAGAACCATCTCTTAGTATAATAAATGAAGAGATATCAGGAATTAGGATGTCAGTCCATTGAATCTTCTTGGTCCATGGATGATGTGGCATAACGGCCTCTTTTGTGAGAATGATGATTCCCATTTTGTTCTGGAATTTTCTGAGTGCTGCCTGAAGTTTAAGATGATGCCATTCTTCTGCGTGTGGGAGAGTTGCTGCTTGTGGGTTCTGTCAGATTTAATTTTAAAAGGGTTTGTTGTAGTTCATCTGCTGATCTGCTTCTGTAAATTGTACCTTGGTAGTTAAATCTGACTGAAAAGGGGAAGCCCCATTGATACATAATGTTGTGGCGTTGCAGTTCCATTAGTTGGGGTTTCATGGATCGTCTTTTAGTAATAGTAAGTTGGGATAGGTCAGCAAAAATTTGATAATTGTGTCCTTGAAAATTAAGTTCCTTTTTTTTCTCTTGCAGCAATTAGTATTTGTTCTTTCGTTCTGTAATAATGAAATTTTGTGATTATATCACGTGGGGGTCCATCTTTCTTTTTGGCTGTGAGGGCTCTGTGTACTCTGTCCAGTTCTAAACGTTCAATAGGGATATCTGGCTTTAGTTCTTGTAATAGAGCAGTAATAGTAGATTGCAGGTCTGTCACAGTTTCAGGTATACCCCTTATGCGCAAGTTTGAACGTCTGGCTCTATTTTCGTAATCTTCGAGCTTAGTTTGAAGTATTAAATTCTCTTCTTTTAATTGTTCCAATTCTGTTATATTTACTTGGGTTGTAATTTCAATTTCATCCATTTTTATTTCTAGGGCTGCGGTGCGGTTTCCCAGCTCTCTTATTTCTTTGGTTAGGCTTTTTGTTATTTGGTCTGAGGTTTGTTTTAAAGCCTTATGAAGCATCTTTTCAAATTCAAATAATATTACTGGGGATGCTGAGGAGGCTTGTGGAGAAGTTTGTGAGAGGATTTGTTCTGTATCTGACTCAAATGGAGAGTCTTGACGTGACATTTTCTGTCTGTAAGAGCGCCCTGATGCTGTATCTTGTGAGGTGACTGGAGCTGCTTTAGTTGCAGTGAGTGCCTGTGAGCTCTTTGTGAGGTGATTTTTATTTCTGCCACGGCTTCCTCCCAGTACCATATTTCCTGCCCAAACTTTCACAGTTTGTTTCCTGGGGCAAAAAGGTTCAAATGGATACCTTTTGAGCTTGCAGGCTCTGCTTTGTCCTTCTCTTCTCTCCTCAGCGGTGCGGAGCTCTAACAATGCATGTCTGCTCCGCTAGGCTCCGCCCATCTCCCTCGAAGGGAGGGAATTTCATCTCCACAGCGCCCAGTACATAACACTCCTAGACATAGGCAACCACGCTTGTGTGAACGTGTCTGCATAATTATGCGACAGATAAGAAATGCATATGTGGAAACACGTCTACACATGACACCAAATGCTCCCGCAAGATAGCGCTCTAGCGGACAGCAGAAGGCGCAGCACATCGCTGAGGCACCATGCATGCAGATAATAATAAAATTTTCACATGTGCCTATAGTTAAATGGGTTAGTTTGCACATGTATAAGAGCATAAGCACAAAACGTGTCCATGTATATACGCAACAGTGCACACACTAATGCCCCGTACACACGATCGGACATTGATCGGACATTCCGACAACACAATCCATGGATTTTTTCCGATGGATGTTGGCTCAAACTTGTTTTGCGTACACACGGTCGCACAAAGTTGTCGGAATTTCCAATCGCAAAGAACGCGGTGACGTACACCACGTACGACGAGACTAGAAAAGGCCATTTCAGAACCAAGCGCGGCACCCTTTTGGGCTCCTTTTGCTAATCTCGTGTTAGTAAAAGTTTGGTGAGAGACGATTCGCGCTTTTTCAGACTCGTGGTTTTCAGATCGTTTTCTGCTGTTCAGTTTGTGCTTGTGGGTTTGTATCTGCTCTTCAGTGCCTGCAGCAAGCTACGCGTGACTCAGTCATTGTGTTCTTGTTCGTTCGTTACTGTTTTTCAGGTCGCTCTTCACAGGCCTTGCTGTTCTTCAGTGCATTCTGTTACTTCGTTCTGAGCAGCCGACCATTTCCTAGCCATGTTGCGTATACGTACTCCACGTAGAGTTCGTGCTTTGCGGGGGCTTGGTGTTGGGGTCCTTACCTTGACACAAGTCCAGTCCATGAACAGGGTGGGGAGGAGTTCATGGACCAAGAATTGGTTGCTTCAGCGTGACCAGTTCTGTCATATGCCTTTGCTCCGTGAGATCCGTGAGAATAATTCTGATGGTTTCAGGAACTTTCCCAGGATGACGGACCTTGTATTTCACCGTTTGTTGGCTTTGCAGACCCCTTATATTAGCAGACAGGATACCTGCATGAGGCAAGCCACCACTCCGGAGCAGAGGCTCGTCGCCACCCTGCGGTACTTGGCGACGGGGAGAAGTCTGCAGGACTTGAAGTTCTCGACAGGCATCTCCCCCCAGGCTCTGGGGATCATTATCCCAGAGACCTGTTCTGCCATCATCCAGGTCCTGCAGAAGGAGTATTTTAAGGTAAGATTTTTATCGTTTAATATCACATTTTATTGTATATAATGTTTGCTAATATTTTGTATTTCTTTCCTCATTCCCTAATTACCATGATTGTAATATGCTGTGAATGTCCCCTTTGTCCTCATTCATGTTGGATTTTTATGTAATTATTTTTTTGTCCTTCATACATATTTGCCTTCACTTACCTCCCCAGCATGGCCTCCTGCCCCTATATTCACCTCATGTAGTCACTTAACAATGTATTTTGTCAGCTCCATAGTAGTGCTTTACCCCAAACACCCCCTAAAATGTTTTTAAATGTGATTTGTGCTTTAAATTCAGGCAGAGTGCCAGAGGCTTTTTTTTGGGGTTCCCCAAATCATTTGGAACCCTCCCTCCCCCCAACTGCTAAGTCAGCTGATAGCAATTCTCTATCTATCCTCAATCATCTATCTGCTGACTTTGCCAAGCCCATACACACTATACTCATCTCTTTTGTGGTCAGATTTATGGATGAATTCCCCAAAGCATGTAGTGCAAGGGCCTGCCTATATACTTTCAAATCGTACTGTTTAAAGTTTTTGTATACTATTATTATCTTGATAGGTAATAGCATATTTTCCAAATGTGTTCAAATGTGTACAGTGTGTATTTATATCTTTGTATTATGACACTTCTTACCTGTCCAGTGGGCTGTCAATAGTGTAACTAAGGAGGGGCTGGCCAAAGTAATACCCATTATTTAGGCATTCATCTCTCAATAAAGTGGAGAGGGTTACCTGTCCAAGAGCTCCCCCCCTATAATGTTAGAAATGGCCCATGAGAGGGGGGTGAATATGATAGGTGTACCTTATACTTTGGTCTTTAAAAACTCCCTCAAATAAATGTTATCTTGATGTTGGCCAAGAATGTTTGTGTCTAATCTGCTTTCCCTGTTTATGTGCAAAATGACTAATGTTGTTTTTTTGTTTTGACTCCACAGTTTCCTTCCACGCCACAGAAATGGCAGACTGTGGCCTCCCACTTTGCCCAGCGGTGGAACTTTACTAACTGCGGAGGGGCAATTGATGGGAAACACGTCCACATTGTCCCACCACCCAACTCAGGGTCATACTATTATAATTATAAGGGGTTCAATAGTATTGTGATGTTGGCGGTGGTGTCGGCTACTTATGAGTTCCTGTATGTGGACGTGGGGAAGAATGGCCCGATGTCCGATGGTAGAGTCATCGCCCAGATGGAGTTCTACAGGCGTCTCCAGAATGGCAGCTTGGACTTGCCACCTCCAGAAGACAATGTGGAAGGACTCCCATTTGTCTTCGTTGCGGATAAAGCATTTGCGCTGGGGGACCATCTTATGTGGCCATTCCCGATGAGGACCCTCACCCCAGACCAGAGGGTTTTTAATTACCGGCTGTCCAGAGCCAGAAGAGTAGTGGAGAACACGTTTGGAATCATGGCCAGCCGGTTCCGCCTATTTCTTACACCTATATATATGGCGGAGTATAAACTGAATCATATAATCCTGGCGTGCTGTGTTCTACACAACTTTTTACGGCAACATTCTGCCAACTATGCTGGCTCAGTTGGGCCTGAGGCTGCAATTCCAAATGAACCAACCCTGACGGCGCTTAAAAGTGGCCATCCTGGCTTGCCCCCCCTGAGTGCCCGTGATGTCTGGCTAAGATACTTTAAATTCTTTGCGGGTAGGGGGGCTATCAATATGCCAGACAATGTCTAAAACCTTTTTCAAATAAAAAAAAACTCAAATCTTTGGTGACATTTACTGCTTGTGTTTGTTTTAGCTGACCCTGACAGAAATGTGGTGAGTCCTGAAAATGGCGTGATTGTGTAACCTTACAAAGCACTGTTGGGTGTTATATACTAAAGGCAAAGACACTTTGCACTACAAGTGCACCTGAAACTGCACTTGTAGTGCAAAGTGGATTTGACCTTAGGAAATAACCCCCATTGTCACAGAAAACAGCAATTAGAGCACTACAAAAGTGTTGTAGCGTTGAGACAATAATCCTCACATTCCTGATTAACAATCTTTTTAATACCAGCACAATCACATGTGCATTTAGAAAAGAATTTTAAAACAAACCAACATGTTTGTTGTATAACAATTTTTGGGGTCACATTAGAAAAAGTATAAATGTCCATTTAAGATAAAACAGGCATGTTTAAAACCAACAAGAAAGACACAAATCTTGAACTCACAAAGTTCACTTTTGGTAGAACTTGAAGGCAATATCAGACATGAGTATTTACAAACTGTGTTTGATATTGCGTTCAGATGGGGTGAAGTCACCCCAGGATAAGCCAAATTTTAAAGATGCACACAAATTTATGAATGTCAACATGTGCTACCTGCCATCACGGGGGATCAAGGGACGTGTTTTGGGGGTGCAACCCCTTCCTCACAGCTACTTTATTATTGAGGAAGGGGTTGCACCCCCAAAACGCGTCCATTGATCTCCCGTGATGGCAGATAGCACAAGTCCCTATTACACCCCATGATCTCCCCAATCAGGCTCTGTGCACTTTCCGAGGTGAAAGGATCTTGATCCACAACATCACCATCACCTAAAAAGATAGAAACCAAAAAACACCATGTATTATAAATATGCTGGCATCCATCTCTTACCTGAGTCTGTGGTCGCAGACACTCACCTGTTGTGGTGCCAATTTCCACCACATCTTCCTCCTCCTGAGGTGGGGGGTCTGTGGTGTCCTCGGATGAGGGGTGTCCTCCGAGTCTTTTCTCTCCTATGTAAAAAAAAATTTGGTATACTTACCCTGTTTCCCCGAAAATAAGACCTAGCGTGGTTGTCAGTGATGGCTGCAATATAAGCCCTACCCCCCAAATAAGCCCTACCCTGTTTCCCCAAAAATAAGCCCTACCCTGAAAAGAAGACCTACAAGGACTTTAACTAGGGCTTATTTGGGGGGTAGGGCTTATATTGCAGCCATCACCGACAATCACGCTAGGTCTTATTTTCGGGGAAACAGGGTAGCACACAGATATTTCATGGCAGAACTATAAATATGAAACATTGTTTGGAAGTGGGGTACAACTTTCTATTTTGGCAGAGTTCCAAGATGTAGAATTTTTAATGTCCTTTGTCAAGCTTCAATACTTTACCTGTTTTGTACAAGCTTCACAGATGGAGACACTCCTATAGTATACACAGGAGCACCTGTGTGGGCCCCCTAATAAAAAGGGTGTTCTTGTGTCCCACACTAGTGCTACAGCGTCCAGATGTAAAAACTGCTGCTGAGTGTCCTCTCCTTACACAGAATCTAGTTTGCATTTCATTCTAGTAACAAACACATCTACACAACCAAATTAGTTTCAGACAAGTAGGCCCTAAAAAATGTGGGCAAATGCATATGGCCAAAACAATGGTGTTTTCTAGGCCAAACGAACAATGTTTTATACGAACGAATAATGTGCCCATGAACATGAAAGTTGCCTTTTGAAACTGGATAACAGTTAAGAAAAGCACATGGAGCAGCACGAACGTAATAAACATAAAGAATAGGAACACAGCACAACTACTTACTTTTTTGCAGCACTCTCCGGATCTTTCGGTACTGCTCGTGCTCTCTTAATTTCAGGTCCGACCACCGCTTCCTGAGCTGATCGTTCGATCGTCGTACCCCGAAATTCCGGTGCAGACTCTTGACCACTTTCGCCATGATCTTGGCCTTTCTGACATTGGGGTTGGGGTAAGGTCCATACTTCCCGTCATAGTCGGCCTTCTTCAGGATATCGACCATCTCCAACATCTCCCCAAAGGACATATTCGATGCCTTAAATCTTCTCCTTCTGGATGCAGACATTTCAGGCTTCGGGCTTTCCTCCCCCTCCTCCTCGTTGCTGTAATTAGCACGCACCTGTTGTGTCTCCGCCATGTGCTCTTCCCCCCACTGCGCCGAACGAAAAGGGGCGGGGAATAGACTAGAAAGAACGTCAGGGGCGGGCGGAGTTACACGCATGCGCAGTGTGTATAAGCGTAACACGCGTGCGTAGTACGTACGATCTGTGAGTGGAGGAAGGAGTATCGGAGGCGCCGATCGTGATAACGAAGGTAAGATCTAAACTTGGGCCTATACTGCTTCTAGATTGAGGCCTATATTGTAACAAGATTAGGAGAGTTTTGCCTGACATTAGGGTTTGTCTCGTGTTGTGTCTTGCAGATAAAATGGATGGCTTCAATGACCACAACTTCCTCCCCCTGTTCATAGACAAATACAGGAAGCTGCCCTGTCTGTGGCAGGTGAAACACCCGCATTATAATCATAAACAAAATAGGCAGACAGCGCTGGAGAAACTGCTGGAGTTGGTGAAGCCGGTGGTCCCCACAGCAAACATCCCCTATTTAAAAGCCAAAATTGGTGGCCTGAGGAGCACTTATCTTAGGGAGCGCAAGAAGGTCACGGATTCACAGAGATCCGGAGCTGCAGCAGATGACGTTTATGTCCCCAGACTGTGGTACTATGAGAGACTGCGATTTCTGTCAGACCAGACTGGAGTCAGGGAATCCCTCTCAACCCTTCCTTCCACTCTTCCTTCCACCCCGGCTGAGGCTTCCAATGTCCAACCTGGGACTTCCAGCCAGGAAGAAGTGGAGGAGCCCAGATGGAGTCAGGTATAGAATTCTTCTACAGATTTCTGGTCAATAAATAAATGAGGTTTACTAGATGTTATTATAGCGGGGGTTCACCAACACGGCAAAAAAAAAAAATATTAAAAGCCAGCAGCTACAAATACTGCAGCTGCTGACTTTTAATACATGCCCACTCACCTGTCCCAGGGTCCAGCGATGTCGGCAGGGGACGCCGTGAACCCGCTCGGTTCTCGGCAGCTGCCGCCGCCATCCTAGGTGAGGGAATCAGGAAGTGAAGCGTTGCGGCTTCACTTCCCGGTTCCCTACTGCGCATGCGCGAGTCGCGCTGCGCGTCCCTAGTGGTCCCCGCTCTCTCCTGGGAGCTTTGTGTTCCCAGCAGACAGCGCGGTCAGGATGGGAAGAGGCATAGACTCCCATGGGAGTCTATGCCGGAAGTGGGTGCAAATATCTGTCTTAGACAGGTATCTGCACCCCCCTCCCCCCTGAAAGGTGCCAAATGTGACACCCGGAGGGGGGGAGGGTTCCGAAAAGCGGAAGTTCCATTTTTGTGTGGAACTCCGCTTTAATGATCACTAATTGCTGATTTAATAAAGTGTTTTACATATCAATAGACAGTAGTTTTAAAAAATAATTGGGACAAGAATGAAAAATGCTGGGCTCAGAATGATAGTGTTTTATATTTGTTAACATTCAATTTGCAACAGTCATGAGGGGAAATTGTGTGTGATTGATGAATAAAAAAATAAAACTATGTCCCTTTTTCCTACACAGGAAGACCTCAGCCAGGAGGAGGCTGTGGAATGTGGCAGCCAGGAGGAGGCTATGGAATGTGGCAGCCAGGAGGAGGCGGGGCTAAGTGGCAGCCAGGAGAAGCCTGGGACCAGTAGGAGCCTGACCAAATTGCAGGTTCCTCCCCTCCGCCTTCCAACCAAAAGACCCAAGAAGGGGAGTCACGTGCAGGAATCAGCTCTCAGGCTCATTCAGGAGACTTCTGCATCCCTCAGAGACTTACCCACTCCTGAAGAGGCCTTTGCCTGCATGGCTGCCACCAAACTGAAGAGCATGCAGGATGGTCAACGCCTCATGTGTGAGAAATTTCTTTATAAAGTCCTAACTAAGGGGGTGAGTGGCGAAATCACACCCAATACTGACGTGATTGAGTTGGACCATCCTCCTCCTCCTCCTCCTCCTGCCACAACTCCACCACCAGAGCCACAGCGTGGAAGGAAGACCAGAGAGTGATGGCCCTGGGTTCAGTCTGGTCTGGCCAAAGATGCAGTCTCTTGTATGACCACAGCCTGGGGACACAGATGTCATCTGCTGCTTTCAGGATCTCTGAGACGTCTGGACCAGACTGCACTCCCTTAGATATGGACTCCTCAGGCCACCAATTTTGATGTTAAATAATTGATGTGTGCCCTGGGGGCCAAAGGCTTCACCAATTTCTGCTGTTTCTCCAGTATTGCCTCCCTCTTTGGTTGTGAGCCCTTAATAAAGGAATTTTTTGTTTCAATTATACTTGCCTATGTGTGTTTTCCTTCAAAAAGGACAGTTTGTTGGTGAGTAGGCAGGTACATTTCAAATATACAATGTGAAATTAACAAGGGACACCAACACCAAGCAATCTCCTTGAGATTAAATAATACAAGATATCAATGGTGTTGTGGTAACTTGACACACAAAACACACAAAAAAATATTCTGGAGTAAAACCCAAAAAAACACAAAATAAAAACAGCCTTGAAAAAAATACAAACCCCAAAAAAAATAAAAACAGCCTTGAAAAAAATACAAAACAAAAATAAAACAACAAAAAATAAATTTGGTCAGATGTGCCAAATCAAAAGCGTGACGAAAGTGCTGTATCCATTCCGAACGCTAATTTTACCAGACCAAGCTGTTCTGTCTCGGAATTCCTTCTGAGCATGCGTGGCACTTTGTGCGTCGGAATTGTCCACACGGTCGGAATTGACGCGATCGGATTTTGTTGTTGGAAAATTTTATAGCCTGCTCTCAAACTTTGTGTGTCGGAAAATCCAATGGAAAAAGTCCGATGGAGCCCACACACGGTCGGAATTTCCGACAACACGCTCCGATCGCACATTTTCCGTCGGAAAATCCGACCGTGTGTGCGGGGCATAAGGCTTTTACATCATACCAAAAATAAAACCATGTGTATACAACCAATGCAAAGTACAAAAATTATTATATATAGAAATGTATATATAATATATAATATATTATGTGATAATAAATGATATTATACATTATTTTAAACCCATGATAAAAAGATTTTTGTTAAAAAGGTATAAAAATTGTTAAAATAACTACAAATAGAAGATAAATCACTAGATTACACAATGTGTGCGTAATCACATAATCATATAATCATCTAGTGTGTGTATGTCCTCAACCATCATGTATAGAATGATATTAGTAGTAATAAAAAAATAATAATTATGAACCTAAATCTTACAGTATAATTACTAAATATTTTGAAATGAAAATAGGGGATAGGAATTCGATTAAGATTGACTAAAAACATAAACATAGATTCCCTCATTAAGTGGCAAAATAAATATAAGACTATTGGCTATTTTTCTGTGTTGGCTTTACATTTTCACACTATTTTATGTATTTCTGGGTCTTCATTGAGGCCATCGGGGGCAAGACTGCCAAGGGTGAAGATCCAAAAGGCCTCTCGCTTGCATAGCTTCTGGTGTCTCCTCCCGGCATCTAATGCCGCGTACACACGAGCGGACTTTACGGCAGACTTTGCCCGGCGGACGGGATTTCGTCGGACAATTCGATCGTGTGTGGGCTCCAGCGGACTTTGTTTTCTCAAAAGTTGGATGGACTTAGATTTGAAACATGTTTCAAATCTATCCGACGGACTCGAGTCCGGTCGAAAAGTCCGCTCGTCTGTATGCTAGTTCGACGGACAAAAAGCCACGCTAGGGCAGCTATTGGCTACTGGCTATGAACTTCCTTATTTTAGTCCGGTCGTACGTCATCACGTACGAATTCGACGGACTTTGGCTGATTGTGTGTAGGCAAGTCCGTTCATTCGGAAAGTCCGTCGAAAAGTCCGCCGGGCAAAGTCTGCCGTAAAGTCCGCTTGTGTGTACACGGCATAACTCTCCCCCGATGGACTCAATTCCAAAAACGTTCATGCCTGCAGGGTCTCCCTGATGAATCCCTAGGAAATGTCAAGGGACTGGGTATTTGTCTCTTAGGTTAATGATGCTGCATTTATGTTCTCCTATTCGGACTCGCATTGGGCGCTGGGTTCCACCAACATACAGGCGTCCACAGGGACAAACAATACCGTCGACCACGTATTCTGTTCCGCAGTTTATGAATTGTTTAATTTTGTGAACCCTTCCATCTCTCCCTACTATGGTTTTCTTTCTGTGCCACATGTACATACATGTGCCACAGTTTTTAACACTGCACTTGTAGCTCCCTTTTCGGTTGAATATTGTTGACCAGCTGCAAATGGGTTTGTTAGTGGATGTTTTTACCCTACTTGGGGCTACCAAGCTTCCTAAATCACGGGGCTTGCGAAAGACAATGTTAGGGTGATCTGGGAGTATATTACCCAACACAGAGTCATGTTTGAGAATATTCCAGTTTCTTTTAATAACATTCTGAATCTCAAAAGCTTTGTTGGTATATTGGATGGAGAATCTAATCTGTTGGCTATCAGGGATAATTTGACATTGGGGTTCTCTATTGTTTTCACCTAATGGATTATCGTAGAGGGCCAAATACTTATTGCAGGCTGTCTGTATATGACTAGCATCATAGCCTTTTTCTTTAAACTTCTGTGTAAGGAGCTTACTTTGTTCCAAGTAATCTTCTTTTTTTATACACATATGTTTCAAGCGACAAAATTGTCCATAGGGGACATTTTGCATTAAGATATGTATGCCTGGATGGAGGTGAATTTGCCATCTTTATTATTGTTATTATTACTGTTTTCATTTTCACACATTTACTATTCCCTTGCTTTCTATAAAGCCCTCTGAGATCTCCCATCTGCAGTTTATGATTAGAGACACAAAGGGGGTGTATGTATGTATGCGATTCATCTGTGGATGCGAGTCTTCTTGGAGCCGGGTGCATGCATGTACATACACATACATGTGTGGATGGTTTAAAGTGTGTATACACATGTGCGTCTATTTTAAATATAATTTTAAATCTAAATATCAATATTCAGCTATAAATACCTGGTTTAAGTCCTCCTTCCTATAATTTGGAGGAGGGGCTTTTGAGCAGATCTGGGATGAGTTTCCCAGAAGAACACATGTATAAGTAGCTGCAAGAGAGTAACACTCTGATGAAGAAGGTTTAACCTTTGAAACGCATTAGCCAGCAGCGGTTCGAACGCCCCCCTCTCCAGGACTCGGAGACTGCTATCAGTGGACAGACTGCTTATGTCAAAGACTGTTACAAGCGCGATTTTCTTTCTACCTTTGTGAGTAGTTTTTATTTATGCTTTTTGAATAAATGTACTAAAGGATAATGCACTAGGCTGGTGCGCCCTCTTTTCTTTGTTTTTGCCTGCTACCCAGTCTGATGTTCCGATACCTGCTGCCCAGTCTGATGTTCCGATACCTGCTGCCCAGTCTGATGTCCCTGTGCCCGTGTTCCAGCTTGAAGTTCCTGTGCCTGTGTCCCCGCTTGAAGTTGAAGTTCCTGTGCTTGTGTCCCTGCTACCTCCTGACTGTACGTATGCCTCGAATGGCACCATAGTCTGTAAGGAGGACCTGAAGATTTTTGAAAGAGCCTTGCGAGCGACAAAAGTCTCCCCGGTTCTTTCTAACACAAAGAAAGCCCAAAGGAAATAAGGCTGTTTCATGCTCTGAGGGCATTCCTAAGGGGAGGGAACTGTCACGGTCCCTACCGTGCCTTGCCAACGGCCAGGCATGGTCGCACCCCAAGTGGCTCTGGGTGGTATTGAACTCATGACTATCTGTTCTTGCTCCTGTTTCTTTACTTCTGAGCCACACCTCAGTTCTATTCAGCCTGCTTTCCAGCCATGCCTAGTTTAGCATGAAGTACTGTGGGCGATACTCTGTTTGTACCTGTCACTCCTGGATCAGCTGAGGCAGGTTACCTAATTAGCTGGGTATAAAACCCTGTCTCACTCTGAGGGCTTGGTCAGTTCATTTTCTCATGTTTGCCAAGTGACAGTGCTTCTGTCTTCTGTTGCAGTGTTCCAGTGTTCCAGTGTTCCAAGACTGACCCTGGCTTTGTTTATCGTTATCCTGACTTCTGGAATCCCTGACTGGGGCTTTATCGCGACTATCCCTTGGCTATTCTTGTCAAGCCCCCGTGCACAGATTCACAGCCCAGGTAGCTTATCTCTTTGTTACCGTGGGCTGTGTGTATTTGCAAGGGTGAGCATACATCTCTGCGCCATGGACTCCAACCTAGGTAAGCCCTTACAATAAGCTAAAGGAAAATAATAATGCTAAATACATAAATACATTTTTGCCATACAGTTATCACAGCCACAATACAAAGTACTACCTCAGTTGGTGGTAAAAGGGTAACTAAACCCAAGAACAAAAATGTAATATATTTCAGCTTACTAGTCCTTAGGTATGAATACATTTGTTTGTTTGTTTTTTCTGTAGGTTATGAATATTTTTAGCAAGTCCAGATTATAACTGTTGATCTGCCCAGAAATACATTGCCCTTGTCACTTCCTGTGGATGAACTGGAAGCATAAAAGAATCTTATTTCCCTTGTGTATAACTAATCCACCCCTCTATGTAATGGAGAAGATGATGTATGTTTGTATTTCAGCATGACAACTATGGCTTCCTTTGTAGATACAGCATCTCTTGCCTTCAAGCGTATGCAGCGCTTAGCACACTGGCACAGTGTTTCCCTGTTGTAATAGACTATCTCTTAACATTTGTTTTGATAAAGTGATGAGGATAAAGTGGATAAATGGTTTTGGTCTCTTTGCTGGAAATGAAAATTATGGTAAATCCAAAATTATGAGCTGACACCAGAACAGGAATAGAGGGGAATTCCTCACATTGGGAAAAATGTTCCAGAGACAATTGTCTAAAAGGGATTTACTTTCATATTATCTGTGTTAACTGTGTATGAAACCGCATACAGAACAGTGCCAATACCTACAGTTGTAAATATCTTTCCAATCTTGACAGTTAGTTAATACCTATCAGAATTAGCAAAAAAATAATAAGCAAGATTGAGAGAAAATAAAATTACTTCTTGAGTCGAGCACCTACCTCTTGTGCTGGAAAAACATATTGTTTCATAAACTGTTTCACTTGTTGTAGAACCCTCTGACCTTTGGCACTAAACAAGAACAGTTCACCAGGGGATACAGATAACTCTACTATAGTGCTCTCTAAAATGAAAACCAATAGTCATCATCAACAAAACGGATAATGTTTAAATATACCAAATTGGAAACTGCTAAAAGGCAATTCCCTGAGTAAAATCCAGTAAGATTGCTGATGATAATATTATTATAATTAATAGTAGCAGCGTATACCTTCAGAGCAATATTATTGTAGCAAACATTAAGATTAGGCAATACACAAAGTGAATTTTGGATAGCCTGATATTCACAAGTACAGCATACAATCACTGGCAGAGAAGATTCCTCCCTCCATCCATGCTGTTTAGTGTGGATGGCGGGATCAATAGATTTCTCTTGTTCAGCCTGTGGGGACACTTCAAGGAAAAGTATGGGGGAGTGTGTGCTTTATCCCACCATATTTTACATAACACAACATCTTAAATTTGACAAAGGATTAAAGGAAATATTTGCTCATAGAAGCATGCATCCTGCCATTTACCTTTTCTACTAAAAATGCAAGTTGTCCAGTTGTCATGCTGATCCAGTAATTTCAATACTTGCTGGCCAATTACAAGAATCATCCAAATTTCTGGTTTTGTTCTGGTTTGTTTTGGGTTCTTTTGTGAATCCCATATTTTTTGAATAGACAATTATTTGATTTGTCTAATCTGCAGACAATCATTAAAATGCTAATGGGATAGGCTCACCAGTTACCTGGTTCTCTACAGATCAGAGAAGTCAAATGGCACATGCGCAGGCCAGTTTGTTAATGAAATCTAAAGTGTGATTCAATTTGATAACCATTCAGGCTTCATCCTGTACTCTGCCTAAAGGAATGGGGAGAAAGTGAGTTTTTTTTTTTGTTTTTTTTTTTGCTGTGCAACTTAGTCAGAAATTCGAGACGGTAGACTGTTGTGTCTATCTCCACTTTTCTCCAACTTTCCTCCAAGCCTTGGTCATAAATAAGTGCTATATCTTGTGTACTCTTGAGTATGTAGTAGGCTTACCATAGATGGATTGAAATTCAGCTGGTTCAGTATGTGTAATAAAGGGTTACATTCTGTGTTAGTTATTCATTTATTGACAGGTTCATATCTTCACCCTTTCAGATTTGTGGATGAAAGTACAATGATTAACCACTTCCCACACGACCTATAGCAGAATGACGGCCAGGCGGTGGTTTCGTTATGCTGACTGGGGCTCATATGACGTCCAGCAGGATAACCCCTTAGCCTGCGCCTGCGGGGGCACGCAGTGTGGCCATCGGGGATGGCGCGTTTCCCTCGGACACAGTACTTTCCCGATCATGGTAAACAGCCAATTTAATTGGCTGTTTACCACGTGATTGGCTGTGTCCAATCACAGCTGGTCACTTCTGAGGCACTGCACCACGGTGATCAGGGATGGCGCATGTCCCTCGGACAAAGCCCGTCCCCAATCAGGGTAAACAGCCAACGAAATTGGCTGTTTACCACGTGACCGGCTGTGTACAATCACAGCCGGTCACAAATGGAAACAACGAGAGCGGTTTCTATCTGATCCCTTCTCTCTCCTCACACACCGATCATGGGAGGAAAGCGCAGGGATCACTGAGTGATCAGTGTATTTTCTGACAATCGTCATTGTATTTTACTGTGCACAACACGCCCCCCCCAAGAGAACCTGTCACCATAGAACTGTCAGTCCATCTGGATCTGTCACACAGCCCATCTGAATCTGTCACACAGGCCCGCCATCAGTACCGTCGCCCAGGCCCGCCATAAGTACTGCCATCAGTACCGTCGCCCAGGCCCGCTAAAAGTACTGCCATCAGTACCGTTGCACAGGCCCGCCAAAAGTACTGCCATCAGTACCGTTGCACAGGCCCACCATTAGTACTGTCAACAGAACCGTTGCACAGGCCCACCATAAGTACTGCCATCAGTACCACCACACAGGCCCGCCATTAGTACTGCCATCAGTACCATCTCACAAGCCTGCCATTAGTACTACCATCAGTACAGTCGCCCAGGCTCACCATCAGTGAAATGTCAGTGCCACCAGCAGTACCATCACACAGGCCCGCCATCACTACCAACATCGTGGCCAAAAGAGTGTACACACCTGAAGAGGCATATGCCATGCTTGCCATGTCGGATGATGAGAGCAGCGGGGAGCTCCCATCATCCGATTCTGGTTCGGAATATGAGCCAGTAGAGGGTAGTGGATCGGAGTCCGAGTCAGCAGAGGAAACTATCCCTCCTAAAAGAATAAGAAGATCCAGGACCAAGATCAGAAGACCTGCCTACCACCAGCAGTGCCAGACCCCAGGAAGAGGAGCCCAGTACCAGTAGTGGAGTTACACATCCAGCCTAAAGAATCCGGGCCCAGTCCTACCTTCCTGATGCCCTGGCAAACCCCTTATGGTTGCCTGCCAGCTCAGGATCCGCTATAATCCCCCTTTCACAGCACAGCCAGGCGTACAGCCTAGCACTGCTAATTTTTCACAATTGGATTATTTTTATTTGTTTTTCCCCAAAGATTTGTTGCAGTACATGGTTGAACAAACAAATCTCTATGTAGATCAATTTATTGCCTCCGACCCCAATTTGTGCTACGCCCGTATGTTCCAATGGTGACGTCTCACACTAGACTAATGAAATGTATTTTTGGGCATTACTTTTAATATGTGCCTTACAAAGAAGAATGAACTGCATGCCTACTGGTCCACCAACGACATCCACCACATGCCGATATATTCTGCTGTCGTGTCTAGGACAAGTTATAACATGATTATGCGTTTCCTACACTTTAACGATAATTCGCAGTGCCCTCCTCGAGATCACCCCAACCACGACAAATTATACAAAATATGCCCCCTAATAAATTCATTTTCCCAGTGATTTGCTGAAGTGTTTATCCCAGACCAAAACATTTGTGTGGACGAATCCCTTATACACTTTACTGGCCAACTGCAGTTCAAGCAGTATATCCCAAGTAAGAGAGCCAGGTACGGGTTAAAATTGAATAAACTGTGTGAACGAGCCACTGGATACGTGTACACCTTTTAAAGGGCTTCCCATAAAATCTATTAACAACAAAGTTACGAAACAAGGAATCGGCATTTATAAGAAATGAGGACGTGTGGCCATGAAATGGAGGGACAAGAAAGATGTTTACATCCTCTCTACCATCCACAGTGACACCTTGGCGGGGATCCAGAGAAGAGGAGGCCCCATTGTAAAGCCTGAATGTGTCTACGACTACAATCTGTTCATGGGGGGTAGATTTAAATGATCAGATGCTTCAACCATATTTGTCAACCGAAAAGTCCTGTTACTGGTATAAGAAGAAAGTTACATTTCATCTCTTTCATATGACCATTCCCCTCACAGAATCCGGAAGAAGGCGCCAAAAGAAATGTTGTGTATGCAGCAGAGCAGGAGTTAGAAGAAATACCAGTTATTCTTGCCCCCAATGTCCCTCCTAACCTGGCCTGTGCATCGGAGATTGCTTCAGAAATTATCACACATCCATTAGATATTAGTTCCCCTTATTTTTAGCAGACTGCCATATCCCCATTTCAAATACCTGTGTAAAGGAAATTTGTAAGTTCTGTATATAATTATATTCTATTTTGTATGTATTGCACACTGCCTTCACTGTGCAACGGCACTAATGTTTTCATTACATATTTGCATTCTTTCGAGTCCTGATTAGAATTTTAGTCTGCTTATGTTACGCCCCTTATTACCATAAACGTACAATTGTAATATTAATGTGATACCTATGTAATCATGTGTATAAAAACCTTCAATTGCGTCATAATAAAGCAGAACAGTTATTTGGAAAGATGCAGAGTGTATCTTTTGTGTCTGTTCCCTACTGCAGTAGTTATTATTAATTTCGGAACCACTAATCAATGTGAGGATAGGAGTTGCCCATCTATAAATTCCCATGTCAGATGGCGAGCTTTGCCTAGGAGGGGATTTTCAGGTGACCCTGAGAATCCGAAACTCAGCGCTTGAGACGATCCGAGAATTTCTGATAATCAGCCAGCTGAGGTAAGCCTTTTGCTTACATTTGAGTTATCAGACTTCCTTGATCGGTAAGGCATTTTCGGGACAAAGGATACCTATTTTACTCCCCTTAATCGAACTGTATTGATTGGTGGTTATATGTTATGTTGTCACTGTCTACTGTCCATCGGAGTGTTATAGATAAGAAAGGGAAGAATAGTGCTGTTCACAGGTATATGTAGTACATCCATCTGCTAGATAAAGTAGTTTAGAGGCAAGAGGATATAGGCACATGTAGAGAAGACTGGCCAGTCATTATCTGGCCAGTCATTATGGGCATTAAATTAAGTAAGGGAATGAAGGGCAATGGACCCTCAAAAATGCCCAGCGCAAGAGGAGCGTTATAAATATATGAACCGAAGGTGCAGTTCCGCCTATACTGAGCCCCTAGATTAATGGTTAAAGTGGACGGGGATCCACAATGGGTAGCTGGGTTACCACCAAATTCAACAGGGCCTAAGAATCATGCAGAATAAACAGCTAGGGAAACGGCTATTTATGTGAGCAGGATGGATCAAGGGTGACAACACTAGACAGAAAGGTGTTGAGTGTTGATGTTAAGTTGTGGGATGAATTTGGGGTCAGGCACTACAACTAGTAAAGTCAAAACAGAGAAATGAGAGTCAAAACAGAATACTTTATATGTTGTCAGAGGAAAGATGGGATGAGCACTATGGCTGCCCGTCTGATCATAGAATCATAGAAGCTAGAGTATGGGATTACAATACATGGGATGCAAAGGATATCAGAACAAAATAAGAAAAGCAGGATTTAAGCAGGGAAATATTAAAGAGTTAAAAGAAAGCAAAAGAATGATATGCATGTGTTGTGTACAAATGGGAAAAATGTAAGCGATTTTAGAGATATTTGTGTGTGAATGCTGGAACCTTTGGTTCTATCTCTTGTGTGTGTCATGAATGCAGATGTGACCCCCTCCTTTGCGCTCTCATGAAAGAATGTAGCTGGGATGAGAGATCTGTAATAAGCTGGAAGGACACATGGTAATTTCAGTTTTTTTAGACAAAACATTTATAACAAAATGTGCCGGGTTAATTAAACTAAATGATAAACAATGTGATCAGTTATTTTTAATGTTTTCCAAAAATGGTAAAATGAAGGTTACATTTAACCGTGTAGTACACAAATTGAATATCCTTTGATAGTGGAAAATGTCCTAATTTAAGGAGTATATATATCTCTGGATATATATTAGAATTAGGGTGTGATATTGACATTATCACTTGAGTATTAATTTCTGATATGAGTTTAACAATTTTATTAATATAGATATATTGTAACTGGTTTAGACAACCTTTGGTTGGAAATTAAATCCAGGTTATTGGGGAAATTTGTAAAATGGAATTAGTTTAGATTAATGAAACAGAGGTATCCAAACAAGGCTACTAACAATGAAGGTGTGCCACATCCCAAGTAAACATGGAAATAGAGAAATCCCCTAGGGGTGGGACTTTGAAGGCACTACCATGTCAAAAAATGTATAACGTTTATTATATATAGACAGAGAAAACACATAATAAATAAGGAATAAACAAGTACAGATGGATGCATTATGATGTACAAACGTTTGACAGAAAGAACATGATACAAAATCCTAAACCCAACGACATTTCAGAGATGAACCGTAGTCTCCTTCATCAGGGGTTTTTTCAAGGATGTACAATGTCTATGAAAATTAAATACATAATGATCAATCAATAGGTCCTAGCAAATGATACATATAAATTAAACGTATGTAACAGTATTTACATCATGGCAAAACAGTACATAGACGCATCCAAACAAAATTAAAAAATGAGGAATAAATGAAGCGAGGGGTCCCCCCCAAGGGCCACATCCACCCGACAACGGTCAGTGTGAAATAAGATGAAAAAATTGGCGTAGAGGAAAGGGGGAAAAAAAACAGTAAAAAGCCCCTTCCTCGCATCCAACAGCCCCACTGGGATCCGATTCACAGACCAGCGGCGAGCTGACACATGCACTGGGGCCCAAAATAAGGGGAGGATCTGGAAAGAGCAGGGAGAGGGAAAAAAAATAAATAAATGATAATTGATATATTGATGATAACCTATGTGTGCAGAAGGGTAGCAAATATGTATCAAGTCAAACACATCTGTGTCAAACAATAATATAAGAACCTACCTAAATTTGTAAGATGCAGATATACAGACCGATGGAGAAGGGGGGAGGGGCTGTTAGGAGGTCTGTGGAGTCTCACGCTGCAGGTAGACACTATGGGATAATAAAAATACAAGCAACTAAGGGGCGCCCAAAAAGAAAAAATGTAGAACAGAGAGAGGCTCTGAAGATGAAATACCATAAAAGAAGGGTATGTAAATCAAGATTGTGTCTTACCAGCGCAGCAGGACTCTCAATCACAGAGACAACTCCCAAACAGCGTCAAACCCCTGGCCCTACTTGATCTGCAATTAATTGAAGTTATATATAGTGTGTGCAGTCCCGCCTCTCCCACCGAAAACCCAGCTGCTTTGCATGATGCAAAGCAGCTGAGTGTGGTTTGCTCTGAGTTCAGCCTCCCTGGGCGGGCCCCCTGAGCTGTCACTGAGCCGCACCTCCACACAGCGCAGGTGTGAAAGACGCCGCACGAATGCGCTGCACAGACAACACAAAGGGCCGGACGGCGCACGCATGCCAATGCCACATGCACGTGCTTTTTACTAGTCTGGAGGCAATTGAGTTGGCTCTTCTAAAGGTAAAAAGAGGGGTCTCTGGTAGTAAACATCTTAGATTGGAAGCCATAGTAAGTGTGAGCCAATATTTAGAAACAATTTTTCAGATTTCAGTGTGTTGATTACAGTACTTGGTTATTATACGCAGGGAGCTATCCGACTTTTTTTGCTGTTGATAGTAAAGAAGATCTTCTCTACTTCGTGAGGTGGCCCGTCGAAACGCTTTTTTCAAGGATGTTTTGGCATAACCTCTCAGCAGCAGCCTGTCGCACAATTTCTCTGCCTCTAAGAGGAAGACTTCATCGTTAGTACAATTCCATCTTACACTTAAATACTGACTATATGGTATAGATCTAATCAGGATCTTGGGGTGAAAGCTGGAGGCGTGTAAAATATTGTTCCCTGCAGTTGTTTTGCGGTACAAGCTGCTGCTGAGTGTACCATCCTCATTCCTTGACACCTGTACATCTAAAAAAAAGAGATAGTACTGGTATCAGAGGACATCGTAAATGTCAGGTTAAATTAGTTTCATTCTCCCCAAGCATTGGTCCAATAGCTCCAGGGGGCCGTCCCAAATGGTGAAAATCGTCGATGTACCTAAACCACACTAAAAGGTGGTCTGTGTACATCGACAGGGCCTCATTGTTCAGGAACATGTTCTCCCACTCCCCCAGGTACAAGTTGGCATAGGACGGGGCACAACAGGTCCCCATCGCTACCCCCTGTACCTGGAGGTAGTGGGAGCCGTTAAAGGTGAAAACGTTATGTTGAAGGATATATTCAAGAATTGACAGAATGAATTTGTTATATCCCCAATCCATGTCACTGCATTGAAAAATAGTATGTCTCACTGCTGCCACCCCCTTGTGATGGGGGATGGAGCTGTAGAGTGCCTCTACATCTATGGTAACAAGGTAGGCCCCCACAGGAATGATAAGGTTCTCAATGATTATCAAAAAATGGATGGTATCTTTTACATAGGACTGCAGACCGGCCACATATGGTTTGAGATGCTCATCTACAAGTCGACTGGCGTTTTCACTTATAGATCCCCTACCGAATATAATCGGCCTACCTGTGGGGTTGTGTACATCTTTGTGGACCTTAGGTAATGAATAAAAGGTTGGTACCCTGGGAAAAGCTGTTCTGATGTATTCCCATGTAGTTTTATTAATTATGTTACTGGAATAGGCCTGGTCCACTAGCTGGTAGTATTCCAAATGAAATTTTTGGACAAGGTCAGGGGTTATTTTTCTGTACCAATTCTTGTTTCTTAAAATTTTGGAGCACATGGCGACATACTGTGAGTTGTGCATAAGGACAATATTCCCCGCTTTATCAGCAGGTTTAACTGTAATCGAGGAGTTGTCACAAAACTAGTATTTGTAAATTTTGGGGATTTTACATAGTTTGTCAATGTCACCATCAACCAGCTTTAAAAAGGTGGCAATATTGGGGTTGGAACTGGGAGGTGGAAATAAAGAAGATTTTTTCTTTGGTTTCAATCCCGAAGGGGGATCTTTATTTGTTCCTGTGACAGGGAGAGTACCTGAGGTAGATCAATACAGTCAATCAAGTCAGTGGTGTCCTCTCCTCCAACAGAAAGAACAATTGGTCAATTGCCCTGTTTTCACTAGGTGTAAGGTCAGTCCTCCCTCCAGGTTTGTAATACATGCTCTTAAGGATAAGTCTACGTGCAAAGAGTTGGAGGTCTTTTATGAATTCAAATTTGTCAACATTATCGTTGGGGCAAAACCCCAGGCCCTTGTGTAGTATTTGGGCTTCCTCCAAGGAGAGAGTGTGAGATGAAAGATTGATAATATTCATAGTGGTGTAAGGATCTACTTTAGAGGATGGGCTATTGGATTGGCCAGAAGGACCATCTAGGTGGGATGGATTGCCTTGGTGCTGATTTTGCCCCAACGGTAATGTTGACAAATTTGAATTCATAAAAGACCTCCAACTCTTTGCACATAGACTTATCCTTTAAGAGCATGTATTACAAACCTGGAGGGAGGACTGACCTTACACCTAGTGAAAACAGGGCAATTGACCAATTGTTCTCTCTGTTGGAGGAGAGCGACACCACTGACTTGACTGACCGTATTGATCTACCTCAGGTACTCTCCCTGTCACAGGAGGCCATTGCAGGAACAAATAAAGATCCCCCTTCGGGATCGAAACCAAAGAAAAAATCTTCTTTATTTCCACCTCCCAGTTCCAACCCCAATATTGCCACCTTTTTAAAGCTGGTGACATTGACAAACTCTATGTAAAATCCCCAAAATTTACAAATACTAGTTTTGCTGAAAGATCGGCTATAAAATCTGAGTGACAACTCCTCAATTACAATTAAACCTGCTGATAAAGGGGGCAATATTGTCCTTATGGACAACTCACAGTATGTCGCCATGTGCTCCAAAATTTTAAGAAACAAGAATTGGTACAGAAAAATAACCCCTGACATTGTCCAAAAATTTCATTTGGAATACTACCAGCTAGTGGACCAGGCCTATTACAGTAACATAAATAATAAAACTACATGGGAATACATCACAACAGCTTGTACCAGGGTACCAACCTTTTATTCATTACCTAAAGTCCACAAAGATGTACACAATCCCACAGGTAGGCCGATAACATTGGGTAGTGGATCTATAAGTGAAAACACCAGTCGACTTGTAGATGAGCATCTCAAACCATATGTGTCCGGTCTGCAGTCCTATGTAAAAGATACCATCCATTTTTTGAGTATCATTGAGAACCTTATCATTCCTGTGGGGGCCTACCTTGATACCATAGATGTAGAGGCGCTCTACAGCTCCATCCCCCATCACAAGGTAGTGGCAGCAGTGAGACATACTATCTTTCAATGCAGTGACGTGGATTGGGGATATAACAAATTCATTCTGTCAATTCTTGAATATATCCTTCAACATAACGTTTTCACCTTTAACGGCTCCCACTACCTCCAGGTACAGGTGGTAGCAATGGGGACCTGTTGTGCCCCGTCCTATGCCAACTTGTACCTGGGGGAGTGGGAGAACATGTTCCTGAACAATGAGGCACTGTCGATGTACACAGAAAACCTTTTAGTGTGGCTTAGGTACATCGACGATATTTTCACCATTTGGGACGGCCCCCTGGAGCTATTGGATCAATGCTTGGGGAGAATGAATCGCAACTAATTTAACCTGACATTTACAATGTCCTCTGATACCATATCTCTTTTTTTAGATGTACAGGTGTCAAGGAATGAGGATGGTACACTCAGCAGCAGCTTGTACCGCAAAACAACTGCAGGGAACAATATTTTACAAGCCTCCAGCTTTCACCCCGAGACCCTGATTAGATCTATACCATATAGTCAGTATTTCACTAGAATTGTACTAACGATGAAGTCTTCCTCTTAGAGGCAGGGAAATTGCGTGACAGGCTGCTGCTGAGAGGTTACTCCAAAACATCCTTGAAAAAAGCGTTTCGACGGGCCACCTCCCGAAGTAGAGAAGATCTTCTTTAATATCAACAGCAAAAAAAGTCGGATAGCTCCCTGCGTATAATAACCAAGTACTGTAATCAACACACTGAAATCCGAAAAATTGTTTCTAATATTGTTTCTAAATATTGGCACACCCTTACTATGGATTCCAATCTAAGATGTTTACTACCAGCCTATCATCACATCCACAGCATGCAGACTTGTGATCCAGGCCTCCCCCTTGGGAGGCACACCACCCTGGTCCATTCAGGTATCTTTCCCAGAATCAAGTTTTTGATCCTTGACCACATCCACCCCAGCTCGAGAGGGGGGGACTGGACAAGAGTCTCCTCCAGCTCGAGCTGCGGTGGATATATACTTTGCAGGCCACTCGTCCTCCTGGCCTAAATAATGCAGTTTGTGTTAGGCCTTTCTTGGAGGGATTTAATTCGGGTGGAATGGAGAAATAGCATAATTCTACAGTTTATTGCTTCTTTTCTTTTTATTCTTTCTTATCCTTTCTCCCTGTGACAACATGCCCTTATACACTTCATCTATATTTGTTTCTTGTGTCATCATGTCTATTGATTATGTGCTGCATCTCTGTACTACATATTGTTGTTTGAACCCTGTAGCCCCTTTTTATCAGATTCCCTGCCCCGTTAACATTACTGTTTACTGCCCCTCCAGTTGTCTGCTTTTGATCCTGCTCGGGAAGTGTGAGGATTATGACATGGGGTCCCTCGCCGACCCCCTTCGCCTGGTATGGTCTATATATTTTTTTATTGGGCAAATTAGTGAAATGGACAATGGGATTGCCCTAGGCTGTGTATCCCTTACCTTTTTTCAATTTTGTTACTATTTTTGTTTTCACATTTTGCATACTTTACACATGCACCCGGCGCGGCTGGACAGCCTCTTTGGGGGTTTCAGGGATGAGGGATCCGTTACATTATTGCGGACATCCCTCTTTCCTTGTCTATGGTGATCTCTGTTGAGATTATCTTGCCGCGCCGGTGGGATGCCTCTGCGCCGTGCCCCTTCGCGGAGCGTGCGCGTGGCATTGGCTTGTGTGCGCCATCCGGTCTGCCCTTTGTGTTGTCCGTGCCGCGCATTCGTGCGGCGTCTTTCGCGCCTGCGCTGCGTGGAGGTGCGGTGCAGTGACAGCTCAGAAGACCCGCCCAGGGAGGCTGGGCTCAGAGCAAACCACACTCATCTGCTTTGCATCATGCAAAGCAGCTGGGTTTTCGGTGGGAGAGGCGGGACTGCACACACTAGATAGATAGATAGATAGATAGATAGATAGATAGATAGATAGATAGATAGATAGATAGATAGATATCTCTATCTATCTTCAATTCATTGCAAATCAGGTAGGGTCAGGGGTTTGACGCTGTTTGGGAGTTGTCTCTGTGATTGAGAGTCCTGCTGCGCTGGTAAAACACAATCTTGATTTACATACCCTTCTTTTATGGTATTCCATCTGCAGAGCCTTTCTCTCTGTTCTACATTTTTTTTCTTTTTCTTTTTAGGCATCCCTTAGTTGCTTGTATTTTTATTATCGCATAGTGTCTACCTGCAGCGTGAAACTCCACAGACATCCTAACAGCCCCTCCCCCCCTTCTCCATCGGTCTGTATACCTTTCATCTTACAAATTTAGGTAGGTTCCCCTGATGAAGGAGACTACGGTTCATCTCTGAAACGTCGTTGGGTTTAGGATTTTGTATCATGTTCTCTCTGCCATACGTTTGTACATCATAATGCATCCATCTGTACTTGTTTATTCTTTATTTATATTTAAAAGCAGAAGAATACTTTGGATTTATTGGACATCTCTGTATGACCGCAGAGTGGTGTTATAATTTATTATGTTATGACATTAGGAAAATAATGTCCAATGGGAACTAAGGACTTGTGCTATCTAGCTAAAACTGTCAGGAAAATTGTCTTTTTGAAACATGAAACTGAAGTTCTTACACAAACAGCATAATAGAAAACAAGCCATTGTAATATATTTGTGCACGCTGGACCCAGTAATGAAGGGTTCACCCCAATATATCATAGCTGTAGCTTTATGCAAAGGTGCAAAGTTAGACATTATTTTGGGCAAATATAAAATTTTTAATGGTCCCACATTCTGCGCAGCAAGTATACAGCTAAATGTTTGTCTAATAAAAGGTTCAAAATATGAATTTGTTTTGTTTATGTACCTATCTAACAATGAAAAATGCGTACATTTGAATCCAGCCACCTTATTGCCTCTATTGGAGGAGGCTGGAGACAAAGGAAGCCACATGTGTTAAACTGATGTAGCGCTGGTAGATTTTTATCTACCGCTGATAGGTAAATTTAGTGGGTCGCTTATTATAGGAAGTTAGATTTGCCTCTGTTCCAGCTTGGCTGACGTTGCATGCAGTTCCACATTGTGCCGGTTTGTGTCGTTGTCACCATCGGCAGGTGTTGGAAAAGCAACGTGTTGAAGCGAATGAGTGCTCCTCCGTCCCGGAGATAACTCGGTGGAGGTGGTCCTCCGAGTTGCATTCTGGGAGAGGGTATTTATGGGACAGACGCCATGTTTTAGGGTTCGTTTTCAGCCACCTGCTGGCCCTCCTGGCCGACAGGTATGCACTAGGAATACCACCTCATGGTCCTCCGTTCCGGAGGCCCGCATCAAGGCGGCGTGTGGGTGGGCCCAGAAGCCTGTCTGGGGCCTACCACAGCAGCGGAGGAATGGTCCTGAGCTGTCTATCCTGAGTGAAGAAGCTGGACAAACGAGAAGATCCCAGGGGAGGACCCGTCATGGAAGGATCATGCAGAGTGCTGGTCTGGAGAGGGGCCAGGTGACTCGGTTGGAGGACGCATTACAAAGTAATCTTACAGTATAGTACTGCCGGGTTGGCTTAAAGGTCCAAGTACTGTATCTGACATTCATCACAAACCAATACATCCTGTGGCAGAGGATCGTACGGGTTTTATTCCAGATACGTCTGTGGCAGAGACTTTTGTTTGTGCTACGTGCTGGCTGCTAGGCAAGTGAGAGATGTCTATCCAGGCGGGCAAAGATTGAATCTATTCAATTACAAGTGTTCAGTTACAAAGAATGTTCTGAAGAAATACAACAGAAAGGTATTTGAGCTTCCCTGCAGCTTTCCTACTACCTCTTTCCTGCTACTTCCCTTGTTCGTTTTATTAAAGCATTGGAAAACCTACTCAAGTGTTTGGTGCTTATATCGTCCAGAGGTAAACTCAACGGACCCCTAGACCCGGTGCCGGTGAAACAGAGGTATCGAGAGTGAAGGTAACAAGCCCGCTTAAACCAGCAGCTCCACCGAGAGTTATTGCTACATTGATGATGTAGGAATCAGCTGCTGTGAGCCCTGTGCAGGACACACTCCCCGAAGACCCAGATATTTAATTTTTTGTAGATTTGATCCCGGTTTTATATTGAGGATGGCAATACCCATACTGAGTATGCAGTTTATCACCCAGAAGGATACTCTGTATTCAGTCCATGTTTTAACAAAGCCTGTGAGCTATAAAAATAGTATATATTTATATAGATAGTCAAGATATAGAGAGCTTTTGATTCCATTTAAAGGGCCAGACGTTTCTTTTTACTTTGGCAGGTAAACCAATCAAGCGTGCTAAGTTAATTTGATTGGCTGTTTTCAGCCTTCCAGGTTCTTGCTGAGGTAGCCACACTAACATTAAAACTCACACATGGAAGCAGACCAGGTGACTAAAGATGCTGCATTACAGCCCCGGACACTTGCTGGGTCTGTGCAACTCAGATTCCACCCTAGTTCTGGCCCAGTATAGCTGGGATTAATAATTCAACTTTAAGGACCCCAGAACGAGAAGAACAAGTGGTCCACAGGGGGGCAACTTCTTATGAAACAGGACTTTGGAAAAGGTGATCATTTATGTCTGCCGGTCACTCTTTTCCCTCCAGCTTGACAGATGGATCGTGTCATCAGTCACAAGCAATTATGGCTGCCTTAGTAAATGAGCATGGGATAGAGCCAGGGTTCACCACAGTTGTTTTTATAACATACCACTTCTTGTTTTACCTGTTACCAAAGATGTTACCAAAATCTGAACACCCCTTCCAGAGATCACAAAAACATATATCCAGATGCCCAAGTCAGGATCTTATGAGTAAGCATTTTGTCTGTATGGACATGTTTTCTGGATGTCCAGTGGCAAATGTTACTGCAAAGGCCACAGTAAAAAGTGTGGAGGTTCCAGGTTAAAAGGTGATAGCAGGTAGGGTTCAAAATATTTATCAAAAGAGAGGCAGGGCTTTTTTTCTTAAACAATAGGTGCTGGAACTTAACCACAGCCCCACAAAACCCCTCCCCCTACACACACTCTCCAAATCACATCAAATAGTAGGAGGATCTTAAAGGGGCATTAAATACCAGGATTGCATTACATAGAGTGCAGAGCTGTCACTTGTAAACACAGAAACCAGACTTCTGTGTTTACAAGTGATTGTGGTGAGCAGGCACCAAAGGGTCTGAGCCAGAGGTGGTGGAACTGAGTTCCACCAAGTTCCCACTGAAAAAAAGCCCTGAAGAGAGGAGACTGTAAAATAAATTTGTAAGTTCTGTATATAATTGTATTCTATTTTGTATGTATTGCACACTGCCCTCACTGTGTACATGGCACTAATAATGTTTTCATTACATGTTTGCATTCTTTCAAGTCCTGATTAGAATTAGTCTGCCTATGTTTTGCCCCTTGTTACCATACAAGTACAATTGTAATATTAATGTGATACTTACATAATCATGTGTATAAAAACCTTCAATTGCGTCATAATAAAGCATAACAGTTATTTGGGAAGATGCAGAGTATCTTTTGTGTCTGTTCCCTACTGCAGTAGTTATCAATTTGGAACCACTAATCAATATGAGGATAGGAGTTGCCTATCTATAAAATGGCCAGGTCAGAGAGGGATCAGAGGGAAAGCATAAACCAGGGAGTACTGGCTCCATGGAACTATCAGAGCATTTGCTCCAATTGCCAGAGGATCTCTTGTTCGAGACACAAACTGCTGTAGCTTCTTGTTGAACCCGGATGCCAGTAGGTCGACCTCTGGCCATCCCCAACACTGGCAAATTTCCTGGAACACCTCTGGGTTTAGGGACCATTACCCCGGGCAGATCTGCTGGCAGCTGAGATAATCTGCCTTCCAGTTCTCTACTCCCGGGATATAGACTGCCGATATTATTGGCACATGTCCCTCTGCCCAGGCTAGTATGTAGTTCACCTCCTTCAGAGCTGAACGACTCTTGGTACCGCCTTGGTGGTTTATATAGGCCATGGCGTGGCATTGTCGGACTGAACCCTGATGGGGCAGTCCTGAAGCTCCACCATCCATCATCGTAGGGCCAGACATACTGTCTCTAATTCTAGGATGTTGATGGGCAGGGTCTGCTCTGTCCGTGACCATTTCCCCTGGGCTGCGAGCCCGTCTAGGGTCGCTCCCCAGCCTGAAAGACTGGCATCTGTAGTCAGTACTTCTCCAAGTTACTGGGAGAAAGGATTTTCCCTTTCGCAGGTTATGATCCTGCAACCACCAGTTTAGGCTTAAGCATGCCTGAGGAGATAGGCACATGGGATAATCCAGAGCATTTGTTCCTCTGTTCCAAGCCAACAAGATGTCTTATTGTAAAGGCCTGGAATGGAACTGGGCATAGTGCACTGCCTCAAAGGAGGATACTATCCTCCCTAGAAGACTCATACAGTGCCGAATGGAGGGTTGTCTGGTGCCCCTTATCTGTCGCACCTGATCCTTCAGAGCACAGATCCCTTAATTTTTTTTTTTTTTATATCAAAAAAATTATTTTGAGATAATACATACATTATTCATAACATTCGTACATAATATGTGGTAATACAATTAATATAAATTATACAAACCCGTTCTAATATTCGTACCCTATTTCATTTCAATGTTGTATTTCTACTACTAAGTCATATCCCAACCTTTTGCCTACCCTATCCCCCCCCCCTCCCCCACCTCCACCACAACGAACATCTCCCATGACTTATAATTTATTCGCCACACTCTCATTTGCCACTGACTTCCCCCACAACCAATTCCTTTCTTATCTAATTATGCAATCATTACTTCTTCGGGCCGTCTTTTTATCCTTTCCCTTCTTCCCTACCATTCTTCCTCCTCTCTCCTCCTCCTTTCCCTCCTCTGTTCTATCTGCACTTTCCTCTCTCATATTCCCCCTATATCTCTACATCTGAAGCCTTTCCACTACCAGTTGATGTGGGGCCAAGTCCACATCTCCCAGCCATGGTTGCCATATCTTGTCGAATTTACCCTTGTCACTTCTGCGGCTATAGGCCAGTCGTTCTCTAGGAAGGAAAGAGTTTACATATGAGATCCATTGCTTCCCTGTAGGTACCGTAGGGGCTATCCAGTGCTTTGCAATAAGTTTTCTAGCTAAATACATCAATCTAGTTAACATAAAAAACTTTCCTCCCGGAAACATTTTTACGTTTATGGCTCAAAGCAAGTATACTATCGGGTTTAGGGGAATGGGGACTTGCGCCAACCTAGTGATGCACCAAGAGACCTCATCCCAATACCTATACAACTTTGGGCACCTCCAAATTAAGTGGATGAAGTCCCCCTTATGCACTCTACACTTGGGGCACAACGGGGAGTCTCTACCCCCCCATTTATAAAGCTGTACTGGTGTCCTGTAGGCCCTATGCAAAATAAATAGTTGTGACAGCCTTTGGGATGCGGATAGCGATACCACTGGAATAGCTTCAAGTGCCATTTCCCACTGTTTTTCATCTATCTCCCCTATATCTTCTACCCATTTGTCGACACTTTAGCGAGGTATGATCCTGGACCGAAATCAGTAATTCCCTATATATTTTTGATATTAATCCTTTCCTCGTATCTGCTTTTAAAACTTTACTCAATAGTGAAGCTGTTGATACTCTCAAAGAGTGTGTTATTTGTTGTGCCTGCAACGCATGGCAAAGTTGGAGATATTGATAAAAACCCCTAGGTTTCAAATGAAATTCCCTACATAGTTGTTCATATGTCTTTAGCACCTCCCTCGTAGAGCTGTGAGAAAAACCAAATCCCCTTTTCCTTCCAGTGTGAAAAGCCTCGTAATTCCTGGACCTCAGTATATCTTCTATTGTGCCATATCGGTATAAATGGGAGCACACCCGTTATTTTCAGCGCTTTCCGGATCTCTCCCCATACCCTTTTAAAAAGAATACTTGTGGGTTCTAGTCCCTTCATACTTGGTAAATCCATTTCTAAATGGGAGGCCGCCTCCAATGTGGGTTCCGACATGGTCACCAATCTACACACAGGGTCCTCATTTCCCTTCCGACCCCACCTTGCCATCTGTTGTAACTGTGATGCCAAAAAATACAACTTGGGATGGGGTATTGCCAACCCTCCTCTATCTTTTTCATATTGCAGTGTTTCTAAGCTAATCCTAGGTGCCTTTTTTTTCCCATATCAGTTCCCTCATTAATGTGTCAATTAACTTGAACCACTTTTTTGATATCCATATTGGTGAATTATGAAAAACGTACAATTGCTGTGGAGCCCATACCATTTTTACTAGGTTTGCTCGTCCTATAACTGATAATGGAAGCCTGCACCAGCTATTACATTTTTCTTTCTGTCTGGCGAGCAGTGGTCCCAGGTTCAGCCGAAGATACTCAGCCGGATCTGGGGATACCATCACCCCCAGATACTTAAAGCTATTGACAATAGCTATTTGTTCCGCCCCCTCTGGAAGTCGATCCCTCGGCTGATCTAACGGCAGGGTTGATTTCGACCAATTAATAACGAAGCCTGAGAAGCTGCCAAAGTCTCCCACTATCTCCATCACTGCCCGCAATGAAGAGGCCATGTCCCCTAGATATATGAGTGCATCATCTGCATATAAAGATATTTTTTTCTTCTCTCTGATGCCTACGAAACCCCACCACCTCTGATGAGTTCCGAATCAATATGGCCAAGGGCTCTATCGCCAGAGCGAACAGCAATGGAGACAGTGGGCAACCCTGTCTGGTTCCTCTGTGCAATTCAAATGGAGAGGAAAGGTTATTATTGATGCGTAGCCTGGCTCTAGGTTTAAAATAGAGTACCTTTACCCACAATATAAATTTACTTCCCATTCCAAATCTTTCCAATATTTCCATGAGGTAGGGCCACTCCACACTATCAAACGCCTTTGCAGCGTCCAGTGACAGAATGGCCCTACCCCCCTGGATTGTCCACTGGCACCTGTAGATTCATATATAGCCTCCTTATATTATCAGACGTGGAGCGAGTGGGTATAAAACCAGACTGATCACAATGGACCAGCTTGCCGATCACTTGAGATAGCCTCTTAGCCAGAACACTGGCAAACAGCTTAACATCCGTATCTAATAGCGAAATTGGGCGATATGAATCCAATAGAAGTCTATCTTTTCCTGGTTTTAAAAGTACTGTTATTATTGCCTCTTGCATGCTATCTGGCAAACTACCCACTTCCCCAGCCTCCGTTATGGTTTGCAGCAATGATGGTAAGAGGTCCTCCCTATAATGGGAGTATACCTCCACCGGTATCCCATCTGGGCCTGGGGATTTATGGTGCGTTGCCCCCTCCAAGGCTTCTGTTAATTCAACTAATAAAATTGGGCTGTTCAACATTTCCCTGTCCTCCTCCGTTAACCGCGGAAAAGGGCAGGTTTGTAAAAACTGTACCAAGTCAGATGGAATGTAACTAGTTATACTGGAATACAAATCCCTGTAAAACTGCTGAAAGCTATTTAAAATGTCTGAACTAAGGGTCAGCCTCTCCCCAGATTCAGTCCTCACGGCTAGAATGTTGGTAGATTCCCGTTGCTCTCTGGCTATAAGGGCTAAAAGGCGACCAGTATTTTCCCCCTCTTCAAAGTAACTCTGTTGCTGAGAATATCTTCTCTTCTCTGCTACAGATAACCACACCGAGTTGTATACTACCTGGGCCTCCCTCCATGACTCTTGATTAGATTGTGACCGGTCCATTATTAAAGCCTGTTCCCTTTCTTTCAATTCTTCCCGCACCCTAGTCTCCCACTCCCTAGATCGAGTTTTAATTCCCGCAATTTCTTTAATGAGACAACCCCTCAAGAATGCCTTGAGTGTATCCCAAACTACCGCTGCACTGGCTGATCCCCTATTGAATTGCAGAAATTCCCGTAATGCCCCTCTCGTTCTGTCTACCTGCGGAAACAGGGTTAACCAATAGGTGTTCACTTTCCATAGGGGGCGTCCCTGGATACCAGTAATGTCTAGCCACACCCAAAATGGTGAGTGGTCAGACAGTAGACGCGGCTCATAAGCTGAGTCCTCTACCCGCTGCAAAAGTGCCTCATTCCCCAGTCCCAGATCGATACGAGAAAAACCATCATGTGCTGCAGAATAGCATGAATAACATCTATCCTTTTCATGCCTCTCCCTCCATACATCCCGAAGTCCCAGTTCTGCAAGCAAGGCAGCAAAAGCTGTCTTGCCAGCTGTCTGTCTCATATTTTTAGGTATCAAAGACATTCTATCTTGAGAATTGTCCAAGATATTATTGTAGTCTCCCAATGCTAATACCGGGACATCCGGATGTAAGGCCATGAATTGCGATAGGCACCCAAGGGGAACTGTTGAAAATGGCGGGGGGATGTATATAGAAGCAATTATACATATTAGTCCATTGATTTTACACAGCAAAAAAACAAATTTTCCCTCCTTATCCACCCTCTGTTGCAAGCACTCAAAGGAGACATCCGAAGAGATCATTACACTAACTCCCCTTGAATATGAGGTGTGCATAGAATGGAACTGTATCGGATATCTCCTTGAGCGCAATAAGTGAACAGAGTCGGGACACATGTGCGTTTCTTGCAAGAATATTATGTGGGGTTTCATTTTATCAAAATATCTAAACATTGCACTTCTCTTATCCCTGTCCCCCTGCCCCCTCACATTCCATGTCATTAATAGTATACCTCTTTTCTTCCTCTTACTCATATAAGAGAGCGAACCAATTACTGTACCCATAAAACCAAAAACAACAACATAAATAGTAGGTCAAGATACAATTATCCTTTTGGGTTTTACCTACCCCTAAGACCCCGCCAGCGTACAATACATATCTACATACCATTTCTTTTTCCCCCTGCTTATCAGTAGTGAGATATAAAAAACATTTGTGGCAAAACTTATACTTGTGAAGATATCTTCCACTATTCGTTTGCATTAAACCATCCTCCCCTTCCTCCCCCCCTCCCCTCCCCCCTTTCCACCCCACACCCTCCTGCTCGCTCCGCTCAGGCATGCCAATTACTTTTACATTGTTTCTCCGATTTCTATTTTCTAATTCGTCTATTTTGGCTGCCTGGTTGTTTATTTGTTTCTTCATCTCAGTTATATCTTGCCTGAGCGGGAATAACGCATTTTCTACTGCACTCAGTCTTTCCTCTAGGACCGTTGTTCTTTCCACCGTCTCTTTCAGCCTGCCTCCCATCACTGCAAGTTCCTCCTTTATGCCTTTCAACTGGATATCCAGACCAGTAATTAATTCCTTGCATGCAGTTAACTGTCGGCTCTTCTGCTCCTCTACTTTGCTCTCCCTCCATATCTGCCTCAGTTATATTAGGTAGCTTTTTAATTGCTGTATCACCGCTTATGTCAACTTTCCCTGCTCCCTGTTCTTTTGTAGGCGGTACTGACATCGGGCTTGACACTACCGACATCGGCCCACTACTTTGATTTTTCCTAACCACTGGGGTTCCTGTATGAGTTGATTGTAAAGATTTTACTGGTGAGAGGTAGGTTCTAGCGAATCGCTCTAGCTGCGTTGCTGCCGCTGCGACTTTTGCTTGATTTGTCTGATTTTTTGCAGAGCGTGTGACCTGGGCTCCTTCTTGTTGTGACTGATGTTGTAACTGGTGCTGGTTTGCTTTTTCATCAGCCGCCCGCTTCCCAACCATAATGTTTATGTCAAAGAAAAAAGGAAGGAGAAAAGAAGAAAAAAAAAAATTAGGACTAAGACCAGTTTTCCATTTGTTGCCCAATGCTGCAGCACCAATTTGCAGTGATTTAGGCCTCCAAGTCCCAGCTTTCCTTTTATTAAATTTGACTGTGATTAATGTTTCACGCTGCTGGCTTTAATTGGACGTAATAACAAGAGACAGTCCCACTGCTCACCTCTAATACCACAGCACCAGTTTAGCAGTTAATAGGGCAATAAGTAGACGAATAAATATTATAATTCAAATTACAACTAATGTTATAAAAATCAACTTTTAAGCACCACTCCTCTGATTATATTGATTCTGTTGTTGTTCAGATTACATCACCAACCAGCTCCCTGTCCGTCTCCCACCCCGGACTGGGGCTGCTATTTTCTATATTTCAGGTATAGTATCTTTGACACCAGCAACTGTTAGAGCAGCAGATTCAGTTTAGCCAAAGTTTCATATTACAAGTTCAGTTAGTTCATGTTTCTCCAGTTAAAAACTGAAGATAAAGAATCATGCATAGCAGATATGGCATGTGAGGACAGAAGGAAGAGCTTTCACCTGCATCTGGCGTCTTCACACTTGTCCCCAGATTTACAGCGTTACCTTTGTACTCTTGTCAGCCGCTCACCGCTCCACTCCCCGCCACTGCTGCTGCTGAGTCCAGTTTGTTCGTTGGCCGCTGACGTGCCAAAGGGGAACCCTCTCACGCCGCCCCTATGGTTCCGCCCTCCAAGCCCTCTCGCTGTCACACACGCCGGCGCTGCTGCTACTATTGAAGCCGGTCGCCTCGTTGGCTACTGACAAGCTAGGGAGGCCTCTCACGCCACCCCCTTTGTCCCGTCCTCTGAGTCCGCGCTCGCACTGAAGCCAGGTATGTGCAGAGATGCCGATCTCTAGGGTACGGTTTAGCCAGATTCAGCTACGTTCTCCTGCCGCCGGTCTGCCTGCATTCTCTTGGGCTGTATCCTAGCTGGTTAGAGCAGAGGGAGAGGAGATCTCACACGCGCCCTCTCACTCCCGCATCCCAGAGCACAGATCCTTACAGGTGGCAAGAATACTCTTGCTTGGACCGTGTTTAGAATCAGACCTAAATATTTTAGACTTTGAGCTGGGCTCAAGGCTGACTTTTCGGTATTTATGATCCAGCCTAAGCTTTTCAAATACCTCACTGTGTATATTGTGCTCTGTTCTAGAGCCTGTACTGAGTGATCTCTGAGCAGGAGGTCATCCAGATACCCGACCACCAGGATCCCTTGGGCCCTTAAAAGACCCAGTACTGGTGCTAGGACCTTTGTGAACACCCAGGAGCTGTAGCAAGCCTGAAGGGTAGAGCCATAAACTGAAAATGACGTTCCTCTACTGCAAAACGTAGGAACCTCTGAGGCTGAAAGATCTTTATAATTGACGGAGGCTAAAAAGTCTCCCCTCTGGAGTGAGGTTACTACTGAGCGGACAGACTCCATCCGAAAGGATTGTATGAATAGATGCTTGTTCAGGGACCTTAGGTCCAAAATGGACCTTGTGTCCCCGTTTGGTTTCTGAACCGTAAACAGGTTTGAGTAAAACCCCGTGCCCCTTTCAGATACCGGAACCTCTACAAATCACTCCTTGATGCACTAGATCATGTTGTGCCTGAAGCAATAAGTTTATTTTTGGAGGATCCGAGGGAATGCTGGATCTTTGAAACCTCTGGAGGGGGCACTCCCCGTAACTCCAGCTTGTAACTGCGAGATATAATTGACGTGACCCACTCATCCTGAATTGTTTATTGTTTTCCAAATGTCCGCAAAGTGCAGCAACCTTCCCGCCACCTGATGGAGTGGGGGCATCCCCTCAAAAGGACGGCTTGGTGCTGGGTTTAGAAGAATTTTGGACCCAGGGCCTTTTCTGGCCCTGGCTTTGCGGCTTGCCCCTGGCCCTAGCACCCTGTTGGCGGCGGAACCACCCTGACACTGAGACATTTGAGGAAGCAGTCCCTGGGTTTTTAAATGAGGGACGTTTGGTGCTTATCTTCACAGGAAGTAGAGAACTCTTCCCTCCGGAAATCTTTTGGATACATTTGTCCAAGTGATCACCGAATAAACGTTCCCCATGAAATGGGAAACCTGCCAATAACTTTTTATAAGGAAGCACAGCTGACCAGGTCTTAAGCCATAAGTCTGCACATATGTACAGACAAGAGAGCCAAACGAGAAACCTGCTGTATTGAATCCTTTAAAGCATCAACAGCAAAACACAGCGCTCGAGGAATATCTGTATTACTTTCAGGCAGATCATCCTCCTGGTTAGGCCTATCCGGCTGTTTGACCTGATTCTTTACGGACTGGCAAATGCCAATTGCTGCAACAGCTGGCTGAATGGCTGAACTGGCCAAAGAAAAGGAAGCCTTTAATAATAACTCCAATTTCTTGTCAACAGGGTCTTTCAAGCCCTGTGCGTTTATCTACCGGACAAGTTATGTTCTCATTTAAGGAAGAGACTGCTGCATCTACGGCTGGCATGCTCCATTTTTTTAACAAACTTTTCATCCATGGGATATAAAAGGGAAAACCTTTTAAGAGGCAAAAAGTCCTGTCAGGATGTTCCCAATCAGCATACACCACCTGTTCCAACAGGGGGTGTAGCAGGAAAGTCTGTGCGACCTGAAAAGGTCTCAGAGTTCCCAAAGAGGACCAGGGAGGCTCAGTCACCACTGCAAGAGGCAACTTAAAGGCAGAACGAACCATTTCGGTCAGTCAGGATCAAAAACCTCTGCGACTGAGAGGCAGACATCGAGTGGATATCTTCTTGTCCAGATTGCTCGGAAGCAGACTCATCTGCCGGGCACTCCACCGAATCCCGAGCTTTAAGCTCTTCCCAATCCTCAACCCATTCCTGCTCCAGACGAGGAGACTCCGGGGAGGGGGATCTGTCACGCTTCCTGCCACCCTGCGGGATGGAGGCAACCATGCCAGCAATCCTGTCCTCTAACCCAGCTAAGCCTGAAGACAGTTTATCCACTTGCCGACCGCCGCACGACGATGTACGTCGACAGAGCGGCACGGGCAGGCAAAAGGACTTACAGGTACGTCCTTGCCTGCCCGCGGGTGGGGGGTCCGATCGGACCCCCCCCCCGGTGCCTGCGGCGGTCGGCAAATCTCCCCCGGCGATCGGTGGTGAGGGGGAGGCCATCCATTCGTGGCCCCCCCCTCGCGATCGCTCCCAGCCAATGGGATAATTTCCCTGCCTCTGTAGTGTACACAGAGGCAGAGGAAATGATGTCATCTCTCCTCGGCTCGGTAATTTCCGTTCCGGCCCGAGGAGAGAAGACAGGTATGTGAGTGCACCAACACTACACACACAGTAGAACATGCCAGGCACACAAAACACCCCGATCCCCCCCCAATCACCCCCCCCCTGTCACAAACTGACACCAAGCAGGTTTTTTTTTTTTTTTTTTTTTTGTTTTTTGTTTTTTTTTCTGATTACTGTATTGGTGTCAGTTTGTGACAGTTACAGTGTTAGGGCAGTGAGTGTTAGGCCCCCTTTAGGTCTAGGATACCCCCCTAACCCCCCCTAATAAAGTTTTAACCCCTTGATCACCCCCCGTCACCAGTGTCGCTAAGCGATCATTTTTCTGATCGCTGTATTAGTGTCGCTGGTGACGCTAGTTAGGGACGTAAATATTTAGGTTCGCCGTCAGCGTTTTATAGCGACAGGGACCCCATATACTATCTAATAAATGTTTTAACCCCTTGATTGCCCCCTAGTTAACCCTTTCACCACTGATCACCGTATAACCGTTACGGGTGACGCTGGTTAGTTCGTTTATTTTTTATAGTGTCAGGGCACCCGCCGTTTATTACCGAATAAAGGTTTAGCCCCCTGATCGCCCGGTGGTGATATGCGTCGCCCCAGGCAGCGTCAGATTAGCGCCAGTACCGCTAACACCCACGCACGCAGCATATGCCTCCCTTAGTGGTATAGTATCTGATCGCATCAATATCTGATCCGATCAGATCTATACTGGCGTCCCCAGCAGTTTAGGGTTCCCAAAAATGCAGTGTTAGTGGGATCAGCCCAGATACCTGCTAGCACCTGCGTTTTGCCCCTCCGCCCGGCCCAGCCCAGCCCACCCAAGTGCAGTATCGATCGATCACTGTCACTTACAAAACACTAAACGCATAACTGCAGCGTTCGCAGAGTCAGGCCTGATCCCTGCGATCGCTAACAGTTTTTTTGGTAGCGTTTTGGTGAACTGGCAAGCGCCAGCGGCCTAGTACACCCTGGTCGTAGTCAAACCAGCACTGCAGTAACACTTGGTGACGTGGCGAGTCCCATAAGTGCAGTTCAAGCTGGTGAGGTGGCAAGCACAAGTAGTGTCCCGCTGCCACCAAAAAGACAAACACAGGCCCGTCGTGCCCATAATGCCCTTCCTGCTGCATTCGCCAATCCTAATTGGGAACCCACCACTTCTGCAGCGCCCGTACTTCCCCCATTCACATCCCCAACCAAATGCAGTCGGCTGCATGAGAGGCATTTTTATGTCCTCCCGAGTACCCCTACCCAACGAACCCCCCCAAAAAAGATGTTGTGTCTGCAGCAAACGCGGATATAGGCGTGACACCCGCTATTATTGTCCCTCCTGTCAATCCTGGTCTTTGCATTGGTGAATGTTTTGAACAGTACCATTCACTAGTTGAGTATTAGCGTAGGGTACAGCATTGCACAGACTAGGACACACTTTCACAGGGTCTCCCAAGATGCCATCGCATTTTGAGAGACCCGAACCTGGAACCGGTTACAGTTATAAAAGTTACAGTTACAAAAAAAGTGTAAAAAAAAAAAAACACAAACAAAAATATAAAATAAAAAATAATTGTCGTTTTATTGTTCTCTCTCTCTCTCTCTCTCTATTCTCTCTAGTGTTCTGCTCTTTTTTACTGTATTCTATTCTGCAATGTTTTATTGTTATTATGTTTTATCATGTTTGCTTTTCAGGTATGCAATTTTTTTATACTTTACCGTTTACTGTGCTTTATTGTTAACCATTTTTTTTGTCTTCAGGTACACCATTCACGACTTTGAGTGGTTATACCAGAATGATGCCTGCAGGTTTAGGTATCATTCTTTTCAGCCAGCGGTCGGCTTTCATGTAAAAGCAATCCTAGCAGCTAATTAGCCTCTAGACTGCTTTTACAAGCAGTGGGAGAGAATGCCCCCCCCCCACCGTCTTCCGTGTTTTTCTCTGGCTCTCCTGTCTCAACAGGGAACCTGAGAATGCAGCCAGTGATTCAGCCAGCTGACCATAGAGCTGATCAGAGACCAGAGTGGCTCCAAACATCTCTATGGCCTAAGAAACCGGAAGCTACTAACATTTTATGACTTAGATTTCGCCGGATGTAAATAGCACCATTGGGAGATTGGGGAAGCATTTTATCACACCGATCTTGGTGTGGTCAGATGCTTTGAGGGCAGAGGAAAAATCTAGGGTCAAATAGACCCCAATTTTTTCAAAAAAGAGTACCTGTCACTACCTATTGCTATCATAGGGGATCTTTACATTCCCTGAGATAACAATAAAAATGATTAAAAAAAAAAAAAAAATGAAAGGAACAGTTTTAAAATAAGATAAAAAAGCAAAAAAATAATAAAGAAAAAAAAAAAAAAAAAGCACCCCTGTCCCCCCTGCTCTCGCGCGAACGCAAGCGTCGGTCTGGCGTCAAATGTAAACAGCAATTGCACCATGCATGGTGGTATCACCGCGACGGTCAGATCGAGGGCAGTAATTTTAGCAGTAGACCTCCTCTGTAAATCTAAAGTGGTAACCTGTAAAGGCTTTTAAAGGCTTTTAAAAATGTATTTATTTTGTAGCCACTGCACGTTTGTGCGCAATTGTAAAGCATGTCATGTTTGGTATCCATGTACTCGGCCTAAGATCATCTTTTTTATTTCATCAAACATTTGGGCAATATAGTGTGTTTTAGTGCATTAAAATGTAAAAAGTGTGTTTTTTTTCCCCAAAAAATGCGTTTGAAAAATCGCTGCGCAAATACTGTGTGAAAAAAAAAAAATGAAACACCCACCATTTTAATCTGTAGGGCATTTGCTTTAAAAAAATATATAATGTGTGGGGGTTCAAAGTAATTTTCTTGCAAAAAAAAATAATTTTTTCATGTAATCAAAAAGTGTCAGAAAGGGCTTTGTCTTCAAGTGGTTAGAAGAGTGGGTGATGTGTGACATAAGCTTCTAAATGTTGTGCATAAAATGCCAGGACAGTTCAAACCCCCCCCCAAATGACCCCATTTTGGAAAGTAGACACCCCAAGCTATTTGCTGAGAGGCATGTCGAGTCCATGGTATATTTTATATTGTGACACAAGTTGCGGGAAAGAGACAAATTTTTTTTTTTTTTTTTTTTTTGCACAAAGTTGTCACTAAATGATATATTGCTCAAACATGCCATGGGAATATGTGAAATTACACCCCAAAATACATTCTGCTGCTTCTCCTGAGTACGGGGATACCACATGTGTGAGACTTTTTGGGAGCCTAGCCGCGTATGGGACCCCGAAAACCAAGCACCGCCTTCAGGCTTTCTAAGGGCGTAAATTTTTGATTTCACTCTTCACTGCCTATCACAGTCTCGGAGGCCATGGAATGCTCAGGTGGCACAAACCCCCCCCAAATGACCCCATTTTGGAAAGTAGACACCCCAAGCTATTTGCTGAGCGGTATAGTGAGTATTTTGCAGACCTCACTTTTTGTCACAAAGTTTTAAAAATTAAAAAAAGAAAAAAAAAATTTTTTTTTTGTCTTTCTTCATTTTCAAAAACGAATGAGAGCTGCAAAATACTCACCATGCCTCTCAGCAAATAGCTTGGGGTGTCTACTTTCCAAAATGGGGTCATTTGGGGGGGGTTTGTGCCACCTGGGCATTCCATGACCTCCGAAACTGTGATAGGCAGTGAAGAGTGAAATAAAAAATGTACACCCTTAGAAATCCTGAAGGCGGTGATTGGTTTTCGGGGGCCCGTACGCGGCTAGGCTCCTAAAAAGTCCCACACATGTGGTATCCCCGTACTCAAGAGAAGCAGCAGAATGTACTTTGGGGTGCAATTCCACATATGCCCATGACCTGTGTGAGCAATATATCATTTAGTGACAACTTTGTGCAAAAAAATAAATAAATAAATAAATAAATTGTCACTTTCCCGCAACTTGTGTCAAAATATAAAATATTCCATGGACTCAACATGCCTCTCAGCAAATAGCTTGGGGTGTCTACTTTCCAAAATGGGGTCATTTGGGGGGGGGGGGTTTGTGCCATCTGGGCATTTTATGGCCTTCAAAACTGTGATAGGTAGTGAGGAGTAAAATCAAAAATGTACGCCCTTAGAAATCCTGAAGGCAGTGATTGGTTTTCGGGGCCCCGTATGCGGCTAGGCTCCCAAAAAGTCCCACACATGTGGTATCCCCATACTCAGGAGAAGCAGCTAAATGTATTTTGGGGTGCAATTCCACATATGCCCATGGCCTGTGTGAGCAATATATCATTTAGTGACAACTTTTTGTAATTTTTTTTTTTTTTATTTTTTTTTTTTTGTCATTATTCAATCACTTGGGACAAAAAAAATGAATATTCAATGGGCTCAACATGCCTCTCAGCAATTTCCTTGGGGTCTTTACTTTCCAAAATGGGGTCATTTGGGGGGGTTTTGTACTGCCCTGCCATTTTAGCACCTCAAGAAACGACATAGGCAGTCATAAATTAAAGGCTGTGTAAATTCCAGAAAATGTACCCTAGTTTGTAGGCGCTATAACTTTTGCGCAAACCAATAAATATACACTTATTGACATTTTTTTTACCAAAGACATGTGGCCAAATACATTTTGGCCTAAATGTATGACTAAAATTGAGTTTATTGGATTTTTTTTAGAACAAAAAGTAGAAAATATAATTTTTTTTCAAAATTTTCGGTCTTTTTCCGTGTATAGCGCAAAAAATAAAAACGGCAGAGGTGATCAAATACCATCAAAAGAAAGCTCTATTTGTGGGAAGAAAAGGACGCAAATTTCGTTTGGGTACAGCATTGCATGACCGCGCAATTAGCAGTTAAAGCGACGCAGTGCCAAATTGGAAAAAGTGCTCTGGTCAGGAAGGGGGTAAATCCTTCCGGGGCTGAAGTGGTTAACCTTAGTGATAAAGGGTGAAGCAGCAGCATTGACTGTAGGTACAATACCAGATAGGCGCAGCAGCTCAGATTGCCCGGGAGCCTCTGGTCTTTCAGGGGATACAACACTTGGGATACAACTAGGTTCATCAGGAACTACTGATGACATAGGTGTGCCCTTCCCTGTGGTGTTAGTCCCACTCCTCTTTTTGGAATACATTCAATGCCGCAAACAAAGAGTACTTGGGTGTAGTTAAAACACCTCAAAAGGGAGACCCATTAATAGGGCTCACCAAGCCCCTATGCAACAATCCTGCTAAGTACCTTTAGCCTGCCAAGCAACACCTGCTAACTCACATGACCCGGGTAAGGATAAATGAACCACTGCAAGTGTCTATTCAGAGCCTGCTCTGTGTCCCACAGCTGCCTTCTGTAAGCACCACATGCTTGGCATACACAGCTTAAATAAACTGGGTGTGCGGCGGAACGTTCTATGTCGCACACATGTGCGCGGTCCCGGCAAGTGTGCGTGACTGTATTCGCGTACGACCCAAATCTTTGTGCGCCTAGATAAAGGCTATGGCGCATTTGCGGCGAATCTGCATGTGGCATGGCCGCCAAACAAACTGCTGAGCCCTTGTGAATGCACTGCGCCATGGCGAACCAAGGCGAAATGGCGCACCGTAGTGCGCTATTTCACAGTAAAAGCCTGTGTCAAATGGATCCGATCGGTCAATCCCTTGATTTCATTTTTGGAACCGTTTGTGGGACTAGAGACCTGGAGTTTAGAGAGCTCAAACAAACCGTGCCATCCACCTTGCAGACACTAGTAAAAAACAAAAGTAGTTCCTGTATGGGAGGGGTTATATAGGGCATCCCTTCCTGTCTGAAGACCTTTGGTCTACCAGTGTCCATTCACCTAATGATGAAGTATAACCCAGCAGGTAATGAATATTAGCCTGACTGTGTCCCATGATGTATGAAAAAGAAAAAAGACCGAAAATTTGGAAAAATAAACTTTTTTTATAGTTTGTTATAAAACTTTGCAAGCAGGTAATTGTTTTCCTTCACTAATATGCGCTGATGAGGCTGCAGCGATGGGCACTAATAGGCAGCAATGATAGGCGACACTAAGGCACTGCTGGGCACTGATTGGCAGAACTGATAGATGGCATTGGTGGGCACTGAATGGCGGCACTGGTGGGCACTGTTTGGACTGCACTAATAAGTGCACTGATTATCAGTGCACATGTCCCTAACACAAGCCGATTACCAGCTTGTGTTTACATCCTGTGATCATCTGTCATTGACTGACAGCTGATCACGTGGTAAAGAGACACCGTAATTGGCCCTTTACCCCGATCCGTGATCAGCTGAGTCCGAAGGATTTGGCAATCAGAGCACCCTGCAGCACTGCTCCGGGCAGCGTGATCATGGGAGGACATCCAAAGATGCCCTCCTGGCATTGGAAGCCCGCGCTGTAGCTGTCTTTCGGCTATAGCGAGGGTGGCACGTTAATATGCTATTAATATAGGCTGGTCATGGAATTGTGGTGCCGATTTAGAAAAGGCCAGCAGAGGGAGCCAAAGAGCTAATGAGAATTAGTGTAATGTGTGGAACTACGTAGGAAAGGATGGATGATTCGTGAGCTGCCAATCCTCCAACCCAATAAATAGTGTAAAAGTTGAAAAATGAAATAAAACAGCTGCCAGCACTCCCTCCACTTCCTTATAGTGAAATAACACAAAATATACATACGTATAGTGCAGCGCTATAAATGTGCAAATCTATACCACTAATATAATCCAAAAAACAAATTCAAACATCCAAAAACATATAAATGTCTCTTTAAAACTGTAGTGCAAAAGACTTTGTGCAAAAAACTACCGGTATTTCCTCTGTGCAAAAAGTTTCTTTGTAAAGAATATACTCTGCAGATCCGCAATATTGTGATACAAAATAATCCTTAATCTTCATTTAATTCCACCGTGAATAGTCCTTTTCACTCACAATGTGCCACATCCACCGTTTAAGATGTACCCTCACCCTAATACAGTAGATTATAAGCCTTTAAGACTTTCCCTTAGACTTATATATCAATCCTTGCTAGATTACTTGTCAGCATGCCCCACGCTTCTCAATCTGTATATAAACTGATCTCCGGCTTGATAGCTCAATATGGTCATGCAAAATAATAAGAATATGCAATAGTGCTTTACCGTTTTAAAACCTTTAATTATTAAAACATGTGCCAAATGAACACTCACATTAACATCATGATACGTTAGCATGTACAGCGTGACAGTGGTCAGGATGGTTACTTTCTGCCAGCTCTGCAGTACCGACAATAAGATCACCCGTCCATGGCTCGTACACAGTCCTACAACTCTCATAATCCTATCTGCGTCAGCCTCTCAGGTCCCTCCTACATGTTTCGTCACACCTCGTGACCTCCTCAGGGAGATAGGCTGACGCTATATCAATCATATATAGTCCTGGAATCCACCATTTTCTCGTAGCCTATTATCATAGATGTGGTCGCCATTTTCCCTTGGTTTGTTGTTACATCCGTGGCTCTGCCATATTCTAACAGCTTAAATGTCACCATTTTGTTGCGGATCACTGCCATATATCCCTATATTAATATTCTAATATTGAACCATGACATTATCATCCTATATAGTCTGTAATGTTATATCTATACATATTGAATATTAAATAGAGTAAAAATAAAAATAGAATAAAGGAAAGGGAAAGGATTGATGGAAGCTTGCATCTCTCAGCCATTACAGCTGGCCAATAGAGTAAGGGGGCTGGGGCTTTACTAGACCGGCAGAGCTCCAAGGAAAACAAAAGTTCAGGTGGGAAAACGTCCCTTCCTCACATTTTCATTTCATTTTCGTTTGTTGACAAAAAGTGGAATTGATTTTCATCAAATTTTTCATTGACTTAAAGTGGTTGTAAAGGCACAAGGTTTTTTTACCTCATGCATTCTAAAAAACCTTCTGTGTGCAGCAGCCCCCCCCCCCAATACTTACCTGAGCCCCCTCTCAATCCAGCGATGTCCATGAGAGCCTTGCCTCTATGGGGACTCGCACTCCTGAATGGATTTGGCAGCAGCGGGAGCCATTGGCTCCCGCTGTTGTCAGTAACACCCAATAAGCCACTCAGGAGGGGGGTGGGGCCAAGCCATGACTCTGTGTGTGCAGAGGGGGGGGGGAGATGAAGAGTTGCTGGAGGACAGAATGAGGGGGGGGGGTTGAAGAGTTGCTGGAGGACAGAATGAGGGGGGGTTAGAGTTGCTGTAGGACAGAATGAGCGGGGGGAGAAGAGTTGCTGGAGGACAGAATGAGGGGTGGATAAAGAGTTGCTGGAGGACAGAATGGGGGGGGGTGAAGAGTTGCTGGAGGACAGAATGAGGGGGGAGGTGAAGAGTTGCTGGAGGACAGAATGAGGGGGGAGGATGAAGAGCTGCTGGAGGACAGAATGAGGCGGGGGGTGAAGAGTTGCTGGAGGGCAGAATGTGAACATAAAGAATGGCTGGAAGACAGAGTGTATATGATTCAGGGCCAGTTCACACCACATACAGTCCAGTGCGTTTTTTTTCTTCATCAAAAATGCATGGAAAGTAGGTTATATGGTTTTCGATGGAAAATGTGTGATGGAGCCCACACCTGGTCGGAATTTCCGACAACAAGGTCCTATCACACATTTTCCGTCGGAAAATCCGACCGTGTACAGGGCATTACAGTGAGGTGTTTGCAAATCTAGTGCAAAATCAAGTTCAGTCTCTAGGAGACGTGTACTGGATCTGTGGAGGCATGAAAATTAGAAGCAGAATGACAGGACAGTGGACAGGAGAATGTGCAATGGCTGAAGCCATAATGCCCCTGCATATTCTCTCACAAGACCCAGAGCCAGGCCAGAAGCAAGTGATGTACCCAAACCAAACAGAAGACGCAGGAGTGCCCCAGAAGGAAGTTTTGACCCTCATGTATACATAGATGCCATAGGGGTCCCAAGGGGGGTCCCAGATGAGTTCAAAGCAAGAGACCAAGTAGCAGCAGGTTTTGAGTCACTGATTCCCATTAGCACTGTAAATAAAAATGTATACTGGATAAATTACATTTACTATAATCAACAAAGATTTGTCAATTACACCAGAGATGCACTCCAAGGTTTAGCCGAACAGTTGGAAGCAGCTTCACACATGACCTTCCAAAACCGTATGGTCTTAGACATGCTCCTAGCTGAAAAGGGGGGTGTGTGTAAGATGATCCCCGAGACAAGTACATGCTGCACTTACATCCCAGACAACACCGGCCCAAATGGTAAAGTGACTTTAGCCATCCAGAAACTTGTGGACTTGCCCAAAGAACTAAAACAGAATTCAGGGCTCACCAACCCCAGGGATCAGTATTTTACCTGGATAAAGGGAGGATGGCAGGGAATGTTGACCCAGATAGGAATAGCTATCCTGGTAATGGTGGCTATAATCTGCTGCGTTCTCCCCTGCATCAGGAAGTGTGTGGAAAAGGCCGTTGACCAAACTACCCCCACGTTCATGAACCAAGAGATATCAGATGATGATGACGATGTCTATGTAAGGCTTGATGAAAATTATGATGAAAATTATGTGTTACACTCCGTTACAGTCACCCTCCCCCAAGGTGCAACATCATAGGGCTATAGGGACAGATAGCACCTGGCCGCACTCCTCCAGCTGTATCGAGGGGGGTAGTGAACTAGTCGCTGCTCTTTCTCTACATACGGCTTAAAAGAGTCGCAGAGGGGGATGGGCTGGGTGTAGGACTTTCAGTGTGAGGGACAGTTAGTTGAAATAAGCATTTCAAGGGGGGAATTGTAATGGATGTGATTATGAGTGTTATGGTGAAATGCCAATTTCAAATATAACCATATAGATATAAGTGCTTATCTCTCTCTCTCTCAGCTATTAGCCTTAACCATATTCAATTAGATGTCTGCCAGCTTACCTCCCCCTCCCCCTTCATGTGGAACAGAACTGCAAGTGTTAAGAACAAGTTAAAGAACATTGGCCAGTTTTCAAGACTTTGAGACTACACCCAAGAACTGGAAACAAGACCCCCTATTTAGCTATGATAGTTTTCTATTCCCTTATATAGATATAACCCAGCTGAAAGCTTATACTTTGTCACAGTAATGAATATGTATATTTAGTGGTCTATATACGCTTGCCTTTTTGAGAACGAAACATCCGGCTCACGGTATATTAGCCGCTCGAGCAGGAAGTAATAAGGGAGACGTATCAAACTACTGAACTTGTGTATGTGTCAGTAATTTGCTTCAAGTGTGCACACTTTTATATAGAAGGTTAATTTGGACAGGGGGACAGAAACAAAAGTACCGAACGGTTCTGGTTCGGTCCAAAACACAGCAATCTTGTTTTTGAAGTGATTGGCAATCTCGTGGCCAGTGAGTGAGTTACTGGTTGGAGATGGTGGTGGAGAAAGTAGAGAGTTAAAAGTAGAGAAGAGACAACGAGGACTGGAGGATAGAGTATTAATGAGGGTGACAAAGTAGGTTTGTTTGGCAGCATGGAGGGAGGAATTGTATTTTAAGAAGGCAGATTTATATTGGTTGAATGGAATGCATGCTGGGAGTTGGTTTTATGCCACATTCGCTCCAGTGCTCAGCTATGTTTCTTAAGGTTTCTGTTGTTGGTCTTCCAAGGTTGTAATACTCGGGGCCTGACATTTTGTGTGGTGAGAGGCGCAAGAGAGTCCAGTGAGGATGAAAGTGAACTGTTGTAGATGGAGGTGGCCAGGTTGGGGCAAGACAGGGGTGAGATTTTGTCATGGAGGTGGTCAGTTGCAGAATAGAAAAGAGATGGAATAAAGTGGCAAAGGTTTCTGCGGCTAATTGTTTTCTGCTTGGTGGGACAGGTGGTTGGTGACAAGCACATTGTGAAAGTCTCAATAGAAGAGAAGGATAGAGAAGGATAGAGAAGGAAGGGTAGATAGGACTTGAAACGTGCTAAGTGGGGATAAAAGCAAACCAACTCCACCTCCTTTCCGTCCACTGGGTCTTGGTGAGTGAGTCCAGTGGAGGCCTCCATGGGAGAGGGCTGTATGTGAGGCAGAATCTGTCTTTGAAGCCATGTTTCCATGATTTCAAGAAGGTTAAGGGAGTGGGAAACAAAAAGGTCATGGACAGAAGTGAGCTTATTGCAGACAGAGCAGGCATTCCAGAGGGCACATGAGAAGGGGAGGGTGGTTTTTGGGAGCAGGGGGATCGAGATAAGATTGAGAAAATTGCGGCTGATGCTGGAGAAGGGAGGGTTCTGGGTATGGGGGTGAGATACTGGAGGACCGGGATTAGGAGAGATATCCCTAGAGGTTAGTAGGAGGGTGAGATAAGCAAGATGTGAGTGGGAGGTGTATGACTGCACGTGCTTCCCTGTCTTTGTGTGTGGGTCAGCAGGTGGGTCAAGTATTAGCAGGAGATGATGAGAGCAGTAGTAGGGAGAGGGTATAAGTGATGGTGATCTGTACACGTTTTGGGGTGGAGAAGAGGGGAAAGGAAGTGAGAATTTGAAAGCAGAGGATACTAGTATAAGAAGGCAGGGTAGTGGGAATAGGATTCAGACTTGCGGGATGCCTTCTAAAGTGGTGGTTTGTGGTCAATCTAGAGTGAAGCAGAGTTCTTTGATCTTTTCTTGCTGCTTTCGTTAAACTGCTGTGTTCAACTGCTAATTACTCCTGCAGAAAAATTACTCATGGCTGCAAAACCGACTCTGCCTAAACCCCCTGTCTCTGACTTCCCCCATGGGCACAACTCAATTTATACAGAGATGATCAAATGAGGAAATCTTTCACACCCCAATTAGGGACAGATCAGGAACACATGAAATTGGAGGGAAGAATGGCCAGAGAGACACAGGCCACAGTCATAAGTCTACATGCCCACGATCGTTTTTACAGCCGCTTTTATGAGCATTTTTTGCAGCTTAAAAATGCCTCTCCATTTTAGCCTATGGCCTCATGCCCACCATGGCGTTTTTGAGCCGTAAGTGGCATTAAGCTCCAAAAAAAAAACCAGGACCAGTGCGTTCTGAGGCTCGCCGGTAAAAAGTGTTAAACGTGATTTAACGACGCTTAACAATGTATACACAGCATTATGCCCCCTCCAGCGTTTCTCTGTCTCTATTCAAAATCAATGGTTCCCTATGGGAGCCCATCGATTTGAATAGAAGTCGCATCAAGATGATCCGACTTGCAGTGCAACTTGTGTGCTGAGAATCTTGAAGGGAAACCCCGACAAAATTTTGCGTGAGGTTCCCCCCAAGATCCATACCAGACCCTTATCTGAGCACGCAGCCTGGCAGGTCAGTTAAGGGGGGGATGAGCGAGCGCCCCCCCCCAGACCAAACCTGGGGTGATGACATCACAAGGGGCGTGGCCTCTAACTTGCGTCATCGGGTGGCCCCGCCCCATGCCAATATAAGTCATTGCACACCTGCCCCATAGGGAACCACTGATTTTGAATAGAGACAGAGAAAAGCAGCTGAAAGCTAGCGTGGCTTAACACACATTGACGCCAATGCAAAACGCGAAAAAAATTGCGTTTTTAACGCCGCTTTTTTCCTGGCGACGGTACTAGCTTTGCAGCTCGTTTTTTAAAACGTCCGTGGGCATGTAGCCTAAAGAAGTGTATCTCTCAGGTTCCAAAAGGAGGTGAGAATCCATCATGTAACAAGTGGCTAAGTTACAAACTACAAACTTAGACGTATACCCCAGTTAAAGCAAAGTTTTGCGAAGCAGAGAGACAGTTTTGAATTGCTTGATAGAGTAATGATAGCAGAAGGACATAGCAGATGGGTGATAGCTACTGGGCTTTGCTGGAGCACCCATAAATCTGGCTTCATACAGGGGTGGGAGTCACAGCCAAAAATATAGGACATAAATAAGTGGTTTTCTGTAAAATATTTAGGTATATTGTTTATGAATGCAAATCATTTCTTTACATGAATCGCTGGACCAACCGGTAATCTTTTATTCTTCCTGAGACTTTTTTAATGATTAAAGAAGACTTCTTTAACACTTTAGATGATGGCTGGTTCACACCACAAAAACACACTCCAGATCCATTCCAGATGCATTTTTTGGACACATTTTTGACACCTTCCTGTGCGTTTTTTAATGCGTTTCTGGATACATTCCAGGTGCTTTTTTTCTGGTTTTCTTTTCACTGTACTGTCCAGTGCGTTTTTGATGTGTTCCAGTGCTTTCCAGTGCGTTTTTGATGTTTTTTACTGGGTTCCAGTACAGTTCAGTGCAGAAAAAATGCAGCATGTCCTACTTTTTTATTTCTTTCTGGAACTGGTACTGATCGCACTGGTGTGAACTATGCCACTGGTAACCATATGACCTACTTTCCAAGCGTTTTTGATGCAGACAAAAAACGCACTGGACTGCTTCTGGTGTGAACTGGCCCTGAAGGTGGAACATACATGTTCTATATAAAAAAAGATTTAGTGTGTATATACAGTGCATCTGGAAAGTATTCACAGCGCATCACTTTTTCCACATTTTGTTATGTTAGAGCCTTATTCCAAAATGGATTAAATTCATTATTTTCCTCAAAATTCTACAAACAATACCCCATAATGACAACGTGAAAGAAGTTTGTTTGAAATCTTTACAAATTTATTAAAAAAAAAAAATCACATGTACTTAAGAATTCACAGCCTTTGCTCAAGACTTTGTTGAAGCACCTTTGGCACCAATTACCAATTAAAGACTCAAGCCTTTTTGAGTATGATGCTACAAGCTTGGCACACCTATTTTTGGGCAGTTTCTCTCCTTCTTTGCAGGACCTCTAAAATGGGGAGCGTCGGTGCACAGTCATTTTCAGATCTCTCCAGAGATGTTCAATTGGGTTCAAGTCTGGGCTCTGGCTGGGCCACTCCTTTGTTATCTTGGCTGTGTGCTTAGGGTCATTGTCCTGTTGGAAGATGAACCTTCACCGCAGTCTGAGGTCCAGAGTGCTCTGGAGCAGGTTTTCATCAAGGATGTCTCTGTACATTGCTGCATTCACCTTTTCCTGACTCCCAATTCCTGCCACTGAAAAACATTCCCACAGCATGATGCTGCCACCATCATGCTTCACTGTGGGGATGGTATTGGCTAGGTGATGAGTAGTGAATGGTTTCCACCAGACATGACACTTGCCATTTAACCAAAGAGTTCAATCTTTGTTTCATCAGACCAGAGAATTGTGTTTCTCATGGTTTGAGAGTCCTTCAGGTGTCTTTTGTCAAACTGCAGGTGGGCTGTTATGTGCCTTTTACTGAAGAGTGTCTTCCATCTGGCCACTCTACTAGGGTTGTCCCGATACCGATACTAGTATCGGTATCGGCACCGATACCGAGCATTTGCCCAAGTACTTGTACTCGGGCAAATGCTCCCGATGCTTCCCCCGATACCTTGAGGACGGCTGTGATCGGCGCGTGGGGGAGTTACAAGATTCTCCCCCCGCCGGCTTCCAGCAGCTTTAGTGACATACAGCGGTGATCGCTCACCGCTGTATGTCACTGCATCCTCCTTTCATCTGTCCCCCTCCGCTGTCCTCCTCCGTTCCTCTCTCCTTTTCTGTGCCCCTCCGCTGTCCCCTCCGTTCCTCTCTCCTTTTCTGTGCCCCTCCGCTGTCCCCTCCGTTCCTCTTTCATTTTCTGTGCCTCTTCGCTGTCCCCTCCGTTCCTCTGTCATTCTCTGTGCCTCTCCTGTCCCCTCCGTTCCTCTCTCCTTCTCTGTCCCCCTCCGCTGTCCCCTCCGTTCCTCTCTCCTTCTCTGTCCCCCTCCGCTGTCCCCTCCGTTCCCCTCTCCTTCTCTGTCCCCTCCGTTCTCCCCCTCCGTTCCGCCGTCCTCCCCCTCCGTTACGCCGTCCTCCTCCTCCTTCCTTTGTGAATAGACAGAGTCAGCTGACTCTGTCCATTCACATAACTGAAACATTGTAATCTCTTGTGATTACAATGTGTCAGTTTATGAATGGAGAGAAGCCGCTGTCTTCTCTCCATTCATTCTCAGTGCAGCTGAGGCTGCAGAGAAAGGGACTGGGGAATCTCTATCCTCGGTCTCTTTCTCTGTCTCAAGGGGGAGATATCAGAGGTCTGTTAAGACCCCTGATATCTCACCAAAGCCCCCCAACAGGGCTGATTAAAAAAAAAAAAAAAAACACATATTGCAATAAAGAATAAAAAAAAAATATTGTAAAAAATAAAAATTGTAAATAAAAAAAAAACACGCGCACACACACATACAACGTTCACCCCCCCCCCCCCCCCCAAAAAAAAGGCACTGTTAAAAAAAAAAAAAAAACACTGTCACGTGACATTAAAAAAAAAGTATCGGTAATCGGTATCGGCGAGTACTTGAAAAAAAGGTATCGGTACTTGTACTCGGTCCTAAAAAAGTGGTATCGGGACAACCCTACACTCTACCATACAAGCCTGACTCGTGGAGTGCTGCAGAGATGGTTTTTCTTCTGGAAGGTTCTCCTCTTTCCACAGAGAAATGCTGGAGCTCTGACAGAGTGACCATAGGGTTCTGGGTCACCTCCCTGACTAAGGCCCTTCTCCCCTGATTGCTCAGTTTGGTCGGGCGGCCCGCTCTAGGAAGAGTCCTGGTGGTTCCAAATGTCTTCCATTTATGGATTATGGAGGCCACTGTGCTCATTGGGATCTTCAATGCTGTACCCTTTCCCAGATCTGTGCCTCGATACAATCCTGTCTCAGAGGTCTACAGACAATTCCTTGGAGTTCATAGCTTGGTTTGTGTTCTGACATGCACTGTTAACTGTGGGACCTTATATAGACAGTTGTGTGCCTTTCCAAATCATGTCAAATCAACTGAATTTACCACAGATGGATTCCAATCAAGTTTTAGAAACATCTTAGGGATGATCAGTGGAAACAGGATGTACCTGAGCTCAATTTTGAGTGTATTGACAAAGGCTGTAAATACTTATGTACATGTGATTTGATTTGATTTTTTTAATAAGTTTGCAAAGGTTTCAAACAAACTTCTTTCACGTTGTCATTATGGGGAATTGTTTGTAGAATTCTAAGGAAAATAATTAATTTAATCCATTTTGGAACGAGGCTGTAACACAACAAAATGTGGAAAAAATGAAGCACTGAGAATACTTTCCCAGATGCACTGTATGTGTGTGTGTGTGTGTGTGTGTGTCTATACACTGCTCAAAAAATGGAACACTTTGAAAACACACAAAATCTCAATGGGGAAAAATATAATTGCTGGTTTTCTATACTAATATGGACTGGGTAATGTGTTCGGAACAAAAGGATGGCACATCATTTTATGGAAATGAACTTTATCAACCTATAGAGGGCTGAATTCAAAGCCCCCACAAGGCGTGCTTGTATGCATGCCTGACAACGTCGGGGCATGCTCCTAAAGAGACGATGGATGGTGTCCTGGGGTATTTCCTCCCAGATCTGGACCCGGGCATCACTGAGCTCCTGAACAGACTGAGGTGCAACCTGGTGGTGTTGGATGGAGCTAAATGATATCCTAGAGGTGTTCTATTGGATTTAGTTCAGGCAAGCGGGGGACCATTCAATGGTATCAATTCCTTCATCCTCCAGGAACTGGCTGCATACTCCCACATGAGGCATTGTCGGAGGAACCCAGGACCCACTGTACCAACATAGGGTCTGACAATGAGTCCAAGGATTTCATCCTGATACCTAATGGTAGTCAGGGTGCCATTGTCTAGCCTGTAGAGGTCTGTGCGTTCCTCCATGGATATGCCTCCCCAGACCACCACTGACTCACCACCAAACCAGTCATACTGAACGATGTTACAGGCAGCATATCATTCTCCACGGCTTCTTCAGACAGGTCTGTCACATGTGCTCAGGGTGTACCTGCTTTCATCCATGAAAAGCACAGGGCGCCAGTGGTGGACCTGCCAATTCTGGTGTTCAAAGGCAAATGCCAATCGAGCTCCACAGTGGCGGGCAGTGAGCACAGGGCCCACTAGAGGACGTTGGGCCCTCAGTCCACCCTCATGAAGTCTGTTTCTGATTGTTTGGTCAGAGACATTCACACCAGTGGCCTGCTGGAGGTCATTTTGTAGGACTCTGGCAGTGCTCATCCTATTCCTCCTTGCACAAAGGAGCCGATACCGGTCCCGCTGACGGGTTAAGGGCCTTCTACGACCCTGTCCAGCTCTCCTAGAGTAACTGCCTGTTTCCTGGCATCTCCTCCATGCTCTTGAGACTGTGCTGGGAAACACAGCAAACCTTCTGGCAATGGTATGTAATATGCCATCCTGGAGGAGTTGGACTGTCTGTGCAACTTCTATAGGGTCCAGGTATCGCCTCATGCTACCAGTAGTGACACTGATCCTAGCCAAATGCAAAATGAATGAAAAACAGTCAGAAAAGGTGAGTAGGGAAAAAAAATGTCAGGGGCCCCCACCCAGTGGTGGCCCGTCCCTGCGCAGCCCGACCCCCCCCCCCCCCCATCTCCATGCAGGGTGCCAGATGCATGGATTTAAATGTTTGTTTGTTTTTTGAAAGCACATGAGTAGAACTTTGAGGCTTTAATTGGTTCAAAAAAGGGTGGGCTTGGGGCGCAGAGCACTGCGCCCTGAGCCCACCCAGTTGTGTGACAATAGCAAATTAATATTTGCTATTGTCTTCCTGATTCTCCTCCTGGCCAATCAGGAAGCGGGTCCTGAGACCTGATTGGCCAGGTATCTTAGGACTCCACCAATCGGGTCTCAGGACCCACTTCCTGTTTGGCCAGAAGGAGAAGCAACGTCTGCACAGTCAGGATGAGAAGCCCAGCTCTTCCCTCGGCTGGAGTGAGGGAAGCATCCCTACTGCTTGTCCTCGAACCTTGTCATCTCCTAAGGTAAGGCAGCCTTCCTGTCCGTCTTCCACAGAGGGGGGGGGGGGGGCGGTGGTGCGAGTAAGGAGGGGAGGTTTGTTTGCCAGTCCCCCAAAAATATTGAACACCAGCCAACACTGCCTCCACCTGTAAAACCATTCCTGTTTTTGAGGTTGTCGTATTGTTGCCCATCTAGTGTCCCTGTTAATTTCATTAACATCAGAGCAGCTAAAACTGATTAACAACCCCCTCTGCTACTTAACTGACCAGATCAATATCCCAGGAGTTTAAAGCGTAACTCCACGTTTGTTGAGGGAAAAAAACATTCCCCCCTGCCTGGGTGATCTACGTACATTGGAAGGATAACAAACTTTGTTGCAGATTCCTACTTTTTGTTATTCTGAAGAAATCCATGTGTGTTTGTCAGTGCCTCTGTGCTAAGTGGGTCTAAAGAGAGCGGTTTCATAATTATCAGTCAGCTGTGGTAGCTGCAGGGCACTAATGAGGAAAATTGCAGGGCCTGCATCCCTTTAGACATGATTTCCTATTGGGAGTATCTCACCAAAACTGGACATTTATGTTCCAGGGGATGCCAGAAATCTTAGGCAGACATCTGGGAAAATCAGTGAGCCAATCGCACAAGCAGGAAATTATGTTTCTAGGGAGTGGTCAGTACACATTCTGTGTACAGAACAAATCCAGGTAGTCATATTACATTGCATTTCACAGAAAATTACAGCTCTGCGGGTTGAAAAGGAAAGGTAATTTTTAATAACATTCAATTACAATATGACTTGTGTCGTAATTGTATACGCTATTTTATTTTTTCTTTATTTGCTATTTTTTTTTCCCCCACGAGAGTGGAGTTACCCTTTAGTTGACTTGATGCTATACTCTGTTCCTTTAATTTTTTTGAGCAGTGCGTGTATGTGGGTTTATATATGTATGTATGTATATATTTATGTGTGTCATGAAGATGTATATGTGTGTGTGTGTGTGTATGTATATATATATATATATATATATATATATATATATATATATATATGTGTGTATATTATACACACTATCTTTTCATGTGACAACCACTGAAGAAATCAAAATGGTGACTATAAATGAGTGTGAACTGGTTGTCTGTAGATAATCCACCACCATAAGGAAAGAGGCTTACCAGACAGGTTGAACCCTCTGCTGATGCCACTGCGTTGCTTTGATTTTATCCAAACGCTTTTAATGTCTTCTCAAATGTGAGTAACCATTTTAGCATTTTCAATAAATGTTTTACATCTAAACGGAATCACACTATGTGGCCCAATTTTTTCTCCTTTTGCTATATGTCACACCGAGAGGAACTGCTCACGAATTCCGGTTGCTATTCATATGGTGGATACTCACTGATGTCACGGAAGTCATGGTTGCTGTACCTCCTTGGGTGTGTTACACCAAAAGCTTGGTTGACTCATCAGGCATACGCCTTGTTGGGTTCAACCTGTCTGGTAAGCCTCTTTCCTTATGGTGGTGAATTATCTACAGACAACCAGTTCACACTCATTTATAGTCACCATTTTGATGTCATACATGGACTATATGCACTTTATATACACTATGACTGTTGATCTACACTTCAACAATATTGTGGTTTAATAATTGTATTGCATTTGCACTTATATATACCCCAATTTCCCAATGGGATATCTTCACTGTTTTTTTCATTGCATTAGCGCTGCACTATACTATCTTATTTGGTTTACTTTTTCACAGACTATCTGATGTGCTGGCAGCTATTATTTTTTGGGCTCATGCTCTGCTTCAGGATGTCACAGTACATGTTGGCATTCATGGTTCCCTCAATGAACTGTAGCTCCCCAGTGCCGGCATCACTCGTGCAGCCCCAGACCATGACACCCCCACCACCATGCTTGACTGTAGGCAAGACACACTTGTCTTTGTACTCCTCACCTGGTTGCCGCCACACACGCTTGACACCATCTGAACCAAATAAGTTTATCTTGGTCTCATCAGACCACAATACATGGTTCCAGTAATCATGTCCTTAGTCTGCTTGTCTTCAGCAAACTGTTTATGGGCTTTCTTGTGCATCATCTTTAGAATAGGCTTCCTTCTGGGACAACAGCCATGTAGATCCATTTGATGTAGTGTGCGGCGTTTGGTCTGAGCACTGACAGGCTGACCTCCCACCCCTTCAACCTCTGCAGCAATGCTGGCAGCACTCATACTTCTATTTCCCAAAGACAACCTCTGGATATGACGCTGAGCATGTGCACTCAACTTCTTTGGCTGACCATGGAGAGACCTTTTCTGAGTGGAACCTGTCCTGTTAAACCACTGTAAGGTCTTGGCTACAGTGCTGCAGTTCAGTTTCAGGGTCTTGGCAATCTTCCTTTAGCCTAGGCCATCTTTATGTAGAACAACATATTTTTTTTCAGATCCTCAGAGAGTTCTTTGCCATGAGGTGCCATGTTGAACTTCCAGTGACCAGAGAGTTCTTTGCCATGAGGTGCCATGTTGAACTTCCAGTGACCAGTATGAGAGAGGGGGAGCAATAACACAAAATTTAACACACCTGCTCCCCATTCACACCTGAGACCTTGTAACACTAACAAGTCACATGACACCGGGAAGGGAAAATGGCTAATTGCGCCCAATTTGAACATTTTCACTTAGGGGTGTACTCACTTTTGTTGCCAGCGGTTTAGACATTAATGGCTGTGTGTTGAGTTATTTTGAGGGGACAGCAATTTACACTGTTTACACTGTTATACAAGCTGTACACTCACTACTCTACATTGTAGCAAAGTGTCATTTCTTCAGTGTTGTCACATGAAAAGATATAATAAAATATTTACAAAAATGTGAGGGGTGTACTCACTTTTGTGAGATACTGTACATAAACACTATCTTTTCATGTGACAACACTGAAGAAATTACACTTTGCTCTAATGTAAATTAGTGAGTGTACAGCTTGTATAACAGTGTAAATTTGCTGTCCCCTCAAAATAACTCATCACACAGCAATTAAATGTTTAAACCGCTGGCAACAAAAGTAAGTACCCCCTAAGTGAAAATGTCCAAATTGGACCCAATTAGCCATTTTCCCTCCCCGGTGTCATGTGACTCATTAGTGTTACAAGGGCTCAGGTTTGCATGGGGAGCAGGTGTGTTTAAATTTGGTGTTATCGCGCTCTCTCTGATACTGGTCACTGGAGGTTCAACATGGCACCCCATGGCAAAGAACTCTCTGAGGATCTGAAAAAAAGAATTGTTGCTCTACATAAAGATAGCCTAGGCTATAAGAAGATTGCCAAGACCCTGAAGCTGAGATGCAGCATGGTGGCCAAGACCATACAGCGGTTTAACAGTACAGATTCCACTCAGAACTAGCCTCGCCATGGTCGACCAAAGAAGTTTAGTACACGTGCTTAGCGTGGGACCTTGTCCTTCACTACATAAAGTCTGCAGCATGGGAAGTGAGTTTATGATTTTTCGCTGCCATTTTTCCTTTTTTCCTTTAGTGATCTATACCTAGCAGGTACTTCTTCTATATATTATGGCCATTATAACTATGGACAGTTTTAGCCATATACACCTGAGTACCATTAGTTTTTGACATTTTTTTAGCTATCGGGTAAAGAAGCCCATAATTACATACTTTGACAAGGTGGTATTTTGGAGTTCTGTCTACTGAAACTCATGTACACTTGCACAGTTTCTCTATATTAGTACAAACGATGCCCCAAGGTGTGTACTTGTACCTGGACCATCATGTCTTTATTTTTTGTGCCCCCTATTGTTTCTTTATGCTTCTTGCTGCTATCTTCCCTTGCAGCGGGTTAAGTGAGACTACGGCTTCTCATCACACACCTGTAGCGTGTGACATGGGACCGTGTTCTGTTGCTGCATACTGCATTCTTCGTAAAAAGTAGTTGTTCTCCAGTGGCTTTGTTGGTTTCATTGTATCCCTTTGCAGCATGTGCAGCGAGACCATCTTTTTCACTGCGCGCAGTCTGCAGCATGGGAAGTGAGACTACAGTTCCTCACTGTATTTTACAACTCACATTTGTTTTGTCACTATTTCTCCTTAAATTTAGCTAGGGTCCTTCTTTCCTTACCTTCACAGTATCTTATGCTCTTTTTCGTATGCTGGTTTTGTAGTTTTTTTTCATTCTTTTTTCGATAAAGTAGTACACATACATATAGATTTGCCAATTTACAAATACCATTGCATTTGATTTGTTACGTTTTTCCATTTGCATCCATATTTGTGAGGGTAATTTTGGAATGTTCACAACATTCCAACAGACATTTTTATTGCAACATTATTTTGTTTTATTATAGTTGTAAATATTTTCACTGTTTATACGTCTGTTTAATCACTTGTATTTTCACTATTGTTTTAAGTTTGGTGCAGCTATAAGTAATAATTTAACTCATTTATAATCTATGTGTTCTCTATACATTTGTATGGGAATTCACATTTTAACTTGCAAAATATATGGTCTTTTTGTCACTGTTCACCATTATTTCAATGTCAATCTTATGTTCATGAACACACTCTGTAAGGGAAGCACATCAAGATGGAACTTAAAAGCATTTTTATTATTTTTGATAGCCTCATTGAGTCCAAATTTGAAACTGCTTTTTGTTCTTCCCCTTCAGGTGTGTTCTACATTGGTGTTCCCAAGAACTGATCATGTGGGAGGAGTTTCCTCCTAAGACTACACCAATTAATTGGTTAATTGTCTTTTTCTAGTTCCCATATATACACACAATCAGATTCTGTTCATTTAGCTATGAGTAAGTACCATGGTCTGGTGTGAAATGTGTTAGCTGCTTGTCCTTGTCCCTTTTGTATATGACGTTACTGTATTGGATTTTATTGCAACAATAAAGATGCCTTCAGAGGTATGTGGCCGTCCAGGATTTCTTTTCTTCTTCCAAGTTCATGCAGAGCCAGCACCTGCGAGCTCATCATAGGGTGGGTGTCTCCCAAAAGGTCTGAAGCTTCTTGGAGCGGCAATCCTTTTTCCTGCACATGCTTAGCGTCATATCCAGAGGTTGTCTTTGGGAAATGGACATGTTAGTGTTGCCAGCACTGCTGCAGAGGTTGAAGGGGTGGGGGGTAATCCTGTCAGTGCTCAGACCATACGTCTCACACTGCATCAAATGTGTCTGCATGGCTGACATCCCAGAAGGAAGCCTCTTCTAAAGACGATGCACAAGAGAGCCCGCTAACAGCAGTGCCATCTTAAGAGCATTATAGGCCCCCGGGCAATACAGTGTACTGGGGCCCTGTCTACACAATAACGCACAGGAATAAAAATGCAAATTATCAATAAGGCTATATTTATTGGTACTTCCAACAAAATCTGTAAAAAACATTAACACAACGTTTGGACAATATAACACGAGCTTGAAAAGCAAGAAATTGAAAAACAAGAAATTACAGATTGAAATGGGACAGTACAAAAGCACTAATTACTCAAACTAGTGGCAACTCTAACATTGATATATAAGGGGGACACATAAGATATTACAGTCAAAACTTGGGGGGGGGGGGCCCGGGTACTAATAACTTTCACCACTAAATCATACAACTAAAAAAAACGAAATAAATATATACAGGGGGTCCCCGGGTTACAAACAAGATAGGGACTTTAGGTTTGTTCTTAAGTTGAATCTGTTTGTAAGTCGGAACAGGTAAATTTTTTAAGTGTAGCTCCAGCCAAAAAATCTATTTTTAAGTTTTGTAGATAGCATAGGGAAGGGTTATCACCCCTGTAACATTTGTTTTGCTGTCTGTGCCCCTGTTCAGAACATTTCACCTCACTTTCTGTCCCAATGACAATTGGATTTTGAAAATTTGGGGTTATTAGGGAAATAAGGATAGGTGATAAAGCATCAGTGGAGACACCTTTTTCCCATATTAACTCTTACAAGAGTGAATTTCCCTTCCTAGGGGTAGATTTCCTCTCACTTCCTGTTGTCTCCCTCCGTTTGTAAGTAGGAGTCGTTTGTAAGTCGGATGTTTGTAAGTAGGGGACCCCCTGTATAAATGTACACGCTCACACTCTGGTGCTGGCTGGTGGGTATTAATGCTGGCGTGTGTACTGCTGCCTGGCTCCTCTGAGACGTGGAAGTGTGACAGGAAGCATGCGGCTGCAGTAGAGAGCAGAGCTGATGCTTCCTGTATCTGTCACAGGCGGTGTACATTTCATATCACTCCGCCTGTGAAGAGCCAGAACTACACAGAAAGCATCGGCTCCGTTCTTCACAGTGATAGCTGACTCACACTGCCCGCCGCTGCGTCGCTGACTGATATTGGGACTGGGACTGGTATATAGGGACTAATGATCCATACCTCCCAAGTTTTGAAATTGAAAAAATAAGAATAAAAAGCTTCCATTACAAATGATTTTGCATAAACTATGGAAGTGTGCATTACACAAGGTGTGGAAGGATTCATGCGTTATGTACAGAGTTCAGGGCTCAGGAGAGTGCTAGATACAGAGAGTGCAGGGTATTGGCGTGTGTTATGTACAGAGTGCAGGAGAGTGTTAGGCACAGTGCATGGTTCTGAAGTGTGTTTCGTACAGAGTGCAAGGGTTCAAGAGCGCTAGGTACAGAGTGCAGTCATCCATCCACATCTCACTATTACCCTTCTCCTCAACTATAACCTCTGAACCCCCCCCTCCCTACACACACACATATAACACACACCACACATAACACACACATACCACACACCACACATACCACACACACACACACACACACACATACATACATACCACACACACACACACACATACATACCACACACACACACACACACCACACACTTTTGTAAAAGTAGCACCTTTCTGTAGAGGTCTTCTATCCAGTGCAGCCACAGCTTCCTTCTCCTTTCAGTGCACTGAGTATTTTCGGGCTCCTGTACTCCTGGAGCAGGAAGGAGATAAGGATTAAGGGGCAGCTCAACCCCCTCCTCCCTCCTCGAACACATTGCAGTCAGCCTTTCACTTGACTCTAATGCAGAGCAGAGAAGCTGTTGAAGGAGCCGAGCTGTTACTTTCACTTTCAACTACAGAAGCCAGGCTTCTGTGTTTAAGTGAAAGTGGGTAGCTGCCTGTGAGTGCAGGGCTAATGGAGGGTGAAAAAACCCTGGGGGTAGAGGAATAGACAGCTGATCCTGACCCTCTGCAACTCTGTCCTGGCCAGCAATGTATGAATGCCGGTGTCTGTCACCGGCTCTTTCACTATGCACTGATTTGACAGAGGGGCGGATCTGAGTAGCAGTCCCAGCCCTACCCAACATCACACTCTCATTTTGACAGGTGAAGTCTCTCATTGGGGCTGCACAGTGCACATCCAGCTAACTTGCTAGCCAATCCCTGGCTGTACTGGATGTGCACACTGCTGTAGGTCAATCCAGGACTGTTGGGAGGTATGATTGATGCTTGGCTGGGGTCGCTGGGCAGGTGGGGCCCCCAGGCAAGTGTGGCCCCCGGGCAACTGCCCAGCGTGCCCATGCGAAAAGACGGCCCTGGCTAACAGTTTGCTGAAGACAAGCAGACTAAGGACATGGATTACTGGAACCATGTCCTGTGGTCTGATGAGACCAAGTTAACCTTTTTTGGTTCAGATGGTGTCAAGCGTGTGTATCAAGATCAGGCGTCAGGCTTGAAGACCAGTTGCTATAGTCGTTACAGGACTACCACCGACCAGCAAGATAGGTACACAGGTAGTCACCCTGGCAGATGACACAGGCTCACCTGAGGTGCGGAGTCTAGGTACTAACCGGTGTTCACCAGAGCTCCTGATGGTGGAGACGGATTAAGCTGCATGTTAGTACCAGGTCGCGGTCCTCATGTTTGCCCCACGAGGGTGTGAGCAAGCCGGGGTCCAGTAGCGGATGAGCAGATAAGGAACAAACAGCATCGTGTACTATCATGTACATGAGTCCAAAAACCGTTCTTGTACACAAGGTTAATATCCATAGGCGGATGATTGAGAAGAGGGTCATTTTCATACCTCTCCTTTAGGAGACTCAAGAATGTCTTGAAACCCGTGGCTCCTATGAAGTTCTTTTGAGGCAGGATAGTACATTCAGGGTTGCCTTCCTGGCATGGTTCAGTCAACATCCTTGATAATGCATCGGCCTTACCATTCCTTGACCCAGGTTGATACGAGATGATCAAATAAAAATGGAAAAGAACAATGACCAACGTGCTTGTCTAGAAGACTTCCTTTTGGCAGAACAAATGAATTCTAGATTTTTATGATCACTGAGAACAGTTACTGGATGCTTAGCCTCTTCCAGCATATGCCTCCATTCAGAAAAGGCTTCCTTAATTGCCAGTAACTCCTTATTCCCGATGCTATAATTTGTTTTGGCTGATGACATTAAGCGAGAGAAATACGCACAAGAATGAAGCTGCATCTTTTCTCCTTTTCGCTGAGAAAGGATAGCTCCCACAGCAGAGTCTGAGGCATTCACTTCCACTATAAAAGGAACTTCAGGATCGGGATGTACCAATATTGGTGCAGAAGTGAAGAGTCTTTAGCTTAATAAAAGCAGTATGTGCCTCAGCTGACCACACAAAGGGCATCCCTTTCTTTGTCAGCTGTGTAATTGGTGCTATCACTTTAGAGAAGTTTATGAATTTTCTGTAGAAGTTGGCAAAACCAACAAATCCGTTGGATCTCTTTAACATTTCTAGGGGTGGGCCAATCCACCACTGCTTTGATCTTCTCAGGATCCATACCTACTCCTTTAGGAGAAATAATATATCCCAAGTACTGCATCTGGGTTCGTTCAAACTCACGTTTCTCCAATTTAATATAACATTGGTTCTTCCATAGCCTTTCAGAGACGGTGCAAACATGTTTGCAATGTTACAGGTTATTAGAAAAGATGAGAATATCATCCAGGATAAGCAATCACAAACTGGTGCAATAGGTTTCGAAAAGCATCATTGATGAAGTGTTGGAAAGTGGCAGGAGCATTGAAGAGGCCAAAAAGCATAACCAGGGACTCAAGATGGCCATATCTGGTTCTAAAGGCGGTTTTTCATTTGTCTCCTTGACACATGCGGATGAGGTTATATGCCCCCCGTAAGTCAAGTTTTGTAAAGACTTTGGCAGAGCGGAGTCTTTCCAACATTTCAGAGATTAAAGGAAGTGGATAGCATTTTTTAATAGTGATTTTGTTCAGGTCCCGGTAGTCAATGCATGGTTGCAAGGTGGAATCTTTCTTTACAACAAAGAAAAGGGCTGCCCCTACAGGAGACGTTGAGGGTCTAATGAAGCCCTTTTCTAAATTCTCATCAATTCATTCCCTGAGAACCTGTAATTCAGGTTCTAAAAGATTGAAAAGGCGACCAAAAGGTATTTCAGCACCTGGGAGCAGTTAAATGGGACAATTATATGGGCGATGAGAAGGTAACTGATCGGCATTCTTTTTATCACAGACATCCCGGAACTCATGATATTGTGGAGGCAGGTTGTCATATGTCTGCGTAGTAACAACATCCACCTGTGATTGTTTGACAAGGTTCTCTACAGAATTCCTCGCAATCGGGGGGATGTAAAGTTTATAATCCGTGCTTCCCAGTTGATGGGTGGAAAACCAAGGAATGCCCAGGATGACAGGAAATTTGGGTGACGTAATCAGCTGAAAACTTACGGTCTCATGGTTGGCCTCAAATTGCAGTACCAAAGGGACTGTTTCACGGGTAACAGGTCCTGAAGTTAAGGGTGAACCATCGACCGTCTCCATATCGATAGGAGCAGACTTATTTCTTGTTTGCATATTATTATTGTGGACAAATTCTATGTCCATAAAGTTCCCCCCAGTCAGAGTCGAGCATAGCAGAGCAAGGAATTTTAACACCATCAGAGTTGAGTTTAATAGGGATGATAAAATGAGATACGGAATTGACTTTATTCTTTTCATGAATCAATAGGGAGATCGACTGGGTAATACAGTTTATTTGTTCAGGCATGATCACATCAGTCGCCGCAATTGTTCTTCTAACCTTGTTAGGACAGTTAACTGCGTAATGCCCAAAGTCCCCACAATATTTACACAGGTTTTCTGAACGTCTTCTCTCTTTCTCCTAAGTAGAAATGTCTTTTAATTGCATCAACCTGCATAGGTTCAGCTGTGTCAGAATTTGGAGAAACTCTCAGATCCTTCTGAACATATTGACTAGCAGAGAAACGCATGCCACCATTACTTCCAAACATTCCCAGTATCTCCTTTCTCCTTTCTGTAAGTCTTTGATCAATTCGGATACATAGTTGGATGAAGGCCCCAAGATCATTAGGAGTCTCCACTCTGGCAAGCTCATATTTTACCTGTTCAGGAAGGCCTCGGCGGTACAGACATTTTTGCGCTGCTGGGTTCCAAGTGGTATCTGTGATCCAACGTCTGAATTCAGCTGTGTACTCAGCAACAGAACGTTTACCCTGCCGTAAACTATGCAACTTTGCTTCAGCAGTAGCACAGCAGTTGGAATCATCAAAAACCTGATTCATCGCGCCTCAAAAGTCTGAAACTTTTTCAGCTTGGCACTGCCTTGTTCTACATAAGGGGAGGCCCAGGCTAGAGCTTCCCCAGTCAGGAGGTTGATAACAAACATTACCTTGTTGTTCTGTTTTACAGAAGTGAATGCAGCCAGTCACATTTGGAAAAATATGCGACACTGGTTAAGAAAACCTCTGTAATGGCGGTGATCTCCATTAAACTTGGGTGGGCAAGGCATATGTGCATTAGCATCATCTCGGGAATGTAGGTCCAGCAATTGTTTTTGCAGAGCACGGAGCTCTTCATGTTACTCTTTCACCACACTTTCCAGTCCGGCAAATTTTCCTTGGTAGGTGACACCAAACTCTTGCAGCTCCACAATTTGCTGCCTGAAAAGAGCCACAGCATTTGCTATAGCGGTCCCCATGTTTTAGGCCAGGTTATTCTGTCACGATCAGGCGTCAGGCTTGAAGACCAGTTGCTATAACAGTTGCAGGACTACCATCGGCCAACAGGATAGGTACACAGGCAGTCACCCTGGCAGATGACACAGGCTCATCTGAGGTGCAGAGTCTAAGTACTAACCGGTGTTCACCAGAGCTCCTGATGGTGGAGATGGATTTAGCTGCGTGTTAGTACCAGGTCGTGGTCCTCAGGTTTGCCCCACAAGGGTGTGAGCAAGCCGGGGTCCAGTAGCAGATGAGCAGATAAGGATCAAGCAGCAGCATGGTCAGTAAACAAGCCAAAAGGTCGTTAACGAGTAGTTGTAGGTTGGGATCAGGCAACAAGTAGTCGAGGAACAAGCCAGGGGTCGATCACGAGTAGTAGCAAAATACAGACGGCAGCAGAGAAGACAAGAGCAAGGCACTGGCTGAGAAAGCACAATAACCTGCCAAAGAGGAAGTGCTGAGACAAGGCTTAGATAGGAAGTTCATGGGAGGAGCAAGGAGTTCAAGGTTCAACAGCAATCAAGACACAAGGCAGGGTTGTCCAATGGATCAGGTAGGATTGTCCAACAGTTCAGGCAGGGAGCTGTCCAGCATCCCAGATAGCTTGGTGGAAAGAGACAACACCGGACACTGAAGAGGTCCCAGGTTCGAGCCCAGGTCCTGAAAGTGTATAGCGGCAACCAGGTGAGGAGTACAACATGTACTGTGACATACTGAAGCAGAGCATGATCCCCTCCCTGCTAAAGAAGCTGAGGGTAAAGGTGATTGACTGGCTAAGCATGTCTCCAGACCTAAACACTATTGACCATCTGTGGGGAGGAGGTGGAGGTGAAGGAGCGCATCCACCAGCTCTGTGATGTTGTCATTGGCACAGTGGCAACCTGTGAAGCTCTGGTGAACTCCATGCCCAAGAGGGTTAAGGCAGTGCTGGAAAATAATGGTGGCCACACAAAATATTGACAATTTTAACATTTTCACTTAGGGGTGTACTCACTTTTGTTGCCAGTGGTTTACACTGTCAACATTAATGGCTGTGGGTTGAATTATTTTGAGGGGACAGCAAATTTACACTGTTATGCAAGCTGTACACTCACTACTTTACATTGTTGCAAAGTGTCATTTCTTCAGTGTTGTCACATGAAAAGATATAATAAAATATTTACAAAAATGTGAGGGGTATGTGTGTGTGTGTGTGTGCGCGCGCGCCTCTCTTCTCTTTTATACTCTGTAGCTCCTGCTGGATTTTGCTTCTAATCCCCTTGTGGAGGCTGCCAATTCGCTTTGATATACAAGTGCTTTGGATTACAAGCATGTTTCCAGAACTAATTTTGCTCGCAATCCAAGGCTTTACTGTATGTGTGTGTGTGTGTGTGTGTAAAATATATATATATTTTTTGTGGGGGGTACAGCGCCAAACAATATCTTTCAAAATATCTCTGCCTGGATAATGAGCACTGCTCAGCTATCTTCCATAACTGTGGTTAGCAGCAGTTGCTGCTACTAAGAAAAGTTGCACTGCAGGTGTTTTGCTGTATACAAGAAGCTTCCAGCTCATGATTTCAATACTCTGCTAATAGGTTATGGGTCCCAGCGCACCCAGGCACCCAGCAGCACCCAGAGGCACTGGAAAGAATACTCAGTGGATACTCAGTGAGTACAGCAAGTCAGTGAATACTATACACAAGCTACTGAAACATGGTGAACTTTGCCAATTACCAGCTATGGAAGTATAAACTTTCGCACCAAGGATGACTTGTGGCAAGTGCTGAATACAGACAGACCCACAAACGGAGAGACTGAGGACTGGTATAGGAAGGACAGACAGGCAAAAGCAATTATAACCTTACTAGTGGAAGATGACCAGCTTATCCACATAAGAACAGAGAAAACGGCCAAAGGTATGTGGACTTCATTACAAAAGCTGCATGAGCATTCAAGCATTCAAGCAGGAGCTGACACTGGAATATGTCAAAGGGAATTCAATTGATGAATATGACAGAAGGAAAGATCCATCCACAAAAGAGAGAGTCAAAGCAATCTCAAAGGAAGCTGTAGACACATCATGGAGTGGCACATTTTAAAGTAATAAGAAAACAGTGCTAAAATAAATAAAAGTTCAAATGCAGAAGTGTAAGTACCAAAATAAAGTGTCCATAATCGTGCAAATAACATCCATGCAGGTGAAACCGTGAGAGACCACCACTTGAATCACTAGCAGCTCACCTCCCAACGTGGACCCCTGAGAATAGGGTCACAAACGCTTTACCCAAAGGGGTATCAATGCTGATGAAAACACTGGGCGATACCGACAAGGATAGATCCCTCTCACAGCACTCCAGTCAAAAGGCACAAGATTTCCGGTACCACAAGTTTAACATGTAAGAAGAACTATACATAGTGCTCTCTGCGAGATGGATGTTTATTTAATAAAAAGAATAGCACTTACAAGCATGGCACTGAGACCCATTGCCTGGTATTTGAGCGTGTACAAAAAAACAACAGTGGCCGCGGGTGACGTCACACAACTTCCATCCGAACATACACATTACGTCCCAGGGGGCGGGACTTCGTAAGCGCATAAGGAAATGACGCTCAGCACCCACATTAAATAATGTAGTCAGGTAACCATGATGATCCAAAGCCCCATCACAAGATGCAATACCTGGGCGGAGACTCATACTCACCCGGAAACATCCAAGGAGTGTCCACAGTCACCTGAATAGAGCACATATTCACGGCAAAAAAGCCTGGCAGGATAATTATCCCATTTAATCATAAGGATTTAGTAAACAGAATATAAATAACAAATTAAATATTATGTAAATAAAGTTTAAAAACAGGTCAGCAAGGTGGGACTTTGTATGAGGTGCGAGGTGTGTGGATCTCCTGGATAGTATGTTATCTCCTGGGGTGCATGCCTCATATAAAGTCCCGCCTGTTTTGTCTTTTTGTTCAAATTATTGGGGATGGAGGCGCTTGGCTCTACACACCTCGCGCCTCATACAAAGTCCCCTCTTTGCTGCTCTGTTTTTAAACTTTATTCACTTAAAAGGGATGGAAGCATGCACCCTTACCTATCTATATTATTCTAATGTTGGTACTCTCCATTGTTACTACAAACTCAGGTGTCTAAAAGACAAAACAGGTGGGACTTTATATGAGGCATGCACCCCAGGAGATAACACGATAACGATGAATATGGCAGGTACCCAAAATAACATAATAGAACCAAAAAGTTGCATAGAAGCATCACATGGCATCAATTGGCATTAAATGATTTAATTGTATATAAAATATGACAGAAGTAAAAATATAATTCATACTGTAAATACTATAAAAACCTGAATTCATTGGACTCTCCAATGAACCCAGTGTGTTACCCAGTGTGTGCTTGACTATTTTGCCTATTTGTATTGTACTGGGCTATGATATGAGCTGGGTTGGCCACTCCGGCCGTCTTGCTCAGTCCCGGGAGCTGCGATGCGCTCCTGGTGTCCTCCCTTCCCCCTCCTCCTCTTTAGTGACGCAGAGGATCGGACGTACGTCCAATTGCGCATTGACTTCACGCTTCCAGCGCACGCTGCATCACTTTCTGTGCCGACGGCGCGCCGACGCTGCTGATTCAATATGGCGTCCCCCACGAGGAGATTGCCATTGGATGCCGAGCAGCTGATGCTGTTCAGCTGTTTGGCGCCACCGCCTCCCATTGGCTGCCAGTGTGTCATTGGTGGACACCCACGACCACATTGGAGTCTTAATACTCCCTCCAGCTCATTCCCAGCCCCACACGGTTGTCACCTCCATGGCCTCTGTGCACTTTCGGACCTTCATTGCCTACACTCCTCTTCCAGGTAACCTTTTTGGTTTTCCCCACACACTTTTTCTCTCCTTTTTTTCTTTTTTGTGCCACATCATCCTCTCTACTACCTTGCACCGATCCTATATTCTGTTTCACTTCCCTGCCACTGACTGGTATCTGCACCAGTACAATTTTCTTACTAGTCACCCATTATATATTTCCACGGTCTATTTTTTTATATTTTTACCATATATCCCCTCCTCTCATAGATGGCTACCACCTGGATCACATCAATTTTGAAACTAATGGGGGTACATCCCTTGGGACTAGTGTCTGTTACTGGATTTCCATCGTTGTATATCTGGGTCAGTCCACCTCAGCTCCCGGGGGCTGATGTTTCTTTGGTCGGCCTCCAGCCCGCCATGCCTATGCCCAAACTCATAGGATTATTTGTAAGTAGTTCTGGGAAATCGGGTTCTATCCCTCCCCCGTCCCCCCCCCCCCCTCCTCTCCCTCTATATAGACCTACTATATAATTTCTTTCAACATATGTTTTTAATATTTATAGACACCTACTTCATACCTGCTCCTGAAGAGTGGCAGTCGCCACGAAACGTGGCGAGCCAATAGATGCCCTTTTCTTCTATACTATATTATCACCATTTACTACCTTATACACCAACTGGACTGTACCAACTAATTACGACTATAACTATTTATCATGGAGACACACTTCAGTGAATATGGTTATCTACAGTGTTTACAGTATGAACCAATTATGTTACTCTACTATGGGATTGTGAGCCAATAGTTGCCCCCTTATGTTTACAATTGCATATTGCATCCTTACCTTACATATCAATTGGATGTTATCAATTAACCGAGGATACAATTATCTATCATAGAGACTTGCCTTTAATGAATTTGTTTTCTATAGTATTTACAGTATGAACTAATCATGTTGTTAGTTGTATTTCTGTTATATTATTTATACAATTGGAGACTGGTCTCCAATGAATTTGGGTTTTTATAGTATTTACAGTATGAATTATGATATTATTTTTACTTCTGTCATATTTTATATACAATTAAATCATTTAATGCCAATTGATGCCATGTGATGCTTCTATGCAACGTTTTTGGTTCTATTATATTATTTTGGGTACCTGCCATATTCATAGTTATCGTGTTATCTCCTGGGGTGCATGCCTCATATAAAGTCCCACCTGTTTTAAATATTATGTAACTTCACTCCACGGTCATCCACAATAACCAATTAGAATCAACAATGTACATGATAAAAGTATATACAATAAAATTAGTAAAATTCCAATAATAGAATCTTTTAACGATTAGATCTAAAACAATTGCTATTAAAATCAACATTCAAGCATACAGGTAGTAAAACCTTTGTCTCCTGTATCCAGTATGATTCCCTGCAGCTAAGTTGACAAATAAAATCCCCCCCCTCCAATGTTTGCTCACCCTCTCTATACCCCAAAATCTCAAACCCAGCGGGTTTTGATTATGGTGCATTTTAAAATGGCTAGAGACATTATGGGTTTTAAGACCTTTTTAAGGTTGTTTACATGCTCTCCCAGGCGGACATGCAATTGTCTAGAAGTCCTACCAATATACTGCAAACCGCAATCGCATTTGAGCATGTAAACACCAACTGTGCTACATGTGATAAATTGCTTAATAGGATACTTTTTATCAGTCACTGCAGCTACAAATTCCTTTCATTTTTTCAAATTGACCTTTGAGTGTCTGCAGGCTGTACAATGCTCACAGGCATAAAAGCCATTAAGAAATGAAAATAACCTATTTTCAGATTGAACCGGGGGATTAACGATCGTGGAACGAAGGAGCTTTTCTATATATAAATTGAGGATGTTCTGGTAACACCGGGCCCAACACATTGTCCTGTTTGAGTATTGACCAGTTCTTTAAAAAAATAAAAATAAAATGTCTTATATTGGACATTTATAGTCCAATATCATTTTGAAATTGTGTTTATAAATTTTTGGGGCCCTAATTTGATTAGTTACTAATGTCTGTTTATCCAGACTCCTTACTCTTTCTATCTTTCCCTCAAGGATGTCAACATCATACCCCTTTTGTTGGAATCTAGAGGACAAAACCTTCGACTGAGATAAAAAGTCCTCCTCACGTGTACAATTGTGTCTTAATCGAATGAATTGTCCCCTTGGTATATTACATAATGACAGATGATGGTGACAACTCTTTAACGGGGTGTAAGCATTCCAATCCCTTGGTTTAAAATGATTACACATCCTGAATTGAGCATTATCCTTTGTAATCTCCAGGTCCAAAAAGACCATCCTTTCTGTGCTAATATTCCATGTTAGAGTAATTTTTTTTTAATTTTCATTCAATGTCTGAATGAACAAATCTAAATTGGCCCTGTCTACCTCCCAGATCATAATGAGAACATTGCTAAACATTCTATAGCAGACAAGTTCAGGGGGGCAATTTCTGAACAACTTCCTCCTCCCAGTTGGCCATAAACAAATTGGCCACACTGGGAGCAAAATGAGCCCCCATCGCCACCACTCTACTGCTCTCATTAACACTTTAGACCTGAGCAGGAGCTGACACTGGAATTTGTCAAAGGGAAATTAATTGATGGGTATGACAGAAGGAGAGATCCATCCAAAAAGGAAACTGTAGACACATCATGAAGTGGCACCTTTTAAAGTAACACAGAGCGACAAGCCATGCGGCTGGTGCATAGACTCAGGAGCAACAAGCCATGACTAGTGATGAGACCTTCTTCACAAACATTGATTACTGTGCAAAAGACAACGTTTTCCTAGAAAACGGGAAAAGCATCACTGCCAAAGGTAAAGGCCAGGGCTTCCTCAACTGCATTACACCACAAGGCAAGCAGAGTATCCTTGTAAAGAAAGTGCTGTATGTTCAGGAACTAGAAGGCAGCCTTCTATCAGTGAAAAGTCTTGCAAACAATGGTCTCATAGTTAAGTTCCAGGGTGATGAATGCACAATTCACAATAATAAGCAATGCCTCGCAAAAGGAAAACTGGATGATCACCTATACAGGCTCATCACCACAGACCAGCAAGCCAATGTAGTCTCTAATGATCTACACAGCAAATGTATTCACTTATGGCACAGGCGGTTGGGGCACAGAAGTTCAGAAGCTATACAGGATATTATAAAGAGAGGCTTATCAGAAGATTTGACAATAGCGCTTTGCAAAGTGCTCATGAAATGCAAGTGCTGCATTGAAGCAAAAACCATACAGGCTCCCCTTCCACAGGCATCTCAAAGAAAAACCACCCACCCCCTGAAGCTCATACACATTGAGGTATGCGGTCCAATGAAAAATCCCACGTCAGGTGGGAACAGATATCTACTGACTTTCATTGATGATTATTCCAGGTACACAACTACTTATGAGAAACTTCAAGAGTTTGTTGCCATGTCTAGCAACAAATTCCAATGCAAACCAGGAATAATACGCACTAACAATGGTGGAGAATACATAAGCAAAGAAGTGGCCTCATACCTGAAGAGACAAGGTACAAAAATACACCAGACAACTGCCCCATACACTCTTGAACAAAACAGTGTAGCCAGATGCGTGTTGCCGGATGCCAACCTACCTCACAAGTACTGAGTCATGACTGTAACCTATCTATGAAACGGACTACCCTCAAGAGCCAATAAAAGTACTCCGTTTGAAATGTGGCATGGATCAAAGCCTAGCATAGGGCACATTAGAGTGTTTGGATGTAAAGTTTATGCCTATATTCCAAGTGAGAAGCGATCCAGAAACACTGATCCCTGAAAGCTGCGAAGTGAATATACCAAGCAAACCAGAAGAAAAGGTCAACCAAAGCGAACCTTTGCAGGAATCAGAACAACACACATTGCCTAAATCACTTCCCCACCAGATCCTGCTGAACTGCCTAAAAGCAGAAGATCCACTCAGACTACAAAGGGGATAACACCCCACAAGCTGTCATACACTGTCAAAACACACAGCATACTTGAACCAACATCCTGGGAAGATATAGAGAAACTGCCAAAACATGAAGCCAATAAATGGAGAAAGGCAACAGAAGAAGAATTAAAGTCACTTCAAGAAAATAAATCAAACCTGGACACTCACAGAGCTCCCTCCTTAATCACAAAACCATAGGAAGTAAGTGGACTTTCAAAGTAAAGTCAGACACAGAAGGGAATATCCACAAATACAAAGCCAGACTAGTTGCCAAGAGTTACTCCCAGAAATTTGGTGAAGATTACGATGGAACATTCGCTCCCGTCGTAAAACACTCCACTATCAGAGCGCTTCTTAGCATTGCAGCCGGGAAGGGCATGCAAGTCAAACACCTAGACGTTAAAACTGCTTTCCTATATGGAGACATTAAGGAAGATCTCTACATGGAGCAACCAGCAGGGTTTGAGCAAGGAGACAACCTTGTGTGTAAACTTCAGAAGAGCATCTATAGTCTTAAGCAATCCGCAAGGCTGTGGAATGAGAAAGTAACCGGAGTACTTATCAAAAAGGGATTCGTGAAGTAAAGCAGACCCCTGTCTCTACACGAAGAATCAAAGAGACAGCTGTATATACATCCTTATCTATGTTGATGACATTATAACTTGCTTTGAACAAGAAGGGGATTATAATCAGATATTTCACAAGCAAAGAGCTTTCTTTTGATGGTATTTGATCACCTCTGCGGTTTTTATTTTTTGCGCTATAAATGGAAAAAGACCGGAAATTTTGAAAAAAAATGATATTTTCTACTTTGTTTTAAAAAAAATCCAATAAACTCAATTTTAGTCATACATTTAGGCCAAAATGTATTCGGCCACATGTCTTTAGGTAAAAAAAAAATGTCAAGCGTATATTTATTGGTTTGCGCAAAAGTTATAGCGTCTACAATCTAGGGTACATTTTCTGGAATTTACACAGCTTTTCGTTTATGACTGCCTATGTCATTTCTTGAGGTGCTAAAATGGCAGGGCAGTACAAACCCCCCCCCCAAATGACCCAATTTTGAAAAGTAGACACCCCAAGGAAATTGTTGAGAGGCATGTTGAGCCCATTGAATATTCTTTTTTTTTTGTCCCAAGTGATTGAATAATGACAAAAAAAAAATTACAAAAAGTTGTCACTAAATTATATATTGCTCACACAGGCCATGGGCATATATGAAATTGTACCCCAAAATACATTCAGCTGCTTCTCCTGAGTACAGGGATACCACATGTGTGGGACTTTTTGGGAGCCTAGCCGCGTTCGGGGCCCCGAAAACCAATCACCGCCTTCAGGATTTCTAAGGGCGTAAATTTTTGATTTCACTCCTCACTACCTATCAGTTTTGAAGGCCATAAAATGCCCAGATGGCACAAACCCCCCCCCCAAATGACCCCATTTTGGAAAGTAGACACGCCAAGCTATTTGCTGAGAGGCATGTTGAGTCCATGGAATATTTTATATTTTGACACAAGTTGCGGGAAAGTGACAATTTTTTTTTTTCGCACAAAGTTGTCACTAAATGATATATTGCTCACACAGGCCATGGGCATATGTGGAATTGCACCCCAAAATACATTTAGCTGCTTCTCCTGAGTATGGGGATACCACATGTGTGGGACTTTTTGGGAGCCTAGCCGCGTACGGGGCCCCGAAAACCAATCACCGCCTTCAGGATTTCTAAGGGCGTAAATTTTTGATTTTACTCTTCACTGCCTATCACAGTTTCGGAGGCCATGGAATGCCCAGGTGGCACCCCCCCCCCCCCCCAAATGACCCCATTTTGGAAAGCAGACACCCCAAGCTATTTGCTGAGAGGCATGGTAAGTATTTTGCAGCTCTCATTTGTTTTTGAAAATGAAGAAAGACAAGAAAAAAATATTTTTTTTTTTCTTTTTTCAATTTTCAAAACTTTGTGACAAAAAGTGAGGTCTGCAAAATACTCACTATACCTCTCAGCAAATAGCTTGGGGTGTCTACTTTCCACAATAGGGTTATTTGGGGAGGTTTTGTGCCACCTGGGCATTCCATGGCCTCCGAAACTGCTAGGCAGTGAAGAATGAAATCAAAAATTTACGCCCTTAGAAAGCCTGAAGGCGGTGCTTGGTTTTCAGGGTCCTGTACGTGGCTAGGCTCCCAAAAAGTCTCACACATGTGGTATCCCCGTACTCAGGAGAAGCAACAGAATGTATTTTGGGGTGTAATTTCACATATTCCCATGACATGTTTGAGCAATATATTATTTAGTGACAACTTTGTGCAAAAAAAAAAAAAAATTGTCTTTTTCCCGCAACTTGTGTCACAATATAAAATATTCCATAGACTTGACATGCCTCTCAGCAAATAGCTTGGGGTGTCTACTTTCCAAAATGGGGTCATTTGGGGGGAGGTTTGAACTGTCCTGGCATTTTATGCACAACATTTAGAAGCTTATGTCACACATCACCCACTCTTCTAACCACTTGTAGACAAAGCCCTTTCTGACACTTTTTGTTTACATGAAAAAATTATTTTTTTTTGCAAGAAAATTACTTTGAACCCCCAAACAGTATATATTTTCTTAAAGCAAATGCCCTACAGATTAAAATGGTGGGTGTTTCATTAATTTTTTTTCACTTAGTATTTGCGCAGTGATTTTTCAAACGCATTTTTTTGGGAAAAAACACACTTTTTAAAATTTTAATGCACTAAAACACACTATATTGCCCAAATGTTTGATGAAATAAAAAAGATGATCTTAGGCCGAGTACATGGATACCAAACATGACATGCTTTAAAATTGCGCACAAACGTTCAGTGGAGACAAACTAAATACACTTTTAAAAGCCTTTAAAAGCCTTTACAGGTTACCACTTTAGATTTACAGAGGAGGTCTACTGCTAAAATTACTGCCCTCGATCTGACCTTCGCGGTGATACCTCACATGCATGGTGCAATTGCTGTTTACATTTGACGCCAGACCGACGCTTGCGTTCGCCTTAGCGCGAGAGCAGGGGGGGACAGGGGTGCTTTTTTCTTTTTTTTTTTTTTTTTTTTTATTATTTTTTTGCTTTTTTATCTTATTTTTAAACTATTCCTTTCATATATTTTTTTTTTTTTTTTTTTTTTTTTATCATTTTTATTGATATCTCAGGCAATGTAAATATCCCCTATGATAGCAATAGGTAGTGATAGGTACTCTTTTTTGAAAAAATTGGGGTCTATTAGACCCTAGATCTCTCCTCTGCCCTCAAAGCCACACCAAGATCGGTGTGATAAAATGCTTTCCCAATTTCCCAATGGCGCTGTTTACATCCGGCGAAATCTAAGTCATGAAATGCTCGTAGCTTCCGGTTTCTTAAGCCATAGAGATATTTGGAGCCACTCTGGTCTCTGATCAGCTCTATGGTCAGTTGGCTGAATCACTGGCTGCATTCTCAGGTTCCCTGTTGAGACAGGAGAGCCAGAGAAAAACACGGAAGACGGTGGGGTGGGCATTCCCTCCCACTGCTTGTAAAAGTAGTCTAGAGGCTAATTAGCTGCTAGGATTGCTTTTACATGAAAGCCGACCGCTGGCTGAAAAGAATGATACCAAGATGATACCTAAACCTGCAGGCATCATTCTGGTATAACCACTCAAAGTCATGAATGGCGTACCTGAAGACAAAAAAATGGTTAACAATAAAACACAGTAAACAGTAAAGTATAAAAAATTGCATACCTGAAAAGCAAACATGATAAAACATAATAACAATAACAATAAAACATTGCAGAATAGAATACAGTAAAAAAGAGTAGAACAATAGAGAGAGAATAGAGAGAGAGAGAGAACAATAAAACGACAACTATTTTTTTTTTATTTTATATATTTTTTTGTGTTTTTTTTTTTTTTTTTTTTACACTTTTTTTGTAACTAACTTTTATAACTGTAACCGGTTCCAGGTTCGGGTCTCTCAAAATGCGATGGCATCTTGGGAGACCCTGTGAAAGTGTGCCTAGTCTGTGCAATGCTGTACCCTACGCTAATACTCAACTAGTGAATGGTAGCGTTCAAAACATTCACCAATGCAAAGACCAGGATTGTCAGGATAGGAGGGACAATAATAGCGGGTGTCACGCCTTGCTGCAGACACGACATCTTTTTTGGGGGGGTTCGTTGGGTAGGGGTACTCGGGAGGACATAAAGAAAATGCCTCTCATGCAGCTGACTGCATTTGGTTGGGGATGTGAATGGGGGAAGTACAGGTGCTGCAGAAGTGGTGGATTCCCAATTAGGATTGGCGAATGCAGCAGGAAGGGCACTATGGGCACGGCGGGCCTGTGTTTGTCTTCTTCTTGGTGGCAACGGGACACTACTTGTGCTTGCCACCTCACCAGCTTGAACTGCACTTATGGGACTCGCCACGTCACCAAGTGTTACTGCAGTGCTGGTTTGACTATGACCGAGGTGTACTAGGCCGCTGGTGCTTGCCAGTTCAGCAAAACGCTACCAAAAAAACTGTTAGCGATCGCAGGGATCACTCCTGACTCTGCGAACGCTGCAGTTATGTGTGTTTAGTGTTTTGTAAGTGACAGTGATCGATCGATACTGAACTTGGGTGGGCTGGGCTGGGCCGGGCGGAGGGGCAAAACGCAGGTGCTAGCAGGTATCTGGGCTGATCCCGCTAACACTGCGTTTTTGGGAACCCTAAACTGCTGGGGACACTAGTATAGATCTGATCAGACCAGATATTGATCCGTTCAGATACTATACCACTAAGGGAGGTGTACGGTGCGTGCGTGGGTGTTAGCGCTACTGGCGCTAACCTGACCCTGCCTGGGGCGATGCAGACCCTATCTGACCCTATAACCTAACTTATATCACCGCCAGGCGATTAGGGGGCTAAACCTTTATTAGGTAATGAACAGCGGGTGCCCTGACACTATAAAAAATAAACTAACTAACCAGCGTCACCCGTAACAGTTATACGGTGATCACTGGTGAAAGGGTTAACTAGGGGGCAATCAAGGGGTTAAAACCTTTATTAGGTAGTATATGGGGGTCCCTGATGCTATAAAACGCTGACGGCGAACCTATATATTTACCTCCCTAACTAGCATCACCAGTGACACTAATACAGCGATCACAAAAATGATCACTTAGTGACACTGGTGACAGTGGTGATGAAGGGCTTAAAACTTTATTAGGGGGGGTTAGGGGGGTACCCTGGACCTAAAGGGGGCTAACACTAACTGCCCTACCACACTAACTGTCATAAACTGACACCAATGCTTTAATCAGAAAAAAAAAACTGCTTGGTGTCAGTGTGACGGGGGGGGGGGCGATTGGGGGGTAATCAGGGGGTGATGGGGGGTGTACAGTATGCCTGGCATGTTCTACTGTGTGTGTAGTGTTTGTGCACTCACATTGATGTCTTCTCTCCTCGGCGTCGGAACGGAAAATACCAAGCCGAGGAGAGATGACATCATTTCCTCTGCTGCTGTTTACTATACAGCAGCAGAGGAAGAATCTCTTTGGCTGGGAGCGATTGCGAGGGGGGGCCATGAATGGATGGTCTCCCCCTCACCTCTGATTGCTCCCAGACAGAAGTCGACCGCCTTGGGCACCGGGGGGGGTGTCATACGTGATTTTGCCTGCCCGTGCCATTCTGCCGCAGTATATCTGTGTTAGGCGGTCGGCAGCTGGTTAAAGTGAAACTAAACCCTCCTATCATTTACATCCAAGGAAGCTGCCATCTTAGCCTCTGTTTGATCTGCAGTTGCCATGGTGCTGTACTTGTGATCAGTTATGACACCACCCAGTTGATGGCCTGAAAGTTTGGTTGAGAGCACCTGTGACCGTTATCATTCAGGGCGTGCCTTGTGTGTAACTGTTTTGAAAAATGGTTAAATGGGTTTAGTTCCAATTCAAATGTCAGCATCTTTTATCAGGTCCTTTTATGTAGAACTTTTTTTTACTGAAGGTTATGATACAGTGACAAAAAAAAGTATTGTTTCTAGTAGATTTTTTTTTTTTTTTTTTTAATATCCAAACATAGCACCAAAACAAATCACACAGTGGTAATGAATAGTATACTGCAGGTTTTGTGCTCAGGCTACTATACATTAATAAGTGTCAGTAAATTGTATAATTTGGTAAATCCTGATCCATTCTCTTCCTTAGTTCGCACCTCCATTAGTGGTTGCAGCAAACATTGATGAAAATACTTTGAAGCGTGCCGTTGTGTGTGCGGCCAGTCTGCCCACCACAATGGGAGTTGTAGCTGGAATACTTTGTACAAAATGTTCTCAAGTAATTCATTTCATAGAACTGGACATAACATATCATACACCTTCACTTGTACAGCAACCATGATAGGACTCCTAGACGTTAGACTAGATGTTAAAAAGAAATTACAGTGTATTTTCAGTGAGCATGTTTACCTGATTCCCCCATCCACACATTTGATATGGATGGGGCATCCTCCCCACTGCTCTATTGTATTCTGTCAGTAGGGAGACTTCCCCCCATTGTCGAATACACATATCAGCACTGCAGCCTATTGCCTGCTGCATGGATCGAGACAGTTTTATCTGACAGGGCAGTTAAACAGAAATCTATCTGTAGATCAACTTCTGTTCAACCTCAGTGGCCACACATGGAACTAAATTTGGCCGGTCCCTGCTGAACCGATCCATATTTCGCCAGCTTAAAAGCCTCTGTCAGTGTGCTTTTGTTTACTTTATATGGGTTTTGCATTCCTATACAAGTCTCATATCTTCAAATAGGACTGTAATCTAACTGGCAACCCGCAGGCGCGCTCCCGCGGCGTGCAGTGTTGGCGTGTGCGCCCACAGTTTAACATGCTCGGACCGCCGTACATGCGGCGGTTCACACAGGAGAGCCGACCTGCTGCAGAATAACTGCAGCAGCTAGTCAGCAAGTGGTTAAAGCGTATATTTGTGTGTGTGTGTGTGTATAATTGTATATATACACTGTATATTACACTGTGTTACCAAAAGTATTGGGACTCCTTCCTTTACATGCACATGAACTTTAATAGCCTCCCAGTCTTAGGATTCGTAGGGTCCAATCGTAAGGTTCAATATTGAGTTGGCCAATTTCATGCTCCCAACTTTGTGGGAACAGTTTGGGGATGGTCTCTTCCTTTTCCAACATGACTGCACACCATTGCACAAAGCAAGGTCCATAAAGACCTGAATGAGCGAGTTTGGGGTGGAGGAACTTGACTGGCCTGCTGAGAGTCCTGACCTCAACCTGATAGAACACCTTTGGGTGGGATTAGAGCAGAGACTGCGAGCCAGGCCATCTTGTCCAACATCAAACATTCCCATAGACACACTCCTAAACCTTGTGGTTAGGTTTAGGAGTGGTCAGCTGTTATGCCGCGTACACACGGTCGGACTTTTCGTCTACAAAAGTCCGACAGCCTGTCCGACAGACTTCCTGCGGACTTTTGGCGGACTTGCAGCAGACTTTCTAACGAACGGACTTGCCTACACACGACCACACAAAAGTCCGACGGATTCGTACGTGATGACGTACACCGGACTAAAATAAGGAAGTTCATAGCCAGTAGCCAATAGCTGCCCTAGCATGGGTTTTTGTCCGTCGGACTAGCACACAGACGAGCGGATTTCGGGGTCCGTCGTAGTTACGACGTAAAGATTTGAAGCATGTTTCAAATCTAAAGTCCGTCGGATTTGAGGCTGAAAAAGTCTGCTGAAAGTCCGGAGAAGCCCACACACGATCGGATTACCAGCCAGCTTTAGTCCGTCGGCGTCCGTTGGACTTTTGTAGACGAAAAGTCCAACCGTGTGTACGCGGCATTAGAGCTGTAAACGTGGGCCAACTCAATATTGGACCCTACTGACTAAGAATAGGATACCATTAAAGTTCATGTGCGTGTAAAGGCAGGCGTCACAATACTTTTATTATACTGTATATATAATACTGCATATATAATTTTTTTAACTTTTTTTAAACTTTTGTATGGCTTGTTTTCGTGTATATGCATTCGTTTCCTCCAATGTTTAGTAAAATTGTTCCTTATCCAAAGAATCTGGGAAGCCTAAACCTGAAGTTAATTAGTAGTGTAAGAGAAAAAAAAACTGTCGTACATAAGGAAAACAATTTAGGTAATGCCCTAAACCAAGTGATATGTACATTTATGTTAATGACCTGTTAATTTCCTATGTAGGGAAAAGCAACAAGTTCACTTCACTCCTCCAACTACTCTTACTTTTGCATCTCAGTTTTTATACACCAACTTTGTCACTGTAATTGATGTTTTATCAACCTCCTTGTTCTTTGAGTATGCAGCATGGACCTATGAATAAAGTGTTTCCAAACTCCAAAGGTTCCTCCTCCCTAACACTTGCTTGACTCCTCCATCGACCTAGCACTGTGCCCAGCTGCAGGTCTCCTCCCCTTTCCATGCTCTCACAGGCTTAGACAAAAGCAGTGGGAGCTGCTGTCAGTCAAATTCTGAGAGGTGGGAGCTGGGCTGTGTGTGTCTATGGACACACATCCTGTCTAAGGAACGCAACCTTGCATGTACCTCATAGCAAGTGGCTTGCTATGGGGGGTCCATGCAGAAGAGGAGGAGTGGAGACCACTAGCAGAAGACCCCAGAAGAGGCAGTACAGAGCAGGTGAGTAAAAACCTGTTTATTTTTTTTTTAAATGACACTTTACAACCATTTTAAGTCATGACCTGAAGTTTACAACAGTGCTAGCAACTCCTAAGTAACACCCCTAACACCCCTAAGTAACAGTGCAGTTATATCACCAAACAACCCAGGTACACTTCTCCCATACCTGGAAGTACCAAATATTCCTCTTAGGCAGAAGAGTGAAGGAAAGGTATGTGCTGTTGGGAAGGGAAGAAGTTTAGTGAACCTGTTCACGTTAACTGCTTTAATACTGGGCACTTTTACACACTTCCTGCCCAGGCCTATTTTCAGCTTTCAGCGCTGTTGCACTTTGAATGACAATTGCACGATTGTGCAATGCTGTACCCAAATAAAATTTTTATAATTTTTTTCACACAGAGCTTTCTTTTGGTGGTATTTAACCACTTCCCTACCCAGCCATAGACATATGACGTTCACAGATGGGATCTCCCATCCTGGGTGGACATCATATGACGGCCTGGGATTGCCGGCTGTCTAGGGGGCGCGCGCGCCCGCCGCGTTGCTCAGGACCCGGTGCGTGTGCCCGGCGGCCGCGATGTCCGCTGGGCACCCGCGATTGCCCATTAACCGGGCCGGACCGTGGATCTGTGTGTGTAAACACACAGATCCATGTCCTGTCAGTTATGAGGAGAGCGATCTGTGTTCCTAGTACAGCGGAACACTGATCGGTCTCCTCCCCTTGTACGTCCCCGCCCCCTACAGTTAGAAACACTCCCTTAGGAAACATATTAACCCCTTGTGTCCCCCTAGTGGTTAACCCCTTCACTGCCTGTCACATTTACACAGTAATCAATGCAATTTTATAGCATTGATCGCTGTATAAATGTGAATGGTCCCAAAAATGTGTCAAAAGTGTCCGATGTGTCCGCCATAATGTCGCAGTCACGAAAAAAAAATTGCGATCGCCGCTAAAAAAAATAAATAAATCATTTTTTTTTAAATGCCATAAATCTATCCCGTATTTTGTAGACGCTATAACTTTTGCGCAAACCAATCAATATACGCTTATTGCGATTTTTTTTTTTTTTTTTTTTTTTTACCAAAAATATGTAGAAGAATGCGTATCGGCCAAAACTGAGGAAAAAATGTGTTTTTTTTTTTTTAAAAATGGGATATTTATTATAGCAAAAAGTAAAAAATATTGTGGTTTTTTTTTCAAAATTGTCGCTCTTCTTATGTTTATAGCGCAAAAAATAAAAACCGCAGAGGTGATCAAATACCACCAAAAGAAAGGTCTATTTGTGGGGAATAAAGGACGTCAATTTTTTTTGGGTGCAACGTCGCACGACCGCGCAATTGTCATTTAAAACTAAAAATTGGCCTGAGAAGGAAGGGGGTGAAAATGCCCTGTATTGAACGGGTTAATCACTGCTGGGATTTTTATTTTTGCTAACAAAATAAAAAAATACCCAAAATTTTGCAAAAAATTATGTTTTCTGCAGTTCCTGCCAGAAAATTTTGTAAAGTAATTTTTCTCCTACACTGATATGCGCTGATGAGGCGGCACTGATGGGCACTACCGTGTTTCCCCAAAAAGGAAGACCTACCCTGAAAATAAGACCTACCCTGATTTTCCAGGAGGGCTGCAATATAAGCCCTACCCCGAAAATAAGCTCTAGTGTGTGTGTTTCTGTAATCTAATCCATAGTCTTTGGATTACCAATACTAATCAGCAGTGCTCAGCTGATCTCCTCCTTTTCTCCTGCCTGTCAGTGGGGGATCTCGCCCCCCCACCCCCCTCTGCAATACTCTGATCGTGGAAGAGAGCTCCAGCGGGCTATGGAAGCGCCGAGTGGCGCTGTAAGAAGGTATGTGACACAATACATTACATAAAAACACACCTTTTCTATTATATACTACTGTAATAGAGAAGATTCTTGCAGTTTACAACCGCTTTTACTTCACTTCACACTGGGGATTCCTGCCAGGGAGGGAGAGGGGGCGAGAAGACAGCACATTAAATGCCAAGCTCTATCCTGAAAATAAGCCCTACAGTGTTTTTGATTGCCAAAATTAATATAAGACCCGAGCTTGTTTTCGGGGAAATGCGGTAATATGCCGCACTGATAGGCGCCCACTTTACTGGTATGCCTACCTTATAGGTGACACTGATGGGCACTAATTTGCATCACTGATGGGCACAGATTGGTATCACTGATGGTCAAGTGACTGGCATCACTGCTGGGCACTGCTGGCTCTGCACTGATAATTAGGGCACTAATGATCAGTGCCCTGATTACCAGTACAGGTTTCCCCTGCAAGGAGATACCGCTGATTGACTCTCCTCTCCTTACACTCTGTCAGTGTGAGGTGAGGCGAGCTGATAAACAGCACTTCCATGTTTACATGTGATTAGCTTGGATTGGACACAGTCGATCACATGGGTAAAGAGCCGCGTCATCAGCTCAGCTCCTCCCTCTGTAACTATCAGATCGAGAGAAGGAGCAGCAGCTGGGTACGTGAGCGCCGCTAGGAAATACAGAACAGAATGGCATTTTTTTTATAAAACAGATACCCTGGGCATATAGCATTAAGGAAGACAGATGAGTGCCTGGGTTACAACCACTTTAAAGCAGAATTAAACCCTCCTATCCTTTACAGAAAAGGAAGCCGCTTCTATTTGATCTGCAACTGCCATGGTGCAGAGGCATATGCCCAGTATATCTGTTTTAGTAAAATAATGCTGTTCTATACTGTATTTCCTAGCGGCGCTCACGTGCCCAGCCGCTGCTCCCTCTCCTGATCTGACAGCTACAGTGGGAGGGGCCCAAGAATCCCCCACTGATGTCAGTCGAGAGGAGGAGAGAGGCAGCTGGTCACATGAGTGCCAAACGGCGTTCAGAAATACCGTATAAAATGGCATTTTTTTAATAAAACAGATACACTGGGCACATACAGTAGCATTAAGGAAGACAGGTGAGTGCCTGGAAATGCGTTATTTCTGCAGGAGTGGAGGGGTGGTCACTGACAAAACTGACAGGTGGGGGGGGGAGAAAGAGGACAGAGGAGGACAGGAGAGCTGCGGATGATGGAGGCACGTAAACTAACCACGATTTCAGAGCTCAGTAGCCATGATAAACCGTGGTCAGTTTACAGAGGGGAGGGAAGAACCAGGCGGGATCAGCCAGGTATTTTAGATGATACAGGGGGCCAAATGACACAGCATAAGCACTGTACTGTTAGTCATACTTTAAGGAAACGGGATCAAATCAAATTAAAAAAAAAAATAAAATTTAGGGTAACAAACACCCTGGCAACAGATCAGCGTCTACAATCTTGGCCATGCCTAAAAATAGACAGCAACCTGAGTATGTACAGAGTAGGTGAGACAGTAGGGATTATTTACTAAAGGAAAATCCACTTTGCACTGCAAGTGCACTTGAAAGTGCACTTAAAGTGCACTTGGAAGTAAAGTCACTGTAGATCTGAGGGGGGCATGCAAGGAAGATAAAAAACAGCATTTTAGCTTGCACATGATTGGATGATAAAATCAGCAGAGCTTCCACTCATTTCAGATCTACCCCTTAGATTTAGAGCGACTGCACTAACAAGTGCACTTTCAGTGAAAAGTGGATTTGCCTTTCCTAAATAACCCCCTGTGTATTACTCGAGTTTAAATTGGATAGGCACTTATTTAGACTAAGTAGAATAGTATACCTGCAAAAAGGGCCTGATCTGATCTAGGAGGACTTGAAGTTTTTGTTACCCCAGCATTTCATGTTCATATTCATATGTGCCTGCTGTACCATGTACTTGTATGAAAAAGTATCCTGTTCTCTTTGTATCACTTCCTTTGTGTGGAATCCCTGGTGTTCCTGTCAATCCTTCTGCTTTCCTATTAAAAACTGACCACACAAAGCAGGAGAACACACCACGGTCAGTTCTCTAGCCGTGCTGGGAACTCAGTCTGCTGTCCTCCAATGATTAGACATGTCCTGACACACCCCCATGCACAGCCTTTCACTGGGAAGCTCAGTGTGCTGCTGCTTCTCCAATCTCCAGCTCTTATGCAGCTGAGAACAGATGGAATGGGATCACTTATAAAAAAGTGAAAAAAGGTATTTATAATGTTTTTTTTTTTTTAAATTTATACACACATGTTTCTATTTCAAACTGAATGGGTTGTTTTACCAGGTGATCGTTTACAACCAATTACATTTTCTGCCTAAAGTTCCACTTGAAAGCATACAAAGCATCAATTTATGTTGAAGTATATGTTTTTAAAATTGGAGCAGACAGAATCTTGAGCAGCTGTGCATTACAACCAATTAGCTTCTAACTTCAGCATGTTCAGTTAACCACTTGCTGACCGCCTCACGCATATATACGTGAACAGAGCGGCACGGGCAGGCAAAATCACGTACCTGGTACGTGATTGCCTTCCCGCGGGCGGGGGGTCCCATCGGACCCCCCCCCCCCCGGTGCCAGCGGCGGTCGGCTTTTGTCTGGGAGCGTTCCGTGATGAGGGGGAGGCCATCCGATCGTGGCCCCCCCCCCCTCGCGATCGCTCCCAGCCAATGAGAAACATCCTCTGCCTCTGTATAGTACACACAGACAGAGGATGTGATGTCATCTCTCCTCGGCTCGGCAGTTTCCGTTCCGGCGCCGAGGAGAGAAGACAAGTGAGTGCACAAAACATACACACACACACAGAGTAGAACATGCCAGGCATACTTTACACCCCCGATCCCCCCCCGATCGCCCCCCTGATCCCCCCCAATCACCCCTCCCCCCCCTGTCAAACTGACACCAAGCAGTGTTTTTTTGTTTTTTTTGTTTTTTTGTTTTTTTCTGATTACTGCATGGTGTCAGTTTGTGACAGTTAGAAGTGTTAGGTCAGTGAGTGTTAGCCCCCTGTAGGTCTAGGATACCCCCCTAATAAAGTTTTAACCCCTTGATCACCCCCTGTCACCAGTGTCGCTAAGCGATCATTTTTCTGATCGCTGTATTAGTGTCGCTGTTGACGCTAGTTAGGGACGTAAATATTTAGGTTCGCCGTCAGCGTTTTATAGCGACAGGGACCCCCATATACTATCTAATAAAGGTTTTAACCCCTTGATTGCCCCCTAGTTAACCCTTTCACCACTGATCACCGTATAACTGTTACGGTTGACGCTGGTTAGTTCGTTTATTTTTTATAGTGTCAGGGCACCCGCCGTTTATTACCGAATAAAGGTTTAGCCCCCTGATCGCCCGGCGGTGATATGCGTCGCCCCAGGCAGCGTCAGATTAGCGCCAGTACTGCTAACACCCACGCACGCAGCATACGCCTCCCTTAGTGGTATAGTATCTGTACGGATCAATATCTGATCCGATCAGATCTATACTAGCGTCCCCAGCAGTTTAGGGTTCCCAAAAACGCAGTGTTAGCGGGATAAGCCCAGATACCTGCTAGCACCTGCGTTTTGCCCCTCCGCCCGACCCAGCCCAGCCCACCCAAGGGCAGTATCGATCGATCACTGTCACTTACAACACACTAAACGCATAACTGCAGCGTTCGCAGAGTGAGGCCTGATCCCTGCGATCGCTAACAGATTTTTTGGTAGCGTTTTGGTGAACTGGCAAGCGCCAGCGGCCTAGTACACCCCGGTCGTGGTCAAACCAGCACTGCAGTAACACTTGGTGACGTGGCGAGTCCCATAAGTGCAGTTCAAGCTGGTGAGGTGGCAAGCACAAGTAGTGTCCCGCTGCCACCAAGAAGACAAACACAGGCCCGTCGTGCCCATAGTGCCCTTCCTGCTGCATTCGCCAATCCTAATAATTGGGAACCCACCACTTCTGCAGCGCCCGTACTTCCCCCATTCACATCCCCAACCAAATGCAGTCAGCTGCATGAGAGGCATTTTCTTTATGTCCTCCCGAGTACCCCTACCCAACGAACCCCCCCCCAAAAAAGATGTTGTGTCTGCAGCAAGCGCGGATATAGGCGTGACACCCGCTATTATTGTCCCTCCTGTCCTGACAATCCTGGTCTTTGCATTGGTGAATGTTTTGAACGCTACCATACACTAGTTGAGTATTAGCGTAGGGTACAGCACTGCACAGACTAGGCACACTTTCACAGGGTCTCCCAAGATGCCATCGCATTTTGAGAGACCTGAACCTGGAACCGGTTACAGTTATAAAAGTTAGTTACAAAAAAAAGTGTAAAAAAAAAAAAAAAACACAAACATAAATATAAAATAAAAAAAAATAGTTGTCGTTTTATTGTTCTCTCTCTCTCTATTCTCTCTATTGTTCTGCTCTTTTTTTACTGTATTCTATTCTGCAATGTTTTATTGTTGTTATGTTTTATCATGTTTGCTTTTCAGGTATGCAATTTTTTATACTTTACCGTTTACTGTGCTTTGTTGTTAACCATTTTTTGGTCTTCAGGTACACCATTCACGACTTTGAGTGGTTATACCAGAATGATGCCTGCAGGTTTAGGTATCATCTTGGTATCATTCTTTTCAGCCAGCGGTCGGCTTTCATGTTAAAGCAATCCTAGCGGCTAATTAGCCTCTAGACTGCTTTTACAAGCAGTGGGAGGGAATGCCCCCCCCCCCCCACCGTCTTCCGTGTTTTTCTCTGGCTCTCCTGTCTCAACAGGGAACCTGAGAACGCAGCCGGTGATTCAGCCAGCTGACCATAGAGCTGATCAGAGACCAGAGTGGCTCCAAACATCTCTATGGCCTAAGAAACCGGAAGCTACGAGCATTTTATGACTTAGATTTCGCCGGATGTAAACAGTGCCATTGGGAAATTGGGAAAGCATTTTATCACACCGATCTTGGTGTGGTCAGATGCTTTGAGGGCAGAGGAGAAATCTAGGGTCTAATAGACCCCAATTTTTTCAAAAAAGAGTACCTGTCACTACCTATTGCTATCATAGGGGATATTTACATTCCCTGAGATAACAATAAAAATGATTTAAAAAAAAAAATATGAAAGGAACAGTTTAAAAATAAGATAAAAAAGCAAAAAAAAAAAAAAAGCACCCCTGTCCCCCCTGCTCTCGCGCTAAGGCGAACGCAAGCGTCGGTCTGGCGTCAAATGTAAACAGCAATTGCACCATGCATGTGAGGTATCACCGCGAAGGTCAGATCGAGGGCAGTAATTTTAGCAGTAGACCTCTGTAAATCTAAAGTGGTAACCTGTAAAGGCTTTTAAAGGCTTTTAAACATGTATTTAGTTTGTCGCTACTGCACGTTTGTGCGCAATTTTAAAGCATGTCATGTTTGGTATCTATGTACTCGGCCTAAGATCATCTTTTTTATTTCATCAAACATTTGGGCAATATAGTGTGTTTTAGTGCATTAAAATTTAAAAAAGTGTGTTTTTTCCCCAAAAATGCGTTTGAAAAATCGCTGCGCAAATACTGTTTGAAAAAAAAAATGAAACACCCACCATTTAAATCTGTAGGGCATTTGCTTTAAAAAAATATATAATGTTTGGGGGTTCAAAGTAATTTTCTTGCAAAAAAAAATAATTTTTTCATGTAATCAAAAAGTGTCAGAAAGGGCTTTGTCTTCAAGTGGTTAGAAGAGTGGGTGATGTGTGACATAAGCTTCTAAATGTTGTGCATAAAATGCCAGGACAGTTCAAAACCCCCCCAAATGACCCCATTTTGGAAAGTAGACACCCCAAGCTATTTGCTGAGAGGCATGTCGAGTCCATGGAATATTTTATATTGTGACACAAGTTGAGGGAAAGAGACAATTTCTTTTTTTTTTTTTGTCACTAAATGATATATTGCTCAAACATGCCATGGGAATATGTGAAATTACACCCCAAAATACATTCTGTTGCTTCTCCTGAGTACGGGGATACCACATGTGTGAGACATTTTGGGAGCCTAGCCGCGCACGGGACCCCGAAAACCAAGCACCGCCTTCAGGCTTTCTAAGGGGGTAAATTTTTGATTTCACTCTTCACTGCCTATCACAGTTTCGGAGGTCATGGAATGCCCAGGTGGCAAAAAAAAACCCCAAATGACCCCATTTTGGAAAGTAGACACCCCAAGCTATTTGCTGAGAGGTATAGTGAGTATTTTGCAAAGTTTTGAAAATTGAAAAAAGAAAAAAAAATTTTTTTCTTGCCTTTCTTCATTTTCAAAAACAAATGAGAGCTGCAAAATACTCACCATGCCTCTCAGCAAATAGCTTGGGCTGTCTACTTTCCAAAATGGGGTCATTTGGGGGGGGTTTGTGCCACCTGGGCATTCCATGGCCTCCGAAACTGATAGGCAGTGAAGAGTGAAATCAAAAATTTACACCCTTAGAAATCCTGAAGGCGGTGATTGGTTTTCGGGGCCCTGTACGCGGCTAGGCTCCTAAAAAGTCCCACACATGTGGTATCCCCATACTCAGGAGAAGCAGCTAAATGTATTTTGGGGTGCAATTACACATATGCCCATGGCCTGTGTGAGCAATATATCATTTAGTGACAACTTTGTGCAAAAAAAAAAAAAAATTTGTCACTTTCCGCAACTTGTGTCAAAATATAAAATATTCCATGGACTCAACATGCCTCAAAGCAAATAGCTTGGGGTGTCTACTTTCCAAAATGGGGTCATTTGGGGGGGTTTTATGCCATCTGGGCATTTTATGGCCTTCAAAACTGTGATAGGTAGTGAGGAGTGAAATCAAAAATTTACGCCCTTAGAAATCCTGAAGGCAGTGATTGGTTTTCGGGGCCCCGTACGCGGCTAGGCTCCCAAAAAGTCCCACACATGTGGTATCCCCATACTCAGGAGAAGCAGCTAAATGTATTTTGGGGTGCAATTCCACATAGGCCCATGGCCTGTGTGAGCAATATATCATTTAGTGACAACTTTTTGTAATTTTTATTTTTTTTTTTCATTATTCAATCACTTGGGACAAAAAAAATGAATATTCAATGGGCTCAACATGCCTCTCAGCAATTTCCTTGGGGTGTCTACTTTCCAAAATGGGGTCACTTGTGGGGGTTTTGTACTGCCCTGCCATTTTAGCACCTCAAGAAACGACATAGGCAGTCATAAATTAAAGGCTGTGTAAATTCCAGAAAATGTACCCTAGTTTGTAGGCGCTATAACTTTTGTGCAAACCAATAAATATACACTTATTGACATTTTTTTTACCAAAGACATGTGGCCGAATACATTTTGGCCTAAATTTATGACTAAAATTGAGTTTATTGGATTTTTTTTAGAACAAAAAGTAGAAAATATCATTTTTTTTCAAAATTTTCGGTCTTTTTCCATGTATAGCGCAAAAAATAAAACCGGCAGAGGTGATCAAATACCATCAAAAGAAAGCTCTATTTGTGGGAAGAAAAGGACGCAAATTTCATTTGGGTACTGCATTGCATGGCCACGCAATTAGCAGTTAAAGCGACGCAGTGCCAAATTGTAAAAAGTGCTCTGGTCAGGAAGGGGGTAAATCCTTCCGGGGCTGAAGTGGTTAAAACGAAACCTTACATTTAAACATGGGGAGCAGGCAGTTTTTTATTACAAACAAAAAATAGATGCAGCGCTAAGTAACATATAATATGTGTATGTGAATATAGGGATATATCACCTTGTGTACATAAGTGATGTGTGTAATTATCAGGTAAGTGTATAGTGACAGCAACAGCTGCACTCCAAGCCTCGCTTCCCATCAGCAGAGAGGATAGCGAGATACGACAGGAGGGAGACTGATTCCGCCCTGCTGCCTGTAATCAGTGTCATCGCAGAGCTCAGCTGAGCGCTCCTATCCTAATCACTTCCTGTGGCACCGGAAATGAAGACAAAGTAATGCTAAGCATAGGTGACACATAAGCTGAAATATCATGGTTAAAAATGTACATGACCAACAAGGCACATAGCTGAACATACATATATCAATATGGGACACTTAGAACACCCATGTTTTACAAGGTGGTTGATCCTCCATTGGTGTAGTGACGTGTCTCGTATTCTCAGCACAATGGTACCCTGGGTTAGTACTATATTGTAATACCCCATCTTTGCCTGTAAATGTCTAACAGAATCAAAATCCATGTAACATTGACAGTAACTCTGTTAGAAATTATTAATCTGAAATTTACTGTAGACTATAAAAATCCTAAAAATAAAAAATATGAAATATATATACGGAACAAAGGAAAAGGAAAAACAAAAAACTTTCATAACATACATGTGAAATAGTTGGCCCATAAACTTTACACATGTCTCATTTTTTAGGAAATGATCTGACTAAATCTGGAACCCCTCGTGTCACTCCGGGGGTATATATACAGCCCCGGAGCCACACAAACTGGAACCGCACATATCCATAAAGGGTGTCGAGGTTACCAACTACGATTTATTTATAAACGCATTTATATCCCATTCAACGTTTAGCCCGTATGGGGAGTAGCTTTTTAACTGGAAGATCCAGAAAGTTTCAAGCTTAGAGACTCCCCTAGTCCTTGGGCCACCTCTCCAGTGTGGGACAAATTTTTCTATGATTTGGAATTTAGTGCCTCTCAGGTCCTTGTTATGAAACTGGAGAAAGTGACGAGGGACACTATGGTTAGTGCGACCTAATTTAATGGCAGTGATGTGTTCATTAACCCTAGTACTGAATGATCTTATGGTCCGTCCTACATATTGTTTATTACATGAACATGTAATAAGGTAAACTATGTATCGTGTGGTACATGTAACAAAGTATTTAAGATGGTAAATGGTTGAAGTAACTGTAGATTGAAATGTCTCTGATTTTTTTGTGACCTAAGAGGTTGTGAGCACATACATTGCATTTTTTGCAGGGATGATAACCCTTGGCTTCAGGGAAAAAAGATGGTTTTATGGGGGCCTCAATGACATTATGTGAGATGCGATTTCGTAGCGAGGCGGCCCCCCTAAAAATGACCCCAGTTCTGGGGGGGAAGGACCGGGCCCAATATAGAGTCATTTTTCAGGACACTCCAATGACGGTTCAGGACATGCTTAACTTGCTTGTGCTGGACCGAAAATTGTGTAAATAATGATCATTTAAACTTGTCATTTGGAGGAGGTTTTGGTCTTTCAATGACAAGTGTGTCCCGGTCAGTAGAAGATATCCTACTTATTTCTTAATCAATCATTGATGATTGATACCCTTTTTCAATGAAGCGTTCCTTCAGGAACTGGGCTTGTCGGGTGAAGTCCAAGGAATTAGTGCAGTTTCTACGGATGCGCAGTAGTTGGCTACGTGGAACAGAGTCCAACCACGGGCCATAATGGCAGCTATCTGTAGAGATATAGCCATTTCTGTCCATAGGTTTAAAGAACGTGGTGGTCACAATCTGGCGATCAACTATAGAGATCTCTAAGTCCAAAAAATGGATAGAGGCTGTGCTCAATTCATATGTAAGAACAATGCCCCTATCGTTGTTATTAAGGGTAGCTATGAAATCATGGAGAGTTTCCTCATCTCCTTTCCATAGGAGGAGGATGTCGTCTATATACCTGGCTCATAGGCACAGCTCCGGTCGCTGTAATGGATAGACGACATCCTCATCCCATAGTGCCATAAAAAGATTGGCGAGGCTGGGGGCAAACTTAGCCCCCATTGCCACGCCCTTCCTCTGTAGGAAAAACTGGTTATCATACCAGAAATAGTTGGATTGTGTGGCGAAACGAAGGAGATCCATGACAAAGCTTTGCTGTACTGGTGGGATGTTTCCACTCATAGCCAAATAATGTTTTACAGCAGCTAATCCTAGTGAGTGTGGGATACAGGTGTATAAGCTGGTAACAGCAGTACTTTGTCTTCACTTCCGGTGCCACAGGAAGTGATTAGGATAGGAGCGCTCAGCTGAGCTGTGCAATGACACTGATTACAGGCAGCAGGGCGGAATCAGTCTCCCTCCTGTCGTATCTCGCTATCCTCTCTGCTGATGGGAAGCGAGGCTTGGAGTGCAGCTGTTGCTGTGCGATGATGACACTGATTACAGGCAGCAGGGTGGAATCAGTCTCCCTCCTGTCGTATCTCCTCGCTATCCTCTCTGTTGATTGGAAGCGAGGCTTGGAGCGCAGCTGTTGCTGCACGATGATGACATCCACATTGAGGGTGTCATGTGACTCAATTTCAGAAGCCGTGATTGGCCGCTGCGCAATGAGGACATCCACACTGAGGGTGTCACATGGCCTCAGAAGCTGTGATTGGCTTGAACCTTCACATGCTTCACAACAGAATGACAGATACTCACTACCGGTCTCGGATTGGCTGGTTTAGCGGTCTGGGGATGGGACACACACAGCTGTTTATTTATGTTTTATTATAGTTGATATATATAAAGCGTGGTCTCAGGTATCAAGCTATATGCCCCTGTAGATGGACACTAGTCCGAAACATGTCGGGTTGCTGAATGCTGTTACCCCGTTACCACGCAATATTACCTTTTTATCTGGACTTGTGATCACTTGTTTTATCTATACTACTTGATGCATGTGAAGCATCTGCTCTGTTTTTGATGGTTTTGAATAAACCTGCTTTTACTGATTCATGCACTATGTGGAGATTCCCTTTTTTTCCTCATATGGACTCTATTTGAAGTGGTGAGAGCTATCTCTTTTAACCATCTGTGTACCACAAGAGGGAAATCTACCCATCCATCCACCTGAGGTTTGCAGACCATCCCGTTCCTGAGGCTGTTCCGGGTGTGCTCACCGGTATCCATCATCGGTATGTTCCAGTAAGTTTCCAGTGAACATCTTTAGGATCAGTGGATCCATAAGCTCGTTTGACACCCCGCCGTACGGTGAGAGTGTCCATCACGTCTGGTAAGCGCATTTACCCCCTCACTTCTGCATGGAGTTTGAATGTATGAGGATCACCAACCCAATGTAGCAACACATATTGGATTTTCTCCTCGTCATATACCACACAGTGTTTTTTCAATGGTTTTTTATTTTCACTTGTGGACATTATTTATGCATTATGAGCTCTAATGTGATTTTTAAATATTACTATACACTTACCTGATAATTACACACATCACTTATGTACACAAGGTGATATATCCCTGTATTCACATACACATATTATATGTTACTTAGCGCTGCATCTATTTTTTGTTTCTATTCACATCTACACGGTTACTATACTGGTGATGCTGGCTGCTATCATGTATCATTAGAAAAGAAAACCAATTAGTTTTTGAGTAGCGCAACAATACGTTTGTTTTTTGTTTTTAGTTTTTTATTACAGAAGAAACATGCCATGGGATGGATTTACTAAAGGCAAATAGGCAGTTGCACTCATTTTCTCCAGAAAATGAATGTGGTAAAGCATCACTTTGGAAAATACAAAAAACTGCATTTTTGCTTGCACATGATTGGATGATGAAAATCAGCAGAGCTTCACCACATTCAATAAGCTCTGAGAAAATTAATAGAACTGCACTTGCACAGTCTATTTGCCAGTGGTTATTAAATGCTTATTCAATATACTGTATACAAGTGGTGGCTGGTGGTATTTTTATTTTATTTTTTTTTTATTTTTTTAGGGGGGCTTTTGAATCCCAAGTTTTTCCAGGTGACTTCACAGGTCTGAAAGAAGTAAGGGAGAAGTGTGCAGTGGCAAAAAAAGTGGGCATGAAGCCATGGCAAGGGACATGGTTTAAAAAGTGTAATTACTGTAAACCGGTCCGCTGACATCCGCCTCCCCATAGAAGTCAATGGGTGGCCCGATCAGATCCGCCTGAAAAACGGACAGGCGAACTGATCGTGTGAAAGGGGCCTTCAGACAGAGCAAAGCTAAATATTTACAGGTGACAACATAAAAGATACCGTAATCAACTGAAAAGAGCTGAGACCCATAATAGTGAATGATGGTATTCTTTGCCAACATTATTTCTGGCAAATGTGTTACCAACAGAAAACTGAGGTTGTAATACATCATGCAACATAGAGCACACTGAACGATGATTACTACGCTATACTCGGATGTCTTTTTAACAGAATAAATGTCTGTAAATAGCATGGCTGTAAAATAAAAAGCCTGGCACATGTTATTGTGCCATAAACCTTTAGGAATATACAGAGAAGAGCTGTGTGCCATCCCTCAAAAGTATAATACACTCCGTTAAGTATGTATGTGGCTTTGAACAACCTCATAAATACATCTGGCATACATTACTTGGTGCACAGAAGCTGAATTTGATTTATCTGGTACATTGGGAGTTTATTATCTGTAACCACCCCATTAAAACCTTACATCTTTGAAGCAGCGAATACTCCAGCTACTATGCAGATGGAGAGACATAAACCCTAAATTATAGACCTATTAACCACTTGAGCCCCGGACCATTATGCTGCCTAAGGACCAGAGGTCTTTTTTCAATTTGGCACTGCGTCGCTTTAACTGCTAAACGAAATTTGCGTCCTTTTCTTCCCACAAATAGAGCTTTCTTTTGATGGTATTTGATCACCTCTGCAGTTTTTATTTTTTGCGCTATAAACGGAAAAAGACCGAAAATTTTGAAAAAAAATGATATTTTCTACTTTTTGTTATAAAAAAAATCCAATAAACTCAATTTTAGTCATACATTTAGGCCAAAATGTATTCGGCCACATGTCTTTGGTAAAAAAAATGTCAATAAGCGTATATTTATTGGTTTGCGCAAAAGTTATAGCGTCTACAAACTAGGGTACATTTTCTGGAATTTACACAGCTTTTAGTTTATGACTGCCTATGTCATTTCTTGAGGTGCTAAAATGGCAGGGCAGTACAAAACCCCCCCAAATGACCCCATTTTGGAAAGTAGACACCCCAAGGAAATTGCTGATAGGCATGTTGAACCCATTGAATATTTATTTTTTTTGTCCCAAGTGATTGAATAATGACAAAAAAAAAAAAAATATTTACAAAAAGTTGTCACTAAATGATATATTGCTCACACAGGCCATGGGCCTATGTGGAATTGCACCCCAAAATATATTCAGCTACTTCTCCTGAGTACGGGGATACCACATGTGTGGGACTTTTTGGGAGCCTAGCCGCGTATGGGACCCCGAAAACCAATCACCGCCTTCAGGATTTCTAAGGGTGTAACTTTTTGATTTCACTCTTCACTGCCTATCAGTTTCGGAGGCCATGGAATGCCCAGGTGGCACAACCCCCCCCCAAATGACCCCATTTTGGAAAGTAGACACCCCAAGCTATTTGCTGAGAGGCATATTGAGTCCATGGAATATTTTATATTTTGACACAAGTTGCGGGAAAGTGACACTTTTTTTTTTTTTTTTTTTTTTTTTTTTTGCACAAAGTTGTCACTAAATGATATATTGCTCACACAGGCCATGGGCCTATGTGGAATTGCACCCCAAAATACATTTAGCTGCTTCTCCTGAGTATAGGGATACCACATGTGTGGGACTTTTTGGGAGCCTAGCCGCGTACGGGGCCCCGAAAACCAATCACCGCCTTCAGCGTTTTTAAGGGCGTGAATTTTTGATTTTACTCTTCACTGCCTAACACCGTTACGGAGGCCATGGAATGCCCAGGTGGCACAAAACCCCCCCAAATGACCCCATTTTGGAAAGTAGACACCCCAAGCTATTTGCTGAGAGGCATGGTGAGTATTTTGCAGCTCTCATTTGTTTTTGAAAATGAAGAAAGACAAGAAAAAACTTTTTTTTTTTTCTTTTTTCAAATTTCAAAACTTTGTGACAAAAAGTGAGGTCTGCAAAATACTCACTATACCTCTCAGCAAATAGCTTGGGGTGTCTACTTTCCAAAATGGGGTCATTTGGGGGGGTTTTGTGCCACCTGGGCATTCCATGGCCTCCGAAACTGTGATAGGCAGTGAAGAGTGAAATCAAAAATTCACGCCCTTAGAAAGCCTGAAGGCGGTGCTTGGTTTTCGGGGTCCCGTACACGGCTAGGCTCCCAAAAAGTCTCACACATGTGGTATCCCCGTACTCAGGAGAAGCAGCAGAATGTATTTTGGGGTGTAATTTCACATATTCCCATGGCATGTTTGAGCAATATATCATTTAGTGACAACTTTGTGCAAAAAAAAAAAAAAAAAATTTGTCTCTTTCCCGCAACTTGTGTCGCAATATAAAATATTCCATGGACTCGACATGCCTCTCAGCAAATAGCTTGGGGTGTCTACTTTCCAAAATGGGGTCATTTGGGGGGGGTTTTGAACTGTCCTGGCATTTTATGCACAACATTTAGAAGCTTATGTCACACATCACCCACTCTTCTAACCACTTGAAGACAAAGCCCTTTCTGACACTTATTTTTTACATGAAAAAGTTTTTTTTTTTTGCAAGAAAATTACTTTGAACCCCCAAAGATTATATATTTTTTTAAAGCAAATGCCCTACAGATTAAAATGGTGGGTGTTTCATTTTTTTTTTTCACACAGTATTTGCGCAGCGATTTTTCAAACGCATTTTTTGGGGAAAAAACACACTTTTTTAAATTTTAATGCACTAAAACACACTATATTGCCCAAATGTTTGATGAAATAAAAAAGATGATCTTAGACCGAGTACATGGATACCAAACATGACATGCTTTACAATTGCGCACAAACGTGCAGTGGCAACAAAATAAATACATTTTTAAAAGCCTTTAAAAGCCTTTACAGGTTACCACTTTAGATTTGCAGAGGAGGTCTACTGCAAAAATTACTGCCCTCGATCTGACCTTCGCGGCGATACCTCACATGCATGGTGCAATTGCTGTTTACGTTTGACGACAGACCGCCGCTTGCGTTCGCCTTAGCGCAAGAGCAGGGGGCGACAGGGGTGCTTTTTTTTTTTTTCTTTATTATTTTTTTGCTTTTTTATCTTATTTTTAAACTGTTCCTTTCATTTTTTTTTTTTTTAAATCATTTTTATTGTTATCTCGGGGAATGTAAATATCCCCTATGATAGCAATAGGTAGTGACAGGTACTCTTTTTTGAAAAAATTGGGGTCTATTAGACCCTAGATCTCTCCTCTGCCTTCAAAGCATCTGACCACACCAAGATCGGTGTGATAAAATGCTTCCCCAATTTCCCAATGGCGCTATTTACATCCGGCGAAATCTAAGTCATAAAATGCTCGTAGCTTCCGGTTTCTTAGGCCATAGAGATGTTTGGAGCCACTCTTGTCTCTGATCAGCTCTATGGTCAGCTGGCTGAATCACCGGCTGCATTCTCAGGTTCCCTGTTGAGACAGGAGAGCCAGAGAAAAACACGGAAGACGGTGGGGGGGGGGGGCATTCCCTCCCACGGCTTGTAAAGGCAGTCTAGAGGCTAATTAGCCGCTAGGATTGCTTTTACATGAAAGCCGACCGCTGGCTGAAAAGAATGATACCAAGATGATACCTAAACCTGCAGGCATCATTCTGGTATAACCACTCAAAGTTGTGAATGGCGTACCTGAAGACAAAAAAATGGTTAACAATAAAGCACAGTAAACAGTAAAGTATAAATAATTACATACCTGAAAAACAAACATGATAAAACATAATAACAATAACAATAACAATAACAATAAAACACTGCAGAATAGAATACAGTAAAAAAAGAGCAGAACAATAGAGAGAGAGAATAGAGAGAGAGAACAATAAAACGACAACTATTTTTTTTTATTTTATATATATATATATTTTTTTTTTTACACTTTTTTTGTAACTAACTTTTATAACGGTAACCGGTTCCAGGTTCGGGTCTCTCAAAATGCGATGGCATCTTGGGAGACCCTGTGAAAGTGTGCCTAGTCTGTGCAATGCTGTACCCTACGCTAATACTCAACTAGTGTATGGTAGCGTTCAAAACATTCACCAATGCAAAGACCAGGATTGTCAGGACAGGAGGGACAATAATAGCGGGTGTCACGCCTATATCCGCGTTTGCTGCAGACACAACATCTTTTTGGGGGGGTTCGTTGGGTAGGGGTACTCGGGAGCACATAAAAATGCCTCTCATGCAGCCGACTGCATTTGGTTGGGGATGTGAATGGGGGAAGTACGGGCGCTGCAGAAGTGGTGGGTTCCCAATTAGGATTGCCGAATGCAGCAGGAAGGGCACTATGGGCACGACGGGCCTGTGTTTGTATTTTTGGTGGCAGCGGGACACTACTTGTGCTTGCCACCTCACCAGCTTGAACTGCACTTATGGGACTCGCCACGTCACCAAGTGTTACTGCAGCGCTGGTTTGACTACGACCGGGGTATACTAGGCCGCTGGTGCTTGCCAGTTCAATAAAAAGCTTCCAAAAAAACTGTTAGCGATCGCAGGGATCAGGTCTGACTCTGCGAACGCTGCAGTTATGCGTTTAGTGTTTTGTAAGTGTCAGTGATCGATCGATACTGCACTTGGGTGGGCTGGACTGGGCCGGGCGGAGGGGCAAAACGCAGGTGCTAGCAGGTATCTGGGCTGATCCCGCTAACACTGCGTTTTTGGGAACCCTAAACTGCTGGGGACGCTAGTATAGATCTGATCGGATCAGATATTGATCCGTTCAGATACTATACCACTAAAGGAGGCGTATGCTGCGTGCGTGGGTGTTAGTGGTACTGGCGCTAACCTGACGCTGCCTGGGGCCGGTGCTTGCTAGTTCACCAAAATGCTACCAAAAAAACTGTTAGCGATCGCAGGGATCAGGCCTGACTCTGCGAACGCTGCAGTTATGCGTTTAGTGCCTTGTAAGTGACAGTGATCGATCGATACTGCACTTGGGTGGGCTGGGCTGGGCCGGGCGGAGGGGCACAACGCAGGTGCTAGCAGGTATCTGGGCTGATCCCGCTAACACTGCGTTTTTGGGAACCCTAAACTGCTGGGGACGCTAGTATAGATCTGATCGGATCAGATATTGATCCGATCAGATACTATACCACTAAGGGAGGTGTACGGTGCGTGCGTGGGTGTTAGCGCTACTGGCGCTAACCTGACGCTGCCTGGTGCTTGCTTGCCAGTTCACCAAAATGCTACCAAAAAAACTGTTAGCGATCGTAGGGATCAGGCCTGACTCTGCGAACGCTGCAGTTATGCGTTTAGTGTTTTGTAAGTGACAGTGATCGATCGATACTGCACTTGGGTGGGCTGGGCGGAGGGGCAAAACGCAGGTGCTAGCGGGTATCTGGGCTGATCCCGCTAACACTGTGTTTTTGGGAACCCTAAACTGCTGGGGACGCCAGTATAGATCTGATCGGATCAGATATTGATCCGATCAGATACTATACCACTAAGGGAGGCGCATGCTGCGTGCGTGGGTGTTAGCGGTACTGGCGCTAATCTGACGCTGCCTGGGGCGACGCATATCACCGCCGGGCGATCAGGGGGCTAAACCTTTATTCGGTAATAAACGGCGGGTGCCCTGACACTATAAAAAATAAACGAACTAACCTGCGTCACCCGTAACGGTTATACGGTGATCAGTGGTGAAAGGGTTAACTAGGGGGCAATCAAGGGGTTAAAACATTTATTAGGTAGTATATGGGGGTCCCTGTCACTATAAAACGCTGACGGCGAACCTAAATATTTACCTCACTAACTAGCGTCACCAGCGACACTAATACAGCGATCAGAAAAATGATCGCTTAGCGACACTGGTGACAGGGGGTGATCAAGGGGTTAAAACTTTATTAGGGGGGGTTAGGGGGGTATCCTAGACCTAAAGGGGGGTAATACTCACTGTCCCAACACTGTAACTGTCACAAACTGACACTATGCAGTAATCAGAAAAAAAAAAAAAAAAAACCTGCTGGTGTCAGTTTGTGACAGGGGGGGGGGGGGGCGATCGGGGGGGGGATCGGGGTGTTTTGTATGCCTGGCATGTTCTACTGTGTGTGTGTGTGTTGTGCACTCACATTGATGTCTTCTCCCCTCGGCGCTGGAACGGAAACTACCGAGCCGAGGGGAGATGACATCATTTCCTTTGCTGCTGTTTAGCATACAGCAGCAAAGGAGTGTTCCCATTGGCCGGCGGCGATCGCGAGGGGGGGGCCACGAACGGATGGCCTCCCCCTCATCTCGGATCGCCGGGGAACAGAACGGGACCGCTTCGGGCACCGGGGGGGGGTCCGATCGGACCCCCCACCCGCGAGAGGCAAATCACGTACATGTACGTGATTTTGCCTGCCCGTGCCGCCTTGCCGACGTAAATCGGCGTTAGGCGGTCCTTAAGTGGTTAAAGAAAATGAATAACTTTTACCTTAATGGCTTTGTATACAGTGAATCCGGAAAGTATTCACAGTGCTTTACTTTTTCCACATTTTGGTATGTTACAGCCTTATTCCAGAATGGATTAAATTATTTTTTTTCATCAAAATTTTACAAACCATACCCCATAATGGCAATGTGAAAGAACTTTGAAATCTTTGCAAATTTATTAAAAGTAAAAAATCACATGTACATACTGTAAGTATTCACAGCCTTTGCCATGACACGCAAAATTGAGCTCAGGTACATCCTGTTTCCACTGATCATCCTTGAGATGTTTCTACAACTTGACTGGAGTCCACCATTCATAAATTCAGTCGATTGGACATGATTTGGAAAGGCACACACCTGTCTATATAAGGTCCCACAGTTAATAGTGCATTTCAGAGCACAAACCAAGCCATGAAGTCCAATGAATTGTCTGTAGACCTCTGAGATAGGATTGTATCAAGACACAGATCTGGGGAAGGGTACAGAAACTTTCTGCAAGATTGAAGGTCCCAATGAGCACAGTGGCCTTCATCATCTGTAAATGGAAGGAATTTGGAACCACCAGGACTCTTCCTAGAGTGGGCCGCCTGGCCAAACTGAGCAATCAAAGGGAAATGGCCTTAGTCAGGGAGGTGACCAAGAACCCCATGGTCACTCTGACAGAGCTCCAGTGTTTCTCTGTGGAGAGAGGAGAACCTTCCGGAAGAACAACCATTTCTGCCACTCCTTAGTAAAAGACACATAACAGCCTGTCTGGAGTTTTCCAAAAGGCACCTGCAGGGGCGGACTGACAACTCATGGGGCCCCCGGGCAATAGGAGATCCTGGGGCCCCCTGTCCCCGCTCATGTGTTCCCACCCACACTCAAGCCACACCCACACAAATCCGCACCTACATTTTGCACTGCCCACACTACATGCGTTCGTCACAGAATTACATTAAAGAAAGTGCAACAACGGTACCTTACCAAAATTAAAGTGATTGTAAAGGCTCGGCTTTTTTTTTGTTTTTTTTAAATAACAAACATATCATACTTACCTTCACTGTGCAGCTCGTTTTGCACAGAGTGGCCCCGAACCTCGACATCTGGGGGTGGCTCTCGCGGCTCCTCCCCACATCAGATAACTCCCTAGGAGAAGCGCTCTCCCGGGGGGGGGGTTACCTTGCAGGTGGGCTCCCGTGTCCAGCATTTGCGTCTATAGACACATGTTTACATACATGTGCTCATCCTACATAAAGCTTTTCATATAGAGCATGTGCTGGGATCATGGGGGTGCTTTACATTTTTTTTAAATTATTTTTCTTAACTTTATATAATTTTCACTGATCACCAATGTAAGGAACATTCTTCCCACTGACCACCAATGTAAGGAACATTCTTCTCACTGATCACCAATGTAAGGAACATTCTTCTCACTGATCACCAATGTAAGGAACATTCTTCTCACTGACCACCAATGTAAGGAACATTCTTCCCACTGATCACCAATGTAAGGAACATTCTTCCCACTGATCACCAATGTAAGGAACATTCTTCTCACTGATCACCAATGTAAGGAACATACTTCTCACTGACCACCAATGGAAGGAACATTCTTCTCACTGACCACCAATGTAAGGAGCATTCTTCTCACTGACCACCAATGTAAGGAACATTCTTCTCACTGACCACCAATGTAAGGAACATTCTTCTCACTGATCACCAATGTAAGGAACATACTTCTCACTGACCACCAATGGAAGGAACATTCTTCTCACTGACCACCAATGTAAGGAACATTCTTCTCACTGACCACCAATGTAAGGAACATTCTTCTCACTGACCACCAATGTAAGGAACATTCTTCTCACTGACCACCAATGGAAGGAACATACTTCTCACTGATCACCAATGGAAGGAACATTCTTCTCACTGACCACCAATGTAAGGAACATTCTTCTCACTGACCACCAATGGAAGGAACATTCTTCTCACTGACCACCAATGTAAGGAACATACTTCTCACTGACCACCAATGGAAGGAACATTCTTCTCACTGATCACCAATGTAAGGAACATTCTTCCCACTGACCACCAATGTAAGGAACATACTTCTCACTGATCACCAATGTAAGGAACATTCTTCTCACTGACCACCAATGTAAGGAACATTCTTCTCACTGACCACCAATGGAAGGAACATTCTTTTCACTGATCACCAATGTAAGGAACATTCTTCTCACTGACCACCAATGTAAGGAACATTCTTCTCACTGACCGCCAATGTATAGAAACATTCTTCCCACTGACCACCAATGTAAGGAACATTCTTCTCACTGACCACCAATGTAAGGAACATTCTTCTCACTGACCACCAATGGAAGGAACATTCTTCCCACTGACTACCAATGTAAGGAACATACTTCTCACTGACCACCAATGTAAGGAACATTCTTCTCACTGATCACCAATGTAAGGAACATTCTTTTCACTGACCACCAATGTAAGGAACTTACTTCTCACTGACCACCAATGTAAGGAACAATCTTCTCACTGATCACGAATGTAAGGAACATTCTTCTCACTGACCACCAATGGAAGGAACAATCTTCTCACTGACCACCAATGCAAGGAGCATTCTTCTCACTGACCACCAATGTAAGGAACATTCTTCTCACTGACCACCAATGTAAGGAACATTCTTCCCACTGACCACCAATGGAAGGAACAATCTTCCCACTATTTATTTAATCCATATTGAGCACTATATTTGATTGGCTGCTTCTGCTTGGCACACACGCACAATCACAATCACGCACATGATGATGGAGTCAGCATCATATGCGATTGTGCGTGTTTGCCAGGCCTAAGCAGAAGCAAACAGCCAATCAAATATAGTGCTCAATATGGATTCAAGAAATATGCATAGCCATAGATATCATAAATGACTACAGGAGATGACCAAAGACTGCGAATGGGACTACAGGAAATAACCAGAGACTGGGGATGCGACTACAGGAAATAACCAGAGACTGGGGATGCGACTACAGGAGACAACCAGAGACTACGAATGCGACTACCGGAAATAACCAGACTGCGAATGCGACTACAGGAAATAACCAGAGACTGCGAATGCGACTACAGGAAATAACCAGACTGCGAATGCGACTACAGGAAATAACCAGAGACTGGGGATGCGACTACAGGAGATAACCAGAGACTGCGAATGCGACTACAGGAGATAACCAGAGACTGCGAATGCGACTAGAGGAGATGACCAGAGACTGCGAATGCGACTACAGGAAATAACCAGACTGCGAATGCGACTACAGGAAATGACCAGAGACTGGGGATGCGACTACAGGAGATAACCAGAGACTGCGAATGCAACTACAGGAAATGACCAGACTGCGAATGCGACTACAGGAAATGACCAGACTGCGAATGCGACTACAGGAAATAACCAGAGACTGGGGATGCGACTACAGGAGATAACCAGAGACTGCGAATGTGACTACAGGAAATGACCAGACTGCGAATGCGACTACAGGAGATGACCAGAGACTGGGGATGCGACTACAAGAAATGACCAGAGACTGGGGATGCGACTACAGGAGATGACCAGGTAGCCAGTTTTAAAATTTAAACTTTCAGCAATGCACAGCTATACAGGGGGGTAAACAACATTTCCAGGGATGGTTTAGGGAAAAAAAGGGGTCTACAGGCCGTGTATATAATGTAGGCAGAAGGACCTACCTGACCAGTCGGGCTCACCTCCCGCTCTCAGAGGTCCAGGGGCGGAGCTTTCGTCGGTAGGGGGCGGAGTTTTGTCGGTAGGGGGCGGGGCTTTCGTCAGTAGGGGGCGGGGCTTTCGTCGGTAGGGGCGGTGATCTTTGTGGTCCAGAGCGGAGCTCTCACAAGTGCAGGAGAGACGCTCTAATTAGGAACACACTCAGACTACATGAGGAGGGGCGGGGCAGGGCAGGGTCAGAGCGTCAGTGGAGCTCCCTGCCCCGCCCCTCCCTGCTGACAGAGCCTCTCTCAGCCTAAGCCGAGGTCTGCTCGGCAGCGGGCTGGCTGCGGTGCTGGGAGCTGAAATAATGCAGGAGGACGGGGTTTTCGTGCGGTGCAGCGGGCGGCTTTTTTCCACTACTGACTGAGCCGCTCATGGGGCCCCTCCTGACGTCGGGCCCTCGGTCGGCGACCGAGTGATCGAATGGTCAGTCCGCCCCTGGGCACCTGAAGGACTCTCAGATCATGAGAAACAAAACAGGAACTCTTTGGCCTGAATGACAATCGTCATGTCTGGAGGAAACCAGGCACCGCTCATTACCTGGCCGATACCATCCCTACAGTGCAGCATGGTGGTGGCAGCATCATGCTGTGGGGATGTTTTTTTAGCATCAAGAACTGGGAGACAAGTCGGGATTGAAGGAAAGATGAATGCAGCAATGTACAGAGACATCCTTGATGACAACCTGCTCCAGAGCACTCTGGACCTCAGACTGGGCAAAGGTTCCTCTTCCAACAGGACAATGACTCTAAGCACACAGCCAAGATAACAAAGGAACAGCTACGGGACAACTCTATAAATGTCCTTGAATGGCTCATTCAGAGCCCAGACTCAAACCCAATTGAACATCTCTGGATAGATCTGAAAATTGCTGTGCACTGACGCTCTCCATCCAACCTGATGGAGCTTGAGAGGTCCTGCAAAGAAGAATGGTAGAAACTGCCCAAAAATGGGTGTGCCAAGCTTGTATCATCATACTCAAAAAGACTTGAGGCTGTAATTGGTGCCAGAGGTGCTTCAACAAAGTATTGAGCAAAGGCTGTGAATACTTATGTATATGTCATTTTTTTTTATTTTTAATAAATTTGCAAAGATTTCAAACACTTTTACGTTGTAATTATGAGGTATTGTTTGTAGAATTTTGAGGAAAATAATGAATTTAATCAATTTTGGAATAAGGCTGTAACATAACAGAATGTGGAAAAAGTGAAGCGCTGTGAATATTTTCCAGATGCAATGTACCTCTGTTTAAATGCATGCTGTTAATTAGGTAAATATTTTCACATGGGGATTAAAGAGTGAAAATATACTATCTTAATCGCATATTGATAATAAAGACGGATATACAGTGTTTAAGTATTTTGCTATATAATAATCCATTTTCCTTCCATACATACATACTTAGAAGCATGAATGGCAATATGTTTGGTTCAGTATCTCAAGGTTCAGTTTACAAAAACATAAGGCATGCTGAATTTTTATCAGCATGGGTTATTTGCTTTTTTTATGATTAAAGCGGAGCTCCGCCGAAATTTTTTTTTTTAAAAGTCAGCAGCTACAAATACTGCAGCTGCTGACTTTTAAAACATGGACACTTACCTGTCCAGGGCGCCCGCGATGTCAGCACCCGAGGCCGAACTGTCTCTCGGTCCTCGGGTGCTGCCGCCTCCATCTTCGGTAAGGGAATCAGGAAGTGAAGGCTTGCGGCTTCACTTCCCAGTTCCCTACTGCGCATGCGCGAGTCGCGCAGCGCAATATGGATGGTCCCAGATTCTGCGGCTATCTATGCCAGAAGTGGGTGCAAATACCTGTAATATACAGGTATCTGCACCCCCTTCCCCCCTGAAAGGTGCCAACTGACACCGGAGGGGGGGAGGAATTCGATGAGTGGAAGTTCCACTTTTGGGTGGAACTCCACTTTAACAATTATTTTACCATTTACCTAAACTAGGGATGGGCCGAACACACCCCTGTTCGGTTTGCAGCAGAACATGCGAACAGGCAAAAAATTTGTTCGAACACGCAAACATCGTTAAAGTCTACGGGACACGAACGTGAAAAATCAAAAGTGCTAATTTTAAGGGTTAATATGCAAGTTATTGTCATAAAAAGTGTTTGGGGACCTGGGTCCTGCCCCAGGGGACATGTATCAATGCAAAAAAAAGTTTTAAAAACGGATGTTTTTCTGGGAGCAGTGATTTTAATATTGTTTAAAGTGAAATATTCCTTTAAATTTCGTACCTGGGGGGTGTCTATAGTATGCCTGTAAAGTGGCACATGTTTCCTGTGTTTACAACAGTCCGAGAGCAAAATGACATTTCTAAAGGAAAAAAAAGTAATTTAAAAGTACAGCGGTAGCACCGGCAGCTATAATAAATTGTCGGGTCTCTGCATAAAAGTCATTGAAAAAAAAAAACGGCCTGGGGTTCCCCCACAGTGCATTACCAGGCCCTTTGGGTCTGGTATGAATATTAAGGGGAACCCTGAACCAAAATTAAAAAAAAAATATGCATGGGCGTCCCCCTCAACATCCATACCAGACCCTTCAGGTCTGGTATGGATTTTAAGGGGAACCCCGCGCCAAAATTTTTTAAAAAATGGCGTGGGGGTCCCCCTAAAAATCCATACCAGGCCCTTATCCGAGCACACAACCTGGCAGGCCGCAGGAAAAGAGGGGGGATGAGAGAGCGCCCCCCCTCCTGAACCATGCCCTCAACATGGGGAGGATGTCCCCATGTTGATGGAGACAAGGGCCTCATCCCCACAACCCTTGCCCGGTGGTTGTGGGGGTCTGCGGGTGAGGGGCTTATTGGAATCTGGAAGCCCCCTTTAACAAGGGGACCTCCAGATCCCACCCCCCCGTGTGGAATGGTAATGGGGTACAAATGTACCCCTACCATTTCACAAAAAAGTGTCAGAAATGTTAAAAAAGACAGGAGACGGTTTTTGACAATTCCTTTATTTTTTTTTTGAAAATTATTTTTATTGTATTTTCAATGTGAATACAAAAACAATACAGAGCCTATTGGGCATATCCAGGCTCGGTCACTACAACTACAAAAACTAAGAGAAGAAAAAAAAAGAGAAAAAAGAAAAAAAAAAAAGGGACCACAATTATATATAAAAATATATATAGTGATAACTAAACCATTGTACACTCAACCACCTGTGCAGAATACCCAAAGCAAACCTCCAACTCTACCTATACCTCACATAGCTTACTTTAGTTATTTAGTCAGTGAAGTGTACATTACATAGAGCGTTACTAATCGTCCATTGAATGGGCATTAGTGGACAGAGATTCCGTCCAAATATCCCATAATTTGTGGAATTTTTTGGCACAGCCTCGTGACAGGTACGTAGCCTTGTACAGTGGTACAGCTGCGTTCACTAACCTCTTCCAAAAATTTATTGAGGGTGCGGTCGAGGCTTTCCATCTGAGTACTACAGATTTACGGGTCTGATTGTGGGGGTCTGCGGGCGGGGGGGCTTATCGGAATCTGGAAGCCCCCTTTAACAAGGCGACCCCCAGATCCTGCCCCCCCTGTGTGAAATGGTAATGGGGTACAAATGTACCCCTACCATTTCACAAAAAAAGTGTAAAATATGTTAAAGACAAGAGACGGTTTTTGACAATCCCTTTATTATTGTCTTCTTCTTTCCCCGCTTCTTTTTCCATCTTCTTCTGGTCTTCATTCGGTTTTCTTCCTCCATCGTATTCTTCCCCGCTTCTTCCCCTGCTTCTTCCTTTTCTTCCTCCGATCCTCTGCTTCTTCCTTCGGTCTTCTCGTCCAGATCTTCCTCCGGCTTCTTCTTCCCCGCTTCGTTCTCCGGACGATCCGCATGCATGGGAGGTTCCCGCTGTGTGACCCTTCTGCTCTTCTGACAATTCTTATATACCTAAGGGTATGGCCACCCGGTGACTCCACCCCCCTCTGACACACGGGGACTTCCCTATGGTTTTCCCCGTGGTGTCAGAAGGGGTCGGGGTCACCCATTAGGTAACCGCCCTCAGTTATATAAGAACTGTCAGAAGAACAGAAGCGTCACACAGCGGGAACCTCCCATGGATGCGGATCGTCCGGAGAACGAAGCGAGGAAGAAGACGCCGGAGGAAGATGCAGACGAGAAGACCGAAGGAAGAAGCGGGGGAAGAACAAAATGGAGGAAGAAAAATGAATGAAGACCAGAAGAGGATGGAAGAAGAAGCGGGGAAAGAATATTTTCGGTCCGGCCGGACCTTCAGCGTGACCCGTGGCCTAGTCCATGGCCTACTGCCTCCGGATCATCCCCGAACAGCGGTGGCCTCCTGGAGCCAGGGTGACCCATCAATCCTTCCCTCATAGACCGATCGGGCGATACTCCCCCCACGGTCATCCATAGTGCCAGTCCTAGGATTTAACAGTCTGGTTGTCCTCCCTAGTCCTCATCCACTGCCTCAAATATCTGGACTCAGCTACTTTAGTGGGCTGGTGGAGCGGGCAGCCTACATCTGTGATCCAGAGGCCTGGGCATATGCTGCACTGCTGCCCTGGTGCCTAACTCATTGGTCACCTATACAACTGTAACTGTGTGGCTGTGAGGGGCCCTTTCCTATCCCATAAAGTCATAGAAGCTTCAGGCTGACTCTCCATCTGCTCCTTCCTAACAATCCTAACAATCCCTTGTCCCCAAATTCATGGGCCCTAAGCACCGGCCCAGAAACTCATTCACACCAAGCCGCCCGGCCCCTGCTCCGGCTGCACAGCCTGATCCTTCTCCCATAGGGAGAAGGATCAGGCTCTGCTGACTGAGTTAGCCATGGAACCTGGGGCTTCCCCGAGTGCAGCTCTTTCTGCCCCAACGTCTCAGGACAGTACCGCAGTGATCCTGGCTGCCATTGAACAAAGCAAAACCTCCATGCTAGTGAAAATAGACCGCCTGGCTGAGGAATGCAATCTCATTAGAAATGATCTAGACAATATCAGGGGCAGGCTGACAGAATCAGAATCCAGAATTTCTGCCACTGAAGATCTTACGGCTACCCACAGTGTATTGTGTATATATATATATGCATCCCAGGCAGGCAGGTGTTTTTACAGTATTTACAGTTTGTGTACTGTGTACCCTGCACAGTTGCACCTACAGTATAGATACCTGAAGACAAGTGCTTGTGTTCTTCTGATCCTATTAATAACACAGGCAGGCTCTTGATGTATTTACAGTTAGTGTACTGTGTACCCAGGGTGGCTTTGTCCAATTATGGATCAGGGGGTTTAGTACATGCCCCACACTATATAAGGCCGCCAGCGTGGCGGCCTTGTGTAGTGTGTTGCGGCGGCGGAGAGAGATAGATAGAGAGACAGTGTCATTTGATTTAAGTTAGATAGAGTAGGCAGGTCGAGTCAGTTAGCTGCACTTACAGTGTATTGTGTATATATATGCATCCCAGGCAGGCAGGTGTTTTTACAGTATTTACAGTTTGTGTACTGTGTACCCTGCACAGTTGCACCTACAGTATAGCTACCTGAAGACAAGTGCTTGTGTTCTTCTGATCCTATTAATAACACAGGCAGGCTCTTGATGTATTTACAGTTAGTGTACTGTGTACCCTGCACAGTTGCACCTTCAGCTACCTGAAGACAAGTGCTTGTGTGCTTTTTCTGATCCTATTAATAGCACAGGCAGGCTCTTGAAGTATTTACAGTTAGTGTACTGTGTACCCTGCACAGTTGCATCTATAGCTACCTGAAGACAAGTGCTGGTGTGCTTCTTCTCATCCTATTAATACCACAGGCAGGCATTCTGCTAGCTGCTGTATAATCAGTATATATATACATCCCAGTTTTGTGCAGCTACATCTCACTGCAGTGCAGGCCATTAGTATATAACCCAAAAAGTGTGGAAATATGGCCGCCTCTACCTCACACTACTCCGCGCCGAGAATCACTGCGATATGTGATGTAGTGTGTTGTATTAGTATGAATGTATTTATGGTATATTCCTGTAATAGACATGTGAGTCATTTTCCTTTGAGTAGCCGGTGGTGATAGGTCTTCGGCAGTCCGATTCATTCGTGTAAGATAAGGTCTTGTGGAGCTATTATTCCCCATTGCTGACAGCTCCCTGAACGCTGATCTATGCGGCGCGGGGTCTTATTAGCAGGTCTCACCTTATTGGCTGCCGCACCTACCACTCACATAAATACTGGCCCTTCAGAAGGTAGATTACGCCCTCAGACGACGTCCGGAAGTGACGAAACGTGTCAGATGTAATATACCGGAATTGACGCGTGCGTTCCACGCACCGGAGAGGAACTAGGAAGTAGGCTGGTAGCTGTATTCAGTGAACGCTCTGGAGAACCTCCCGGGAGACGGGATATCAGGCACAGTGCACTTTATTACAAATGCTCGCTTATGTTATATATTTGGTACGCAGTTTTACAAGGGGGGAATATTTGGATGATTCAATAAAATTGTTTTAGCAATATTACGCTATATGGTTATCTTATTCCTCCCATATGTTATGCGGTATCAACCGAGAATGTTCCTGACATCTGGTGGTCGAATAAAGGAGATGGAAAGCTACTAATGATAACATCATAAGGCTTGTGTATGCTGAATTTCTGGTGAGTGCAATCTCATTGGGGGTGGTCTCCCCTGCACGCGGTGATTATCCTTGGTGAAAGAAGCTCTTCACTTCTGCAGAACACAGCTATTTGAACTTTCCTGGATCTCCTTGATCAATGGCTTTTTTTCTTTGTATCTGGATAGGCTTGACACATAGCGCTGCTGCAATAAGAGATTAGAGACTTTGGCATCGTTTTTTTGTTTTCTATGATTTTATTGCTTACATATGTTTATTATTATTTTAAAGCTGCTTTTTTACAGGCCATTAGTATGTCTGGAAGGCCAACAAGGAGAGGCAGACAGTCACAAGCCAATAAAAGAGGGCAAGCAGGCTCTGTGTCTAGAGGCAACAGTGCTGGTCGTGGACATGGTGCATCCTCATCAGCACGTGGCCGTGGGACACGCTTGTCCTTTTTTTCGGCAGCTGGCCGTGTTGAGCCCCAACATGCCGAAAACTTGGTAGAGTGGATGAACAAGCCATCCTCATCCTCCTCATCCACCCTCACCCAGGCTCAGGGTACGTTGTCTGGCAAAGCAGCTGCCAACGCGGCCTCTTCCCTCGGCTCAATGGCATCAGTCACTCCTTCCCTAGCCCCACCATGTCCTCCTGAGGAGTCCCCCGAACTGTTTGACCACAGTGTTGGGTACATGCTCCAGGAGGATGCCCAGCGTTTTGAAGGCTCCGATGATGGTACTCAGCTAGAGGAAGGTAGTAACGTGAGCCCAGACAGAGGGGATGCCCAAGAAGGACAGCAATCTGGCAGTCATGTTCCCCCAGCTGCAGCATACTGCCAGCTTTGCTCCAGTGATGAGGAGGGAGGGGATGATGAGGTCACTGACTCCACGTGGGTGCCTGATAGGAGAAAGGAGGAGGAGGCACATCACTAACGAGGCAGGATGCCCTCCAGGGGCCAGCTTAAGAAGAGCACACCGACTGCATCACACCGCAGAGCTCCGCTTGTGCAGGGCGCTGCTGTCTCTGCGCGTTATTCCAAAAGTTCTTTGGTGTGGGCCTTTTTTGAGACGAGTGCATCAGATCCCACCACTATTTGCAACATATGTCAAGCGTATCTCGCGTGGCTAAAACATCACCCGCTTGGGCACTACATGCTTGACCAGACATATGTTGACCTGCCATGCAGTTCGTTGGCAAGCGTACCTAAAAGGCCCACACCAGAGAACAAAGAGGACCTCTCCTTGCTCCTCATCAGCTGGGATCTCCAATCGCACTATACCTTCAGTCCTCTCTGAGACCTGCACTGAGAGGAATGAAGGTGTAGAATTAGGTGTGTCACAGCCAAGTACTTGCGGGCAATCTGCTATTGGGACACCAACGTCAGATTGTACCAGGCAAATTTCCCTGCCCCAGCTGCTGCACCGCTGAAAGAAGTTCGCTGCCAGCCATCCACATGCCCAGCGGTTGAATGCTAGCTTGGCTAAATTGCTAGCACTTTAACTGCTGCCTTTTCAGTTGGTAGACTCTGCCCCCTTCTGTGAGTTTGTGGAATGTGTGGTTCCTCAGTGGCAGGTTCCCAAATGCCACTTTTTCTCACGGAAGGCGATTCCGGCTCTCTACCAGCATGTGGAAGGCAATGTCTTGGCCTCGCTGGACAGGGCGGTCAGCGGTAAGGTGCATATTACCGCTGACTCATGGACCAGCAGGCATGGACAGGGACGTTACCTATCTTTCACGGGGCATTGGGTGACTCTTCTGGCAGCTGGGAAGGATGCAGGGTAAGGTGCAGTAGTGTTGGAGATTGTTCCGCCACCACGCCTCCAAAATGCTACTACTGGTGATTCTGACATACCTCTCTCCTCCACCCCTTCTCTTCTTCTTCTTCCTCCATGGCCTCTTCCTGTGCTTTGTCCTCAGAACCAGCGGTGCTCCATAGGCGTTCAAGGGGCTACGCAAGTACGCAGGCCAAAAGATGCCATGCGGTGCTTGAGCTGGTGTGCTTGGGGGACAGGAGCCACACTGGGGCAGAGATTCTGTCAGCTCTGCAGGGGCAGGCTCAGAGGTGGTTGATGCCACACCAGCTTCAGCCAGGAATGGTGGTTTGCGACAATGGCACCAACCTCCTCTCCGCCCTCCAACAGGGACAACTGACCCATGTACCCTGTTTGGCTCACGTCCTTGGTGGTGCAGCGGTTCTTGGGCAGGTACCTGGGCTTACAGGATGTCCTGAGGCAGGCCAGGAAAGTCTGTGTGCATTTTCAATGGTCATATAATGCCAGTGCTCGGCTGGCTAACCTCCAAAAGGAATTTAACCTGCCCAAGAGCCGCCTAATCTGTGACATGCCCACCAGGTGGAACTCAACTTTGGCCATGCTGCAGCGGCTGCACACGCAGCAGAGGGCCATCAATGAGTACCTGTGCGACTATGGCACCAGGACAGGGTCAGGGGAGCATTTTTTTTTTCCCCACGCCAGTGGGCCATGATCAGGGATGCATGCACTATCCTGTCACCGTTTGAGGAGGCCACGAGGATGGTGAGCAGTGACAGTGCATGCATCAGTGACACTGTCCCCCTTGTCCACCTGTTGGAGCACACGCTGCGTGGAATAATGGACAGGGCACTTGAGGCAGAACAGAGGCAGGAAGAGGAGGACTTCCTTACCTCTCAAGGCCCCCTTTATCCAGACAGTGTTCCTGCATGCCTGCCGATCACACAGGAAGAGGAGGAGGAGGAAGAAGAGGAATGTGTCAGCATGGAGGTGGAGCCTGGCACTCAGCATCAGCAGCAGTCTTCAAGGGATCATTTACAGTCCCAAGAAACCCATGGACTTGAACGTGGCTGGGAGGAGGTGGCTGGATGTCGTCCTTAGTTAGTCCCCAGAGGACTCTGGACCGAATGCCTCAGCAAACCTACGCTGCATGGCCTCCCTGATCCTGCAAAGCCTGCGGAAGGATCCTCGTATTCGTGGTTTCAAGGAGAGGGATCGTTACTGGCTGGCAACCCTCCTTGATCCATGTTACAAGGGTAAGGTTGCGGACCTTATCTTGCCATCGCAGAGGGAGCAGAGGATGAAACATCTTCAGGAGGCCTTGCAGAAAGGTCTGTGCAATGCGTTCCCAGAGACTGGGAGGTTACAAACTCCTGTTCCTGGACAACGTGTTGCTGAGGCTTCGGTCAGTCAAAGAAGGAGCAGTGAAGAAGGTGGCCGTCTGACCGATGCGTTCAGACAATTTTTTAGTCCGCAGCCCCAAGGTATGATCAGTTCCAGCAACCATCGTCAGCGTCTGTTTTACATGGTGCAGGAATGCCTAGGGGCAAGATCTGACTTGGACACCTTTCCCACCGAAAATCCTCTGGGTTACTGGGTCTTGAGGATGGATCACTGGCCAGAGCTTGCACAGTGTGCAATTGAGCTACTGGCCTGTCTTGCATCCAGCATTCTTTTAGAACGCACATTCAGTGCTGCTGGAGGCTTTGTAACTGATCACAGGGTGCGCCTGTCCACCGACTCGGTCGATCGACTGACCTTCATAAAAAATTATTCAGTCTTGGATCACCACCAGCTACCAAGCACCTGATGCTGATGTAACTGAATAATTTTTTTTTGAAATGTCAGATCCCCTCAAGACTGTCTATGCTGATGCTGAGTGACTATCCTGTTACACTGAGTGAATATCCTCTTCTTCCTCAATGATCATGCTGATAGCTTTTTGTAAGAATATTTTTGGTTCTGGGCACCTCCACCAGTGACAAAGGCCCGATTTTTCAGCCCCTGTTTAACAGGGGCGTGTAATTACAATTTTTGATGCAATATTTTGCAGCAGGGCTTGTTCCTGCGCTCCAAATAGAGTATCTGTGAGGGGTTGCAGTGTTGTGACACCAGTGCCTAAGGCCCAATTTTTCTGCCCCTGTTCAACAGGTGCATGTAATTACAATTCTTGATTTAATATTTCACAGCAGGGTCCGTTTCTGCACCCACCAAAAGTAACTGTGAGGACTTAGTGTTGTGGCACCAGCACCACCACCACCACCAAAGGCCCAATTTTTCTGCCCCTGTTCAACAGGGGCATGTAATTACAATTCTTGATCTAATATTTCACAGCAGGGCCCATTCCTGCGCCCACCAAGAGTAACTGTGAGGGCTTACAGTGTTGTGGCAACACCAACACCTAAGGCCCCAATTTCTGCAGAGTATATAGGGCAGGTCCCTACTTTCAAACGACTCCTACTTGCAAATGGAAGGAGACAACAGGAAGTGAGATGAAATCTACCCCTAAGAAGGGAAATTCTCTCCTGTAAGAGTTAATATGGGAAAAACATGTCTCATCTTCACTGATGCTTTATCACCAATCCTTGTTTCACTAAAAACACCAAATTTTCAAAAAACATTTGTCATTGGGACAGAAAGTGAGGTGAAATCTTCTGAAGAGGTGCACAGACAGCAAAACAAATGTTACAGGGGTGATAACCCTTTCCTATGTTTTCCAAAAAGCTTAAAAATAGATTTTTTGGCTGGAGCTACACTTTAAAAATGTACCAGTTCAAAATTACAAACAGATTCTACTTAACAACAAACCTACAGTCCCTGTCTTGTTTGCACCGCCTGTATACTGCTGTTCAGAGTATAAAGGGCCTGGGGGCCCCACGCCTTTCCTTTTTTTAATTTGGGTGCGGTGTTCCCCTTAATATCCATACAAGACCCAAAGGGCCTGGTAATGGACTTGGGGGGGTACCCATGCCGTTTGTCTCACTGATTTTTATCCATATTGCCGGGACCCGACATTACATTAAAGCCGCAAGCAGTTTTAAATGACTTTTATTCCTTTAAAAATGTCATTTTGTGCAGGGACTGTTCTAAGCACGGGAAACACGCGCCACTTTACAGGTATGATATTTAAAGGAATAAACTTTTTTTTCACTTTAAGCATCATTAAAATCACTGCTCCCGAAAAACGGCCGTTTTTGAAACTTTTTTTTGCATTGATACATGTCCGCTGGGGCAGGGCCCAGGTCCCCAAACCCTTTTTAGGACAATACCATGCAAATTAGCCTTTAAAATTAGCACTTTTGATTTTGAACGTTCGAGTCCCATAGACTTCAATGGGGTCCTAAAGTTTGTGCAAATTTTGGGTCCGTTCGCAGGTTCTGGTGCGAACCGAACCGGGGGGTGTTCTGATGTATAGCTCCTTGGGTCTCGTCACCTAAAGTTGTTGCTAGTTGACTCCTGTGCCCCTCACGCAGAATTTACCCGTTATTGGATGGGAGACCAATTTACCCCCGGAAGCTGATATGTTTAACTTACCCCTGACTGCGGTATTTCTCTTGCTAAAGCCATTGCTCACTAGTGATCCTTCTAGTCTAGACGTGTATTTCTTCTACCCCGGAGCTACCTTGTTGGAAATAAATAACTGCAGTCTCCAACCCCCCCCAGTTTTTTGTTTTTCGCCAACTGAAGAGGCGTCAGCGGCACTGCAACGCCGCACTCTGGAACTCTTCAAGGAAGTTTGAAGCTCTAAGAGTTTGAGTTTAGGTTTTGGGGATTAAACTGGCCATAGTTCTTGTTTTCTGTTTTTTCTTTTAGGGGTACGTCATGGTCAGTAGGGAGTTTTACAGGTCAATGTTTTTTTTCTCTCTTTTTTTGTACGCTTTGTACCCACTGACTGATGTTTATATACCATATGTTCTGTCAAGGCTCACCATAACCAGTGCAAAATCAGTTTTCCCCTCTGCATTCTTCCTTGGTCCCAAGGGGGCCGAACCCCCTCATGTAGGTATTATTATGCTGTATCATAATCTGTCATTTTCTCCATGGAGCTAAAAATAGTATCATGGAATGTAAAGGGTCTCAATGACAAATTAAAGAGGGCATTGATATTCAAATACCTGAATAGTCACAAACCCCATATCTTATTCCTGCAGGAGACGCATCTTCTGGGGAACAAGATCCTGGCTCTACGCAGACCCTGGGTACGGCAATCATTTCATGCAATGTATTCCAGTTATGCAAGGGGAGTGGCCATCTTATTGAACAAATCCCTTACATATAAGGTCCTGCATCTACAAACTGATCAGGCGGGCCGATTCATAATCCTCTTACTGGAGATCAGAGCGGTGATCTATGCTTTAGTAAATGTATATATTCCTCCTCCCTTTAACCAACAGGTCCTCTACAAGTTATATGAGCATTTAGCTGCATTACAATTCTCCAGACTATACATAGCTGGAGATTTTAACTCTACTTTGGATCTGTCCCTGGACTCGTCCAACCCAAATAGTGTGGTTTCACCAGATCTACTTCAATGGGCGCAAGCTTTCAGTTATACTGAGATCTGGAGATGGAAGCATCAAACCACTAGGGCTTACTCCTTTCACTGCACCACTCACAAATCAGGCTCTAGGATTGACCTGGTCTTTGGTAACACCTGTGCCCTGGCAGCAGTGAGGGGGGTCTTGTACTTACCTGCGGGCCTCTATGACCACGCACCTTTAGAGGTCACCCTGGGATTATCGGACACCGGGAGACGAGACTGTTGGCGTTTAGCACCCAAATGGTTGCAGGACTCGAGGGTGGGGGAGGAAGTCTCTCCTAAATTACAACAATACTGGGAGATCAATGAGGACTCAGCCTCAGTGCAGGTAGTCTTGTCTGGTCCAGGCACTTGAGGAGGGAGAGGCTAAGGCAGCGGAGGCTTTTTCTGGCTCCCCGACTTTGGATCACTTCAGCCAACTAGCTGAGGCAAGAAGAACATTGTCTCTACATCTTGCCTTGGCTACGCATCTGGAATTAAGTTCCCTGGCAGGGAGGATCTTTGAGTCCGGAGACAAAAATGGCAAACTCCTAGCGAATTTAGTTGCGGACTCTAAAATGCAAACAGTGGTATCAGAAATCCGTGGTTCGGATGGTCGGGTTATCTCTACTCCTGAGCTAATTCTAAATGAATTCAGATTCTTCTATGAAAACTTATATAAGGCAGTCCCTGGCTGGCCTGAAGATCGGCGTAGGGAATTTTTGCATTCCCTGTACCTACCCACTCTTTTGCAGGAGGATCTCGAATTTTTGGACAAAGATTTTACCACCGATGAGCTTGAGGAGGCAATTTATTCATTCCCCGGTGGCAAAACACCAGGACCAGATGGTCTACCTGGGGAGTGGTACAGAATGTATGCCTCATTAATTGCACCAAAGCTGTTAAAAGTCTTCTCTGAAAGTAAAAAACAGATGTCCTTGCCCCCTTCTATGTATCAGGCACACATAGTCCTTATCCCTAAGCCCGACAAAGACATATCCCTCTGCACTTCCTATAGGCTGATCTCCTTGCTGAACTATGATCTCAAGTTTTTGACAAAAATATTAGTGACCAGGCTGCGGACGATTCTCCCATCCCTGATTAATATAGATCACACTGGTTTCATGCCTGGGAAATCAACAGATATAAATTTATGTAGAGTGTTTACACATCTTCAGCTACTTCCCACAGAGTCTTCCACGAGGGTAATGGTTACACTAGACATTGAAAAGGCGTTTGATTCGCTGGCATGGCCTTTCGTGTCTTCAGTTCTAGAGGTTATGGGTTTTGGACAAATATTCCGAAGGTGGTTAGATATTCTATATAAGGACCCGACAGCGCAAATAAAACTTAATGGTGCTCTGTCGGCGCCCTTTTCTGTTGGAAGAGGTACGAGGCAAGGTTTCCACTGTCACCGGCTCTCTTTGCCTTGGTGATGGAACCACTTGCCTCGGCCCTCAGACAGGCAGATGGGGTTAGGGGCATACAGGTGGGATCCATACATGAAAAAGTTGCTTTATACGCAGACGATCTTATTCTTTTTTTGAGTGACCCTGCCCAGTCCCTTCGAGAGACGCTGACCATCCTCTCCAATTTCACTAGCTGTTCAGGACTCAAGGTAAACTGGGATAAATCCCAAATCTTACCGATAGATAAAGCTGCAAAGGAAGTAGTAGATTCCAACCTTCCCTTACTATGGACAGACAAAATTAAATACCTGGGTATTCACATCTCCACATCTACCTCTGACTATTACACCCTTAACTTGGAACCACTGTTACAGATGACAAAGACAAGACTGAAGGCATGGGCACATCTCTCCCTCTCTTTAATCAGGAGGATTAATTTATTTAAGATGAAGCTTCTGCCTGCCTTTCTCTATGCTCTCAGACATGCCTGTCTGGATCCCAAAAAAAGTATTTCGCCTGATAAACTCCATTTTATTATCTTTTCTCTGGGGAACCGGTCAACCGAGATTTAGACTGACAGTGCTACAGAGGCCTTGGGGAGATAGAGGCCTGGCTTGTCCTGACCTCTATTCCTATTTCGTGGCAGCTCTGTTATCACACGCCCACAACTGGCTGGTCTCTGATGAGTCCAGCAGTGGTCCTGGAAGCAGCACGTCTGGGGTCTTATGAGGCACTAAGAAACCTACTTTACCGGGGTCCCAGAGCTCCCTTCCCTCTTACAACAGCAATGAGAGCGGTCATACGGGTGTGGTTGGTGGCAAATTCCATGCGCCCCATACCTCCTGGACACATTTCCCCATATAGCCCTCTTTGGTTCAACCCGCAATTGTCAGAATTCAAGTCCATTCCTGACCCTAGTGTATGGGCATGCAAGGGCACCAAATATGTAAATCAGATCTGTATTGAAGGCCGACTGCAGACTTTTGACAGTTTGAAACAATATATTTTACCTAACTCTCAGCCTAGACAAGCCTTCAACACTCAGTTTGAAAATGCCCAAGTGGCCTTTTACACCTCAAATCTTGAAACTTTGCTCAGGGACAAAGCTGTATCTAAACCCTTATCCACCATATACAAAGCGTTACTCCCTAACATCCACACAGGACTAGAAAATCTTAAGACAAAGTGGGTAGTTGATTTCCCTACATTAGACACAGAAGATTGGGAATAAATGTGGGAATATCCCTTTTCACAGCTAGTATCAGCTAGAGATAAATTAGTACAATTTAAAATAGTACATAAGGTGTATTACACGCCCGTACGCCTACACAAAATGTATCCATCTATTCCTGCCTCTTGCTGGAGATGCAACTCACCCACTGCAGACTTCATCCATATTTTTTGGAGCTGTCCTCAGATTGAAATTTTCTGGGCTGAAGTAACCAATTATATTTTGACTGTCACCACTGTTCTTGTGCCACTGTCTGTAGAGGTGTGTCTGCTAGGACTTGTAGAACCACTGGCCCCACGCCGGGCAATCAGAACCCTGCTAGGATTATTACTATACTATGTCCGTAAATCTGTAGTACTCAGATGGAAGGCCTCGACCGCACCCTCAATACATTTTTGGAAGAGGTTAGTGAACGCAGCTCTACCACTGTACAAGGCTACTTACCTGTCACGAGGCTGTGCCAAAAAAATCCACAAAATATGGGATACTTGGACGGAATCTCTGTCCACTAATGCAGATTCAATGGATGATTAGCTCTATAAAGTACCAAGAATGGCCCAAGTGGCATCTCTGATCTCATAAACATCCATGGGTTGCTCAGTCAATGATTAAGAGGTGAGGGGGGAATGTAGAGATGTAATTGTAATGTACACTTCACTGACTAGAGTAGAGTTGGAGGTTTGCTTTGGGTATTCTGCACAGGTGGTTGAGCATACAATAGTTTAGTTATCACTATATATATTTTTATACATAATTGTTGTCCCTTTTTTTTTTTTTCTTTTTCTTCTTTTAGTTTTTGTAGTTGTAGTGACCGAGCCTGGGCATGCCCAATAGGTTCTGTATTGTTTTTGTATTCACATTGAAAATACAATAAAAATAAAAATAAAGGAATTGTCAGAAACCGTCTCTTGTCTTTTTTAACATTTCTGACACTCTTTTTGTGAAATGGTAGGGGTACATTTGTACCCCATTACCATTTCACACGGGGGGGTGGGATCTGGGGGTCCCCTTGTTAAAGGGGGCTTCCAGATTCCGATAAGCCCCCCGCCCGCAGACCCCCACAACCACCGGGCAAGGGTTGTGGGGATGAGGCCCTTGTCCCCATCAACATGGGGAGGTCCTCCCCATGTTGAGGGCATGTGGCCTGGTGCGGTTCAGGAGGGGGGGCGCTCTCTCATCCCCCCTCTTTTCCTACGGCCTGCCAGGTTGCGTGCTCGGATAAGGATCTGGTATGGATTTTTAGGGGGATCTTACGCCATTTTTTTTTATTTTGGCGCGGGGTTCCCCTTAAAATCCATACCAGACCTGAAGGGTCTGGTATAGATGTTGAGGGGGACCCCCATGCCATTTTTTTTAAATTTTGGCGTGGAGTTTCCCTTAATATCCATACCAGACCTGAAGGGCCTGGTATGGAATTTGGGGGGACCCCCACGCATTTTTTTTTTTTTTAATTTTGGTTCGGGGTTCCCCATAATATTCATACCAGACCCAAAGGGCCTGGTAATGCACTGTGGGGGAATCCCAGGCCATTTTTTCGATGACTTTTATGAGTATTGCAGAGACAATTCATTATAGCTGCTGGCGCTACCGCTAGTACTTTTAAATGACTTTCTTTTCCTTTAGAAATGTCATTTTGCTCTCGGACTGTTGTAAACACGGAAAACATGCGCCACTTTACAGGCATACTATAGACACCCCCAGGTACGAAATTTAAAGGAATATTTCACTTTTATTGTTTCACTTTAAGCATTTTTAAAATCACTGCTCCCGAAAAAACGGCCATTTTTAAAACTTTTTTTGCATTGATACATGTCCCCTGGGGCAGGACCCAGGTCCCCAAACACTTTTTATGACAATAGCTTGCATATTAACCTTTAAAATTAGCACTTTTGATTTCGCCCATAGAATTTTAAAGGGTGTTCCGCAGCTTTCTAATTTGCCGTGTACACCTCAAATTGTTCGCTATTCACTGAACGGGCGAACAGTCAATGTTCGAGTCGAACTCATGTTCGACCCGAACAGACAGCCCATCCCTAACCTAAACTCATCAGCTGAATTTACCACACATATCTAGATGAATTCCAAATAGTATTTTTCTGCTCTTACTTCATGAAAGCCTTGCAACAATTTCTGAGACATGCAACAAATTTCAGTAGTTCCTATATGTGCCAAGTTCACAATGTTTTTCAGCAAAATACTTGTGTATAGATGCGTTTACTCTCTTTTTTTTACAGTGGCTTATTGTAGTAATATGCCCAAACCATTGTGACTGATATGCTTTGATATGCTCTGCTATTTCAGTATACAGGATGGCTTAAATTTTCAACTATAACAGATTGCTTAGGAAGATGCATGCACAAGCACTGTCCTCTATATATACATCATTGTGGGTTGGTAGGCCAAGGGACACAATGCATGACTTATGACTCATAACCAGACAGCCTGTTGACCCATGTTAACTCATGATGAGGTATCTTGGAGGGTCACTAACTTGTATAACCATATAACTATATATTTCTATACAAATACATCATTTACTAACCACTCCCCCTCCCCTCTTTCTATTGGTATGTTGAACCAGATATATAAGCTGTAACACACCTAATAAAGGCAGACATTTTAAGAATGCATAACTTGCTTCTCATTTCATGGTGTCTCCAGATATCTGAGGGCGCTGTTGGTCTACCTAATAGAGGGGTGGTCCTCCAGAATACCTACTATTTCCTTTCAGATGGGGACTCGTGTCTGGGTAAGACAATCATCTGCGGTGGGATGGACCTTTGTCTATTTTGACAAATTCTTTCTTAACCTGGCTCTGATAAAGTCTTAGCCTTTTAAATTTAAAGAGAAAGGAAGGACGGACCGCGCCTTAATAGGCGCACTCACAGGAGTGTAACATTGTAGGGTCTTTGGGAGACCCGAGTCTTTATTTAAGACTCAGTTCAGTATCCTTTTGGAAAGGGTACAGTATTTAGGTAACCAACAGCGCCCGCTAAATCTTTGCTTCTCTTTCTGTTCTATAGAATTAATAAGATAACTTGTGATTGCTGATTGGTATTGGTAGATTACTTGTTGTAGCCCCTTGGGGTTTCTATAATGTTATGCCCAGGTTGGCTTTTAGCATTTTGGGAACGCTGTAGAAGCGTTTTGGGAACGCTGTGGAAAAGTGTACACGCCCATTGGATGCTCGTGGGAATAAAGGTGATCGATCAGGTAGGTAGGCATTTTAGTCAGAAATAGGGACAAAGTAAATTTGAAATTTCCCTTGCTTATATCCAACTATCGTGAGAGTGGTGAGTACGTTTGTATGTATGTTCATATAATCTGCTAAGCTTTCTTTAAATAATGAAAGAAGGTATAGGGAAAATTCAAATGTGTGTATGTCATTACTTAAGGTGTTAAAAAGAAATTAAGAAATGTTGTTGCTGTGGTGCATAGGGGAAAAAGGGGTTTGGCTATGCGATTTAAATTTAGAACGGATATTTATATTTTTGCTGAGTGTCAACAAATATCTTAAGGGAACAAAATAGACATACAGTGTATAAAGAGAATGAATATTAAACAGCCAGTCAATACAGTAAAAGTACAATGGTATTTGAGGTCTCCCCTTTACTAATATTTGTTTATAGAACTGTAATTATAAGTGCTTGGTTTGTTTGCAAGATGTGTAATTGTTTGAAGTACATGTTTAAATACATTTTTAACATGTTTGATGACTCTTTTGAAGGTAAAAAGAATAGTATTTTGAAGTTTGCAAAAGAATGTGTTGGATGGGCTGGGGGGTTGTGTAACGAGAGGGGATGTTTTGATGCAAACACCTTACTGGTAAGTGCCGGTTCACACTAGACGCAGCACGACTTGCAGGTCGCCTCACCGAGGCGACCTGCACACGACTGCCGGGGCGACTTGCAAGACGACTTCTGTATAGAAGTCTATGCAAGTCGCCCCCAAAGTAGTACAGGAACCTTTCTTCTAAGTCGGAGCGACTTGCGTCGCTCCGATTAGAACGGTTCCATTGTACAGAACGGGAGGCGACTTGTCAGGCGGCTAGGTCGCCTGACAAGTCGCCCCCGTGTGAACCGAGCCTAAGGATCAAGTAAGTGAGTTTAAAGGTGTTTTTAATGGAAACATCCTACTTGTAGAGGGTAAAGCAAGTTAAGTTTTGAGAGAAGAGTTATTTATTAATGAAAATATTAAGGTCCTGGGATTGCAATGGAAAAGTTAATAGAACGCCCCACTCCTGGGGCCAGGTAGAGCTCACATCTAGAAACTTAGGGACACAGTGTCTGCAGTTAAATCCATTATGGAAGGTGAATTAGTATGCTACCGATATGTCCGCCATACAGTTCAGAGACAAGATACGCAGGAGTAAAATTTAGTTTTAAAAGCTGGAAGTAACATTACAGAGCTTTTAGAGGTTTAAAGGGACAATGGAAAACATTAATGGCGAAGTGTACCAATCCTGGCAAAGTGTCCATGTTTGCTGTAGCATCGCGGGAAAATTAATTTTCATGTATTTATTGATTATGAAAAATATTTGAACCAAAGGATGGTCAGGAATTACATGAAATTGTCAAGGACTGTCTAGATTGATAGCTGGTTTAATATGAGGAAGTACATTTTTTTTGCAGCCTGTCTCAAACCTACGCAGTAGATATTGAGAAATTTTGAGATGTGTAAGCCCATGTTATTAATATAGAGAAAAAGGGGGAACTTGCCATTCAGCATAATAATTGTTACTTGTTTTAAATGATTAGCCAAATACAGACCAAGTGTTTCAACACATATAACTTTGCTATCTTTGTTCTGATAATTCAATAATAAAGGATCGAACATAAAGATAAGAGTTAAGAGGTTAACCCGAACATAGCTTAAATGTAAGAAGTATTGTATAGCAGAGCTTTGGAGTGTGTATGTGTGCAGGGCACACACAAGTGATATCACTGGTAGCATTTTTTGAAGCTCGTGAACTACTGGTGAATTACTGGTTATTAGGTAATATGTGTATATGAATTTTTGTCTTGTCTTGGAATTCCAATTTGGAGTATAAGTTGTTTTTTCTTCTGAATGCAAATGGATTGTTAGGTAGTTGATATGTGTCCTATGATCCTGCCAAGACGTAGGGCGTTACTAAAGTGGGCAGGTGAGAGGGACAGAGTAGGGTACTCATCTGTGTGTGGTGCTTTAAGAGGATTGAATTGTGGATTTGGACAGGGACAAGTTACTATGTGAGTGATTCCTCCTACCCAAAGTATTGTTTAGCACAATACACAGAGGTACATATCCGCTTGCACTATGTTGCTTTAAGTAAAAAAAGGGATCAAACCGCCGACCATTCCTTCGCCACCGCTTTTGCATTACATATTCAGCGAGTCCGAGAGACTTGCTGAGGTGGAGAGTGAATGTTAAAGAAGGATTTGATTCAGAAAAGTTATCTATAAAAAGACATGTTTGTTTTTAAAATGTTGCAACTATTGTCAGTCTATTCATGAAATGTGTTAGGCAAATATTAAGCCTATGCCCAATGCATAGTTAATTGGGAACATTAAAAGGGGAATGTGACACATCACTAATAAATCACATGTATGCGCAGGTACCAAATGTTTTTTTTTTTGAGGAATCTGATCAGATACAAAATTTTAGGAATAGCATTTCAATTTATGTATAGGGTATTTTGATTATTTCAGTTAGAGTCTGATTTTAACGACTGTTTTAATTGTAATTGCCTATCCTTACATTATTGAAGTTAATAAGTGTTTTTTTTTTCAATGGCAGCAAATGTGCTATATTTGTGCAAATGGTTTTAATTGTGTTTGGGCTATATTAACAGGGATTGGGGATTTTAAAATGTTTGATTTTATATTTTTTTGGTTAAATACAAGTTTAAGAATATTATAATTAAGAAGTATATATCTATGCTATGAAAAGAATAAGGAAGTTATGTATTCCAGGATCTATGCCAGAGGAATTGTGGTTAGTAGATAAAAAAGAGGAGTAACTGTGTTGTGTAATCCTATGTACTAGGGAAAATATATACTTCGGGTGAGATAAGGATTTAAAAATATGGAAAAAGGTGTTCAAAGGTGTTCGAGGGAAAAATATGGAAAACGTGTCTAAATGAAGAATGAATGAAATGGCCAAATGAATGTGGAATGAGAAAGTGGTTGTATTGTGTTTAATAAATGCACAGGGTATTATTATCTTAGTGTTTGTTTAAAATGTACACAAAGAGTTGTCTCATATTGTGTTTTCTTGTTTTGGGAGTAGAGGTTATTAGGCCCATGTTCCTGATAATGTATATTTCCCTAAAAGTTTGGGGTTAAATTAAAATTAATAATGGGAATTTGGTAAAAAAGGGTGAAACTATAAATGTTTGAAGAGTTACTGAAATTAAGTAACCAGGACCAAAATAAATTGCTGCATGTATTGAGTCCATGAGATACTAAAATATTGAGGAGAAAGTTTGTTTGAATAACAGTCAGAGTGGGGGCAGGAGGCGGAGCCTAGCAGAGCAGACATGCATTGTTAGAGCTCCACACCGCTGAGGAGAGAAGAGAAGGACAAAGCGGAGCCTGCAGGCTCAAAAGGTATCCATTTGAACCTTTTTGCCCCAGGGAACAAACTGTGAAAGTTTGGGAAGGAAATATGGTACTGGGAGGAAACCGTGGCAGAAATAAAAATCACCTCACAAAGAGCTCACAGGCACTCACTGCAGCTGAAGCAGCTCCAGTCACCTCACAAGATACAGCATCAGGGCGCTCTCACAGACAGAAAATGTCACAGCAAGACTCTCCATTTGAGTCAGATACAGAACAAATCCTCTCACAAACTTCTCCACAAGCCTCCTCAGTATCCCCAGTAATATTATTACAATTTGAAAAGATGCTTCATAAGGCTTTAAAGCAAACCTCAGACCAAATAACAAAAAGCCTAACCAAAGAAATAAGAGAGCTGGGAAACCGCACCGCAGCCTTAGAAATAAAAATGGATGAAATTGAAATTACAACCCAAGAAAATATAACAGAATTGGAACAATTAAAAAAAGAGAATTTAATACTTCAAACTAAGCTCGAAGATTACGAAAATAGAGCCAGACGTTCAAACTTACGCATAAGGGGAATACCTGAAACTGTGACAGACCTGCAATCTACTATTACTGCTCTATTACAAGAACTAAAGCCAGATATCCCTATTGAACGTTTAGAACTGGACAGAGTACACAGAGCCCTCACAGCCAAAAAGAAAGATGGACCCCCACGTGATATAATCACAAAATTTCATTGTTACAGAACGAAAGAACAAATACTAATTGCTGCAAGAGAAAAAAAGGAACTTAATTTTCAAGGACACAATTATCAAATTTTTGCTGACCTATCCCAACTTACTATTACTAAAAGACGATCCATGAAACCCCAACTAATGGAACTGCAACGCCACAACATTATGTATCAATGGGGCTTCCCCTTTTCAGTCAGATTTAACTACCAAGGTACACTTTACAGAAGCACATCAGCAGATGAACTACAACAAACCCTTTTAAAATTAAATCTGACAGAACCCACAAGCAGCAACTCTCCCACACGCAGAAGAATGGCATCATCTTCACCTTCAGGCAGCACCCAGAAAATTTCAGAACAAAATGGGAATCATCATTCTCACAAAAGAGGCCGTTATGCCACATCATCCATGGACCAAGAAGATTCAATGGACTGACATCCTAATTCCTGATATCTCTTCATTTCTTATACTAAGAGATGGTTCTCTATAAAAAACCTAAATTTATAACTGAATGTAACTGCATTCTGATAGTCACACACTGTGTGGGATCATGTTACATTCCAGTTATATTTCTTATTACTTCTGATTCATATAGCCTTAGAATATATAAGTGAAATAAGGAAATTCTTGTTCAGTTATATATTATCAGGTAATAACAATAGATGTATTACTTTTTAGGACAAATATGTTCAATAATCCAGAAGTAATGGAAGCTTTTTCTTTCTTTTCTTAAAACAAATATATTATTACCTAACTAGTTCCTAGAATTATGTTTTTGTTTATTCTAATCTGAAGCAATACAACCTCAATTTTATGAGTTAACATATCTAAACAGTTACGTATGAATAAAATATGTAACTGTTTACTCTAAAAGGGTTAAAATCCCAAAATAATTCAAACTATCTTCATCAATACCAAAGTTATTAACAGTACCTTTCTAACTGAATTATCTAGCCTAGGGCAAGAATAACCATATACAACCACCCTGGAATAAATAATTTCAACAAAAACTATATTCTGCACTCCAATTAATGAAAGATCATTTTGATGTCTTTTGACATAGCACTTCTCTCCTGTAAGCGGAAGATCCGTGTACCCCCATTAGCCCTCCTCATTCTCCCAACCATATTATGTGGGAGTGTGACGAAGGCACTTATTCCCCTGAGAGAGATATTTATTCTCTTTCACGGGTAAATTGTGATTACTTGCAAAAAATAATTTATACAATGTATCATCTAATCTCATATGTTTTTTGTTTACTCTTTACTCCAGAATTCACTGGTTTCTTTTCTATCTATTCATCTCTTCAGTCCACACAGGTTGATCTGCGCAGTCAGCTCTGCATAACAAAAAGTAAGTCAAAACTATTTGATCTATTGCCATGGCACCACTGAATATACTTTCCCTGAATGTTCAGGGAATAAATGTCCCACAAAAAAGGACCAAAGCCTTCCGTACTTTCCATAACAAGAAGGCTCACATAGTATGCCTCCAAGAAACACACTTCACCAAAGATTCTACTCCAAAATATATTTCTCCTTTTTATCAACAAATTTACACAGCTTCTGCCTGTACCAAGCAAAGGGGAACTCTAATTGCATTTCACCGATCCACACCATTCACCTTATCATCAGAAATTAAAGACCCAGAAGGTAGATACCTGATACTCATGGGTTATATAATGGATACAGCAATCACAGTGATTTCCTACTACGCTCCTAACAAACAACCTACACCATTCCTCTCACATATATTACAAGTGATTAATACACACAAAATAGGAACAGTGATAATGTGTGGGGATTCGAACCAGGTCCTCCTCCCATTTCTAGATAAATCACCTTTTACACCATCCAAAATAACCTCTAGATTACCTTTTTCTCAACTTCTTTCCAAATACAATCTGGTAGATTCATGGAGAGAAAGTAACCCAATGAAAAAGAAATTCACTTATTTCTCGCACCCTCATCAAACCTTCACCAGAATAGATCATATTTTTCTAACAATAGGAATGATACCAGAAATTATTGCATCAGATATAATTCCGATTCCGTGGTCTGACCATAATGCAGTATACACTGCTATAGCCTCAGCCATACCAAAAGCGCATGACCCAACGTGGTACTTACCGGACATAATGCTCAAACACCCACTACATCAGATGGCCATTGAACAAGCTTTAAAGGAATACATATCAATTAATAATACAACAGACATCTCCCCAATAACACTGTGGGAAGCTCATAAGCCTGTCTTGCGTGGTACAATACAAAGACAAATGGCACTATTTAAACGGGAACGCAAAAATCTAGCAAAAAAACTAGAACTCAATTTTAATGCAGCCTACATATCATTTCAAGATAATCCATCTCAGAGTACAAAATCTCATCTGGAAAAATCTAGATTGGAATACGATCTATTTCTCACTGAGTCAGTTGATAAATCCCTCAAACGCTCCAAACACAATTTCTACATGAATACAAACAAACCAGGTACATATTTGGCTCGGGCATTAAATTCAACTAACAAATCTTTCAAACCAATACGTTTGAAATTATCAAAAAATGTTTACACTTGTAATCCAGTTAAAATAGTCCATAAATTTCACTCACATCTCGCAACTTTATACAAGACAAACAATGAATTTAATCCTACAGAGGCTGAATCCTTCTTCTCAAAAATAACCTTACCTGAGTTATCTCAGAATCAAAAAAGCAGTTTGGATGAGCCTATAACTATAGATGAAGTTGCTAACGCCATAAAAGACCTAAAACTTAACAAAAGACCAGGCCCAGACGGCTACTTGGCTTTATACTATAAAACATTCTCAGAAATACTCTCTCCCATTCTCACTGAAACTTTTAACAAACTTCTAGATGGACATTCTTTTCGGCAAGAAACACTAATGGCAATTGTTTGTATGATCCCAAAACCCCTTTCTGATGATACTTCCTGTGTGAATTATCGGCCTATCTCTCTGTTAAACCTCGATATTAAATTATTAGCAAAAATAATAGCAAAACGCCTCAATAGCATTATAGGAAAATTAATACATAGAGATCAAGTAGGCTTCATGCCAAATAGACAGGCAGGTGATAATATACGCAGGGCAGTGTTATTGGCACATATTGCTAAAAAACGGAAAATCCCTTTATGTTTTCTATCTCTCGATATTAAGAGGGCATTTGACACAGTATCCTGGCAATATATGCAATATTCATTACAAAAATGGGGTTTTGGACCCCACTTTTTAACATGGATCAAAGCATTATATAATAAACCCAAAGCCTATATAAAATATGCTGGATACAAATCTGAAGCCTTTAATATCGAAAGAGGTACCCGACAGGGTTGCCCATTATCTCCCTTATTATTTGCCCTTATACTCGAACCCATGGCCCAATACATCAGAACAAACCAAACTATAACTGGCATTGAAGTAGGAGGTATTACACACAAATTATGTATATTTGCAGACGATATATTACTTTTTCTATCATCACCACAGGTCTCTGGTCCTAACTTAATACCAGCTCTTGATGGGTTTGCAGCCCTATCCGGCCTTATGATTAATCCTAAGAAATGCCTAGTGCTTAATATTTCACTCACAAACATGGAATTGATCCCGGCTAGGGCTGCACTCCCATTCACATGGGCAGAAAAATCAATCCCATATCTTGGAATTCATTTAACAGCATCTCATTCTGACTTATTCTCAACCAATTATCCTCCTGTATTAAGACAGATCACAAATCTAATAAAACAATGGTCGCAACTTCCTTTATCCTGGATAGGGAAGATTAATGCAATCAAAATGACTATTCTACCCAAATTGCTTTATCTATTCAGAGTCCTCCCTATTCCAATTCCTTCCTATTTTTTGAGAATAGTACAAAAAAGAGCAACTTCGTTTATATGGGGCTCTTCTAAACCACGTATACCTATACACACACTACATCTTCCCAAAAATAAAGGAGGCCTGGGATACCCTAATTTTACTAACTACTACAGAGCAGCACATTTGGCCAGTCTGTCCAAATACCATGCAAAACAGGAAATCCCATTATGGGTATTTATAGAGGCTTCAGAAAATGACCCTCTATTAATATCAAATTTATTATGGCTTGATCCTAAAGACCGCTTTAAAATTCATAATCCCATAACTAAACACTTCTTATCTCTCTGGGATAAACTAAAAACCAAATATCAGTTACAATCTCCACACAATCCTCTCCTTTCTTTTATCAGAAATCCGGCCTTTTATCCGGCATGGATCTACCCAAATTCTTTTAAAGCTTGGACAACATCAGGCATTCAGACACTAAATGACTTCATAGCATCTAAATCATTCCTTTCATTCCCATCGCTTAGAGAAAAATATGATCTACCAAACTCTGAGATATTTAGATATCTCCAAATCAAAAATTTCTATACACCATTCCTAAAGGGGGATACACCATTATCCCAATTATCCATTTTTGAATCAATCTGTACAAAAGATCCATTTGCTAAAGGTACAATTTCATCACTTTATAATCAATTATATGGAGTAGCAAATCTTAATAGACCCTCTTACGTTCAGAGGTGGGAGGAGGACCTGGGACGAACTTTAGAAGACACGGACTGGTCTAACATATGGCTCACATCTAAGTCATCTTCACCCAACATCTTAGCACTGGAGACAAATTATAAAGTCCTAACTCGCTGGTACCTTGTACCCGCTAGAGTGGCAAAATATTCACCTAATACCTCAGCTCTTTGTTTTCGAGGATGCCCAGAAATAGGCACATATTTACACATATGGTGGACGTGCCCAGTAATCCAAACCTTCTGGAAGGAAGTCTTCGTGATTGCATCTAAAATATTTAAAAAAATAATACAACCAGATCCATATTTAACTTTACTTAATCTAAAACCGGAATGGTTAACACTCTCTCAATTCAAACTTATGATCCAACTAATAACAGCTGCAAAACAAACAGTGGCCAAGGCATGGAAATCTCCTACATTGGTACTAGCAGAAACAATTCACAGAATGAATAATACAATGTCCCATGCTAAGATGGTAGCCATCGATCAAAATCAAATTCCAAAATTTGAAAAACTTTGGCATCCTTGGATAAAACAGTTCCTGTCAAACTTCAATGACTCTGTCCTGTTGCCATGGTAACAGATTAAATGACTTACAGAGACACCCATTCTAAGGCTTCAAAGAGAACTAAAAAGAATAATAAACTGACGAGCGGGACAACCTTGTGGACCATACCTCTACCTTTCAACCCTTTTTCTTCTTTCTCTTTCCTTTTCTCCACCTTACGATTAAAGCTCATTATCAGAATTTATTTGACCTATATACACTCTACTTGTAAACAATATGTATAGTAGGTATAAATCATTTAAATAACTACAAAAGTAACTAAGGAAATGATATATATCTTTAATTTAGGTTTACGTGAACCCAATGTTTAATATTTGAAATTTCATGATATTTACCTATATAAACCCTACTGTAAAACAATGAGCTTACTTTATAGATCCTTGTAAACTTACTTTATGTATCTTTATAACATTGTATACTCAATAAACTTCTTTTGACAAGGAATAACAGTCAGAGTGACTATTCTGGATATATTTACCTTTTGAATTCCCAGAGTGTCAATCGTGAAGTGTTAATGAATGTAATGTTGTTTATCCATCAATGTTTTGTGTGTTGCTGAAGATCAGATATATTTGCAAAGTTAGGAGTCTGACTTCTGAGTCAGAATATGTGTTTGGGTAAAATGTTCTTTTCGGAGACCCTCGGGTCCACTTGGGTTCTGGGGATAGAAGGAACTAAAAGGTGTTTAAGTTTTGTTGAAATATTTGAAGGGGAAAAAAAAATGTTTAGTTAAATATATTGAATCTATATAATGAAAATTCCTGCTGAGAAACATTTTATTTCTGCATGCATTACTTATGTTTGAGTCAATGAGGAATATTATTTTTAATACCGCCAATGGTTAAGGCCTGAAATGATCAGGTAGATTCTGTGATTATTCATGTTGGATGAAGAGTATCCACCCCAGCCAGCCAGCATTCACCCCTAGCCCCATGCACATGAAGAAATGCCCACCCCATTTATACCCTATACCCCATTCATACCCTACCCTATCCGGATGAAGAGATGACTACAGCTTTTACATGGAAATCTTCATTGTTCATCTTTGTTGTTCAAATGCCATGGGAGGTGCTGAGATGAGTAAAGGTGGACTCCTGCTGGAAAATGTTCCTGGGAATGACACCTTGAGGGTTAGCCAATGACGCACGCCCAAGGTCTGCGGAATTCCAGTGAGCATCACAAGGGAGAGATCCAGATACGCCAGCCCAAAGACCCAAGTCAAGCCCAATGCATCAGTTCCAGTCTGTCTGTGGATATTGAGTTCTATCCTTACTAAGAGAGGCAGGGTTTTTGGGGTGGAGGATCTCTGTAAAATATGGGTGAGCACAGAATCTAACCAAACCTTTTGGGAAAAGTTTAGGAGAATGAGAATTATAATGTGGACATTTCCTTTTCCTTCCTTTTTTATGAATTTAATGGACATTCAGAAGCCATACAAGAGACGTTTTATTGTGCTTTTCTTTGGGATTATTTTTATTTGGCCTAAAGGCATCCCCATTGCTTTTATGGACTGTCACGCCCCTTCCCCCTTTATATTTCATGGACAATTGTTATGCAGCTGAGATTATGTGTTTATTGTTTAGTGTGGTAGTAAATTTGTGGGAAAGTAGTCCAGGTGAATGTCGGGGGCATATTGGGTTTGTGTTTGTCTTGTTCGCGACAAAAGAGAGGATTGTATTAATATGCCCAAATCATTGTGACTGATATGCTCTGCTATTTCAGTATACAGGATAGTTTAAATTTGGGACTATAACAGAATGCTTAGGAAGATGCGTGCACAAGCACTGTCCTCTATACATCATTGTGGGTTGGTAGGCCATGGGAACACAGTGCTTGACTTAGGACTCATAACCAGACAGCCTGATGACCTGTGTTAACTCATAATGAGGTATCTTGGAGGATCACTGACTTGTATAACCATATAGCTATATATTTCTATACAAATACATGAGTTACTAACCACTCCCCTCTCCCCTCTTTCTATTGGTATGTGGAACCATATATAAGCTGTAACACACCTAATAAAGGCAGACATTTTAAGAATGCATAACTTGCTTCTCATTTCATGGTGTCTCCAGATATCTGAGGGCGCTGTTGGTCTACCTAATAGACGGGTGGTCCTCCAGAATACCTACTATTTCCTTTCACTCATTATGTAGCACTTTCAATTTCTCTTGCAGAAGCCAATAGAGTGGGGAAACATATAGAGATAAAGTAACTGCTTTAAAACATCGCATGAATACTCTACTCTGGCATGTTGTAATGTGAACAGAAATTTAACAAAAATTTGAATGATTTTTATTGATGATTTAGGAATAAAAATGTGATTTTAAAGTGGTTGTATACCCTTTTTTTAATATTTTTACCTACAGGTAAGCCTATAATAAGGCTTACCTGTAGGTAAAATATACGGTTTAGGAGATATTCAATTTTCATGCAGCCGCTGACGACAGTGGTGCATGTGCTGTGAAGGTCCGGCAGACGATGCCGGAAAGAAGTCTCCCGCGCACACGCGCGGGAGTGACGACATCGCGCCTCCAGCCAATCACAGCGCCGGATCCACGAACCCAGAACACACGCTGAGGGGAAATGTTGGCTCCCTCGGCGGTGACTGGGATCAGCTGCCGATGCCTCATTCTAAGGTAAGTATTTCGTATTGAGCTAGTATGCGGTACATACTAGCTCATTATGCCTTTTCCCTTACAGGTTTTTAAAAATATATTTTTTTTGTGCGGGTATTCAACCGCTTTAAATAACATTTTTGTTTGTGTGTTTATGGTACCTTTAAAAACCTAAAGTGTATCTTTTTTTTAGAAAAACGCTCCTGCGCACAAGTGGGTAGCTGACCAACCAGTATTAGAACACAGGCCTTGCTGCCCTCAAGGATGGGGAATCCTAGCAGACAACGAGAAACAAGAGAGACAGGGCGAACCAGCCATGTGCATTATCTTTAGGTAAAATTTATTATAATAATGATAAAAAGGAACTACTTACAAACAGTAGTAGAAGATCACAAAAGTATAAAACAGAGCACTGCAGTGCTCTGAGGAAGAGGGGATGTTTCCCTCGAAACGCGTCAGCCAGCAGTGATTTTTGTGGGCTCTTTCGGTACCTCTGGTGGACTCTGCTGCTCCTTCACCACATGCTGTGATTTGAAGACTGTTTTATACTTTTGTGATCTTCTACTACTGTTTGTAAGTAGTTCCTTTTTATCATTATTTTAATAAATTTTACCTAAAGATAATGCACATGGCTGGTGGGCCCTGTCTCTCATGTTTCTCGTTGTATCTTTTTTTAATATGATTATCCTTTAAAGCCTTATACTCTGCTGCATCTGTTGTGAAGTTTCCCTGTGCCTCAGTAAGCACATGGTCTTGTCTGCACCCTGTGTGAGCACATGCTGCATTACAGCTAAAAAGATCTGTCTCCTGCATTACCCTCATACAGTATTTGTACTCACTCAAGTAATTCTTTCTACAGTCTGGAAAGCTGTTATAACTTTGGATTTTCTGTACATTGAACTTGCCTGTGGAAGTGCAAGAACTGCTATTAGAACTATGTCTGCTGTTGAAATTGCTGTGTTGTGAATGCTATGTGTAGCACTTACCCCAGCAGGAGCTGCTGAACATGATGGCTTCTCTGTTCTGCCACTATTTTTTTAAGTGGCTTGGTCCCCATTGACACTCCTGTGCAACTTAAACTATTGTATGCTACCACTCTGAGTTAAGAGGTAAGAGTTCAGGCTATCTTTGCAAACCCTTCACACATCTCCTGTAATAGGAACAGATTCCCAGAAACAATCTCAGCGCATTCACATTCCGCAGCCTGGTATCTGATGATACCCACTTCTCAGGTCCAGCATGCTCAATCACTTAGTCCCGGACAGACATTGTAGAGCATCTTTATTGCGAGGCATGATTGAATGATCTGGAATAGTTCTTTTGTTGAGAGTACGATAGTCAAAACACATTTTTAAAGGCCTACGTATTCTTCTTCCTTACCACCACAATGGGAGAGGCATAGAGACTTCTGGACTCTCGTTTTATTCCTGTCCTTATCATCTCCACAATGTGTTCTCTGAGACTGTCTAGGTCTGCCAACAGGATACATCCTGACCTTTCTCAAAATGGCTTGTCTTTTTGCAGGCGAATGCGATGTTGAGTGCTTTTTTCATACCCCACAAAGAACTAGTTTCTAGAAAACACTTTTCCCAGTATAAAAAGCTGTGCTTTGGCCTGTTCATTCCATTCTGGCGGCAGGGAGGTATTCTTTCGATAGAATAGATCTAAGAATAACTCTTAAGTGGCTCTGCCCACCAAATCGTGTGGTGAAAGGTGAAGAGGGTGTGGCTGAAGTCACCTGCCCTATTATCACATGAGTCCAAAGTTTCACTGGGGTGCCAGTGGCATTTTTGCACATTGACTGGGACTTTTCAGTGATTCCTTTGTAGAACCTTCTGCAAAACTATCTATGGGATCAGCTCCAACCCTGAATTGTTCTCCCGTGTATTGCTCTCAAGAATAACATAGGGGCCGGCTGTTTCCAACCCAACTTGACTGAGGCCCGTAGACATATCACTTCACTGGGCTGTTTGACCTTGTCCATCCCATCCAGCTTCCATATTTTCCCATCCCTTCAGCTGGGGCTTTTTGTTCTTAAACCGTATGCTGGAACACTGCTTGCAACTTGGGAATGTACCCCTTTTGGAGGTGACTTCTCTCTCTGAAACATGAGAGGTGAGGAGCCATCAAGCTAAGTCTGTGTTCATCCCAATTTAATGGAACTCTGATTGGCCCCTAGAGGTCCAGAACACATAAACCGCTGGCAACAAAAGTGAGTACACCCCTAAGTGAAAATGTCCAAATTGGGCCCAATTAGCCATTTTCCCTGCCTGCTTTCATGTGACTCATTAGTGTTACAAGATTTTGGTGTGAATGGAGAGCAGGTGTGTTAAATTTGATATTGCTCTCACTCTCTCATACTGGTCACTGGAAGTTCACACAAAGTTATCGGAAAATCCGATCCTTCTGAACGCGGTGACGTAAAACACGTACGTCGGGACTATAAATGGGGCAGTAGCCAATAGCTTTCGTCTCTTAATTTATTCTGAGCATGCGTGGCACTTTATGCGTCGGATTTGTGTACACACGATCGGAATTTCCGACAACGGATTTTGTTGTCGGAAAATTTTACAGCAAGCTCTCAAACTTTTTTGTGTCGGAAATTCCGATGGAAAATGTGTGATGGAGCCCACACACGGTCGGAATTTCCGACAACAAGGTCCTATCACACATTTTCCGTCGGAAAATCCGACCGTGTGTACAGGGTATTACACTCCTCCTCGGCTCTGACGATATAGCCAAGGCGATACCTGGGAGGCATACATTTTCCTGCATCTGGTAGGTGGAGAGGCATAGATCTTCTTTTTGGGGGAAAGAGTGGGTTGAGAATTCCTGCCCTGGGAAGTTTCTTTTGGTGGAGGGTTAAGGAAAGTTTGCTCTTGGAAAAGCAATTTCTCGTGTGGAAGTTTACATAGGTAACTAAGTACTATTTCTCTCCCTTGATGTAGTTGTTCTGAGCTCAGCGTTTAAGCGATCACTCCTGTGAGGGTGGAGGTAAGCAGCAATGACTAGGCCTCGCTTAGCAACTTCCTAGTGTAGGCATATTTACTAAAGGAAGCTGGCTGTGACTCCTTGTGGCTTTACAGCCGTCTACCCACTGTGCAGGCGCAAGCTACAAGATTGAGGTTTACAGCCACTTTAACCACTTGCCGACCGCCTAACGTAGATATACGTCGGCAGAGTGGCACGGGCAGGCAGAATCACGTATATATACGTGATCTGCCTCCCGCGGGCGGGGGGTCCGATCGGACCCCCCCCCGGTGCCATCGGCGGTCGGCATCTGACTGGGAGCGTCGGGAGGCGAGGGGGAGACCATCCGATCGTGGCCCCCCCCTCGCGATCGCTCCCAGCCAATAGGAATCCTCCCCTGCCTGTGTGTAGTTTCACACAGGCAGAGGATGTGATGTCATCTCTCCTCGGCTCGGCAGTTTCCGTCCAGCGCCGAGGAGAGAAGACATGTAAGTGCACACAACACACACACACACACAGTAGAACATGCCAGGCATACCTTACACCCCCGATCCCCCCCCGATCGCCCCCCGATCCCCCCCCAATCACCCCCCCCCCCCCTGTCACAAACTGACATTAGCAGTATTTTTTTTTTTTTTTTTCTGATTACTGCATAGTGTCAGTTTGTGACAGTTACAGTGTTAGGGCAGGTAGTATTACCCCCCTTTAGGTCTAGGATACCCCCCTAACCCCCCCTAATAAAGTTTTAACCCCTTGATCACCCCCTGTCACCAGTGTCACTAAGCGATCATTTTTCTGATCGCTGTATTAGTGTCGCTGGTGACGCTAGTTAGGAACGTAAATATTTAGGTTCGCCGTCAGCGTTTTATAGCGACAGGGACCCCCATATACTACCTAATAAATGTTTTAACCCCTTGATTGCCCCCTAGTTAACCCTTTCACCACTGATCACCGTATAACTGTTACGGTGACGCTGGTTAGTTTGTTTATTTTTTATAGTGTCAGGGCACCCGCCGTTTATTACCGAATAAAGGTTTAGCCCCCCGGTCGCCCGGCGGTGATATGCGTCGCCCCAGGCAGCGTCAGATTAGCGCCAGTACCGCTAACACCCACGCACGCAGCATACGCCTCCCTTAGTGGTATAGTATCTGTACGGATCAATATCTGATCTGATCAGATCTATACTAGCGTCCCCAGCAGTTTAGGGTTCCCGAAAACGCAGTGTTAGCGGGATCAGCCCAGATACCCGCTAGCACCTGCGTTTTGCCCCTCTGCCCGGCCCACCCAAGTGCAGTATCGATCGATCACTGTCACTTACAAAACACTAAACGCATAACTGCAGCGTTCGCAGAGTCAGGCCTGATCCCTGCGATCGCTAACAGTTTTTTTGGTAGCGTTTTGGTGAACTGGCAAGCACCAGCCCCAGGCAGCGTCAGATTAGCGCCAGTACCGCTAACACCCACGCACGCAGCATACGCCTCCCTTAGTGGTATAGTATCTGATCGGATCAATATCTGATCTGATCAGATCTATACTAGCGTCCCCAGCAGTTTAGGGTTCCCACAAACGCAGTGTTAGCGGGATCAGCCCAGATACCTGCTAGCACCTGCGTTTTGCCCCTCCACCCGGCCCAGCCCAGCCCACCCAAGTGCAGTATCGATCGATCACTGACACTTACAAAACACTAAACGCATAACTGCAGCGTTCGCAGAGTCAGGCCTGATCCTTGCGATCGCTAACAGTTTTTTTGGTAGCGTTTTGGTGAACTGGCAAGCCCCAGCGGCCTAGTACACCCCGGTTGTAGTCAAACCAGCACTGCAGTAACACTTGGTGACATGGCGAGTCCCATAAGTGCAGTTCAAGCTGGTGAGGTGACAAGCACAAGTAGTGTCCCGCTGCCACCAAGAAGACAAACACAGGCCCGTCGTGTCCATAGTGCCCTTCCTGCTGCATTCGCCAATCCTAATTGGGAACCCACCACTTCTGCAGCGCCCGTACTTCCCCCATTCACATCCCCAACCAAATGCAGTCGGCTGCATGAGAGGCATTTTCTTTATGTCCTCCCGAGTACCCCTACCCAACGAACCCCCCCAAAAAAGATGTCGTGTCTGCAGCAAGCGCAGATATAGGCGTGACACCCGCTATTATTGTCCCTCCTGTCCTGACAATCCTGGTCTTTGCATTGGTGAATGTTTTGAACACTACCATTCACTAGTTGAGTATTAGCGTAGGGTACAGCATTGCACAGACTAGGCACACTTTCACAGGGTCTCCCAAGATGCCATCGCATTTTGAGAGACCCGAACCTGGAACCGGTTACAGTTATAAAAGTTAGTTACAAAAAAAAGTGTAAAAAAAAAAAAAAAACACATACAAAAATATAAAATAAAAAAAAAAATAGTTGTCGTTTTATTGTTCTTTCTCTCTCTCTATTGTTCTGTTCTTTTTTACTGTATTCTATTCTGCAATGTTTTATTGTTGTTATGTTTTATCATGTTTGCTTTTCAGGTATGCAATTTTTTATACCTTACCGTTTACTGTGCTTTATTGTTAACCATTTTTTTGTCTTCAGGTACGCCATTCACGACTTTGAGTGGTTATACCAGAATGATGCCTGCAGGTTTAGGTATCATCTTGGTATCATTCTTTTCAGCCAGCGGTCGGCTTTCATGTAAAAGCAATCCTAGCGGCTAATTAGCCTCTAGACTGCTTTTACAAGCAGTGGGAGGGAATGCCCCTCCCCCCCCAACGTCTTCCGTGTTTTTCTCTGGCTCTCCTGTCTCAACAGGGAACCTGAAAATGCAGCCGGTGATTCAGCCAGCTGACCATAGAGCTGATCAGAGACCAGAGTGGCTCCAAACATCTCTATGGCCTAAGAAACCGGAAGCTACGAGCATTTTATGACTTAGATTTCGCCGGATGTAAACAGCGCCATTGGGAAATTGGGAAAGCATTTTATCACACCGATCTTGGTGTGGTCAGATGCTTTGAGGGCAGAGGAGAAATCTAGGGTCTAATAGACCCCAATTTTTGCAAAAAAGAGTACCTGTCACTACCTATTGCTATGATAGGGGATATTTACATTCCCTGAGATAACAATAAAAATGATTAAAAAAAAAAAAATGAAAGGAACAGTTTAAAAATAAGATAAAAAAATAATAATAATAAAGGAAAAAAAAAAAAAAAAAAAAAAAGCACCCCTGTCCCCCCTGCTCTCGCGCTAAGGCGAACGCAAGCGTCGGTCTGGCGTCAAATGTAAACAGCAATTGCACCATGCATGTGAGGTATCGCCGCGAAGGTCAGATCGAGGGCAGTATTTTTAGCAGTAGACCTCCTCTGTAAATCTAAAGTGGTAACCTGTAAAGGCTTTTAAAGGCTTTTAAAAATGTATTTAGTTTGTCGCCACTGCACGTTTGTGCGCAATTTTAAAGCATGTCATGTTTGGTATCCATGTACTCGGCCTAAGATCATCTTTTTTATTCCATCAAACATTTGGGCAATATAGTGTGTTTTAGTGCATTAAAATGTAAAAAAGTGTGTTTTTTCCCCAAAAAATGCGTTTGAAAAATCGCTGCGCAAATACTGTGTGAAAAAAAAAAATGAAACACCCACCATTTTAATCTGTAGGGCATTTGCTTTAAAAAAAATATATAATGTTTGGGGGTTCAAAGTAATTTTCTTGCAAAAAAAAATTATTTTTTTATGTAAACAATAAGTGTCAGAAAGGGCTTTGTCTTCAAGTGGTTAGAAGAGTGGGTGGTGTGTGACATAAGCTTCTAAATGTTGTGCATAAAATGCCAGGACAGTTCAAAACCCCCCCAAATGACCCCATTTTGGAAAGTAGACACCCCAAGCTATTTGCTGAGAGTCATGTTGAGTCCATGGAATAATTTATATTGTGACACAAGTTGCGGGAAAGAGACAATTTTTTATTTTTTTAATTTTTTTTTGCGCAAAGTTGTCACTAAATGATATATTGCTCAAACATGCCATGGGAATATGTGAAATTACACCCCAAAATACATTCTGCTGCTTCTCCTGAGTACGGGGATACCACATGTGTGAGACTTTTTGGGAGCCTAGCCGCGTACGGGACCCCGAAAACCAATCACTGCCTTCAGGCTTTCTAAGGCCGTAAATTTTTGATTTCACTCTTCACTGCCTATCACAGTTTCGGAGGCCATGGAATGCCCAGGTGGCAAAAAAAACCCCCAAATGACCCCATTTTGGAAAGTAGACACCCCAAGCTATTTGATGAGAGGTATAGTGAGTATTTTGCAGACCTCACTTTTTGTCACAAAGTTTTGAAAATTGAAAAAAGAAAAAAAAAAAATGTTTTTTCTCGTCTTTCTTTATTTTCAAAAACAAATGAGAGCTGCAAAATACTCACCATGCCTCTCAGCAAATAGCTTGGGGTGTCTACTTTCCAAAATGGGGTCATTTGGGGGGGGTTTGTGCCACCTGGGCATTCCATGGCCTCCGAAACTGTGATAGGCAGTGAGGAGTAAAATTAAAAATGTACGCCCTTAGAAATCCTGAAGGCAGTGATTGGTTTTCGGGGCCCCGTACGCGGCTAGGCTCCCAAAAAGTCCCACACATGTGGTATCCCCGTACTCAGGAGAAGCAGCTAAATGTATTTTGGGGTGCAATTCCACATATGCCCATGGCCTGTGTGAGCAATATATCATTTAGTGACAACTTTGTGCAAAAAAAAAAAAAAAAAAAAAAAAATTTGTCACTTTCCCGCAACTTGTGTCAAAATATAAAATATTCCATGGACTCAACATGCCTCAAAGCAAATAGCTTGGGGTGTCTACTTTCCAAAATGGGGTCATTTGGGGGGGTTTTATGTCATCTGGGCATTTTATGGCCTTCAAAACTGTGATAGGTAGTGAGGAGTAAAATCAAAAATGTACGCCCTTAGAAATCCTGAAGGCAGTGATTGGTTTTCGGGGCCCCGTACGCGGCTAGGCTCCCAAAAAGTCCCACACATGTGGTATCTCCATACTCAGGAGAAGCAGCTAAATGTATTTTGGGGTGCAATTCCACATATGCCCATGGCCTGTGTGAGCAATATATCATTTAGTGACAACTTTTTGTAATTTTTTTTTTTTTTTTTTTTTTTGTCATTGTTCAATCACTTGGGACAAAAAAAATGAATATTCAATGGGCTCAACATGCCTCTCAGCAAATTCCTTGGGGTGTCTACTTTCCAAAATGGGGTCATTTGTGGGGGTTTTGTACTGCCCTGCCATTTTAGCACCTCAAGAAACGACATAGGCAGTCATAAATTAAAGGCTGTGTAAATTCCAGAAAATGTACCCTAGTTTGTAGACGCTATAACTTTTGCGCAAACCAATAAATATACACTTATTGACATTTTTTTTACCAAAGACATGTGGCCGAATACATTTTGGCCTAAATGTATGACTAAAATTGAGTTTATTGGATTTTTTTTAGAACAAAAAGTAGAAAATATCATTTTTTTTCAAAATTTTCGGTCTTTTTCCGTGTATAGCGCAAAAAATAAAAACGGCAGAGGTGATCAAATACTATCAAAAGAAAGCTCTATTTGTGGGAAGAAAAGGACGCAAATTTCGTTTGGGTACAGCATTGCATGACCGCGCAATTAGCAGTTAAAGCGACGCAGTGCCGAATTGTAAAAAGTGCTCTGGTCAGGAAGGGGGTAAATCCTTCCGGGGCTGAAGTGGTTAAAGAGGAAGTAAAGTCTAAAAAAAAAAAAATACACCCTGCAAGGCAAAGTCATAATGAGCTAGTATGTATAGCATACTAGCTCATTATAAATAACTTACCTCTGATCGAAGCGACCCTCGTTCACCTCCACCATCGCCATCTATCCCGGAGTGACTTCCGGGTATCACGGCTCTGGCACTGTGACTGGTGACCGATGATGTCACTCTGGCGCATGCGTGTGGGTGCCGTCAGTGACGGCATGTTCACCTTTGCTAATGGCATGCACAGTGCGCCTGCGCCGTAGACAGTGGGCCCGGTTTTTGTAAAATATCTCCTTAACCGTGTAGGTTAAGGAGATATTTCTTGCACCTACAGGTAATCTTTAATCTAGGCTTACCTGTAGGTTAAAGTGGTCCCAGAGGGTTTACAACCACTTTAAGGGGGGGAACTGTTAGGATTGAGTTCGCCTGCTGGTGGCACTGTGGTGCTCTGGGCTGATTGTTGCAATTCCAGTGTCCACCAGCAGGTGTCTCCTAGAAGCTAGAAGCCAACAGTCTTCAGTGATCAGCTCCACCTAGTTTCAGCCACTAGGTGTTTATATAAGGCTGCTCCTACTAAGACACTTTTCACACTGAGGCAGTTTTCAGGTGTTTTAGCACTAGAAATAGCGCCTATAACGTGCCTGAAAACTGCCTCCCATTCTCTGCAATGGGTGCTTTCACACCCAGGCGGTGTGCTTGCAGGATGTTCAGAAAAGTCCTGCAAGCAGCATCTTTGGGGCAGTTTGGGAGTGCTGTATACAGCGCTCCCAAAACGCCCCTGCCCATTGCAATGAATAGGCAGCACTTCCGAAGCGCCTGAAAATCACTTCGGAAACGCAGCGACACGGGAGTTTTTAACCCTTTTTGGGGTTAAAAGTTCCCCGCTAGCAGCGCAAAAGTGCCACTTAAACAGCGCTAAAGAGCCGCTAAAATATTGCTAAATTGAGAGTGGCGAGTGGCGCTTTAGCGTGAACGGCCAGCACTTTCAGTGTGACAGCACCCTAATACACCTTGCATCACTGTTTTGATTGCCTCCTTGCTTCCAAATCCTTTACCTGTGTATCCTGCTCCTAAGCTAATCTTGCATCCTGTACCCTGCTGCTTACTCCTGCTCCCTGTACCCCGTCTTGATTCTCCCATTCCTTGCATTCCTGGTATTTCCTGCTACCCATGTCCCTCGTTGTGTATACTGTATATTTTGTATATAGTGTCAATAGGGTTTGTTCATGTTTACTGTTTGCTGGTGTGTGCTTGTCTCTTGTTTCACTGTAAATAAATCTCACTTAAAAGATATATACATTGTTTGGTCACAGTTTTCTGTGTATAGCTACATATACAGTATCTCACAAAAGTGAGTACACCCCTCACATTTTTTTAAATATTTTATTTTATCTTTTCATGTGATAACACTGAAGAAATGACACTTTGCTACAATGTAAAGCAGTGAGTATACAGCTTGTATAACAGTGTAAATTTGCTGTCCCCTCAAAATAACTCAACACACAGCAATTAATGTCTAAACCGCTGGCAACAAAAGTGAGTACACCCCTAAGTGAAAATGTCCAAATTGGGCCCAAAGTGTCAATATTTTGTGTGGCCACCATTATTTTCCAGCACTGCCTTAACCCTCTTGGGCATGGAGTTCACCAGAGCTTCAAAGGTTGCCACTGGAGTCCTCTTCCACTCCTCCATGATGACATCACGGAGTTGGTGGATGCTAGAGGCCTTGCGCTCCTCCGCCTTCCGTTTGAGGATGCCCCACAGATGCTCAATAGGGTTTAGGTCTGGAGACTAGGGATGGCCTCACTGTTCGAGTCGAACATGAGTTCGACTCGAACATCGGCTGTTCGATCGTTCGACAAAGATCGAACATTATGGGCCGTTCGTGGCAAATTCGAGCGGCGCGTCACGGCCCATAATGCACTGCGTCATAGCAGTGCTTTGCTGGCTGATGATTGGCCAAGCATGCACTATGACCCGCATGCTTTGGCCAATCACAGTGCCGTAAGCAAACAAAGCCATAATTGGCCAAAGGCAGGGTGCCTTTGGCCAATTATGGCTCAGGGGGTTAAGTACACGCACCACACTATATAAGGCCGCCTGCACGTCGGCCCTATGTAGTGTGTTGCTGGCATTATAGAGAGATAGAGAGAGTGTGTGTCATTTAATTTACTTTGAGCAGGCAGTTTATTCAGTTAGCTAGATCTCACTGCAGACCGTTGCCCCTGTACTATTTCTAATCTTCTTCAGGCAGTTGATCCAGGTTAGCTAGGTCTCACTGCAGACCGTTCATGCTGTACTGTTTCTAATCTACTTCAGGCAGGCAGTTGATTCATTTAGCTGCAGTGTATTTCATAGATAGATAGATAGATAGATAGATAGATAGATAGATAGATAGAGATATATATATATATCCAGGCCCGGATTTACTCCCTTTGCCGCCCCAAGGCCGGGCCCTTCAATGCCGCCCCCCCCCCCCCCCCCCCACACACACACACACACACACACACACACACACACACACACACACACACACACACACACACACACCACCAGAAAGAGCCCCCAGACATAATACAGTCAAAGACTGCAGACATGATACAAGAGATGGTCAGAGACTGCAGACATGATACAGGAGACGGTCAGAGACTGCAGACATGATACAGGAGACGGTCAGAGACTGCAGACATGATACAGGAGACGGTCAGAGACTGCAGTTCCTATGGACATTAGTAGATAATGGCCGATCGTCCCTCTCACCTGACCCAGCGATACAGCAATAGTTCCTCTGATCAGGAGTCAGCTCACTCTGAATTGCCCGTGGCGATTCCGCTGGGTAGCACCCAGATCTGTATTCCTGCAATGACTCCATTCCTTTCTCCGCCAGGGATGGCACCAGGCTGTGTGGCTTTCCCTCTGGTGGCACAGGGCAGCCGGGTTCTCTCTCTCTAATGGTTTTCCCTCAGCAGTGTCCTCTCCCTCTGGAGTCCTGGGTGTACTTTCCTCGGTGTAGACCCCCCCAGGACAAACCACCCCCCTCCATTAGTACAGACCCCTCCAGGACAAACCCCCATCCATTAGTACAGACCCCCACCAGGACAAACCCCCCTCCCTTCATTAGTACAGATCCCCCCAGGACAAACCCCCCTCCCTTCATTAGTACAGATCCCCCAGGACAAACCCCCCTCCCTTCATTAGTACAGACCCCCCCCAGAACAAACCCCCCTCCATTAGTACAGACCCCCAGGACAAACGCCCCTCTATTAGTACAAACCCCCCCGGACAACTCCCCCTCCATTAGTACAACCCCCCTCAGGTCAACCCCCTCCATTAGCACAGACCCCCCCAGGACAAACCACCCCTCCCTTTATTAGTACAGACCCCCCCAGGACAAACCCCCCTCCATTAGTACAGACCCCCAGGACAACCCCCCCCTTCATTAGTACAAACCCCCCCGGACATCCCCCCCCTTCATTAGTACAGACATCCCAGGACAAACCCCCCCTTCACTAGTACAGACCCCCAGGACAAACCCCCCCTTCACTAGTACAGACCCCCAGGACAACCCCCCCTCCATTAGTGCAGACATCCCAGGACAACCCCCCCCTCCATTAGTGCAGACATCCCAGGACAAACCCCCCCTTCACTAGTACAGACCCCCAGTACAACCCCCCCTCCATTAGTGCAGACATCCCAGGACAAACCCCCCCTTCACTAGTACAGACCCCCCAGGACAACCCCCCTCCATTGGTGCAGACATCCCAGGACAAACCCCCCCTTCACTAGTACAGACCCCCAGGACAACCCCCCCTCCATTGGTGCAGACATCCCAGGACAAACCCCCCCCTTCACTAGTACAGAGCCCCAGGACAACCCCCCCTCCATTGGTGCAGACATCCCAGGACAAACCCCCCCCTTCACTAGTACAGACCCCCAGGACAACCCCCCCTCCATTAGTGCAGACATCCCAGGACAAACCCCCCCCTCCATTAGTACAGACCCCCCAGGACAAACCCCCCTCCATTAGTACAGACATCCCAGGACAAACCCCCCCTTCACTAGTACAGACCCCCCAGGACAACCTCCCCTCCATTAGTGCAGACATCCCAGGACAACCCCCCCTCCATTAGTGTACAGATGGAGACAGGCTTGGGCGGGAGTGAGAGACACAGGAGGACACAGGAGAACACGCGCCCCCCCCTCCCCCGCACAGAGACCAGCCGCTCCGATCAGCCGCTCCGATCTCCTTCGGCTGCTCTCCTTCTCTGACAGGAGGAGGGAGGGGGGACAGGCTTGAGCATCGTAAAACCAGCAGCGGCGGTGACCTGCGGAGGTCGCCGCCTCAGTCTGGACACACACAGAGAGGAGGAAGAGGAGGGAGAGGAGCACTCTAGTGCTTCAGCGCCCCCACCTCTCTGGCGCCCGGGTGCGCTGCATCACATGCTGCTATGTTAGTGTGGGGGGTGGCCGAGAATTCGTTGCAGGAGCGGAGCCGCCCCTGTACCACTGCCGCCCCGAGGCCTGGCCTCGGTGGCCTTGTGGGAAATCCGGCCCTGTATATATCCACTGTATCCAGTTTAGCTAGATCTCACTGCAGACCGTTCCTGCTCTACTGTTTCTAATCAGTTGATTCAGTTAGCTGCAGTGTATTTCATATATATATACAGGCTTGTATATAGTCTAGCCAAGCCTATACCTGACTATAGGCCATTCCTGAAGTACATGTTCAAAGACACTTTCAGGCAGGTGACTCAGTGAGGTGCAGTTCATAAAATATATATCCACTGCATTGTAGTCCAGCCAAGCCTATACCTGACAGTAGACCATACCTGGAGTACGTGTTCAAAGACACTTTCAGGCAGGTGACTCAGTGAGCTGCAGTTCATTTAATATATATATATATATATACAGGCTTGTATATATTGTATTTATCAGCGTATAACACGCACCCCAATTTAAGAGGAAAGTTTCAGGGAAAAAAACTTTTTTTTTAAATAAACCACTTTAAAGCAAAATAATGGTCAGTGAGCATCGATGCAGCCTGATTAGAGTCCATCTGCAGCCTCGATGCAGCCTAATCTGTGCCCATCTGCATCCTTCCATTTCAGGATTTTGTTCACACAACTTCTCCCATGTTATCTTTAGGATCTTCCCCATTCCCTTCAAACCTGAATACTTTTGCTCCTTGTCAGCCCTGCACAAAAACTTCATTTGGCAAAAGGAAAAGAAAACCAAAAGAGAGCAAGGTTTTCTTATTTACAATAAGAACACAAAGTTAACAAAGGTTATGTACCTTTGCATTTCATTTTGTGCGGCAAAATTCTAATCAGGATCCAGCAACTTATTAAACCCAGCTGAGTTCCAGGGCACATTATTTTAAAGAAAGCATGTACTGAGACTATGTGGAGTCTACTGTGGCTGACCTTTTTCCTTTATTGTCTGGCTGTCATGCTAATCCAGGAGGTTCATAACCTTTTGATTTACTGGTCCAGAAGTATACAGATCAGGAGTTCTCACTTCACTCTGATTTTCCTGATCTGCATGTTTGCAATATTCAAGCTATTGGAATAAAATGACAACCATAAGTGTACTTTACATGAAAACGAAAGTTCCTCTTTACCAACAGCTCTCTGACCCCCTAAAAGATTAAAAGTTCCTCTGAAGAAAATTCAGAAAAAATGTGTCAGGCATTTAATTGCAGGCTTTGCATCTTTGCAGTACAGCGATCAAAATGAATCTCCAACTTAATGAATATTCTAGTTTTGAACAAACTGCTCTTATTAAACATAAAAAGGCTTGGGGGCATGGCCTGGATATAGTACTGACCAGGGAGCTCCCAGTATCCTGAGGAATTCTTACCTTTTTAACCTGCTTTAGGCTACCCTTCTCCCCGTCATCTCTTCAGGAAACCTGCTGGGAACCTATGACCTGCCTCTCAGCCGATCCACTGCTCCGCATTCCAGAAAGAAGCCGCCAGCTCCCATTGCCTCGTGTACAGAGTGAGAGCCGAGCGGAGAGCCGAGCAGGAGATGACGGCTCGGTGATTTCCAGCGGCGCTCGTCCCCCTCCTTCCCCTCCGACTGTCAGCGGTTATCGGTGTATAACATGCAACCGCGATTTTCCCCCTATTTTCAGGGGTAAAAAGTGGGTGTTATACGCCGATAAATACAGTATATAGTCTAGCCAAGCCTATACCTGACAGTAGGCCATTCCTGGAGTGCGTGTTCAAAGACACTTTTAGGCAGGTGAGCTGCAGTTCATTTAATATATATATATATATATATATATATATAGGCTTGTATATACAGTGGGGACGGAAAGTATTCAGACCCCCTTAAATTTTTCACTCTTATATAGCAGCCATTTGCTAAAATCATTTAAGTTCATTTTTTTCCTCATTAATGTACACACAGCACCCCATATTGACAGAAAAACACAGATCTGTTGACATTTTTGCAGATTTATTAAAAAAGAAAAACTGAAATATCACAGTTACATAGTTAGTCAGGTTGAAAAAAGACACAAGTCCATCCAGTTCAACCTAAAAAACAATAAATAAAATAAAAAATATCGTACAATCCAATATACCCAATTTTATACCCTCAGTTGATCCAGAGGAAGGCAAAAAACCTCAGCAGAGCATGCTCCAATTTGCTACAGCGGGGGAAAAAATTCCTTCCTGATTCCCCAAGAGGCAATCGGATTTTCCCTGGATCAACTTTACCTATAAATGATAGTACCCAGTGATATTATATACATTTAGGAAAGTATCCAGGCCTTTCTTAAAGCAATCTACTGAGCTGCCAGAACCACCTCTGGCGGGAGTCTATTCCATATTTTCCCAGCTCTTACTGTGAAGAAACCTTTGCGTATTTGGAGGTGAAATCTCTTTTCCTCTAGACGTAAAGAGTGCGCCCGTGTCCTCTGGGTTGACCGTAAAGAGAATAACTCAACACCAAGTTCACTATATGGACCCCTTATATATTTGAACATGTTGATCATATCCCTCCTTATTTTCCTCTTCTCAAGAGTGAATAAATTCAGTTCCTCTAATCTTTCCTCATAGCTGAGCTCCTCCATGCCTCTTATCAGTTTGGTTGCCCTTCTCTGCACTTTCTCCAGTTCCTCGATATCCTTTTTGAGAACCGGTGCCCAAAACTGAACTGCATATTCCAGATGACGTCTTACTAATGATTTGAACAGGGGCAAAATTACATCTCTCTCTCTCTCTCTCTCTCTCTCTCTCTGGAATCCATACCTCTCTTGATACAAGAAAGGACTTTGCTCGCTTTGGACACCGCAGCTTGGCATTGCATGTTATTATTGAGCTTATGATCTACCAAAACCCCCAGATCCTTCTCCACCACAGATTCCCCCAGTTGTACACCCCCTAGCATGTATGATGCATACATATTCTTAGCCCCAAGTGCATAACTTTACATTTCTCAACATTAAACCTCATCTGCCACATAGTCGCCCAATTAGACAGTGCATTGAGGTTGGCTTGTAAATTGGAGACATCCTGTAATATTCCACTGCATAGCTTGGTGTCATCTGCAAATACAGAAATGTTACTTTCGATCCCAGACCCAATATCATTTATAAAGATATTAAAAAGTACATGGTCCTAAGTATTCAGACCCTAAGCTCAGTATTTAGTAGAAGCACCCTTTTGATCTAATACAGCCATGAGTCTTTTTGGGAAAGATGCAACAAATTTTTCACACCTGGATTTGGGAATCCTCTGCCATTCCTCCTTGCAAATCCTCTCAGGTTGTCAGGTTGAATGGTAAACGTTGGTGGACAGCTATTTTTAGGTCTCTCCAGAGATGCTCAATTGGGTTTAAGTCTGGGCTCTGGCTGGGCCATTCAAGAACAGTCACAGTGTTGTTGTGAAGCCACTCCTTAGTTATTTTAGCTGTGTGCTTAGGGTCATTATCTTGTTGGAAGGTAAACCTTCAGCCCAGTCTGAGGTCCTGAGCACTCTGGAGAAGGTTTTGTCCAGGATATCCCTGTACTTGGCCACATTCATCTTTTCCTCGATTGCAACCAGTCGTCCTGTGCCTGCAGCTGAAAAACACCCCGACAGCAAGATGCTGCCACCACCATGCTTCACTGTTGGCACTGTATTAGACAGGTGATGAGCAGTGCCTGGTTTTCTCCACACATACCGCTTAGAATTAAGGCCAAAAAGTTCTATCTTGGTCTCATCAGACCAGAGAATCTTATTTCTCACCATCTTGGAGTCCTTCAGGTGTTTTTTAGCAAACTCCATGCAGGCTTCCATGTGTCTTGCACTGAGGAGAGGCTTCCGTCGGGCCACTCTGCCATAAAGCCCCGACTGGTGGAGGGCTGCAGTGATAGTAGACTTTCTATAACTTTCTCCCATCTCCCAACTGCATCTCTGGAACTCAGCCACAGTGATCTTTGGGTTCTTCTTTACCTCTCTCACCAAGGCTCTTCTCCCCCGATAGCGCAGTTTGGCCGGACTGCCAGCTCTAGAAAGGGTTCTGGTCATCCCAAACGTCTTCCATTTAAGGATTATGGAGGCCACTGTGCTCTTAGGAACCTTAAGTGCAGCAGAAATTTTTTTGTAACCTTCACAGCAGCGCCTGTTCCTGCGCTCAACAAAAGTATCTGTGAGGCTTTACAGTGTTGTGGCACCACCACCACACCACCACCAAAGGCCCAAGTTTTCTGCCCCTGTTCAACAGGGGCATGTAATTACAATTCTTGATATAATATTTCACAGCAGGGCCTGTTCCTGCGCTCAACAAGAGTATCTGTGAGGGGTTGCAGTGTTGTGGCACCACCACCAATGCCTAATGCCACGTACACACGGTCGGACTTTTCGACCGGACTGGGCTCCACCGGACCTTCAGTGGACTTTTCCAGTCGCAAATCTGACGGACTTTAGATTTGGAACTTGCTTCAAATCTTTAAGTCGTAAAGAAATCCGTTTGTCTGTGTGCTAGGCCGACGGACAAAAACCAACGCTAGGGCATCTATTGGCTACTGGCTATCAACTTCCTTATTTTAGTCCGGTGTACGTCATCACGTATGAATCCGTTGGACCTGTGTGATCGTATGTAGTTAAGTCCGTTCGTTAGAAAGTCCGCCAAAAGTCCGTCGAAAGTCTGTCGGATGGGCTGTCGGACTTTTGCAGCCAAAAAGTCCAACCGCGTGTACGCGGCATAAGGCCCAATTTTTCTGCCCCTGTTTAGCAGGGGCGTGTAATTACAATTTTTGATCTAATATTTCACGGCAGCACCTGTTCCTGTGCTCAACAAAAGTATCTGTGAGGCTTTACAGTGTTGTGCCACCACCACCACCGCCTAAGGTCCAATATTTCTGCCCCTGTTTAACAGGTGCATGTAATTACAATTCTTGATATAATATTTCACAGCAGGGCCCATTCCAGTGCCCAGCAAGAGTAACTGTGAGGGCTTACAGTGTTCTGGTACCACCAACACCTAAGGCCCAATTTTCCGCAGAGTGTATAGGGCAGGCCGTATAGTATATACAGGCGGTCCCCTATTTTCAAAAATCCGACTTACAAACGGAGGGAGACAACAGGAAGTGAGAGGAAATCTACCCCTAGGAAGGGAAATTCTCTCCTGTAAGAGTTAATATGGGAAAAAGGTGACTCCTCCACTCATTTATCACCAATCCTTGTTTCCCTTAAAAACCCAAAATTTTCAAAATCCAATTGTCATTAGGACAAAGTGAGGTGAAATCTTCTGAACAGGGACACAGACAGCAAAACAAATGTTACAGGGGTGATAACCCTTCCCTATGTTTTCCAAAAAGCTTTAAAATTGATTTTTTTGGCTGGAGCTACCCTTACAAAATGTACCTGTTCCAAATTACAAACAGATTCTACATAAGAACAAACCTACAGTACCTGTCTTGTTTGGACCGCCTGTATACTGCTGTTCAGAGTATATAGGGCCTGGGGGCCCCACGCCTTTTCTTTTTTTAATTTGGGTGCGGGGTTCCCCTTAATAACCATACAAGACCCAAAGGGCCTGGTAATGGGCTGGGGGGTTACCCATGCCATTTTTCTCAATAATTTTCATCCATATTGCCGGGACCTGACATTACATTACAGCGCAAGCAATTTTAAATGACTTTTATTCCTTTAGAAATGTCATTTTGTGCAGGGACTGTTCTAAACACGGGAAACATGTGCCACTTTACAGGCATACTATAGACACCCCCCAGGTACGATATTTAAAGAAATATTTCACTTTTATTTTTTCACTTTAAGCATCATTAAAATCACTGCTCCCGAAAAAACGGCCGTTTTTAAAACTTTCTTTTCCATTGATACATGTCCCCTGGGGCAGGATCCGGGTCCCCAAACCCTTTTTAGGACAATAACTTGCATATTAGCCTTTAAAATTCCCACTTTTAATTTCTCACGCTCGAGTCCCATAGACTTTAATGGTGTTCGAATGTTCACGCAAACTTTTGGTCATGTTCTGGATGCGAACCGAACCAGGGGGTGTTCATCCCATCCCTACTGGAGACATGCTTGGCCAGTCCATCACCTTTACCCTCAGCCTCATTAGCAAGGCAGTGGTCATCTTGGAGGTGTGTTTAGGGTCGTTATCATGTTTTGAATACTCTCCTAAGGGAGGGGATCATGCTCTGCTTCAGTATGTCACAGTACATGTTGGTATTCATGGTTCCCTCAATGAACTGTAGCTCCCCAGTGCCGGCAGCACTCATGCAGCCCCAGACCATGACTCCCACCACCATGCTTGACTGTAGGCAAGACACACTTGTCTTTGTACTCCTCATCTGGTTGTCACCACACATGCTTGACAAAATCTGAACCTAATAAGTTTATCTTGGTCTCATCAGATGTCCTTAGTCTGCTTGTCTTCAGCAAACTGTTTGCAGGCTTCCTTTTGCATCATCTTTAGAAGAGGCTTCTTTCTGGGATGACAGCCATGCAGACCAATTTGATGCAGTGTGTGGCGTATGGTCTGAGCACTGACAGGCTGACCGCCCACCTCATCAACCTCTGCAGCAATGCTGGCAGCACTCGTACATCTATTTCCCAAAGACAACCTCTGGATATGACACTGAGCATGTGTACTCAACTTCGTGAGTTCTTTGCCATGAGGTGCTGTGCTGAACTTCCAGTGACCAGTATGAGAGAGTGGGAGCGATAACAACAAATTTAACACACCTGCTCACATGACACGGGGGAGAGAAAATGGCTAATTGGGCCCAATTTGGACAATTTTACATAGGGGCATACTCACTTTTGTTGCCAGCAGTTTAGACATTAATGGCTGTTCAGTTATTTTGAGGGGAGCAGCAAATTTACACTGTTATACAAGCTGTGCACTTACTACTTTATATCGTAGCAAAGTGTCATTTCTTCAGTGTTGTCACATGAAAAGATAAAAAAAATATTTACAAAAATGTGAGGGGTGTACTAATGTTTGTGAGCTACTGTATCTGGTCTCCCAGCTGCTGAATCCTAACAGAGCGGGTACCTGCCAATGCTACCTCCCACCCAAAAAAAAACCTCTAAAAGTGAGCGAGGAGGGGGAAAGGAGGTGTGCTTGTATGATTCATGAGTGTTTCTGCATTGTAGTATGCTCCTGGCATGCTAAATTATATTGTCAACCTGCCAACTTTTTGACTGATGAGGTCAATCAAACATGGGAGGTGGTCCTCCACCACTCCACTTTAGAGGACTTGCAAATGGGAGTCTGCAGGGGTGTTCCAAGAGGAATGTGTTCACCAAGAGTTTAAAAAAAACAAAAACAAGTAAGGGACACACGATCCCAGAGGCTCCTGGGCAACTGCATATTCTGCATAAGCAAATTAGTGACAACATTTGATGCATCTTTATTTAAAAATGATGTTATTTTGCATAGTATATTCAACAGTTGTATTTGCAAGTCCTTTGCCAATGTAATCAGAGGAAGCCAACTTAGACAGTTTTACAAAGATCTACATAAAATTAAGCACTGGAAACAGATTTTCACTCAAAACTCATGAATAATTAAGAAGTGGTCAGGGTCAAGTTTTATTCTGTCACACTTATACTTTAGAATTTTTAAATAAAGCTGCAATTTTTTTGTAAATCCGGCTCTTAATATGTCTCACTGCCCCTGTTTAATGCTGCCTCGTTGTGCCTATAAATACATATAAATATCCAATGGTAAGTCCACACCAGGTACAGCTATTTTTCCTATAGAGATAATGAGTTTGAGCCATTGGTCAATCACTTTTATATTGGTGTAAAGTTTTCACATTTAAATATTTTCAAACTACAAACAAAATTCAGAATCTAATAAACAAGAATAGCTGCTTTGTTGTGACTATATCTTTTGTTTGGATTTACTGTTTGTCAAAAAACTCATAATCCACATTAGATTTACAGCCTGCCGGCATTTGTGTCTGCTCAGGACTGGGCTACTATGGATTTGTGCATATGAAAACTGAGCAAAACATAGACCAACATCGACAAAAAGTTTAAACCTGTTAATATGACTTTTTCTCTGGGGTCCATGTAATTAATGTGTTCTATAATTGTCCATGAGTACTTATTTAGGCAATATCAAGTTAGGATCATCTAACCTGTTCTGGATACTTTAGAACAGAGGTGTCAAACTAAATATTTTAGCAAGCCACATCAGCATTATGGTTGCTCTGAAAAGGCCGGTTGTATCTGTAAGACTATAAAAATGTATCCAGGGCTTTTTTTTTTCCTCAGAGTATGTGCAGGAACTCAAACATGGCCTCCCACCAAACTGCATCAAACTTTGGGTGTTACCAAACTGCACTAACAGTGGGAGGATCTTAAAGGGGCAATTAATACCAGGAGTGTGTTGTGCTAAGTTCAGGGATACACTATGTACATAGTGCAGAGTTCAGGGGTGTGATATGCACAGAGTGTAATTTAAGGGGTGCCCTATGCAGAGTTCAGGGGTGAACTATGTACCAAGTGCAGGGTTTAGGGGTGTGCTAAATACAGAGTGCAGTTTCAGGGGTGTTCTATGCACAGAGTGCAGGGTTCAGGGGTGTGCTGTGTACAGAGTGCAGGGTTGAGGAGTGCACTGCATGCAGAGTGCAGGGTTTAGGGGCATGCTATATATAGCGGGCAGGGTTCAGCTCTCTTTCACAGGCTGTCCACATCTCACTTCCACCCCTCCTCAGAGCTGACCTCTGCACCCCCCCCAATTCCCCACCTCTGCACACATCTCACTTCACAGCTGTCACCCCCCCCAAAAGCTTCCACGCATCTCACTTACCTGGCCCAGCTGTACTACCTCCTGGCAGTGTGGGCAGCTCCGCCTCTCTCACTTGTAGGGAGATCATTGGTTGGCATTTTGCACCTGGGCACAGATGAGGATCACAGTGCAGATTACCATGTGATGCCCCATCCCACACTGCCATTGCACCTGCATCTTCCTTGTCCCCACTGTGAGTGCAGGGTGGGCAGAGATCTGTGAGAGCCTCCAAAAGGAAAGCTGTCTTTGTAAACACCAAAGGTTTCTGTGTTGACAAGGAACAGTGGTGAGCGGAGAGCAAGACCTGAAAGCGGAGGAAGGGAGTTCTGCCACAATCCAGCTGAAAAAAAAGTCCCTGGGTGCAAGGGCCACATAAAATGGCACACTGATGAGCCTATTCTTACTGCCACTCTGCTTCCTCTGTCAATGTGTTCATTATTATGCCATGAGCATTGCAGCACAACTGATTGGCTTCTTAAGCTACTTTATCCTCTGCAAATCTGAGTTCTGCTGGAGAGTTGACTGCAAGATCAAACTTAGGTAGTTACACTGCTTGCTATTACAAAAAATATGCGTAATTATTAATTATTACAGAAAAGCATTGATGGTGCAGTAAAAAGGGTGTTCAACATTATTGTTTGGGTTCTACTCCTTTTGTATATCTGCTGATGTTACCACCTTATCTTAGAGCTACTATAACGAACTGAATAATTTTGGGATTGGACTAAGGTTTATCTATAACTCCATGATAAATCAGCAGCCCAGAACACCGGCAGTTGGCACAGATGCTCAATTTTACCATCTGGTATTTTAAAACACATAGGGTGAAAAGTTAACTATCTAATCTTTTAATTTCAATAACACATGAAAAGGGGAACCTCATATTTTATCAAAAATATTTTTCATTCCATTTTTCATTTCCTGCAAAAATGATCTGTCCACATCCTCACTCCCTTAAAATTCCTTTGGAAATCCCCAATGTCAGGATGATTTAAGCCAGGTAATGGAAACAACTCTTTTAAGAGTTAGGTGAAAATTAAAATACTAAATTAACCTTACAAATTGCAAATGCCAATTTAAAGCTGCCCTCAGATTAGGCCATAAATGCTCAGCTCACTGAAATGTCCGTCCACATGGTAATGAAATAACCAGATGCTTGAACAACTGAACTTACTGACTATAAGACAAACTTTCATTTGTACTCTTTCCACATCTCAATCCATTTAATTTAGTTATAGTTAAATATTCAGGTTGAAAAAAGTCCATCTAGTTCAACCAAAAAAAAAAAAAAATGCAATCCCATATACACAATCCTATACCCACAGTTGATCCAGAAGGAAGGCGAAAAACCCCAGAAAAGCAATATCCAATTTGCTATAGCAGGGGAAAAAATTTCTTCCTGATCCCCCGAAAGGCAATCGCATTTTCCCTGGATCAACTTTACCTATAAATGTCAGTACCCGTTATATTATGTACATTTGGGAAAAAATCCAGGCCTTTTTAAAAACAATCTACGGAGCTTGCCAGAACCACCTCTGGAGGGAGTCTATTCCACATTTTCACAGCTCTTACTGTGAAGAAACCTTTACGTATTTTTGGAGATGAAATCTGTTATCCTCTAGACGTAAAGAGTGTCCCCTTGTCCTCTGTGATGACCTTAAAGTGAATAACTCAACGCCAAGTTCACTATATGGACCACTTACGTATTTGTACATGTTGATCATACCCCCCCTTAATCTCCTCTTCTCAAGAGGGAATACAATCAGCTCCTCTAATCTTTCCTCATAGCTGAGCTCCTCTATGCCTCTTATCAGTTTGGTTGCACTTCTCTGCACTTTCTCCAGTTCCCTGATATAATTTTTGAGAACTGCACATTATGGATGAGGTCTTACTAATGATTTGTACAGGGGCAAAATGATATCTCTCCCTCTGGAGTCCATACCTCTCTTAATACAAGAAAGGACTTTCATATTTCCAAGAATTGTTTTAATCCACATTGATGGTAGGTTATATAGTTGCTAAGGCTGAAAAAAGACATCAGTCCATCCAGTTCAACCTGTGGTGTGCAAGTGTGCTTGTGTTTATGTCAACAGTACATTGTACAGTCTGGTCCACAATTATTGGGACATCGACACAATTCTAATCTTTTTGGCTCTATACATCACCACAATGGATTTGAAATTAAACGAACAAGATGTGCTTTAACTGCAGACTTTCAGCTTTAATTTGAGGGTATTTACATCCAAATCAGGTGAACGGTGTAGGAATTACAACAGTTTGCACAAAGGGTTCAAGCTCTACATTCCCAATGTATCTGACTCCAAAGCCTACGGTCACATCATCCTGATAGCGCCCGATCTCGTCTGATCTTGGAGGCTAAGCAGGGTCGGGCCTGGTTAGTACCCGGATGAGAGACCACTTGGAAATACCAGGTGCTGTAGGCTGGGTGCACCAGAGCCTCAGTTTATGGTTAATATCCAAAAATCTACTAAGTGGAAAATCCTTCCTTTAGTTACCTGGGAAGTGGTAGCAACATATGCCAACTTTTTTTGTTTAGGTTGGGGAACAGTCCTGCAAGAGGCAACTGTCCAAGAGAAGTGGCCCAGATCAGAAATGGCCTTGCTGATTAACATTTTGAAATTCAGGCAGAGCTCTTGGTCCTGAGGGCCTGAACGTTCAGTTTACGGTATTGTCCTGCCAGGATTCAATCCGACAATGCCACAGCAATGGCCTATATTAATCACCAAGGGGGCACAAGAAGTTGTGCGGTCCAGAGAAAGGTGAATCATATACTATCTTTGGCAGAAAACAATGTACTTTGCCTATCGGCAGTCTTCATTCTAGGAATAGAAAATTGGCAGGCGGACTACTTGAGTCACCAGCAGTTGTTCCCGGGAGAATGGTTCCTTCACCCCCATATCTTCCTGTCAATATGTTAAAAATGGGGGATCCCAGACATGATCACTGTCTTTTTCTCTGGATCCTTAGAAATGTTTGATCTGAGAAAACGAGGAGACGGGAACTCTTGGAACTCCAGTTTGCACCCTGAAGCTATTGAGGAAGGCCCCCATTTGTCTCAACACCCTTCCTGCTAGATCCTTGAGAACTGCAGAAGAATTCCCCCTATTCGACTGAACCTGGCGGTGGAGGCCACCGTGACTGCCTGGAGGCTGCTGCCTCTGGCACAGGAGAAGGAGCTTTAAAACAAAAATACATTTACTCTTTTTCTAAAATGGCAAAAGGGGTGCTTTCCACTAGAATTTCTTTGGATGTATTATCCAAAACATCCCCAATTAGCTGTTTCGCTGCAAAAGGAAGATTAGCCAGGAGCTTCTTACAAGGCGCTTAGTGAAGGGCGCAAGGCCTGAAGGATAGAATCTCTCATAGCAACTATTGCAAACTTAAAGCTGCCTCCTGGGCCACCTGAGCAGGATATCCTTGAACACCTGTTTAAACTGGTCTCTCAATGATTAAGCAATTACTGTCAGCACAGGCTGAGACACTCAATCTGCCAGAGTGTCAGGAAAGGCTGCCTGGAAACAGTGGTTCCTCACCTGCCTATGCGCGCCTGTGGGCGCATGCGCGAGAGCGTGCGCGCGCACGGTTACCGGCGCCAGGCCTGTGACTTTCCCTGCCTTCTGCCTGCCTCTGACCTCCGGCTTGTCTACGACTCTGCTTCTGCCTCATCCTCTGGTCCATCCGTGCCTGCCTGCTACCGACCCGGACTGCCTTGTGACTCCGTTCCTGTCTTCTGCACTTGTTCCTGTACTGACCGTCTGGTTTGACCTGGCTTGCCTGACCCTTCTGTGCATCATCCCCAGTGCAACCTACCTGCTCCTGTGATTCCTGGTTCCAGCTGGTTCCTGTCTCCTGCTGCCTAGATCTGCTCATCCGGTTACAGTTCCTTGAAGGTTTCCTGATCCATCCACCGGCTGTTGATCCTGCCAGGCACTCGTGCTACCTTAGACTCCCGTGCCTCCTGTTTCCTCTATCTGGGGCCGCGAGTCAGGGACACAAGCGAGGTCTCCTTCTGCATTCTGGGCTCATCACTAGGTACGTGACACAGAGAAAAAAAGTGTTTTTTTTTGTTTTTTCAATAGGAATTCCACCTTTTTTATCCGTTGGATCCCTAAGCATTTTGAGCATTGTCTGCCGGACAAGTCAAACTCAGTCACAGTGGATATAGCAGCGTTAATTGCTGGTATACCCTACTTAGTGAATTTCCTCCACCATGGGATAAAGTGTGAAAACTTTTTAGGAGGGAAAAAAATGCTTATCTGGGTGATCCTCTCAGATACAAAAAAGCTTTTCCAGCAATGAATGGACAGGAAAAGGCATGCACAGCCTTAGGAGGCTTTAGTGAACCCAAATACTCAGTTAAGGGAACATAAATGTGGAGCGATCATTCAGCAAGAAATTGCACCATCAATCTTAAAGGGGTTGTAAAGGTTCATGTTTGTTCACCTTAATGCATCCTATGCATTAAGGTAAAAAAACATCTTACGATCACTGGACCCCAGCCCCCCGTTTTACTTACCTGAGCCCTGAGTCATGTGTCGCGAACGTGCTCTTCCTTTGCTCGGTCTTCTCGGCTCTTCATTGGATAGACTGATAGCAGCACAGCCATTGGCTCGCGCTGCTGTCAATCAATTCCAGTGACGCAAGGGCCGGGGCCGAGTACTGTAGTCGGCGGCTATGGACGCCGAATACAGGACTCAGGAGCGCGCCCGCAAGGTAACCCCCTTGGGAGAGCACTTCCCAGAGGGGGTTATCATAAGCAGGGAGGAGCCGAGACAGCCGCCGAGGGACCCCAGAAGACTAGCTGCACAGTGGAGGTAAATATGACATGTTTGTTATTTAAAAAAATAAATATTCAAACCTTTAGTGTCACCTTAAGATTGGAACAGCTGATTCTCCCGCATTTGACACCTTTTGACACCGCGATTAAAGTCGCTAAATAAAATATAAACAGGGGCTGAGGTGTTAAAAACAGTTGCAGACATTTCATGGCCCTGATGCTCACTCTGACCAGCCACCCCCTCTCAGGAGAGGATGCTATTTGTAGAGATGAGTAGGCTTTCCAGAGCTTGAGGGAGACCCTTTTAGCTCTTTTTTTGGGGGTGTTTTAACCCCCCTTCTGACCATAGCCCAATGCACAAAGCAGAAGTACTACCAGAAGAAATCGCATCTACTGCTTGAGCAATAGTCCAGCTACTGCCGCTGCTATTAATGCTCAGCCTGATGCAAATAGTAAATGTGTCAAATAGGAAATTCCTGTATCACCAAAACCTCTTTCATGCTCTTCTTTGCTCTTATGTCTCTCCGACAATTTTGCAGGCAGCATAAATGGAGTTTTTCTTTTTTTTAAAAAAAAACCACACTCCCGCGTTGGAGGACGCCAACGCCGTGCTAAGCCCCGCCCCCACCACCTTTCTTTTTCAAAAAAGAGTTTTCCCACGCGAGCATGGGTCTCCGATCTGACAGGATCGGCTGAGTGAGGGAGGAATGGCGTGGAGGAGACCTGGAAGCCGCCGCCGCCGTGTAGGGGCGGTAAAGGAAAACGGCATTGCCGATCGTTTTTAGTTCTCCCTTATCCTCAGCCTCCTGAAGAGGGGAAGAGTTCAACTCAGGTGGGGGTGTCTGAAGGAAGCAAAACCCCCCAAACTTACCGGAGGTCTGCCTGCTAGCCGGAGGAAAAAAGTCTGCTGCTTCTGTGACATAGCATGACTCTAAGCAAAGCATGAGAAGGTACATGCTCCATGCAGCCCCCCAGTGGTGACATTTAGGCATGACAACATTTACTTTAAAGGAGACATTTCATAAGAAAATTTAAAAATTCCTTAGAAAAACTCCACTTACCTTTCCCGCCGCAGGGTTTTTTGTTGTAAAACCAACAGACTCAATCTTCACCCTTCATGATGGGTTCCGTTAACAAACCTTCAGGAACCAGGCACCCTCGGGGAACCCACAATCCTGGACCTGTAAAAAGCACCCTGCCAGTAAAACTTTATGGCCTTAATACCAAAAGTACTGGATCCCAGGGTCCAGCTCTCTAAAAAGAGAAGCGTTACAGGCAAAACCTCGTTTCTTCGGATACGAGGCCCAGGTACCATTCAATTCAGCCTAAAAGACACTTTGAATGGATACGGCTGCATAGCTTTTCCCAGCAAGGATTGTTCCAGAGGAGCTAAGCACAGCACATCTTCACTCGTGACCAAAACCTTAGACACTGGCGAAAAAAATCTGAGATACTCTCAGTAGTGGGAGGGGTTATATAGGGAGGCAACTTCCTGTTTAGGGTGTGCCAGTGTGCAGCACCTGAAGGTGGACTATAACCCATTTAGTAATTACTATGGCTCTGAAGTACGATTAAAGAAAAGTTTTTTTCCTATGCTAAGGTCACCAGTACGGTATTTGTACATCACTATCATATCCCCTGTCAAGTGTCTCTTCTCCAGAGAGAATAAGTTCAATGCTTGTAGTCTTTCCCCATAGCGTTACTCTGTACTCTCTCCAGTTCCAGCACATCCTTTCTGAGGACTGGTACCCAGAACTGGATGGCATACTCAAGATGCGGCCAGACCAGAGTCTTGTAGAGAGGGAGAATTGTCATTTTATCTCTGGAGTGAATATCCTTTTTAATGCATGCTAATATTCTGTTGGCTTTGCTTGCAGCAACTTGGCATTGCGTGCCATTGCTGAGCCTGTCATCTACTAGGACTCCCAGGTCCTTTTCCATCCTAGATTCCCCCAGAGAGAACCTCTGGGAGAGGGCTCTCTGTTTCTATTTCCCATCCAATTATACCGCCTGCTTTCTGAATCCACTGGAGTGATATCAGGAGTAAAGATTGACATCGGGAAACCACCAGGACCATTGAGATAGGTCTCCCTAAAGACCCACGTGCCTTTATGACTTCATCGCCATCTGGTGAGTGTGTGGTGTTAATTTTGTCTGCACAAGGTGTAATGGTAACAACAGGGTGTTCCCTGGGAAATCAGCTCCCCAACACTCAGAACTGCACAACGTTTATGGACTTTTTTTCTGCACAATTTCTTTTTACCTTGCATGAAAGTATATTTATTTTGTTAATCATTTTTAGCACAAAAGTGTATATGAGGTGTTTGCATTTGCACTGACATTGGTATACATAGTTTAATTATTTAGTGACCATTCATGGATGGAGTTTATTTGCAATTTGGATTTGCCAACTTACTTACCTTGGGTTTTGGTCTACACCAGCTTCCCAGCCATTTCCCTGATCTCTCGCTGCCTCTCTAGCGTGGTTCGAGATACCGATAGGATTTCTGAGAATACTACCTTGAAGGTCTTTCTCTTCAATTTAGCTCCTAAGTCCATGAAATCATTTTTTTAGGACTCTCCATCTTCCTCTAACTTTGTCATTTGGTGCCAACGTGCACCATAACAGCTGGGTCCTCCCTAGCCCCACCCAATCATCTCTCCACCAGATCCGCGATGTGCTGAGCCCGAGCTCCCGGTAAACAACATCAACATACAGTTCGGCGCTTATGGTCTTTGTGACAGACAACCCTCTCTGTCCTTCTAATAAATGAATCCCCTACCACAAGGATCTGTCTTTCCTTACCCTTGTCCCCACCCCACAAGGCGTACTTATTGGAATGTTCCAGCCAAGGACCAGCCTCCGTGACGCTTTCCCCTCTACCTATCACCCAACTACTCTACTCTGGTGCCTGCACCCCTGTATCTCCACCTGACTCTATGCACATTCACATTGTGAAGTTAGAGGAGGTCCACCTAAAAAAAAATATGAAAAGCCAGCAGCTACAAATACTGCAGCTGCTGACTTTTAATAAATAGACACTTACCTGTCCAGGGTGCACGTGATGTCGGCAGCTGAAGCCGATCAATCGCTCGGCTCTCGACTGCTGCCACTGCCATCTTCGGTGAGGGTATCAGGAAGTGAAGCATTGTGGCTGCGCATGCGTGTGTCGAGCTGCGCGTCCTAACTGGACCCCGCTATCTCCTGGGACCTGTGTGTTTCCCAGGAGACAGCAGGGGGGTGAAGGGGCGTGACTCTATTCCCGAGTCTATTCCCGGAAGTGGGTGCAAATGCCTGAGGGGGGGAGGGTTCCGAAAAGCGGAGGTTCCATTTTTGTGTGAACCTCTGCTTTAACATTGGATATACTGTATATTTCATGTGGAGTGCCTGCATGGGAGGTGGAAGTGTAACACATGGTTAGGATGCAGTAGTGTCATTTGCGGCCTGCATCTGAACCCTCGAGGTGGCAACTCATTAACATACTTCCATGTAATTATTAAGTCTCACTCACAGATCACTCTGAGATCACAGGACTCCTAATGACAAAGACTTAATTTGCTTTCCATTCCTGACTGATGAAGCCATCTTTGTTGAAGTATCTGGGGTCAGCCTCTACATCCTGGGCTGAGATGACACAATTATGTAAATCACAGTGCTTTGTAATTCTTGGCTGTGTACACATCTCTGAGAGAGATCAGTGCCAACCTCTCACCCTGTGACATCTTACAAAGATATAATGTTGCAGTCTGAACATTAGGTGAAGTGACTGAAAAACGTCCTCCTGCCTGCAGTAGAGAGATGACATCTTCTTGGTCTAGGCAAACAAACTTTAGTGGAGCTCAAGGACTATTTTTGTCAAGAGCTCTTTGACAGCTGCTGGTTTCATTCCACCATCCTGGTTTTGGCTATGATGCATCCCTCTCTGTCTCTGGATCCCCTCATTGACAACCTCGGATTGCATATTGACTACTGTCTGAACTCAGCCTGCCTTTTGACTACGGATTTGACCCTGACTATTATGAACATTGCCTGCCTTGTACCTGGACTGTCATTAAACCACTCTGCCTGTCTGCCAACTGCAAGTACCCGTTTGCCTGCTTGCCTTAGGGGCTGCTATAGGTAAGGAACACAGAAGCCAGCTATAGTGTCTGACCACCTGCGTTAGGGGTAAGCGTGACACTTTTTAATGGAAAAAAAGGTACTTATTTGGAAAAATTATACTGTTGTTGTATATTGTGGCATGCCATAAATGTATTTATGCAGATTGGTAAAGTTACTGAACGGTCTTAGGAGGTATAAGAAACCCAGTAGTTTTAGGACCTGTTAGCATCTGCTATCAAAAATGAAAACCGTCTGATTAAGCTTCATGGATGCATACACTGATGTTGTAATATTAGCAAACAATATCAAATCTGGCTAAACCCTTTTCCATTTTCTCAGTAATGTAGGATTTCCTAATAAAGGGAAAAAGAACCTCAATTACATTTGTGTACCATCATGTATACCATTATTACTGACATTGCTATGAAAAGTTGTCTTTCATTTATCGCCTCTTAATGATCTCAGTAATCTGCAATGTCACAAATAGCTAATCTCTAAACATCTTTTTTCTCCATTAAATGTATTGTATTATGCACAATACCTTGATTAGCAAAAAACTGGCAAAGGATATGTTTCTATTTATCACCATGCTCATTTCTCACATACTGAAAAACATAGTAGAACAATACGGCAAGTAGGAAAATGTGAAGACTGTGTTTACATACTTTAGATGTGAAAAGGTGGTGCATAGCAGCTACAGTGCCTTGCAAAAGTATTCACCCCCTGGCTTTTTACCTATTTTGTTACATTACAGCCTTTAGTTGATTGTTTTTTTAATCGGAATTATGTGATGGATCAGAACACAATAGTCTAAGTTGGTGAAGTAAAATTAGAAAAATATATACATAAAACTATTTTTCAGAAATAAATAACTGATCATTGGTATATGCGTATATATTCACCCTCTTTGTTATGAAGCCCATAAAAAGCTCTGGTGCAACCAATTATCTTCAGAAGTCACATAATTAGTGAAATGATGTCCACCTGTGTGCAATCTAAGTGTCACATGAGCTGTCATTACATATACACACCTTTTTGAAAGGCCCCAGAGGCTGCAACACCTAAGCAAGAGGCACCACTAAACAAACACTGCCATGAAGACCAAGGAACTCTCCAAACAAGTAAGGGAAAATGTTGTTAAGTACAAGTCAGGGTTAGGTTATAAAAAAATATACAAATTTTTGATGATCCCTAGGAGCACCATCAAATCTATCATAACCAAATGGAAAGAACATGGCACAACAGCAAACCCGCCAAGAGACGGGCGCACACCAAAACTCACGGACCGGGCAAGGAGGGCATTAATCAGAGAGGCAGCAGAGAGACCTAAGGTAACCCTGGAGGAGCTGCAGAGTTCCACAACAGAGACTGGAGTATCTGTCTATAGGACGACAATAAGCCGTATGCTCCATAGAGTTGGGCTTTATGGCAGAGTGGCCAGAAGAAAGCCATTACTTTTAGCAATGAACAAAATGGCACGTTTTGAGTTTGCGAAAAGGCATGTGGGAGACTTCCAAAATGTATGGAGGAAGGTGCTCTGGTCTGATGAGACTAAAATTGAACTTTTTGGCCATCAAAGAAAACACTGTCTGGCGCAAACCCAACACATCACATCACCCAAAGAACACTATCCCCACGATCCACAGTGAAACATGGTGGTGGCAGCATCATGCTGTGGGGATGTTTTTCAGCAGTCGGGACTGGGAAACTGGTCAGAGTTGAGGGAAAGATGGATGGTGCTAAATACAGGGATATTCTTGAGCAAAACCTGTACCACTCTGTGTGTGATTTGAGGCTAGGACGGAGGTTCACCTTCCAGCAGGACAATGACCCCAAGCACACTGCTAAAGTAACACTTCAGTGGTTTAAGGGGAAACATGTAAATGTGTTGGAATGGCCTAGTCAAAGTCCAGACCTCAATCCAATAGAAAATCTGTGGTCAGACTTAAAGACTGCTGTTCATAAGTGCAAACCATCCAACTTGAAGGAGCTGGAGCAGTTTTGCAAGGAGGAATGGGCATAAATCCCAGTGGTAAGATGTGGCAAGCTCATAGAGACTTATCCAAAGCAACCTGGAGCTGTGATAGCCGCAAAAGGTGGCTCTACAAAGTACTGACTTTAGGGGGGTGAATAGATGCACATTGACTTTTTCTGTTATTTTGTCCTATTTGTTGTTTGCTTCACAATAAAAAAAAAAATCTTCAAAGTTGTGGGCATGTTCTGTAAATTAAATAATGCAAATCCTCAAACAATCCATGTTAATGCCAGGTTGTGAGGCAACAAAACACGAAAAATGCCAAGGGGGTGAATACTTGTGCAAGGCACTGTATTCTTAACATCTGCAGAGTGTTCCACAACCTTTAAGTCTAAAAGAATACACTCGGAAAACATACACGTTCTCCTGGGATATCATGGTGCTGCATCATCCTGAATGGTGAATGCAATGTCCAGGCTACATTAGGCCATTCATTTCAATGGTTTTCCTCATAGAGAAATGGGTAGGGGGCATAAACAGTGTGAACCGGAAGAAGGATAAAACAGAGGCACTGAATCCTCCCCCATTATAACTGCACTTCATTATATCTACAGTATATGCAACAAATGTAGTCCATGACACCTTAGCAGGTAAAATTTATTTACAATTACTTTCTTGCTAGAGAAAGCTTCCTTGATTATTTAATGACATGAATATGAATCAAAAAACAATAAGCAAGGATTAATTACAGTTAGGGTTCATGCACATGGATGATTTTAGGCATTTTGTCATGTCTAGTGTAAAACTCCCAGCCCTTTCCTGCACCCAAGGATATGCATGTGCCACATACAGCCTGCCATACAAGTGAATGGTCGCGCATGACCGTACTCTTGTAAATGCCAATGCTTCTTTTGCATTAGCATTTACCAGCACATGCACCAGTGACATTTTTTCCAAATGCATAAAATAGTCTGTGTATATGAACCCTTAAACAAGTATGTAAGAAAATATCATTAATAATTACGTTACATCTTACTTACATCAGTGGAAAATATTGTTGATTGGCTGGTATGTATTTCTGTGTTTATTTTCCAGTTCAATAAGCTTGATGGAATCTGTTATTGCTTCCAAACAAGCAAATCGTTTATGTGGTTATACAAATACTGGAGGATACGCCACATAGCTGGCAGTAATTTTGCTGATAAAGATTATAAGTATCTTCTTACCAAAAAAAAATCATACTGCATGAAAAAACAAGGAGTATCTCAGCAAACATGTTCATTGTCATTACACATAAATTAGTAGAAAATATTAGCTAGGTTTGATTACTTTGAACGGCTCAGTAATTTTGTTGAAAAGATTAAGGCAGGTGGATAAGGCTAACTTGAGAGATCTACATTCTGGAAAATAGCTTTGCTTGTTCCATAAGCTCCATTTTCGCTATGGCTGAGAGATGAACTTCATCAGGGCCATCTGCAATACGGAGAGTTCGAGCTGCTGCATACCTGGAAGAGACAGAGACTTTGGAATACTTGGACCCTATAATATACAATCATTCAGTTACATAGTTAGTCAGGTTGAAAAAATTCCATCTAGTTCAACCAAAAAATAAATAAAATACAATCCCATATACACAATCCTATATTCACAGTTGATCCAGAGGAAGGCGAAAAACCCCAGAAAAGCACGATCCAATTTGCTACAGCAGGGGAAAAAATTCCTTCCTTTTTCCCCAAGAGGCTGATTTTCCCTGGATAAACTTTACCTATAAATGTTAGTACCCAGTTATATTATGTACATTTAGGAAAGAATCCAGGCCTTTTTTAAAGCAATCTACTGAGCTGGCCAGAACCACCTCTGGAGGTAGGCTATTCCACATCTTCACAGCTCTTATGTCGCGTACACACGACCGGTTTTTCCGTCAAAATAAACTCTGACGGTTTTTCCGACGGCATTCCGACAGAGTTCCACTGAAACGGACTTGCCTAAACATGATCACACCAAAGTCCGATCATTTAGAGCGCTACTATGATGTGCGACGGGACTAGAAAAAGGAAGTTCAATAGCCAGTAGCCAAGAACTGCCCTTGCGTCGTTTTTGGTCCGTCAGAATAGCATAAAGACGAACGGTTTTCCTGATAGGAATTGATTCCGTCGGAAAGATTTAAAACATGTTCTATTTCTAGGTCCGTCAGAATTTTTGGAAGAAAAAGTCAGATGAAGCCCACACACGATCGGAATATCCGATGGAATGATTCCGTGGGACCTTTTCTGCCGGAAAGTCCAGTCGTGTGTACGTGGCATTACTGTGAAGAAACCTTTCTGTATTTTGAGATTAAATCTTTTTTCCTCTAGAAGTAAACAGTGCCCCCTTGTCCTCTGTGATGACCTTAAAATGAATAGCTCAACATCAAGTTCACTATATGGGCCACTTAAGTATTTGTACATGTTGATCATATCCCACCTTAATCTCCTCTCTTCTCAAGAGGGAATAGATTCAGCTCCTCTAGTCTTTCCTCATAGCTGAGCTCCTCCATGCCTCTTATCAGTTTGGTTACCCTTCTCTACACTTTCTCCAGTTCCCTGATATCCTTTTTGAGAATTGGTGCCCAAAACTGAACTACATATTCCAGATGAGGTCTTACTAATGATTTGTACAGGGGCAAAATTATATCTCTCTCTCTCTCTGGAGTCCATACCTCTCTTAATACAAGAAAGAATTTTGCTCGCTTTGGAAACCACAGCTTGGCATTGCATGCTATTATTGAGCTTATGATCTACCAAAACCTCCAGATCCTTCTCCACCACTGTGTTTCAGTTACTATTAAAAACACACGAGCAGTGCTGGACATGGACCAAAATGTGAATGTATCCTACACCATCATTCAAATACCATTATATAGACCTGCTGGACATGGGATAAAATGCAGCTCTAGTATATAATGGACACCAGACAACATTTCTTTGCTTCATCCAATGTTTTGGAAGTGAATTGATTTAATGCTTCACAGGAAGCTGTTTTGCTAGTTGATCCAGGAGAATAGTGCTAAAGTCCATTTTGACACACCAATTAAAGCATACTATGCACACACTTTTAGAGAATGCCTTCATGCAACGGTCACACAATATATGTTATCTTTTTAACCTGCCATGCACTGTTCAAGCTGTATACGTTATACAACCAGCTTTCTTTACTGGACATGGTTAGTTAAGAACCTTGTTTGTATCAGCTTTGCTTGGTTAAGAATTTATGGTACAAGTTTCTTGTAAAAGTAGAACAGGGGCAATGCTCACATTATCTATGGCCTTATTGCCAGGATTACTGAAGGTTCAGTACATGCTCAAAGGTCACAGATAATGGGTTAAGTGGCAGGACTCCTCTGTCTATAGTAGAATTAACTTCAGGTAAGTTGTTTTTATTTTCCTATATAACTCTTTTTCTTTGTGTTTGAGTTTAGTCTTCTTTTCGCACATCGCCCAAAAACTAAACACATTATATAATTATGCCAAGTTGCCAAGCTATTGAGGCTGGTGGTACCATGGACTATGTGGCTGGTCTAGAAATGTTTACCTGATATTACAATAGGGCTAACTAAAATTAAAGCACAACTCCAGTCAAAGTGTTTTTTGTTGTTTTGTAGCAACATCAGGAATGATTAGAATCGCTGTTTTTTTTTTTTTTTTTTTTTATTGTTTTTTTTTCTATATTCCTTTTCTCTCTGGGGATTAAAGCACGTTTTTATCTGCTGTTATTTGAGATCTGTGCCTCATGGGACAGTTCTCCCTCACTTCCTGTCAAAGCAGGAAGCAATGGTAAATTTTACCAGCTGGAATAATGACTACAACAAAAATGTTTTGTTTTGAAAAATGGAGAAGAGTTAAAATCTCTGTCAGGTTATTATTACTGTCTTTGTCTTCTTGTTCCCTCAACAACTGTTTCCCATATTTTAAAAAGTGAAGGAGAATCTCCCAAAAAGCTTACAGAGAGCAATAAAAACTTGACAGAAGTGTTTTCTCTTTCCAAGTCTATCTAGAGCAGAACAATCATACAGAAGCTCAAGCAAGCTCACAAAACATGGCGGAAGGCCTGTGTTATAGTTAGTTTTGTCCCACATTGTCTCTCTCTCTCTTGCCTAACATGGCGGCCGGCCTGTGTTATACTTAAGTAAGTTTGTCCAACATTGTCTCTCTCTTGCCTAACATGGCGGCCGGCCTGTGTTACACTTAGTTTGTCCCACATTGTGTCTCTCTCTCGCCTAACATAATGTCCACTGTCCAGCATGGCGGCACATACACTGCAGCTGGCTGTCTCAGAGGGGCTTTTATCACAGTGCAGCAGGCTGTGGGAGTTGGGCGCAAAATACAACAGGCACAGCACTTTTTACATGCTGCAAAAACAGGCCATTGGAGTATGTGTCAGAACATGAGCTGCCTGCAACGATCACTGAAAATCAGTGGAATCTCATGGAGAAGATGATCAACATCTTGGCTCCCTTTGAAGAGTTGACTCGGCATGTGAGTTGTTCAGATTCTTTTGCCTCGGATGTAATTCCTGCAGTGACTGTGCTACAGCGATTATTATCTAAAGAAGTGGATGATGACCACGGTGTTAAAATGATGAAGAACACATTGCTTGGTGTTTTGCAGAAACGGTTCTCTGACATGGAGCAAAATCCACTTTACTGCATTGCTACTTTACTCGATCCAAGGTAATCAATTATTTATTGCTGGCTGCTATTTTGCATTGTTTTTATTTGAATATTGATGATATGATTTTGTTTTTTGAGTGAAGGTGATATTTTACAGTGTTATTATCGCTTGCATTAAAAAAAATTTTGTAATGCAAGTGATAACACTGTAAATCTCACCTTCATACAAAACACAAAAATAATGACAAACACACTTACCTGCTCTGCCTCTGTGTAATGGTTTTGCACAGAGCAGGCCAGACAACTGTTTTCGCCATGTCCCCCGCCGTCACCTTTCCTTCTAGCAGTGCCCCCACAGCAAGCTTCCACAGTTGCTGCTTTGCTTGCATGACGTTGTCTAATGTCTTGTATTTTTCTTCTTCTAGGTATAAAGATCGGTTCTTCTCAAATGCAGATGCTGGCAGGCAGGCCAAAGAGATGTTCGTGCTGGAAATGCAACAAATATCTTCTGTACAGGTACTACAGGCACAGTCAGCTACACCTGAGGTGCTTGAGAAACCAGCTACCAAAAGGCCTCGCACTGAGCAACAGCCAGGTACCGGTGTGACTGTGGACAGTGTTTTTCAAGAAATTGCTTATTCATCTACATTTGAGAACAGTGCTCCCACAGCTGCTACCATACAACTAGAAGCATATCTTGGAGAGGTCACTGTGCCTCGTTCGGACAAACCTCTTGAGTATTGGGCAGTCAATAAACTGCGATTTCTCACTCTAGCCCAAATGGCACAAAAATATCTTTCAGCTCCTTGCAGTAGTGTGGAAAGTGAGAGATTGTTCAGTGCAGGGTCACACATTCTGACTGACACCAGAAACAGACTTCTAACTGAACATGCAGAGATTCTTGTTTCTTAAAAAAAACTTTCCACTTGCGTTTGAATTGGAAAAGTAATCTACCGCCTGTTACTGTCCAACTGTAAGGCATCATGCAGAGTTGCACAGTGCAGCTCAAAGCAACTACTCCACCTGGCATTTGAGTGTTTTTTTTTTAGCGTCAACCTTTTTCCTTCTGTGAAAAAGTGAATCACCTATGGTGTGCACATTGCACACTATAGGTGATTCAACGTGCAATGCATGGGGGACACATAGCCTAATATGGAGCAGCACAGAGTTAACACTATAGGCAAACGAAAGGTTCAAAAACAGGGAGCTCAAACGCCTGTAGGAGCAGCTACTTTGAGCTTTATTGTGCATGTGGCCTTACTGCTGCTAAGTCCTTGGCTCCTTGGCCTTGCCATCCTGGAATGACCCTAATTTTGGTCTGTGAAAAATGTTTTTTTCACGAGTTTCATAAGAAGTTGAACTAGAAGCTAGCACTTTTTTTTTTCATTATTTAAAAAATGTTTACAAAATAATGTTAGTTTTGAGGTTCTGTTCAGTTGCTCCTCCTCAGGCCTAACATTATTTAACTGTATTGCACTTGGGTTGGTTGATGTGATGACGTGAACTTGTGATGTTTGTTTTATACGTGGCGTCATCAACAATGATGAAACGTGTAAATATGCGTTAAAGGTGTAAAAATATTATAGTAATAGTTTTTAAAATAGAAGTGTAACAAAAAGAAAAATTAGCAGGAAAATAATAATTAAATGGAGGCGAATAGGGCGTTAATTAAGGCTAACTAGAGTAAATTTAGGGTTAATAAGGGGGTAAACAAAGGAACATTACATAACCCCTTAAGGACTGCCCCACGCAAATATACTGCGGCAGGGTGGCCCTCCTATGCAAAATCACGTACCTGTACGCAATTTCATGCACTGGGTCTGGGGCGTGCACGTGTGCCACCAGCGCAGTGCTTTCGCTGTGATTTGAGCCAATCAACGGTCACCCGGTGACCCCGCCTCTTATGACATCACAGTCCTGGGGCATGATGGGACTGTGACGTCATAAGGGGCGGGGTCACCAGGTGACATCACCTGGTGACCCCGCCCCATCCCTATATAAGTTCTTGCGCACCGCGCACACGGCATTACAGTGAGAGAGAGTGTCGTGTCAACATCAGAAGAAGAGAAGAGGGAAGAAGACGGCGGAGAAGACCGGGCCACCGCTAGCAAAAGAGCAGGCAAAAGAGCAGAAGATAGCAGGGGAGCCCGGCAGAAGATACTGGAGAGCGGGAGAAGAACCGGAGAGCGCAGAGAAGAGGCCGGAGAGCGCGGAGAAGTCTGAAGAGATCCCCGGAGCTGCCTAATAAAGTACTTTAAAAACCTGTCTAGTGTGTGTTTTTTTTTAATTGACACTTTTTTCCTAGGTGAATGGGTAGGGGTACGATGTACCCCATACTCATTCACATAGGGTGGGGGGCCGGGATCGGGGGGCCCCCTTATTAAAGGGGGCTCTCGGATTCCGATAAGCCCCCCGCCCGCAGACCCCGACAACCAACGGCCAGGGTTGTCGGGAAGAGGCCCTTGTCCTCAACATGGGGACAAGATGCTTTGGGGTGGGGGGCTCCCCTGCCCCAAAGCACCCACCCCCCATGTTGAGGGCATGCGGCCTGGTACGGTTTAGGGGGGGTGCTCGCTTGTCCCCACCCCCTTTCCTGACCAGCCGAGCTGTGTGCTCGGATAAGGGTCTGGTATGGGTTTGGGGGGACCCCCACGCCATTTTTTCGGCGTAGGGGGTTCCCCTTAAAAACCATACCAGACCCAAGGGCCTGGTATGCTCTTGGAGGGGGAACCCATGCCGTTTTTTTATTTAAAATTTGGCGAAGAGTTTTCCCTCAAGATCATCTGAGCACAAGTCGCATGCCAAAGTTGGATCATGCAAGACGGCGATCCGACTTTGATCCGACTTCAATGATAGTCAATGGGCTGAAGTAGGATCAAAGTTGGACCAAAGTAGTACAGGGAGCATTTTCAAAGTCGGACCATCTTGTGTCGGACCAGTTAGGATGGCTCCCATAAGGAAACATTGATTTTCACATGTCATGCGACATGAACTCCCAATGTCGGAGCGTTTGTCGCACTAGTGTGAACTCGGCCTGAGACCCCTTTCACACTTGTGCTATTCCAAAGTCGCACGATTTTGCTGCAATTTCACGGCCACGATTTTGACAAGACAATCATACGACTGTGGATCCGACTTTGCCCCACGACTTGAAGTACGATTTCAATGAGCAGGGACGCGACTTTGATTACCAAATAATTAGGGGGAACTCCACACCAATTTTTTTTTTTTTTTTAAACGGCACGGGTTCCCCCTTCATGAGCATACTGGGCCCTCTGGCCTGGTATGTATTTTAAGGGGAACCCCCTCGCCGAAAAAACGGCGTGGGGTCCCCCCCAAAATCCATAGCAGACCCTTATCCGATCACCAGCCTGGCCGGTCAGGAAAGGGGGTGGGGACGAGCGAACGCCCCCCCTCCTGAGGCGTACCAGGCCGCATGCCCTCAACATGGGGGGTGGGTGCTTTGGGGCAGGGGGCCCTGCACCCCCCACCCCAAAGCACCTTGTCCCCATGTTGATGAGGACAAGGGCCCCTTCCCAACAACCCTGGCTGTTGGTTGTCGGGGTCTGCGAGCGGGGGGGCTTATCGGAATCTGGGAGCCCCCTTTAATTAGCAGGTCCCCAGATCCCGGCCCCCCCACCCTATGTGAATGAGTATGAGGTACATCGTACCCCTACCCATTCACCTGGGGGGAAAAAAGTGTCAATAAAAAAAACACACTAGACAGGTTTTTAAAGTAATTTATTAGGCACCTCCGGGGGTCTTCTTCCGACTTCGGGGGGTCTCTTCCAACTTCTCCACTCTCCGGTGTCTTCTCCCGCTCTCCGATTCTTCTCCCGCTCTCCGGTGCCTTTTGCCAGGCTCCACTATCTTCTTCCAGGTCTTTTACTAGCGTTGGCCCAGTCTTCTCTTCTTTCGATGTTGACATGATGCTCTCTCCCGCTGTAATGCCGTGTGCGCGGTGCACAACGATTTATATAGGCATGGGGCGTGGTCACTGGGTGATGTCACCAATGACCCCGCCCCTTATGATGTCACAGCCCGGGGCATGATGGGACTCTGACATCATAAGGGGACGGGGTCACCGGGTGACATCACTCGGTGACCACACCCCATACCTATATAAATTGTTGCGCACCACGCATACGGCATTACAGCAGGAGAGAGTGTCGTGTCAACATCGGAAGAAGAGAAGAGGGAAGAAGACGACGGAGAAGACCGGGCCAACGCTAGTAAAAGAGCTGGAAGAAGATAGCGGAGGAGCCCGGCAGAAGGCACCGGAGAGCGGGAGAAGAATCGGAGAGCGGGAGAAAACACCGGAGAGCAGAGAAGTTGGAAGAGACCCCCGAAGTCGGAAGGAGACCCCCTGAGTTGCCTAATAAATTACTTAAAAAACCTGTCTAGTGTGTTTTTTTTATTGACACTTTTTTCCCCCCAGGTGAATGGGTAGAGGTACGATGTACCCCATACTCATTCACTTAGGGTGCTCCTAGATTCCGATAAGCCTCCCGCCCGCAGACCCCGACAACCAACGGCCAGGGTTGTCGGGAAGGGGCCCTTTTCCTCATCAACATGAGGGCAAGGTGCTTTGGGGTAGGGGGGGGCGCATGTTGAGGGCATGCGGCCTGGTACAGCTCAGGAAGGGGGGGGGGGCTCGCTCATCCCCACCCCCTTTCCTGACCGGCCAGGCTGGTGCTCAGATAAGGGTCTGGTATGGATTTTGGGGGGGACCCCTTAAAATCCATACCAGAACGAAGGGCCCGGTATCCTCATGAAGGGGGAGCCCATGCTGTTTTTTTCTTTAAAAAAATTGCCATGGAGTTCCCCTTTATGCACAAGTCGCATGCCAAAGTCGGATCAGTTAATACGGAATCCGACTTCAGAAAAAAAGTAGTGCAGGAACTACTTTGAAGACGTAGTCATTCTAAATCATGGAGAATGACTTATGCGATTTTGCAGTCCAAAATCGTGGGACAAGTCGTATAAGTGTGAAAGCGGGCTAAGTGTTTCAGTGGCTGTTGATAAACATTGCCTGGCTGATTTTTTTTTTTTTTGACAGCTCCAATTGCAGGACTTCTTTAACACTTCAGCTGTCAACAGGGGAACCTCACTGACAGCTGAATGAGTCATCGGTTGTTAAGGACGCGGCAGCCCCACTCCTTAACAACTGATAATTACCAGCTTTTTTTTTTCTTTACATTTCAGCTGTCAGTGGGGGAATCCCGCTGACAGCTGAAAGAACCGAGGCCTGATTGAATTGGTTTCAGGTATGGGTGCATTTGCACGAGTACCGATACTCATGCAAATGCTTAGTATCGGTGCAACCCTAAATGATATAGCTTCCATACTATTGTCTCTGCATTATGAATAAGAATTTTAATCATATGGAAAGAGGATTTTGGTAAAACCTTTACATGTTTTTATCAATTTTAACAAGCCACTGTGACCACACAGACAAACTCACATGAAAGCCAGAGGAAAATCCTGGGAAACTCCAGCTCCTCCAAAGACTTGAATTGCACGATCTAGCACCTGACAAGCCATTCTAGGAGCCACCACTTTGATCATTGCAATCTACAAAAAAAGTACAAACAAAATAGATAAATATTATACAGCTTGTATAGAGAGCTCTCAAATTAAGGAATTTGCACTAGTAGAATAAAACTTTATTACTCTTAACTTACAGTAAAGGTGAAAAAAAAAAATTCAGCTTTTAGGGCTCATTCACATGTGAGGTTGGGGGGTGGTAAAAACATGCTGCGGAAGCAATGCTTTGCTTCACATCCACGGCAGGTATTATACCCTCTGTCACTTTCGAGGGAATGGGGCCGCTCTGCAATTGAGTGCAATAAATGCAGTTGTGGTGCACTAGTGCAGGGTTCAAGGAGTTAAAGTAGGTGGTGAAGAGGTAATACATCACTCACCATCTGTCAAATGGAAAAAGCACATGTGAACAAGCTTGTAGAGAGATTTTGCCACCTTTATTTATTTATATTCCATTTGGTTTTCAGTGCAGTCTGTGTTTTTAAAATAAATATTAAAAAGAACACTGCAGTGAGATGGAAAACGTTTAAATTTGGCTTTACTCAATCTCAAAAATGATATTACATTTTTGAACATACAGAAAAATAGAAATATTTCTGTTGAAAACACTCAGGAATTACAAATCTACTATAAGAGCTCATTCACACAGGTGCAGAGATCCATACAGCATCCAAAAGCCGCTCCTTTATGCATTTGGAGCAGTGTGGAGTTGCATGCAGCCCATGTTAGTCAGTGAAGATGAATAAGCTTTAGGGATTCACCCACACATCGGAATGTGACAAGCGTTTTACGGATGGGATCGCTGCCCTAAATGCAGACAAGTTGTGCGTTCAGAGCTGTACACCCATCTTTGCATGTCTGTCTGTCATGTCTCCATTGCTAACATAGGCAACCTACACACAGCTCCATGCCACTCTGAACACAAACAAATGGCTTTTTTGCGCACTGTACCACAGTCTGCACCCATGTGAATGAATCCAGAAGTGTTTTTTTTTTTTTAACTTAAATTAAAAATATTTCTATAGATGCTATGTGGTACCTGACCTCCTCTTCCACTGGAGGAGGTCTAATCTTTCTGATGTTCCCTGGGTAGTTTTCTTGAGACCTTTGGGCTTAAATTTGGGGTTTTATTATAATGAATCCATCAAAATATTACTGGCCAGACAAAGCAATCAAATAGGTCAAAATCTTCAAAAAAAAACTGCTTAAACTTTATCCAAAATCAAAGTTTTTTTTATTTTAGGTTAGAGTGGGGAAGGATTACATCCCCTGTAAGATTTATTTTTTTTCTGTCTGTGTCCCATTCTGGATACTTCCCTTTATTGTCCTGAAGACACAATAGGAAGTAAGAGGAAATCTGTCCAAAGTCAGTGGAAAGCCCCTCTCAGATAGTTATCACCAAAACAGATGTGTCTATAGGAAGTTTCCCCTTCTACTCCTGTTCTAATGACATCCATAAAATGTAGGATTTCTATGTCAGTGATAAGAGTCACCAGAACAAACAGAGGTCAAATTCCCAAGTGAGGGCATGGACAGTTAAATAAAATCTGACAGAGGTTTAAACACTTCCCTACTCTATTAAACAAAGCATCTTGGCTTTAGATATTTGTATCTGAACTCCATGGCCATAGTATTTATTACAGTGTTTGAGCAAGAGATAGCACAGAAACAGAAACATAGTTTTAAGTATTTTAATTGCATTAAACAAGTGTATCTTCAAACTATAAAAGTTAAAAAGACCGCTGTCAGCAGCTGAATTACAGCAGAAAATTACAGGCATACTTTAACACGCCAGGGGATGAAAAGGTTTGCACATTTATTTAAAACAAATAAATGAAAGCTCCTATCTGGCACTTCTGTGAAATCTAAGGCCACCCAAGTACTTCCTTTTTTAAATATTACTCAGTGCAGATAGAGGACACTATTTATGTTTATAGAATAGTCAAGAAGATTTAATATGCTATAGGAATGCATTTATTTTTTATATGATTTTTATACACATAGAATATCCATATCAAGAATGAAAAGTGTTATATTGTGTCACAGTTCATATAAAACTTCTGTTTTCCAGGATCTAACGTTACTATACTGCTGATAGCTCATACCTGCTTTTTCTTAAACTAGAACAATGGACAATCCATGAGGCCTCTTGCACACGGGCTAAGGGCTCCAGCATATGGGCCGCCTGAGCCTATTCAGCATAAACAAAGCCATATTTCCTGCACTCAGGCAACCCAGGTTCAGCATACACCCAGGGGCGTATCTACCACGAGGCAAACAAGGCGTTTGCCTTTAGCCGCATTTTTCAGTAGGGGTGGCGTCACCCCCCTCGCGACGCCACCCCTCCCAACCTTGTTCACTGCTGACTCAGTGCTGTTCCTGACAGCATGCTGAGTGGAACTGTCAATCATCCCCGATGCAACCTGAGACCCTGCCATCCTTCCCCGCACTGTCCCTGCCTCGCTCTGGGATTGTGCACGGCTGCAGCTCCCCCTCCCCCTTCTTGCACAGCCGCATCCTTCTTTCTAACCTGTGGCCACAGCCTTAAGGAGGGAGGAGGAGGAAGCAGGAGGAGAGACTTGCCCTGCAGATTCACAGCCATTTGCTGCAAGCTTCCCGATCCATACCTGGAAGGGAGTGCAGGAGAGCCAGGGCGGGGGTAACATAGCCCAGACACTGGGCACCTACTATCTATCAGCCCCAGACCCCACTGCAGAGATGTTGCTGGGTGATGCCAGGGTGATCTGCTGGGTGCTATGGAAGATGGCTGGTATGCACCTTTTATAGGCCAACTACAACACCCAGATGACAATTGTCCTCTAGAGCAGTGTTTCTCAAATCCAGTCCTCAAAGCACCCCAACAGGTCATGTTTTCAGGCTCTCCATTATTTTGCACAGGTGATTTAATCAGTTTCACTGCCTTATTAATTACCACAGCCATTTCATCTGAGGGAAATCTTGAAAACATGACCTGTTGGTGCGCCTTGTGGACTGGAGTTGAGAAACGCTGCCCTAGAGAGATGTGGGTAGGGGCACCAGGGGTGTGTGAGGTGACTGTGGGCACTGGGGGTGTATAGGGTGAGAGTGGGGGCTGGGGTGTGAGGTGAGTGTGGACACTATTGGTGTCTCTCTTACCCTTGCTCCCTCTGTCTCCCCCCCACATGTTTCCCCGTCATCCTTTACCTTCCTTTTCCATGCCCCCCATCTCTCTCTCCTTCCTATTCCTATAACTTCTCCTAGCAAGGGAAGGAGGTACTGTGGCAGTCAAGTGAGGGTTTGGGGGGAGCACTGTGGCAGGCTAGCAGAGGGAGGGTTGGTGGGAGCAGTGTGTAACTGGTGGCAGGCCACAACAGTGGGAAGCTGGATCTGGTGGTAGGATAGTGATAATCTGCATCTGGTGGCAGGCTGCAACAGTGGAAAGTTGCACCTGGTGGCAGGATAGTGACAAGCTGCATCTGGTGGCAACTCAGGGCTCCCACGGATTCTGCATTATGCTGAGTCGAACAATTTAAGTATGTTCTGTAATGTAATATTAGAAACAATGTGCTTCAATCATCCTAAAACCATGGTGTTGGGATGATTGAAGCGCTAACACTACACATCCCGATTCCGACATCCACTTGCCTCCCCACACTTTTGAAATGAGCGCTGCCATACAGGTCTCCACCCACATGCCCACTTCATGCATTCAAAGACTTCTGTGAATAAGTCAACTACAAGTACCTTTGTGGATGTCGGCTTGTAGTTCTCAATGAACTACCACAGCACTTTTTTTTTAATTTCAATATGTTTATTGAGTTTTAGAAGAAGAACATAAACATATGTTGACATTCGTGTCATCTGCCCACATGGCCTACAATCACAAAAAGTAACAGTTACAAACATTAAAGTGTATAGCAGTTGACATTGACCATTAACTATAGGCTAGAAATCAACTTCAATCAAGGACAATAAATCTGGCACCTTTGGATCAGTGAGGGTAGAACCCTCATTTCTAAGGGATTGTCCTATTGTCTCCTGATTCAAGATACCTGGACCCCAAACTGAGGTATTTCCTGGGGATCCTTACGGGGGGACAGCCACCCGCCCCAGGAGTTGCCCAGTACACCACCCCTATGGGAGCTCACTGTGGTTGTGCCTATCCCCTCCTGGGCCCCATGCCTACCCCCCCATCTCTAACCCTGTGGCAGGCTGACTATATTGCAAGCCCAGGGCGCCACAGTAGCGTGCAATTTAGGGGCACAATCTGGTATGATGGTTTGAAAACAGAATTTCTGACATATTCTTAGCAAACTAGCCTACTTGGAGCATTTTCCGCTTCACATGTGAGGGGTGTGATTACCCCCCTCATACGTTGAGAAGAGTGGGAACAGAGTGTCCCTGAGAGTGAGAGTAAAGAGAGGGTAAGAAAAAAGAGGAGAGTAGGAGACCAGGAGAGTCCGATCATCTGTTATGCCACGTACACATGATCAGAAATTCGGCCAGCAAAAGACCGTTGAGAACTTTTTGACGGAAAATGCCAACGTGTGTATGCTCCATCTGACTTTTGCTGGCTGAATTCCAGCCAGCAAAAGATTGAGCATGTTCTCAAAATGCGATCGTCTGTAGCAATTCTGACGCGCAAAAGTCCTACGCATGCTCGGAAGCATTGAACTTCATTTTCTCGGCTTGTCGTAGTGTTATACGTCACCGCGTTCTTGATGGTCAAAAGTTCAGCAAACTTTTGTGTGACCGTGTGTTTGCAAGGCAAGCTTGAGCGGAATCCCGTCGGAAAAGCCATCATATCTTTTTCTGACCAAAATCCCGATCGTGTGTACGCAGCATTAGCGATGCAGAGGGAAATAATACAATAAGATGCCCAGGGTTCCCAGATAGCTTCAAATTTTTCAAGGTTATCCTGTAGTTTCGCAACTAGGTGTTATTGCGACATAATCCAGGATATTTTCCTCTTAGCCGCCCTGATTAAGGTGGGTTTTTTCCAAGCCCTTGCGAGCGTAATCTTAGCTCCCGGGAGGTGGTAAAAAGTTATGGCTTGCATGTGTTTATAAATCATCGGGATTTTGCAGTTTAAGAGGGCTATGGTGGGATCTGGTGAGATTGTAAGGGCTATTATCTTACTCAGCGTATGAAATACCTTGTTCCAGTAGGACCTAATGTGGGGACAGGTCCACCAGATGTGGAACATTGTGTCTTCCAGTTTGCATCCCCTGAAACACAGCGGGGAAGCCTGTAGGTAGATCACTGCCAACCTGGAAGGGACATAGTACCCCCTCGTTAGGTCTTAATATTAGCTTCAATCAGTGAGACATTTAGGATACCTTTATAGGAACGTTGGAAAGCTTGGGACCATATAGCTGGATCCCACGAGTGCCCCGTGTCCATCTCCCATGCCTGGGCGTACGGTGGGATGCCTTCTTTACATGCCAAGGAAGAGTAGATCAACAAGATACCTCCCCTCTGATCCATAATGTTAGAACACCATTGCTCATACGGGGTGGCTCGTTCCTATCAGTCCAGATATGGTTAAGGAAGTGAACAATTTGGGAGAGTCATGTCATCATGTCATGACCTGCAAGACTAGAGGAGGCGCACTGTGTCTACTACGGTCCTTCCGCTGGGAAGAATCATTAACAGTGTAAATTGAACAGAACACCCATTGAATAAGTAATTTAGGGGAAAACAAACCCAAACCGGGCCCCCCGTCCAAACCGGCCCCCCTCCCGAGCAGCCTCCTCTGCTCACGAAGACCCCTTGGGGAAATCGGCTCTGATGAGAGGGCCCCTCCCAAGGACCACAGCACGGGGGAACTAATTACTAGATTCGGCCACAGGCCGTATATCACTCAGCCGTGTGGCAGGGCTCGAGGCCCCTGAAATATACGAGATACAGTACTGCAATACACTATGACCTTTAAAAGGCTCCATATCTGATAGAATGTACCATAATGAATTGCAATCGTAATGGGGGAAGAAGAGATGATTAAAGGTTTGACAACTAGTGCAAAACAGTGAAACACAGTTGGCTATGTTCCATGTCCCTTCTCCCCTGCCCACCCCCCAGAAGAAGGCCCAACAGATCCACCTCCCTGTAACGGTAAGGGAGGAGGAACTGGTCATGGCAAGCGCTAGGATTCTGGAGGGAAAAATACAGTGGTAAAAACAGTAATAAAAGGGGAATGGGGAAAAACCCAGTTCAAATTGGAAAAGAATGACACAAACCAGGGCCCTGGTTTAATAGACCGAGCAGTCAAATCATGGTGGTAGTGTCTCCTTGGTGCTCTTGGAGTGTTGCGTCAGCCAGGTGGGTTGCAGGGGGCTTGCTAGAGATGGACGTTTCGATGACGAGGAGGGTCCCTTGTTGAGTGGAGGTGGTTGAAGCTCTTGTGAGAGTAGGCCCAGGTGGAGCAGTAGCCGCTCACCCTCCACAAAGGATGAAAATCCATATCCTTTATTGCGATAGGCAAAGTTCAGGCGGAGAGGGAATGACCATCTGTAGGTTATCTCCTTCTGTTGTAGGATTTGAAGTAGCGGGTTAAGTTATCTTCGATTTTGTACCGTGTAGGGTGAAAGGTCGGCAAAGACCTGAACTGTATGACCCTGTATAGTGAGGGTGTCAGCCATTCTCAATCTTCTCATCACTTCCTCCTTGACAGAGAAAAAATGAGGTTTAACTATAATGTCCCTGGGGAGGCCATCTGAGCAGGGGGGCTGTAAGGCTCTGTGAGCTCTGTCAAGTTCCAGGCAATGTTCAGAAATGTCCGGAATGAGCCCTTTGATGAGGGCCTTAACTGCTGGCTGGACATCTTGCACAGATTCAGGGAGACCCCTTATCTTGAAGTTCTAATGTCTGAACCTATTCTCCAGGTCATTTTATCTTATCTTAGTGCAGATTCTAGTTGTTCCTGTATGTCTTGAATTCTGGCCAAATTTTGATTTATTCTGGCTACAGATTGATCTGATTTTTTTCAATGACTTCAACCCTCATATCCAATTCCTGCAGGTCTGCGTGCATGGATGAAGTGATTTGGGCAGCATTTAGTGCAAGACTTCTGGATAGCACCTGGGAGAAGGCTGTCATCATAGAAGGAAAGTCAGTGGGTACTAGAGCTGTGTTACAGGTATCTCCCTCACAAGTAATTAGGCCTGTTAAAGGATCATGCATAAGACTAATCGGGAGCCCATCCATCGACCTCCCTATCAGCGATTCAGTGGATGTGGGGGAGGGTGCCACCATGTGCGGGAGACTCACTGTACCTGGCTTGGATAATGGAGCTGCATCCTGGTCAACTATGGATTCATCTGCCTCAGCGTCAGTGTTTCTCCCTCTGGGAGAGGCGGCTGCCATTTTGGCATAGCTAAGCGGGCCAGCTGTGGAATTCAGCTGGCAAGAGAGGTTTCTCCTTGCCGAAGCCATGGCCATCGGAGTGTTCCTGGTATGTTCCCCTGCCGCTGTGTCCTAGGGCAGTGTTTGGGCAGACGTCCTGAAGGCTGCAGCGGGCTTTAGTAGACCGGAGTGTCGCGGAGCTCTAGAAGGTCGCGGTCATCTTGGGAGCTGCCGTGCATGCACCTCTACCACAGCACTTTTAAGTGCTATGGTAGTTCATTGATTCTGCCTGTCAGTGTGAAACTGCCTGCTCATACGATGTACTGGCAGAGAGCTTACACTGACAGTCTGCAGGAGGTCTGCATGGAACGAACGATCTGCTGATCGCTGGTGCAATGCTTTCCAGGCTCCTACAAAAAATTTTGTAAATGCACGTCTTTCTACCTGCAAAAAAATGCGCATTTTTTTTTTTAAAGGTGAACTTACACTTTAAAATGAATGCTGCTGCACGTGTGTATACTGTGATATTATTGTAAATACCAGTACAGTGTACAAGTGTCTGCAAAAAATAGAATATCAGGCTGTACACTGTACCTGGGCTGACTAAGTGGAGGAAATCCAGCTTCAGTTATGCTGTACTTGCCAAGTCAGCCTGTGTGCAAGAGCCCTAAAAACATAAAAAAAACCTTCTGTGTGAAGCAGCTGCCCCCCCAGTACTTACCTGAGCCCATCTTTATCCAGCAATGTTGCAGGAGAGACTCGGCTGCCCGGGACTCTCCCTCCTGATTGGCTAAGAAAGCAGCAGAGCGCCATTGGCTCCTGCTGCTGTCAAAGTCAGTGAGCCAATGAGGAGAAAGAGGGGGCGGAGCCTAGCCACAGCTCCGTGTCTGAATGGACAAAGGGAGCTGTGGCTGGGCTTGGGTGCCCTCATAGCAAGCTGCTTGCTTTGGTGGCACTCGGCAGGAGGGAGGGGCCAGGAGCACCAAAGAGGGACCAGAGAATGCTCCTCTGTGCAAAACCATTACACAGTGCAGGTAAGTATGACATGTTTATTATTTTTAAACACAAATGAACGAGACTTTAGTATCACTTTAAAGTGTTACTAAACCCAGTAATATGAAAATAGTTCATCTGCCCCCTCCCACAGTGCCCACAGCTTATAAATCTTCTTTTTACATTAAAATATTGCCACTATCTACCTTTTTGAATGATCTGTATACCACGGTTACATAAACTGCACAGTTTCTACAGTGCTGAGAGTTCAGGAAGATGGAGATTTTTAGCCTGTATACATGCCCACATGTGTGATGTCAATATCATGTGACCTGGCTATCTCTGAGAACAAGAAACTGTATGTAAAACTGACTCAACTGAGCATGTGCAGGTTGAGGTTGGCTACCTTGCCTGTTCTTTCCAAGGTAGACATTGCAGGAGGGGGAGGATCTGTGCATACAGGATAAAGCAGCCTTTTTACACAATGCAGAGGATTAACCCCTAAAGTTCCACAGTGAGTAAAACAAGCATGCTATTCTGCATATACAGACAGATTTTACTGTTGTGGGTTTAGTAACACTTTAAGTATTCTTTTCAAAGTTGAGAAGCTTTACCTCATTTACTAAGCTCTGGAGCAAGTGCACTTGCAGTGCATAGCATATTTTCCTTTAGTAAATCAACCCCATTAAAAATACACATACATACATGCTTGAACCCCCCTGTAACATGGTTTTATTGCCTGTTGATTTTGCTGGTAGATCTGTCATTTTTCACAGGGTGGCAGTGCTGTTTGCTCACAAGGAAAGTCGTGAAATCGTTTTGACCCTGTGAACGTGGTATTTTTAAATGGATACCTAGTTTTAAAGCATGCAACATTAAAGTTTGGTCCCTCTGGTTATATTCCAAAGATATGGTTGCTCCGGAATAATATATTGTGACAGCATGCCCAGGCAAGTGTGTTGCTATTGATTAACCACTTCCCGCCTGGTCTATAGCAAAATGACGGCCGGGCGGTGGTTCAGTTATCCTGACTGGGTGTCATATGACGTCCTTCAGGATAACAGCCGCCGCGTGCTTGTGGCGGCACGCATCGCCACGATTGGTGGTGCGATGTGTCAGTCTGACACACCGCTACACCGATCTCGGTAAAGAGCCTCCGACAGAGGCTCTTTACCACGTGATCAGCCGTGTCCAATCACGGCTGATCACGATGTAAACAGGAAAAGCCAGACTGACAGACGTGGGTAGAGGAGAGCCGATCGGCGGCTCTCCTGACGGGGGGGGGTCTGCGCTGATTGTTTATCAGCGCAGCCCCACCTCGGATGCCCACACTGGACCACCAGGGAAGCCGCCAGGACCACCAGGGAAGAGGGCAACTTGTGGATGGCCAGGTTTGTACCCCATGGCCATCCACATGTGCAAATGAATGCCCAATCTGTGCCAATCAGTGCTCACAAATGGGCACTGACTGACACCATTATGTAACACATTACATCAGTAATGCCCAGCAATGCCACCCATCAGTGTCATCAGTGCCACCTATCAGTGCCCATCCATGCCCACCTATCAGTGCCCATCTGTGCCACCTATCAGTGCCAATCATAAGTACCCATCAGTGCCACCCATAAGTATCCATCAGTGCCGCCTACGAGTGCCACCTATGAGTGCCCATCAGTGCAGCCATATCAGTGCCCGTCATTGAAGAAGAAAACATACTTATTTACAAAAAATTTTTAAAGAAACATAGAAAAACTTGTTTTTTTTTCAAAATTTTTGGTCTTTTTTTATTTGTTGCGCAAAAAGTAAAAATCGCAGAGGTGATCAAATACCACCAAAAGAAAGCTCTATTTGTGGGAACAAAATGATAAAAAATGTGTTTGGGTTTGTATGACCGCGCAATTGTCATTCAAATTGCTACAGCGCTGAAAGCTGAAAATTAGCCTGGGTAGGAAGGTGTCTAAGTGCCTGGTATTGAAGTGGTTAAGAGTTGTTATGTGCACATGTGCATTTCTATTTTCTGTACAGATGTTTGTTTAGCTTTATCTACATTGGGATCACTTTTTGGTCCCCCTGTATTTTTGGATGATATTGTATAGACAACTAGAGATATTCCTGTTACTACTACTTTTTTCTGAACTGTGTCTCGATGTACTGCCATGTTTGGCCTGCTGAAGCTTTCAGTTGCTTTGTCTAAGATTACAGTTGTAATGCTTGAAAAATTCAATAAAAGTACCCTTAAAAAAAAAACAAACAAAAACAAAAAAAAAGCATGCCAAAAATGTAAGTGTTTGTAAACCCTTCCATATACCCAGTGAAGTGACTGGCCTCAGGTGATCCACAGTGATGAAACCAATCCTCCTACATCAATTGTGCCTGTTTATCTATCTGTTTTTATCTATTATCTGTCTTTCCCCTACATCCAAAGTACAGACTTTACACAGGATCTCCCAGCTCTGAAAAGCAGGGGGCGGATAGCTGAATACAGGCCATACATGGGTCGAATTCTGAACGAATTTTCTTTCGAAAATCAGAAATTTTGTGCATTTTGTTATCTGATGGTGCCACCACTGATTTTGAAATTCGACCAACCAAGCCTTCAATTTCACCTCATGTTGCTACAGAAAATAATTTTCGTGGCTGGGAATCTTCTTTTCTTGTGCTCATACGAATTTCTTTTTCGATTATATTTCTCACAAAATTCTTCCATCATTGATTAGAAAATCGTTTGTTTTTCAAAAAATTTACAACATGCCTAATCACTCAAATTCAATGACCACATGAAAATTGTCCGTTGCTGCGGCCCCACTAATGGTGCAAAATTTGAACGAAAATTCTTAGAAAAAATTTTTGAAAAAGAAAACTCTTTTGGAATTCAACTCATGCATGGCCAGCCTAAGACCCTATACACACAGAAAAAAGGTGATGGACTGGCCAAGCATGTCTCCAGACCTAAAACATATTGAGCATCTGTGGGGCATCCTCAAATGGAAGGTGGAGGAGTGCAAGGTCTCTAACATCCACCAGCTCCGTGATGTCGTCATGGAGGAGTGGAAGAGGACACCAGTGGCAACCTGTGAAGTTCTGGTGAACTCCATGCCTAAGGCCCCATACACACTTTTAGATTTTCTGCAGATTTTTGTCTTCAGATTTATCAAAACATGTAGTGCAAGGGCCTGCCTGATTGCATACAAATTGATACTCTTAAGGTTTGAACTCATATTATATGGTTTGGGGAATCTGAAGACAAAAATCTGCAGAAAATCTAATAGTGTGTATGGGGCCTAAGTTAGAGCTCAGAGAGCCGTTACATAGTCAGGTTGAAAAAAGACACAAGTCCATCTAGTTCAACCAATACTGACTGGAGGGCATTGACACACTGGGGGTTATATATGAAGAGCAAATCCACTTTGCACTACAAGTGAACTGCAAGTGCACTTGACAGTGCACTTGGAAGTGCAGTCACAGTAGATCTGAGGGTGACATGCAAGGAAAATAAAAAAACAGCATTTTAGCTTGCACATGATTGGATGATAAAATCAGCAGAGCTTCCCCTCATTTCAGATGTTCCCCTCAGATTTACAGCGACTGCACTTCCAAGTGCACTTTCAGTGCACTTGTAGTGCAGAGTGGATTTGCCTTTAGTAAATCAACCCCATTGACACGCCGTTCTTCACACAGCACACAGGAGCACTGGAGGATGCAAACCCTGGACTAGCCCTACACAGTACAGGCTGGCCATTTGGACTTTCTACTTTAAAACCATAAATATTTAAACTCTGAAAACTGCATAGCTTGATTAAAGCGGAGTTCCAACTTGTAAAAAAATAAAAATAAAAGTCAACAGCTACAAATACTGTAGCTGATGACTTTTAATATAAGGACACTTACCTGTCTAGGTATCCCGTGATGTGGGCACACCTAGCCAATTCATCAATCAGCTTTGGGTGCAGGCGCCGGCATCTTCACTAAGGGAAACAGGAAGTGAAGCCTTTAGTCGTGCTGCGCTTTTTGAATGGTCCCGCTGTCTTCTGGGACCTGTGTGTCTCCCAGAAGACAGTGTGGGGGGAGAAAGAGGGGCCGTAAAATTTTGTAGATTGCTGTGCGGCGATCTTACCTGGAAGTGGGAGCGAGTACCTGGTTTTGACAGGTGGCAGTGGAGCGAACAAGTGGAGCTTCCCCTTTTGGGTGGAGCTCTGCTTTAAATGTGAAGAGAATACTATCAGTGTAAACAATGGTAATAGAAGGCATTCTTTGTGACTTAAGAAAGTAATAAAGTTAAAGGACCAGAATGACAGATGGCTAGTATTTTCATACAAAGATCAGAGGTAGTATTCTTTACATTGCTCTCAGCACAGGTTTTGCATTAAATGAAACACGTGCTTTGGCTATGCAGGGCAAAGCATTAGGTTTGCTTTAAAGCCAGGCTCTGAAGCAGTTTTAATTAACATTCCCTTCACTCTTCCACTGCCATAAGCAAGGTTAAAGTGTAAGCTCCAAGTTCATACTAGTTACAGCTTTCACAAACCTAAGCACTCTATTCCTGCCCATGTAATGGCCCTGGTGCCTAAGCAGGCAAACAGAAAGCACCAGTGAAGTCATGAGGGGGGTAGAAGGAGGACTAACATGCTCCCCCAAACTCACCTGATCCCCTATACTCATAAGTAGCAGTATTTCTCCCTGAGACAAGTATATGCAGGAAGGGGCTGTCATTAAAGAGAAATTATTGCTTTGCCTATGGCCCTTTGCCATGGGCAAAGCACAGTTGCAATTTAAAGAGATAGTCCATAATAAGGGATCATTTTCTCAGTAATTTGAGCTACCTGGCGTAATAATACAGAGAGGCCTCCTATGTGAGCACCTGTTCATTTTTACTGGAATTTTATTATATCTTTTAGCATTTCATTTGTGTTATTATGGCAATAATGGAGTGTCACAGCTTTAAACCACCTAGACTTCCATCAGGCACTGTTGCCTAGTACACACTACTATTTTTTTTTCATTCAACCCAGTGGGCTGAACAAAAAAGAACTGACAGCCTAGGAGGAGCTGCTGTACTAATTATGCATTGTTAGTACAGCGATCTCCCCTTCTGTGCTGCTGTGTTCTGACAGGAGTAATGCTCCCCGCCAGAACGCATCGGTCAGCACTCTCAGCCATTGGCTGAGAACGCAGATTGGATGACGATCAGCAGACCTTTTTTCGGTCATGCCCCTTCTACAGAAGTCTTCTGTCGGACCGGCTGCCGTACACACCAGCCGAATGCCACCCGATATTCAGCCCGTATATTCTAGGCTTTTGGAAAGCTCTTGGAGACTGTAACCTCTAAACTACATGTAGTGGCAGGGGCTACTGATAAGCACAGCTGCTAAAGAGAAAATCCACCCTAACTAGTAAAAGTTGTATTTTAATGTACATTAATCATTCCTATGTGTAAATAAAATAATATATACTTATTAGTCCATAAAGTGGAGTGTTTCCCTCTTTCCAGTCCAAAGTCCTCCTTTGTGGCTCTGCTTTTGCACCACAAACTCTGACAGATATCCTACACACGCACAGACATACCACCGGATCTATAGGACCTGACAAACAACTTTAGACATGTCTACGCATCCTTGAAATCCCACTAACCCCCGCCCATGTGCAGGGATGCTGCAGGTATCTGCCAGGTCCTATAGATTGACAGACACCTGCTGGTTTCTGCACTTACATGGGGGTTTTAGCAGGATTTTGCACATGTGCAGAAACACTGTGGGTCTCTGCCAGGTCCTGTGGCATATTTGCGCAATCGTGAGATCACGGGATTTAGGTAGCAAGGACTGTTACATTTTTAAAAAGTATTCATTGTTTTGAATAAACATTTTTTTCTTTTTCTGTAAAGATGGCCATGGATGGATTAAAATTAGTCCAGGTCAGGGGGGAGTCAGAAGAGAGGAAGTCAAATTCCTGGACGAAGGTCAGATTCAAATGTTAAACACCTAATGGCAAACTTTAAATTGTAAGCTCTCACAAACAGGACCCTCCTTATCCAATTATTTTTTAACTGTATTGTAACAGTACTGTCTTCCTATATTATGAAAAGCACTGTGCAAACTGTTGGCACTATATAAATTCTGCAGAATATAAATAAAAAACAAAATAATAAACAGGAATCTGAAATAGTTATTATTTACAAAATGTGAATTCTGGTGTATTATGCATCTGAAGCTGAATCAAATATTTAGGTTCTGTACCTCTTTTCGAGCCCGGGCACTGCCGACTGTGTCTATGGCTTTGGCTGCTCTCAGTGTCAGCAATCTAGCTTGCTCAATAGCAATGCGGCTTTCGGCTATCCAGTGTGCGACCACTTCCTGGGTAAAGAAAAGAAACCACAAATGTTTATATGGATACATGGTTATCCTGTAATAATAAGGTGGAAGAACAATAAATAGTTCCTAGCAGGAAACTGAACACCTCTAAATTGTCTGTTTAGCTTCCTTTATCACACTGTGACATCTGTTTTTTCTTATGGAATCCTAAATAAAGTTTTATAAGAAATGGAGTAGTTTGCATTGATATCAAACATTTCCAGGAAGTGCAAAATCATGGGAGCTTCACTAAAGCTAAGTAATGTTTATTTTACATTCTAATGCCGCGTACACACGGTCGGACTTTTCGACTAAAAAAGTCCGACGGCCCGTCCGACAGATTTTCGACTGACTTTTGGCAGACTTGCGGCGGACTTTCTAACGAACGGACTTAACTACATACGATCACACAAAAGTCCGACGGATTTGTACGTGATGACGTACACCGGACTAAAATAAGGAAGTTGATAGCCAGTAGCCAATAGCTGCCCTAGCGTCGGTTTTTGTCCGTCGGACTAGCATACAGACTAGTGGATTTCTGGGTCCGGTGGAGTTACGACGTAAAGATTTGAAGCAAGTTCCAAATCTAAAGTCTGTCAGATTTGCGGCTGGAAAAGTCAGCTAAAGGTCCAGTGGAGCCCACACACGATCGGATTGTCCGTCGTCGCCCGTCTGACCAGTACGGTCGAAAAGTCCGACCGTGTGTACACGGCATAAGACTTAAAAAAGGAACAAGCAACAGACATTTCTGTACACACAAAGCACAAACTCTTATCAGTAACTACATTATACTGTGCTCCCTAACACAAGGAAGAAAAGATAAGCAGAAATATTTTGAAAGCATGTATGCTGCCTCCATCCTAGACTATGACTGAGCTGAGCAGAAAAATATTCTTATCAAAGCAAAAAAAAAAAAGAGTGAAAAAGCAGAAATATGAGCTTATCAATAAGGCAGAAAAAAAGTAAAAAAAACAGACTTGCACCTACTGTAGCCCAAAAGTAAAAACCGTTTTCTTTTTGGTTGCTATAGGTTATAACATTTATCATAATATCACTGCTTTTTGTATTACAAATAATAGTAATTGACAAATTTTGGCCGTTTAATTACATTCAGGTTACATATAGGACAAGTGCTGTATAATTTGCAGAGTCTGAGCAAAACACCGGGGCATCCTTGTCTGAGAAATCTATCAAGCTCTGCATTATACCTAACAGGGCTCATGTATTGTTAAAGATCGGTGACTTTGAGTTTGCACATGATACCCCATAATTTACAAGTCTGCCCTGTATCCTCCTTTGCCATATCAAAGGAGTAGCTGGTACCATGGGTTGTAGCAAATTAGATAGTAAGTCAATAATTGTCTTTTAATATGCTGATATAGAGGGGCACTGCCAAACAACATGCCATAAGTCAGCAACTTTTTTAATGTATCTTAAATTCTGATGAGAAACATATACAGGTATATCAAACTCTATTAGGTCCATTTCACACGGGATGCATCCACTTTGCTCCGCAGGGGATCTGTTCGCTGATCCCCTGCTGAGAAAAGCAGAGCAGGCAGATGACAGGTTTGTGCCCACTCAGTTTATGCAAAGCAGACATGGACTGAGCCCGCTCTGCTCTATTAGCGTTCAGGTGTAAACGGACTGGCTGTCGGTTTCATCCAACTACCTCTGATCCGATCCACCTATATGGAGGAGGATGGATCCTCTTCCGTTTATTTTTAGCAGATCAGATTGGAGTTGGCGAGTGTAAACAGACACAAGTCCGTTTACACCGACCGGTCCAAAGAGATACATAGAACATCCGATCAGGTCCGTCTGAAAAACTGACCCGATCGAATCGCCTGTGTGAAAGGGGCCTTATTCTAGAAATCCTACCAGGTGTCAAAAATGCTTGGTGGATAGTATAGAGCAGTGTTTCTCAACTAGGGCTCCTCCAGAGGTTGCTAGGGGTTCCTTGAGCAATGAGCAATTTCTGCCTCTCAAATAAGTTCCCACTGACACCATTGATCTTTTTAGCTATCTATAACAGGGTAATTAGTCCCAATGACCACAAGTGTAAGGTGCATTTTTCCCACTGACCATCATACTAATTAATTATGAGTTGTAGATATAGTAATAATTAGCAGGGGTTCCCTGAGACCTGAAAGTTACAGTATTTCAAGCGTACCTCTGTGTTGAAAAGGTTCAGAAAGGCTGGTATAGAGAAAACAAAAGATGTAAAGTACACATATCAGCTCTGTTATTTGAATACAATGTCTTAACTTATCAAAGCTTTTTTTTTTTTTTTGCCAATTTTGGAATGAGTATATAATGCAGGTTTTAAGACCCTAAAACTAGAATAAGATGGTAAGTGGGAAGAGGTGCATCCAAATCCCTTAAAATTAAACTAAACTCATTTACTCATTTTAACTTTTTTTTAAATGTCTTCAGCTGCTTTCTGGTTTCTGGCCTAGGCAAAAAATGATGTCATACATCCCAGGAGTCTTCATGGGCATTTTTTCTTTTATATGGAGGAGAGGAGGAGCTTTCTCAGCTAAGCACACCCTCCTGCGTGTGTGCCTGAGCTAAGGGCAGATGGATTCCAGGAAGTAAATCCAACATGAATCATCTACCCTTAATCAAGATGGCTGCAACTAGAAATGCTAGGGGGTGTTTCTCAAAATGATTCTCTTTCAAAATAAAGCATGGAGACATGAATAGGTGAGTATGCTTTGCTATGAATATTGAAAATTAATTAAATAGCCTTTTCAGTTTGTTGCAATCAGATAGAGTTTAGTTCTACACTCATAACATCTCATCTGCAAATCTCTTTAAAATTTAGTTCTGGGAGATTATGAAGAGAGAGCAACTGCTGAAGTATAAGTATCAGCCATTATACCCTAATATGGTAACTGATGCCAGCACTGAGTATATGTACAGTATCTTACAAAAGTGATATATATTTTATTATATCTTTTCATGTGACAACACTGAAGAAATGACACTTTGCTACAATGTAAAGTAGTGAGTGTACAGCTTGTATAACTGTGTAAATTTGCTGTCCCCTCAAAATAACTAAACACACAGCCGTTAATGTCTAAATCACTGACAACAAAAGTGAGTACACCCCTAAGTGAAAATGTCCAAATTGGGCCCAATTAGCCATTTTCCCTCCCCAGTGTCATGTGACTTGTTAGTGTTACAAGATCTCAGGTGTGAATTGGGAGCAGGTGTAAATTTTGGTGTTATCGCTCTCACTCTCTCATACTGGTCACTGGAAGTTCAACATGGCACCTCATGACAAATAACTCTATGAGTATCTGAAAAAAAGAATTGTTGCTCTACATAAAGATGGCCTAGGCTATAAGAAGATTGCCAAGACCCTGAAACTGAGCTGCAGCACAGTGGCCAAGACCATACAGCAGTTTAACAGAACAGGTTCCACTCAGAACAGGCCTCGCCATGGTTGACCAAAGAAGTTGAGTGCACGTGCTCAGCGTCAAATCCAGAGGTTGTCTTTGGGAATTAGACGTATGAGTGCTGCCAGCACTGCTGCAGAGGTTGAAGGGGTGGGGGGTCAGCCTGTCCCAGAAGGAAGCCTCTTCTAAAGATGATGCACAAGAAAGCCTGCAAACAGTTTGCTGAAGACAAGCAGACTAAGGACATGGATTACTGGAACCATGTCCATGCCATGAGACCAAGATAAACTTATTTGGTTCAGATGGTGTCAAGCGTGTGGGGCGGCAACCAGGTGAGGAGTACAAAGACAAGTGCGTCTTGCCTACAGTCAAGCACGGTGGTGGGAGTGTCAAGGTCTGGGCCTGCATGAGTGTTGCCAGCACTGGGGAGCTACAGTTCATTGAGGGAACCATGAATGCTAACATGTACTGTGACATCCTGAAGCAGGGCATGATCCCCTTCCTTCGGAGACTGGGCCACAGTGCAGTATTCCAACATAAAGACCCCAAACACACATCCAAGACGACCACTGGCTTGCTAAAGAAGCTGAGGAAAAAAGGTGATGGACTGGCCAAGCATGTCTCCAGACCTAAAACATATTGAGCATCTGTGGGGCATCCTCAAATGGAAGGTGGAGGAGTGCAAGGTCTCTAACATCCACCAGCTCCGTGATTTCGTCATGGAGGAGTGGAAGAGGACACCAGTGGCAATCTGTGAAGTTCTGGTGAACTCCATGCCTAAGGCCCCATACACACTTTTAGATTTTCTGCAGGTTTTTGTCTTCGGATTTACCAAAACAATGTAGTGCAAGGGCCTGCCTGATTGCATGCAAATTGAAACTCAAGGTGTGACCTCATATTATATGGTTTTGGTAAATCTGAAGACAAAAATCTGCAGAAAATCTAATAGTGTGTATGGGCCTTAAGAGGCTTAAGGCAGTGCTGGAAAATAATGGTGGCCACACAAAATTTTGACACTTTGGGCTCAATTTGGACATTTTCACTTAGGGGTGTACTCACTTTTGTTGCCAGCGGTTTAGACATTAATGGCTGTGTATTGAGTTATTTTGAGGGGACAGCTAATTTACACTTTTATACAAGCTGTACACTCACTACTTTACATTATAGCAAAGTGTCATTTCTTCAGTGTTGTCACATGAAAAGATATAATAAAATATTTACAAAACTGTGAGGGGTGTACTCACTTTTGTGAGATATACATGTATATGGTGAGAAAAGGTTTTCTAGTTTGTGATTTTTCAAGTGTGGTAGAATATGCCCCAGTCTTAACTCACAAGCAAAATGGTGTTCATCACCTGATATTGGGCAGCACAATGCCTTAGTGGTTAGCACTTGTGCCCAGCAGTGCTCAGGCCCTTGGACTGAATCTAAACCAGTACACATGTGCGTGGAGTTTGAATGTCCTTGCCATGTCCTGACCAGGTTCTCTGGTTCACTCCCACACACCAAAGACATGCTGGTAGGGTAATTGGTTCCTACCTAAATTGGTCCTAGTATATGTGCACGTGAAATAGAGACCTTAGTTTGTAAGCCCCTTGGGAATATAGACTGATGTCAATGTACAGTATGTAAAGCAATGTAAAAATTTAAGACACTATACAAATATCCATAATAATATTATTGTTTAGGATAGGTAGTAGATTTTATCATGGCTGGACTTCTCCCTTTGTGTGTTGGAAACAGGACATAATATTCACAATAACTTGTCTGGCAAATGCAATAAACAGGATGTATTCATTCTGAAGGTGTATGCCAAGGAATCACATCCATCTTTTTTAAGCAGAAAGAGTATTGACATCACTTCAAACAATGACACATACAAACATCTGTCAAGCCACAATTACCACACATACTTACATGATGATACAGCTTTTTCCCAAAGGTCTGCCTCTGGGCAGCTCTGGCACACATCAGTTGGAGGGCACTCTCTGCAGCTCCAATGCACCTCATGCAGTGATGAATGCGACCAGGTCCTAGACGTCCCTGGGCGATCTCAAATCCCCTGTCCTCACCTGAAATTGAGAAAGATGTACACATAAAACAGCATACAATGGCTTTTCATTTTTCATGCTATTTTACTGCTGCTGTTGTCACCCCCTTTCTCCTCATAAGAGAGACCAGACCAGCACTCCAAACATTGAAGGCATGCAAAGTGAAAGTGCAGACTACCCTCTATGATGATACACCTAGTCTGAAAGCCTTGCAGCACTTTCATAGCACATCAAAAAGAGGCTTCCTCGCTAAAAATATCAGCCTTCTGTTGATGGCACCATGCTTTTTCTACCACCGGTCCCCCAGGTGTGGTCACGTTCACCCCTACCTTTGGCAAAATCAGGAGATACCCATATCCATTTACCACCAAATGAAAGCCCAATTTGTCTTGAAACGGTTTTACTAATAAATGTCAAAATTGCTAAATTGTGCTTAGGCATTAACATTTGTTTTACCCTTAGGCGTGAAGGGGTTAAAGTGGTTGTAAACCCTAGAAAAACTAAACAAAAAAAAACAAACCCGCAAGACAAAGGCATAATGAGCTAGTATGCATAGCATACTAGCTCATTATGAATTACTTATCTGAGATCAAAGCCCCCACAGCCGTTCTCGTACCCGGCGACCGACATCGCTCCTGGAGTTATTTCCGGGTATGGCGGGCTCCGGCGCTGTGATTGGCCGGAGCCGTGATGTCGTCACTCCCGCACATGCACGAGGGAGCCACCAGTAACGGCACAGTCTAACTGAAGCAACTGCACGTACTGCCATTGCTTCAGTGCGCATGTACCGATGATGTCGGCACATCCAAATACAGGGGATATCTCCTAAACCGTATAGGCTCAATGCTTCAGAGCATGCGTCGAATTGTTTCCGAACATGCGTGATTTTTTTGCGCTTCCGAATTGCATACAGACGAACGCATTTTCGCATAGGAACTTTTTCCGACCGAAAAATAGAGAACCTGCTCACAATCATTTGCTGGAATTCTGCCAGCAAAAGTCCGATGGAGCATACACACAGTCGCAATTTCCGACCAAAAGCTCTCATCGGACTTTTGCTGGCGGAATTTCCGCTCATGTGTACGGGGCATTAGATTGCACACAGGTGGACATCATTTAACTAATTATGTGACTTCTGAAGGTAATTGGTTGCACCAGAGCTATTTCACCAACTTAGACTATTGTGTTCTGATCCATCACATATAATTCAGATTAAAAAAAACCCTGTAACTAAAGGCTGTAATGTAACAAAATAGGTAAAAGGGAGGTCAATACATTTGCAAGGCACTGTATATTCCTGTCTTTAAAAGGCCAGCATGAACATAAACATAGAACAAATGGGGTTTTGTTTTGTCATAAAATAGTAGCTGCTGCAGTCCTAAACACATATTTGCATCTCACTGTATAAAATAAAGCAAAGCAAGTTACCCCTGTGTTCATCAAGGGATGACATAATGTATCCACAATAATTAGATAAAATCCATCCAACTCTGCTAAATCAATAGAGTTGGCCAAGAGCAAGCATCTTAACTCACAGCTGTAATGGGGACACCCCTGGGCAATAAACAATGTTTTATCTAGATTAGCGACAAAGGATTTCTATTGATGGATGATTGAACCACCAGATCTGCCATTTTAGACTTTTACATAATTCTCTTCTGCAATGACAGGTAAAAAGCCAAGTGCTTATTTTCTATTTTATTGTATTGCTGCTGTGTAATTATTGTGCATACATTTTTTATCCCTTGGTAAGAGCATTACTCTGTTTTCTTGTTTTATACTTGAAAATGAAACTGCCTGACCATGCAAGACCTCAATAGATGTATCAAAGGCTGGCATAAGTAGCAAAATGACACAACAGTAGCATCCAAACTGGCCAGCAGTGCCCACACCTGTATACTGAGATACTGTGCAGCAGAGTACTTGACTCTCAGTATTTCTTTGTCAACCATATCCAGTGCATCCAATTAAAGGGCTTGTTAACCCTTCTATATAAAACTATGCCAGACCATCTATCAGAGGCTTGCATAGCACACTATGTCAGTAGTTTAAAAAAACGAGTGTTCTAAATACCTAATTTGAGCTGTCTTCAGGCCAGTCACATCACTTGCGGCTGCTTTACAGCTCCAATGGATTGCTTCTGCGGGAAGGGCTGTGATCTCCCTCTGATGTCAGCTGGGGAGCTCACAAGGCCGCTCGTCTTCTTCACAGAAGCCCTGTATCGGAGCTGTAAAGTGGCTGCGAGTCACATGACCGGCCTGAAAACAGCTCAAATTTTCTATTTACAACACTCTTTTTCTAAAACTACTGACATAGTGTGCAATGCCAGCCTAGCGACGGGGGGGGGGGGTTGGAGGCGGGGCCGGAGACAGACACAAAAGGAGTTGACAGGCAGGAAGGAGGGGGTGAGGGGGGAGAGAGGAGAGCAGAGGGGACAGATACGTATGGCGGAGGGACTTACTTTGGCCACGGTGATCAGGGCGGAGTAACCCTGATTTTCGTGGTCTGTTTAGAGAGGGCAAACAGGAAGTGCCAGGTTCAGGGGTTTTTTTTTACAGTTTAGAGGGGGACAGATTACACAGCGCAAGCACTGTGCTGTGTAATCTGCTTTAAGGGACCAGGATCTGTTTAAGTAAAAACAGATGAATTCTGGTCACAAATATCCAAAATGAACATGCTTGACATCCTTAGGCTGTATATACAGTTTGCATACCCTGGCAGAAATTGTGAAATTTTGGCATTAATATTGAAAATATGACTGATCATGCCAAAAACTGTCTTTTAATTAAGGATAGCAATCACATGAAGCCATTTATTAATTATCACTAGGTATGAGTTTCTGTTCGGGTTGAACATGAGTTCGACTCGAACATTGGCTGTTCGCCCGTTTGTTGAAAACCGAACATTATGGGCTGTTCGCGCCAAATTCGAGCGGCGGGTAACGGCCCATAATGCACTGCGAGAGTGCAGTGCATTGCTGTATGATGATTGGCCAAAACATGCACCATGACCTGCATGCTTTGGCCAATCCCAGCGCCCTCAGCTAAGAGAGCCATAATTGTCCACGCCCCACACTATATAAGGCTGGCGTCGGCCCCATGTAGTGTGTTGTTGGCGTGGACAGAGAGAGAGTCATTTAGATTGAGCAGGCAGGTTATTCAGTTAATTGCAGTGTATTTAATATATATATATATATATATATATATATATATATATATATATATATATATATATATATATACAGTCTTGTCTATATATATATATATATTTATTTATATATATCCACTGTATGCAGTTTAGCTATATCTGACTGCAGGCCGTTCCTGGTGTACTTTTTCTAATATACTTCAGGCAGTGTACACAGTAAACAGTACTGTGCACCCATAGTGCAGTTGCTACTACTTTTCTGGTAGTGTACACAATACAGTACGCCCATAGTTGTTATTACACTTCTGTTGGTGTACACAGTACCGTGCACCCATAGTGCAGTTGCTACTATTTTTCTGCTGGTGTACACAATACAGTACACCCATAGTTGTTATTACACTTCTGTTGGTGTACACAGTACCGTGCACCCTAGTGCACGAGCTACTACTTTTCTGGTGGTGTACACATTACATACAGTACACCCATAGTTGTTATTACACTTCTGTTGGTGCACTGTACACAATACATACAGTGCACCCATAGTTGCTATTAGACTTCTGGTGGTGTACACAATACCGTTCACCCCTAGTGCAGTTGCTACTACTTTTCTGGTGGTGTACACAACACAGTACACCCATAGTTGTTATTACACTTCTGTTAGTGTACACTGTACCCCTAGTGCAATTGCTACTACATTTCTGGTGGTGTACACAATACAGTACACCAATAGTTGTTATTACACTTCTGTTGGTGTACACAGTACCGTGCACCCCTAGTGCAGTTGCTACTACTTTTCTGGTGGTGTACACAGTACACAATACATACAGTACACCCATAGTTGTTATTAAACTTCTGTTGGTGTACACAGTACTGTACATCCCTAGTGCAGTTGCTACTACTTTCCTGGTGGTGTACACAATACATACAGTGCACCCATAGTTGTTATTACACTTCTGTTGGTGTACACAGTATCGTGCACCCCTAGTGCAGTTGCTACTACTTTTCTGGTTGTGTACACAGTACACAATACATACAGTACACCCATAGTTGTTATTACACTTCTGTTGGTGTACACAGTACCGTGCACCCCTAGTGCACTTGCTACTACTTTTCTGGTGGTGTACACAGTACACAATACAGTGTAGTGTGGTTTTGCTAAACAAAATTTACAGCATGTCTGGAAGGCCACCAAGGAGAGGCAGACGCTCACAGGCTACTAAAAGAGGGCAAGCAGGCTCTGTGTCTACAGTTGACAGTGCTGGTCGTGGACACGGTGCATTCTCAGCACGTGGCCGTGGGGCACGCTTGTCCTTTTTTTCTGCAGCTGGCGGTGTTATTGAGCCACAACATGCAGAAGAATTGGTGGAATGGATAACAAAGCCCTCCTCATCCTCAGTCACCCAGGCTCAGAGTAGTTTGCCTGCCAATGCAGCTGCCAAAGCAGCCTATTCCATCGGCTCCATGTCAACAGTCACTGCTTCCCTAGCCCCACCATCATGCACGAAGGAGTCCCCCGAACTATTCGACCACAGTGTCGGTACATGCTGCAGAAGGATGCGCAGCGATTTGAAGGCTCCGATGATGGTACCCAGGTTGAGGAAGGGAGTAACGTGAGCCTAGAGAGAGGGGGTGCCCAAGAAGGTCAAGAAACTGGCAGTCATGTTTCCCGAGCTGCAGTATACTGCCAAGTTTGCTCCAGTGATGAGGAGGGAGGGGATGATGAGGTCACTTACTCTACTTGGGTGCCTTATAGAAGAGATGAGGAGGAGGCACATCTCCAACGAGGCAGGATGCCCTCCAGGGGCCAGCTTAAGGGCAGCCACCCCATTGCATCACACCGCAGAGCTAAGCAGGTGCAGGGCGCTGCTGACTCCTCACATATTTCGAAAAGTTCTTTGGTGTGGGCCTTTTTTGACACGTGTGCAGCAGATTGCACCGTTGCTGTTTGCAACATATGTCCGAAGCGTATCAAGCATGGCCAAAACAGCAGCCACTTGGGCACCACATGCTTGACCAGACATATGACGACCTCTCATGCAGTCCATTGGCAACAGCACTTAAAAGATCCACATCAAAGAACAAGGCGGACCTCTCCTTGCTCCTCATCAACTGGGATCTCCAACCCCACTATTCCTCCAGTCTTCTCAGAAACCTGCACTGAGAGGAATGAAGGTAAAGAAATAGGTGTCCCAAGTACTTGCCAATCTGCTAGCGGTACACCAACATCGGATTTTAGCAGGCAAATTTCCCTACCCCAGTTGCTAAACCGTCAAAAGAAATTCGGTCCCAGCCATCCACATGCTCAGCGTCTGAATGCTAGCTTGGCCAAATTGCAAGCACTGCAACTGCTGCCTTTTTAGCTGGTAGACTCTGCCCCCTTTCGTGAATTTGTGGAATGTACGTTAACTCAGTGACAGGTTCCCAAACGCCATTTCTTTTCACGGAAGGCCATTCCGGCTCTCTACCAGCATGTGGAAGGCAATGTCTTGGCCTCGTTGGATAGGGCGGTCAGCAGTAAGGTGCATATTACTGCTGACTCATGGTCCAGCAGGCATGGACAGGGACGTTACCTTTCCTTCTCCTCTGAACCAGCGGTGCTCCGTAGGCGTTCAAGGAGCTACGCATGCACTCAGGCAAAAAGATGCCATGCGGTGCTTCAGTTGGTCTGCTTAGGGGACAGGAACCACACTAGGGCAGAGATTCTGTCAGCTCTGCAGGGGCAGGCTCAGAGGTGGTTAACACCACGCCAGCTTCAGCCAGGAATGGTTGTATGCGACAATGGCACCAACCTCCTCTCCGCCCTCCGACAGGGACACTTGACCCATGTTCCCTGTTTGGCTCACGTCCTGAATTTGGTGGTGCAGCGGTACTTGAGCAGCTACCCTGGCTTACAGGATCTCCTGAGGCAGGCCAGGAAAGTCTGTGTTCATTTCCGCCGCTCATATAATGCCAGTGCTTGGCTGGCTGACATTCAAAGAGAATGCAACCTGCCCAAGAACCGCCTCATTTGTGACATGCCCACCAGGTGGAACTCAAGGTTGGCAATGCTGCAGTGGCTGTACACGCAGCAGAGGGCCATCAATGAGTACCTGTGTGAGTATGACACCAGGACAGGGTCAGTGGAGCTTGCCTTTTTATTCGCCACGCCAGTGGCTACTGATCAAAGATGCATGCACTGTCCTGTCACCATTTGAGGAGGCCACGAGGATGGTGAGCACTGACAGTGCATGCATCAGTGATACTGTCCCTCTTGTCTTCCTGTTGGAGCACAATCTTTGTGGAATAATGGACAGGGCACTTGAGGCAGAACAGCGGGAGGAAGAGGAGGACTTCCTTACCTCTCAAGGCCCCCTTTATCCAGATACTAGTATTCCTGCAGGCCCGCCAATCACACAGGAAGAAGAAGAGGAGGAGGAGGATTGTGTCAGCATGGAGGTGAAGGATAACACTCAGCTTTAGCAGCAGTCTTCAAGGGATCGTTTGCAGTCCCCAGAAACCCATGGAGTTGTACGTGGCTGGGAGGAGGTGGTTGAGGATCATGTGATCCTTAGTGACCCAGAGGACTCAGGATCGAAAGCCTCTGCAAACTTACGCTGCATGGCCTCCCTGATCCTGCAAAGCTTGCAAAAGGACCCTAGGATTCGTGGTATCAAGGAGAGGGATCATTACTGGCTGGAACCCTTCTTGATCCACGTTACAAGGGTTAGGTTGCAGAACTTATCCAGCCTTCGCAGAGGGAGCAGAGGATTAAACATCTTCAGGAGGCCTTGCAGAAAGGTTTGTGCAATGCATTTCTAGAGCCTGGGAGATTACAATTTCCTGGTGCTAGACAACGTGTTGCTGAGGCTTCGTTTAGTCACAGAAAGAGCGGTGGAGAAGGTGGCCGGCAGACCAATGCCTTCAGACAATTCTTCAGTCCTCAGCGCCCAGGTCTGATCAGTTCCAGCAACCATCGCCAACGTCTGAATTATATGGTGCAGGAATATCTAGGGGCAAGATCAGACTTGGAGACCTTTCCACCAGAACATCCACTGTGTTACTGGGTCTTAAGGATGGACCACGGGCCAGAGCTTGCTCAATATGCAATTGAGCTACTGGCCTGTCCTACATCCAGTGTTCTTTCTGAACACACATTCAGTGCTGCTGGAGGCTCTGTAACCGATCACAGAGTGTGCCTGTCCACAGACTCTGTTGATCGGCTTACATTCATAAAAATGAATCAGTCTTGGATCACCAAGCACCTGATGCTGATGTAACCGATTGATTTCTCTATGGATGTGGGATCCCTTGAAGACTGCATATGCTGAGTGACTTTCCTATTATGCTGAGTGACGATCCTATTCCTCCTCAATCTTCATGATAGCTTCTAGGAATATTTTTGGTTCAGGGCACCACCACCACTGCCTAAGGCCCAATTTTTCTGCCCCTGTTTAACAGGGGCGTGTAATTACAATTTTTGATCTAATATTTCACAGCAGGGCCTGTTCCTGCGCTCAACAAAAGTATCTGTGAGGCTTTACAGTGTTGTGCCACCACAACCTAAGGCCCAATTTTATGCCCCTGTTTAACAGGTGCGCGTAATTACAATTTTTGATCTAATATTTCACAGCAGGGCCTGTTTCTGCACTCAAAAGTATCTGTGAGGCTTTACAGTGTTGTGCCACCATCACAAAAACCACCACCACCGCCTAAGGCCCAATTTTTATGCCCCTGTTTAACAGGAGCACGTAATTACAATTCTTGATATAATATTTCACAGCAGGGCCCGTTCCAGCGGTCACCAAGAGTAACTGTGAGGGCTTACAGTGTTCTGGTACCCTCAACACCTAAGGCTCAATTTTCCACAGAGTGAATAGGGCAGGCCTGATAGTATATACAGGCGGTCCCCTATTTTCAAACATCCGACTTACAAACGACTCCTACTTAGAAACAGAGGGAGACAACAGGAAGTGAGAGGAAATCTACCCCTAGGAAGGGAAATTATCTCCTGTATGAGTTAATATGGGAAAAAGGTGTCTCCACTGATGCTTTATCACCAATCCTTGTTTCCCTAATAACCCAAAATTTTCTAAATCCAATTGTCATTGGGACAGAAAGTGAGGTGAAATCTTCTGAACAGGGGCACAGACAGCAAAACAAATGTTACAGGGGTGATGATAACCCTTCCCTATATTATCCAAAAAGCTTAAAAATAGATTTTTTGGCTGGAGCTACACTTACAAAATGTACCTGTTCCAAATTACAAACAGATTCAACTTAAGAACAAACCTACAGTCCCTATATTGTTTGTAACCCGGGGACTGCCTGTATACTGCTGCTGTTCAGAGTATATAAGGCCTGGGGGCCCCACGCCTTTTTTTTTTTTTAATTTGGGTGCGGGGTTCCCCTTAATATTTATACCAGACCCAAAGGGCCTGGTAATGGGCTGGGGGGGCGACATTACATTAAAGGCCGCAAGCAGTTTTGAATTACTTTTATTCCTTTAGAAATGTCATTTTGTGCAGGGACTGTTCCAAACACGGGAAAAATGTGCCACTTTACAGGCATACTATAGTCACCCCCAGGCAGGATATTTAAAGGAATATTTCACTTTTATTGCTTTAATCACTGCTCCCAAAAAAACAGACGTTTTTAAAACTTTTTTTGCATTGATACATGTCCCCTGGGGCAGGACCCGGGTCCCCAAACACTTTTTATGACAATAACTTGCATATTAGCCTTTAAAATTAGCACTTTAGATTTTTCACGTTCGACTCCCATAGACTTTAACGGTGTTCGCACAAATTTTTTGCCTGTTCGCATGTTCTGCCGCAAACCGAACCGGGGGGGTGTTCGGCTCATCCCTAATTATCACATAGTTTTTTGGATCCTTTTTAAATCATAATAACAGCCAAAAGCCACAGGTGTGGGAAATTAACCTTTAGTTGCTCCAGCGGTGTGTCCGTCTGCAGCGGTGCTCTTCTTCTTCTCCTCACAGGACACAGAGGCAGCAGCAGGAGCCAATGTCTCAAATCCTGTGAGGAGGGAGAGGGGGTTGGGCCAAGCTATGAACACATACAGCATGGCCAATACCGCACAGAGAGGGTAAGTAAAAAATATGTATTATTTTATTTTAGGAAAAAAAACTAGCCTTTATAACAGTTTTAATGCAAGGTTAATATGCCTAAAATGTTACTTAACCCAGGACACAAAACAGGAAATGCAATTATTTTAGTAAATATATAAACTGCTAAATACCTTTTCTAATCAGCAATATATACCAGTCTTGTGACTTCTATGAGTGGTGTCTGATTAAACCTTGTAGGAGTTTTTATTCTGCACTGACTATCCTATCAGGATGCAGGATCCCTGACCCTCTCTCTGGACCGTGCTGATTGGCCCTGTGCTGATCACATGCACCCTCCTAAGAAAAAAAAAACTCTCTAGCAATACACAACTGAGCATGTGCAGAGTGTCCCTTGGCTCTGTTTTATTAAGACATATATTGGGAAGGAGGGGAGGATCAGAGAAGACAGGATCAAACAGCCTTTTTCACAATGCAGAGGATTAACCCCTTAGGTTCCACAGTGAGTATAACAAGCAAGCTTTACTGCATATATAGACTGATTTCACTGTTGTGGGTTTAGTAACACTTTAAGACTGTGGTGATTATAGTGGATTTCAGGAAAAACAAAACCAAAGGAAAGAAATGTAAACCATTCAATTACTGTTGCCGCACTTACATCCCTATGATGAATTATAGAGGGAAAATGGAATATGCACTAACCTATCCCAGGATGGTGTACTTTTTTTATGTAATACTGGGAGTATTACCACTCTGTAAGATGTTAATGCTTCTGAATGATTTTTCTAAATAAGGCATTCATTTGTGTTTTTGCAGTTTCTTCTAGCATTGAGACATTAGAATCTATTAGAAATGGACGAGATCTACAAAATACATTTACTGTTGTGTTGTAACAAATTACTCGTATGTGTCAAAAAAATTGTAAAGTGTTAGTTTGATTACTGGATGTGTAAATAATGGATAAATGTGTGAGAGGGTATGTGGGGGTTTGAATGTATATCTTCGTTGACATGGGGAATGTTTTATTTATGTGTAAGTACTTTGAGAGTTATCTTTTTAAACTGGAAACCTAGTCCTTGTGTGATGTATTGTGTACATATTTGGCCAAATAAAGCGGATTCCAAATTGTCTTTAACCCTTTCCCGCCGAGCGTACACAGATGTGCGTACTCGGCTTTCGGGGGTTAGATCGGGATGATGCCTGTAGCTGCAGGCATCATCCCAGTACTGTTTTTTTAGAGCCGGCGATTGGCTTTCCAGGTATAACAACCGATGCGGCTAAAAGCCGCTCGGCTGTTATACCGGAGGAGCAGGAGGGGACGTCCCCCCCTCCCGCCGCTCTTACCGGGCCTCCCGATCCACCAGGAGGCCCGACAGTCTGGAACGGCTAGTGACAGTCTGGAACGAAGCCACTTACGGCTTCGTTCCAGCCTCCTAATAGTAAACACGGAAGCAACGTCATTACGTCACTTCCCGTTTACTCGGCTGCCAATGGCGCCAGTTTTAAAAAAATATACAGTATTCAGAATCGCCGAAAACGGTGATCTGAATACTTTGAAGTGCAAAGGAGGGATCGGGGGTCTTTTAGACCCCCGATCCCTCCATAAAGAGTTTCTGTCACCACCTATTACTGTCACAAGGGATGTTTACAATAAAAGTGATCAAAATTATTTTTTTTTAAACACAATTTAAAAATATGTATATCAATAATTCTGCGCTACCCAAAAATATAGAATCAGCAGCTAACACAACCACTAGGATGTAGGCAAATAACAATAAAACAAAAATTTGTAGCGCTCTTCAATCTTATCCTGAGGGACACAAGAGTCTATGGTATATTTCTGGATGTCCATCTCCATCATACTTGTGGAATATCCATCATCACTCACCACCCAAGCTTGATTTGAACCATTTGGGCGTTTGCCCTCTGGGGTCCATGAGATCTGGTAAGCCTCTCCATTTTCGGTGGTGGTGTGCTTCTTCTATTTGTTCACCTTGGATGTCACGTATTTGAATTGCCTTCCTCACAAAATCATCACAATTTAAAAACATAAAAATAAAGGAAATAAATAAGAAACATTTTTTAACCACTTGACGACCGCCTCACGCTGATGTACGTCGGCAAGGTGGCACGGACAGGCAGAATCACGTACATACATGTTATCTGCCTTCTGCGGGCACCCCCCGGTGCTCGAGGCGGTCGCCATTTGTTCCCGGGCGATCAGAGGTGAGGGAGAGGCCATCCATTCGTGGCCACCCCCTCCCGATCGCTCCCGGCGAATGAAAATGCATCCTCTCTCTCTGTAATGTAAACAGAGGGAGAGGAAGTGATGTCATCCCTCCTCGAGCCGGTCTTTTCGATCCGGCGCCGAGGAGAGAAGACATCCAAGTAAGTGCACCAACACTACTCTTCCAGTAGAACACGCCAGGCACACTTTTCAACCCCATCACCCCCCTGTACCCCCTGTCACACTGACACCAATAGCAGTTTTTTTTTTTTTTTGCATTGGTGTCAGTTTGTGACAGTTATAAGTGTTAGGGCACACTGACACCAATAGCAGTTTTTTTTTTTTTTTGCATTGGTGTCAGTTTGTGACAGTTATAAGTGTTAGGGCAGTTAGGTTAGCCCACTTTAGGTCTGGGGTACCCCCCCTTAGGTCCAGGGTACCCCCCTAATCCCCCCTAATAAAGGTTAACCCCTTGATCACCCCCCGTCACCAGTGTCACTAAGCGATCGTTTTTCTGATCGCTGTATTAGTGACACAGGTGACGCTAGTTAGGGAGGTAAGTATATAGGTTCGCTGTCAGTGTTTTATAGCGACAGGGACCCCCATATACTACCTACTAAAGGTTTTAACCCCCTGATTGCCCCCTAGTTAACCCTTTCACCAGCGATCACCGTATAAGTGTTACGGGTGACGCTGGTTAGTTAGTTTGTTTTTTATAGTTTTAGGGCACCCGCCGTTTATTACCTTATAAAGGTTTAACCCCCTAATTGCCCGGCAGTGATATAAGTTACGTTTTTAGGGTCAGATAAGGTCTGCGTCGCCCCAGGCAGCGCCAGGTTAGCGCCAGTACCGCTAACACCCACGCACGCAGCATACACCACCCTTAGTGCTATAGTATCTGAACGGATCGATATCTGATCCGATCAGATCTATACTAGCATCCCCAGCAGTTTAGGGTTCCCATAAACACAGTATTAGCGGGATCAGCCCAGATACCTGCTAGCACCTGCGTTTTGCCCCTTGGCCCAGCCCTGCCCAGCCCACCCAAGTGCAGTATCGATCGATCACTGACACTTACAAAACACTAAGCACACATAACTGCCAGATCAGTCAGGCCTGATCCCTGCGATTGCTAACAGTTTTTTGGTAGCGTTTTGAATCAGTCGCTGACAGTCAGGAGCCTGTTTTTGCCTGTGAGTCTCACTAGTGTACCCCTAAATTTAGAGCCCAAAATGGCAAATCGAAGGTACACTAGTGAAGAGGCCTACTTGTTTCTGAGCATGACAGATAGTGAAGAGGAAGTCACTCATCTGTCAGATTCAGGCTCAGAATACGATCCTGTAGAGGACAGCGGCTCCATGACAGATAGCTCTGACGATGGAGTTGTGGTCCCTGCCAAGGTCAGGCGTACCAGACCCCAATCTTCTTCTTCTGTCCTTGAAGTGCAAGAACTGCAGGGCTCTCGTATGGAGCAGAGAAGTACTAGCGCCGCTATTCCTTCTGGTGAACTGGCAAGCACCAGCGGCCTAGTACACCCTGGTCGTACATCCAGCACTGCAGTATCACATGGTGACGTGGCGAGTCCCATAAGTGCAGTTCAAGCTGGCGAGGTGGCAAGCACAAGTAGTGTCCCGCTGCCACCAAGAAGACAAAGACTGGCCCATAGTGCCCATAGTGCCCTTCCTGCTGCATTCGCCAATCCGAATTGGGAACCCACCACTTCTACAGCACCCGTACTTCCCCCATTCACTGGCCAACCCAGAATTCAGGTGGAAACAGTTGATTTTACGCCACTGGATTTTTATTCGCTGTTTTTCACCGAAGATCTCTATAGATCTATTGTGGACCAAAGCAATTTGTACGCTGGTCAACACATCGCCGCTAATCCCCAGTCCTCCCTTGCCAGAGATTGGAGACCAATTACGGTCTCTGAATTTAAGATCTTTCTGGGCCTTTCCCTCAACATGGGCATAAATAAAAAGGGTAAGTTGCGGTCATATTGGTCCACTGACCCAATTTACCATATGCCAGCGTTCTATGCTTCCATGGCCAGGGCACGATACGAGCAGATTTTGCGGTTCATGCACTTCAATGACAATGAACTCTGTCGTCCTCGTGGAGACCCTGGATACGATCGGCTCTACAAAATTCAGCCCCTCGTAAACCACTTCAACCAACGTTTTGCAGACTTGTTTACTCCCCATCAAGTTGTCTGCATTGATGAGTCCCTGATTAAGTTTTCTGGCCACTTGTCATTCAAACAGTACCTTCCCAGCAAGCGTGCCAGATACGGGGTCAAGATGTATAAGATCTGTGACAGGGCCACAGGCTATACATGTAGTTTTATGGTTTACGAGGGCAAAGATAGTCACGTAGAGCCGACAAACTGCCCTGGCTACATAGGAAGCGCTGGCAAGATAGTGTGGGACTTGGTGTCACCCTTATTCGGAAAGGGGTACCACTTGTACATGGACAATTATTACACGAGCGTGCCACTTTTTAGTCACTTGTTTGATCAGCAGATTGGAGCATGTGGCTTTGTGCGACCTAATCGCCGTGGCTTTCCCCAGCGGCTTGTAGATTCCCGTCTTAGGCTGGGGGAGAGAGCCTGCTTAAAGTGTAATAACTTGCTCGCTATGAAGTGGAGGGATAAGAAGAATGTTTTCGTTCTCACCTCCCTTCATGCAGACACGACGGCCCAAATTACTACGGCGACTGGTGTTGTGGAGAAAACCCCTCTGTGTCCACGAATATAACCAAAATATGGGAGGGGTGGACCTCAACGACCAGTTGTTGGCGCCGTACCTAGTTGCCCGTAAGGCCAGACGCTGGTACAAAAAAGTGTATGTTTATTTATTTCAATTGGCTTTGCTGAACGCTCATGTGCTATACAGAACTTCAGGACGGACTGGATCCTTCCTTAAATTCTAGGAAGAGATAGTCAGAGCCCTTCTGTATCCAGACGGTGCTCCACCTCACCATCCCCAACCAAATGCAGTAGGTCGGCTGCATGAGAGGCATTTTCCTTATGCCCTCCCGAGTACCCCTACCCAACGAGCCCCCCAAAAAAGATGTCGTGTCTGTAGCAAGCGCGGATTTAGGCGTGACACCCGGTGTTATTGTCCCTCCTGTCCTGGCAATCCTGGTCTTTGCATGGGTGAATGTTTTGAACGCTACCATACACTAGTTGAGTATTAGCGTAGGGTACAGCACTGCACAGACTAGGACACACTTTCACAGGGTCTCCCAAGATGCCATCGCATTTTGAGAGACCCAAACCTGGTACCAGTTACAAAAGTTAAAGTTACTAAAAAAAGTGTAAAAAAAAAATAAAATAAAAAAAATAAAAAAAATAAAAACACAAAAAAAAAATAAAATAAAAAAAACAAAAATAGTTGTTGTTTTATTGTTCTCTCTCTCTCTATTCTCTCGCTATTGTTCTGCTCTTTTTTACTGTTTTCTATTCTGCAATGTTTTATTCTTATTATGTTTTACCATGTTTGCTTTTCAGATATGCAATTTTTTTTATACTTTACTGTTTACTGTGTTTTGTTGGTAACCATTTTATTGTTTTCAGGTACGCCATTTAGCTGCAGAGCGGATTTATTTATCTTGACAGCAACAGTGTTTGCTCCCACGATATATAAAGCCGTGACTCCAGCGCTGTCAGAGGTGATTTCACCACCACAGTTACATACTATAGCATATATGCCGAAGCGTGGGGGCAGCAGAGGGTGGAGGAACGATTTGCTCCTGCCTTTTGCGGGAGGATGCCCCCATGCTTCGGCATATATATATTTTAGGTAGGCACAGGTTGCGTTAAATGTTTTTTTTTTTACTATGTTTTTTTTGTATTTGCTTAGCGGGTATGGTAAGTATTACTTTTATACTGTAATGTTACTTTGTTTTTTGTTAACCATCATTTGCTTAGCAGGTACGCCATTCAGTTGCAGCGCGGATTTATTTATCTTGACAGCAACAGCGTTTGCTCCCACGATATATAAAGCCGTGACTCCAGCGCTGTCGGAGGTGATTTCACCACCACAGTTACATACTTCAGCATATATGCCGAAGCGTGGGGGCAGCAGTGGGTGGAGGAGCGATTTGCTCCTGCCTTTTGCGGGAGGATGCCCCCATGCTTCGGCATATATAAATGTGCATGTATGCCCATCATTAGAAGTGGGTGGATGAAGGGAGGTATTCTAATGGTGGACATACCCACCGATCAATATCTTTTTTTCGTTCAGCCCACGGGCTGCATGAAAAAAAAGTATACAATATATGCCCAACAAGGACCAGCAACGTACTGGTATGTTGCTGGACTTTGAGTGGTTATACCAGAATGATGCCTGCCGGTTTAGGTATCATTCTTTTCAGCCAGCGGTCGGCTTTCATGTAAAAGCAATCCTAGCGGCTAATTAGCCTCTAGACTGCTTTTACAAGCAGTGGGAGGGAATGCCCCCCCCCCCCACCGTCTTCCATGTTTTTCTCTGGCTCTCCTGTCCCAACAGGGAACCTGAAAATGCAGCCGGTGATTCAGCCAGCTGACCATAGAGCTGATCAGAGACCAGAATGGCTCCAAACATCTCTATGGCCTAAGAAACCAGAAGCTACGAGCATTTCATGACTTAGATTTCGCTGGATGTAAACAGCGCCATTGGGAATTTGGGAAAGCATTTTATCACACCGATCTTGGTGTGGTCAGATGCTTTGAGGGCAGAGGAGAGATGTAGGGTCTAATAGACCCCAATTTTTTTAAAAAAAGAGTACCTGTCACTACCTATTGCTATCATAGGGGATATTTACATTCCCTGAGATAACAATAAAAATGATTAAAAAACATAAAAATGAAAGGAACAGTTTAAAAATAAGATCCCCCCTGCTCTCGCGCAAAGACGAACGCAAGTGTCGGTCTGGCGTCAAATGTAAACAGCAATTGCACCATGCATGTGAGGTATCACCGCGAAGGTCAGATCGAGGGCAGTAATTTTAGCAGTAGACCTCCTCTGTAAATCTAAAGTGGTAACTTGTAAAGGCTTTTAAAGGCTCTTAAAAATGTATTTAGTTTGTCGCCACTGCACGTTTGTGCGCAATTTTAAAGCATGTCATGTTTGGTATCCATGTACTCGGCCTAAGATCATCTTTTTTATTTTCATCAAACATTTGGGCAATATAGTGTGTTTTAGTGCATTAAAATTTTAAAAAAGTGTGTTTTTTCCCCAAAAAATGCGTTTGAAAAAATCGCTGCGCAATTACTGTGTGAAAAAAAAAAAAATGAAACACCCACCATTTTAATTTGTAGGGCATTTGCTTTAAAAAAATATATAATGTTTGGGGGTTCAAAGTAATTTTCTTGCAAACAAAAATAATTTTTTCATGTAAACAAAAAGTTGCTTTGTCTTCAAGTGGTTAGAAGAATGGGTGATGTGTGACATAAGCTTCTAAATGTTGTGCATAAAATGCCAGGACAGTTCAAAACCCCCCCAAATGACCCCATTTTGGAAAGTAGACACCCCAAGCTATTTGCTAAGAGGCATGTCGAGTCCATGGAATATTTTATATTGTGACACAAGTTGTGGGAAAAAGACACATTTTTTTTTTTTTTTTTTTATGCACAAAGTTGTCACTAAATGATATATTGCTCAAACATGCCATGGGAATATGTGAAATTACACCCCAAAATAAATTCTGTTGCTTCTCCTGAGTATGGGGATACCACATGTGTGAGACTTTTTGGGAGCCTAGCCACGTACGGGACCCCGAAAACCAAGCACCGCCTTCAGGCTTTCTAAGGGCGTAAATTTTTAATTTCACTCTTCACTGCCTATCACAGTTTCGGAGGCCATGGAATGACCAAATGACCCCATTTTGGAAAATAGACACCCCAAGCTATTTGCTGAGATGTATAGTGAGTATTTTGCAGACCTCACTTTTTGTCACAAACTTTTGAAAATTGAAAAAAAAAACAAAAAAAACAAAACAAAACATTTTTCTTGTCTTTCTTCATTTTCAAAAACAAATGAGAGCTGCAAAATACTCACCATGCCTCTCAGCAAATAGCTTGGGGTGTCTACTTTCCAAAATTGGGTCATTTGAGGGGGGTTTGTGCCATCTGGGCATTTTATGGCCTTCAAAACTGTGATAGGTAGTGAGGAGTGAAATCACAACTTTACGCCCTTAGAAATACTGAAGGCGGTGCTTGGATTTCGGGGCCCCGTATGCGGCTAGGCTCTCAAAAAGTCCCACACATGTGGTATCCCCGTACTCAGGAGAAGCAGCAGAATATATTTTGGGGTGTAATTCCACATATGCCCATGGCATGTTTGAGCAATATATCATTTAGTGACAACTTTGTGCAAAAAAAAAAAAAAATTGTCACTTTCCCGCAACTTGTGTCAAAATATAAAATATTCCATGGACTCAACATGCCTCTCAGCAAATAGCTTGGGGTGTCTACTTTTCAAAATGGGGTCATTTGAGGGGGGTTTGTGCCATCTGGGCATTTTATGGCCTTCAAAACTGTGATAGGTAGTGAGGAGTGAAATCACAACTTTACGCCCTTAGAAATCCTGAAGGCGGTGCTTGGATTTCGGGGCCCCGTATGCGGCTAGGCTCCCAAAAAGTCCCACACATGTGGTATCCCCATACTCAGGAGAAGCAGCTAAATGTATTTTGGGGTGCAATTCCACATATGCCCATGGCCTGTGTGAGAAATATATCATTTAGTGACAACTTTGTGCAAAAAAACAAAAAATCTGTCACTTTCCCGCAACTTGTGTCAAAAAATAAAATATTCCATGGACTCAACATGCCTCTCAGCAAATAGCTTGGGGTGTCTACTTTCCAAAATGGGGTCATTTGGGGGGGTTTGTGCCATCTTGGCATTTTGTGGCCTTCAAAACTGTGATAGGTAGTGAGGAGTGAAATCAAAAATGTATGCCCTTAGAAATCCTGAAGGCGGTGCTTGGATTTCGGGGCCCCGTACGAAGCTAGGCTCACAAAAAGTCCCACACATGTGGTATCCCCGTACTCAGGAGAAGCAGCAGAATATATTTTGGGGTGTAATTCCACATATGCCCATGGCATGTTTGAGCAATATATCATTTAGTGACAACTTTGTGCAAAAAAAAAAAAAAATTGTCACTTTCCCGCAACTTGTGTCAAAATATAAAATATTCCATGGACTCAACATGCCTCTCAGCAAATAGCTTGGGGTGTCTACTTTCCAAAATGGGGTCATTTGAGGGGGGTTTGTGCCATCTGGGCATTTTATGGCCTTCAAAACTGTGATAGGTAGTGAGGAGTGAAATCACAACTTTACGCCCTTAGAAATCCTGAAGGCGGTGCTTGGTTTTCGGGGGCCCCGTATGCGGCTAGGCTCCCAAAAAGTCACACACATGTGGTATCCGCATACTCAGGAGAAGCAGCTAAATGTATTTTGGGGTGCAATTCCACATATGCCCATGGCCTGTGTGAGAAATATATCATTTAGTGACAACTTTGTGCAAAAAAAAAAAAAATTTGTCACTTTCCCGCAACTTGTGTCAAAAAATAAAATATTCCATGGACTCAACATGCCTCTCAGCAAATAGCTTGGGGTGTCTACTTTCCAAAATGGGGTCATTTGGGGGGGTTTGTGCCATCTTGGCATTTTGTGGCCTTCAAAACTGTGATAGGTAGTGAGTGAGGAGTGAAATCAAAAATTTATGCCCTTAGAAATCCTGAAGGCGGTGCTTGGTTTTTGGGGCCCTGTACGCGGCTAGGCTCCCAAAAAGTCCTAAACATGTGGTATCCCCGTACTCAGGAGAAGCAGCAGAATGTATTTTGGGGTGTAATTCCACATATGCCCATGGCATGTTTGAGTAATATATCATTTAGTGACAACTTTGTGCAAAAAAAAAAAAACAATTGTCACTTTCCTGCAACTTGTGTCAAAATATAAAATTTTCCATTCACTCAACATGCCTCTCAGCAAATAGCTTGGGGTGTCTACTTTCCAAAATGGGGTCATTTGGGGGGGGGGGGTTGTGCCATCTGAGCATTTTATGGCCTTCAAAACTGTGATAGGTAGTGAGGAGTGAAATCACAACTTTACGCCCTTAGAAATCCTGAAGGCGGTGCTTGGATTTCGGGGCCCCGTATGCGGCTAGGCTCCCAAAAAGTCCCACACATGTGGTATCCCCATACTCAGAAGCAGCTACATTTATTTTGGGGTGCAATTCCACATATGCCCATGGCCTGTGTGAGAAATATATCATTTAGTGACAACTTTGTGCAAAAAAAAAAAATTAAAAAAAAATGTGTTACATTCCCGCAACTTGTGTCAAAATATAAAATATTCCATGGACTCAACATGCCTCTCAGCAAATAGCTTGGGGTGTCTACTTTCCAAAATGGGGTCATTTGGGGGGGGTTTGTGCCATCTTGGCATTTTATGGCCTTCAAAACTGTGATAGGTAGTGAGGAGTGAAATCAAAAATTTAAGCCCTTAGAAATCATGAAGGCGGTGCTTGGTTTTCGGGGCCCCGTACGCGGCTAGGCTCCCAGAAAGTCCCACACATGTGGTATCCCCGTACTCAGGAGAAGCAGCTGAATGTATTTTGGGGTACAATTCCACATAGGCCCATGGCCTGTGTGAGCAATATATCATTTAGTGACAACTTTTTGTAAATATATTTTTTTTTTGTTGTCATTATTCAATCACTTGGGACAAAAAAAAAAAAATATTCAATGGGTTCAACATGCCTCTCAGCAATTTCCTTGGGGTGTCTACTTTCCAAAATTGGGTCATTTGGGGGGGGGTTTGTACTGCCCTGCCATTTTAGCACCTCAAGAAATGACATAGGCAATCATAAACTAAAAGCTGTGTAAATTCCAGAAAATGTACCCTAGTTTGTAGACGCTATAACTTTTGCGCAAACCAATAAATATACGCTTATTGACATTTTTTTTACCAAAGACATGTGGCCGAATACATTTTGGCCTAAATGTATGACTAAAATTGAGTTTATTGGATTTTTTTTATAACAAACAGTAGAAAATATCATTTTTTTCAAAATTTTCGGTCTTTTTCCGTTTATAGCGCAAAAAATAAAAACGGCAGAGGTGATCAAATACCATCAAAAGAAAGCTCTATTTGTGGGAAGAAAAGGACGCAAATTTCGTTTGGGTACAGCATTGCATGACTGCGCAATTAGCAGTTAAAGTGACGCAGTGCCATATTGGAAAGAGTCCTCTGGTCCTTAGGCAGCCAAATGGTCCGGGGCTGAAGTGGTTAAAGAGCCCCCGTCCCCGCGAGCTCACGCAGCAAAGAATACGGATATGGAAGTTGAGCCCGCATGTGTAAACGGTGTTCAAATCACACATGTGAGGTATCGCCGCGATCGTCAGAGCGAGAGCAATAATTCTAGCACTAGACCTCCTTTGTAACCTTAACCTGGCAACCGTAAAAAAAGTTCAAAACGTCGCCTATGGAGATTTTTAGGTACCGTAGTTTGTCGCCATTCCACGAGTGCGTGCAATTATAAAGCATGACATGTTTGGTAGCTATTTACTCAGCGTAATATCATCTTTCACATTACACAAAAAAATGGGCTAACTTTACTGTTCTTTTTTTTTTAAATTCATGAAATGTGTCCCTTTTCCCAAAAAGTTGTGTTTAAAACACCGCAGCACAAATACCGTGTGATATAAAATATTGCAACAATCACCATTTTATTCTCTAGATTCTCTGCTAAAAAATATATATAATGTTTGGGGGCTCTAAGTAATTTTCTAGCAAAAAATACGGATTTTAACTTGTAAACACCAAATGTCAAAAATAGGCTTAATCATGAAAGGGTTAAATATGAAATTGTTTGCGCCTCTGCTGTCTCTTTTTGATCATGCTATATCAATAACCCCAGAAATAATATATACAGTACAAGGTAAACAGCTGTTTACTATTTTATCAATATATAGGTCAACAAACGGAGTTCTTTCTCTTTCGGTCCCTTTCCAGTAAACCGAAGGCAGAAGTGGCACTTCATTGTTAAGGCTGAAGGAACTTTGGTGTAACCAAATAACTAGTTCCGTTAGATCAGCTAATTTAGAGGAAAAGAAAGCTTTAGAAGAAATGGAAAGAAATGTTATTCTGGCAGGGTGCGAGGTAGTTAAATTAGACTTGTGCAATTTAGTTATGCATACCAGGAAAAGGCAGAAAGATATAAACAAGATACTTATGTATGACCAGATGACATTTTGAAAGTAAGCACGGTTGTGGATAACGTGGGTAGGTGTTAACAGTTGTGGTGTTGAGACTGAAAGAATTTGGGTGTAACCATGCAACTAGATACATTGATTTAGAGGAAAACAAAACTTTACAAGGTAAGGAAAGAAATGTTATTCTGACAGGGCGTGAGATAGGATATAATCCTTGTGCACTATAATTATACATTCAAAGAAGAAGGAAGAAAGGCGTAAACAAGACTCTTGTGTATGGCCAGATAACATTTTGAAAGTACACAGAGTTCTGGATAGTCATAACATGTGGGTAGGCATAGAGAAAAACTGTTACAGGAAAATAGTTGGGTTTGCTAAAAATAATTTTATTCACTCTCCTTGTTTTTCTATGGAAAATGGCTCAAATTTACTTTAAAGCCAAACTCCAGCCTCACCTGTTTCTGTCCCATCCGCTTCTGCCTCTTATACTTGGTGAGAACTGTTCTGCCTATTAAAATTCAATTCTCCCCTGTCCCTCTCCACTGCATGTGTCAGGTAACCTGGGGCCAGGTGACAGATGCACACTGTTGGGGTCCGGAGTGCACTGCTAAAGTAGTGGACCCTATGGCCGACTGCTGTGGATGGAACGCTGGGTGGTTCAGGAAAGCAGGTCTCCTGGAGCACCAACCGGATCACACTGGCATAAGGTGTTCACCAGGGCCCGTGATGGTGGGGGTGGACTTCGCTGCAACTGGCTCCAGGTCGTGGCCCCCAGGGTCTCCCAGCTCATGCTAGGCTACTGGAGGATAGAGAGCTGGCAGAAGACCGGGACAACAAGGGATAGTCAGGAGATGGGCCAAAAGGTCGGGGCAACAAGCAGACAGTGATAGACAAAGAACATGCCAAAAGTCAGGGAATGAAGCAGACAAGGATAGTCAAGAACAAGCCAAGGTCGGTAAACAGAAACAGACGTAGAGCACACAGCAAGAAGCACACAGGAAGCCAAACACAATATTGCTCGGTCAAGGCAGGCTTGGAGAGCACAGTTAAAGTGGAGTTCCAGCTGCAAAGATTTATTTTTTTTAAGTCAGTAGCTACAAACACTGCAGCTGCTGACTTTTAATAAGGACACTTACTTGTCCAGGGAGCCCGCAATGTCGGCCCCCCGAAGCCGATCTGTCCGTTAGATCGGGGGCAGGCGCCGCCATCCCAACTAAGGGAAGCTGCTAGGGGAGCCTTCAGGCTTCACTGCTGGTTTCCTACTGCGCATGCACGCGGCGCTTCCTGAATGGCCCCGTCATCTTCTGGGACACATTAGGGTCCCTGAAGGCAGCAGGGAAGAAGAGGACGTGACGCACTGGGCCGTGGCGAGGCTGGGGGGAAGTACACAAGGTACTTCATAATAGGTAAGTAAGGAAAAAAATAAAAAATATCCAAAATCGAGTGGTGGAGGGGTTGTCATTCCTTTAAGATAAAGCTGTAAAAGTGGGTGGAACTCCACTTTAAGTAGTGTATCCTGTTAGAGGCTAGGGTGGAGCCACGCTGAGTGAAGATGACTTAACCTCGCAGGTGTGAGAGTGTAGGCCCTAAAGCTGATACACAACCAGAGGTAAGCAGACAGACAGGGCATGAAAGTATTACTGCAGTTTCATGTCTCTGAATTTTCATTGAAAGGCATTGCAGCAGACATGCTTTCTGTTTGGCACTCACCGTCCTACACCTCACATGTCAACTATTCCTTCAGCTGTGGTCACACAACTTTATAGAGACAGTTTCATCTGGACAAGAAAGGGTTAGATGCATAGCCTGCCCCTCCCTGTGCACACTGAATCCCATTCTGTTCTGTTGCTCATTGTATGTGGGAATGCAGTGTTGCTTCCTAGTGAGTGCTAGATATATCACAAATATTCCCAACAAATATACCTTGTTGGGAATATTTGTGATATACCTATGATCACTTGTTTGGCTCCATTTATCTCCAATGGGCCACCCAGAGCTTAACTGGGACGCCATGTTTTACCTGTTTATGTGGACAACAACTTCTATGGCATTTTTGAGGTGATATAGATTTTTTATTATCTGAACTGGCTGCATTGTTTTCCTGTGAGGTGGGACTTCTATTTATCATTTTGTCATTAATTCTACTTTTATTTTTTGGTAGGAAATATTGTCATATTTACTTGTTGTTTTTCATGTTTAGTTTCTATATGGCATTGTAGTGATATGGGAATATTTATGAGGTCTCTAAGGTCCTGAGGAAGCGGGTGTTCCCGTGAAATGCGTTGACCCCATCACAGAGACTTGACACCCCATCTGGGTTTTTCAGGGATTGGTTGTTGATTTGATCATGGCCTCAAATATATACTAATGGATTATTTTAATATCTGTCAGAATGTTTTTAATGTATACATGTAATAAAATGTTATGTTTTCTCTTTCAAATGAGTTGGCGTTACTATTGGAGGCATATGCAAAGTCCCACTATTTTGTGGTGTCTGATATATGTATAGGGATGAGTCCTCCTCTGGTAAAATTCTATGCAATATGAAGGTCACCACATATATGAGTTTACTCTTGGATCACTGTTTGGTACAGTTCACATTTAGGTAAGGCTTTAGGTATTGGATTAGACAGACATGTTGTCTGTCAAATGTCAATCATAGTTGCTGTGGCAATTACTGCACTGACGTGCTGGCTGCAACTGACTCCTCACATCAGTCCGTGCATCACAAAATTAAAAAAAAAAAGCAAAGGTGGTCATGTGACCTCCTAATACTCTCTACTTTTATGGGGGTATAAAAATACTAGTGCATACTGGGGTTGAGCTTTTTGCTTGGACGGCTGTGTCAGAACAAGTTCAGATTTTTGGCAGAGCTACATTGTTCTCTGGTAAATTTTTCATATATTCCTATAGACAGCCCAATTATGGGAAAACATTGTATGACCTGTCCTCCATTTATTTCTTATCGTACATCACGGGACACAGAGCCATAGTAGTTACTATGTGGGTTATAGGCCACCTTCAGGTGATGGACACTGGCACACCCTAAGACAGGAAGTCCACTCCCTATATAACCCCTCCCACTACTGGGAGTACCTCCGTTTTTTCGCCAGTGTCTAAGGTGTTGGTCACGAGTAAAGATGTGCTGTGCTGAGCTCCACTGGAGCAATCCTTGCTGGGGAAAGCTATGCAGCCGGATCCATTCAAAGTGTCTTTTAGGTCAAATTGAATGGTACCCGGGCCTCGTATCCGAAGAAACTATGTTTTGCCTGTAATGCTTCTCTTCTTAGAGACCTGGACCCCGGGATTTTAAAGCCATAAAGTTTTACTGGCCGGGTGCTATTACAGGACCAGGAGTGTGGGCTCCCCGAGGGTCTCCGGTTCCTGAAGGTTGTTAACGGAACCTGCCCTAAAGTGTGAAGATTGGGTCTGTTGGTTTTACCACAGAAAACCCTCAGCGGGAAAGGTAAGTGGAGTTTTTCTAAGGAATTTTTAAAATTTTCTTATGAAATGTTTCCTTTAAATGGTAAATGTTGTCATGCCTAAGTGTCACCACTGGGGGCTGTATGGAGCATGTACCTTCTCATGCTTTCAAGCTGTGTCAGGAAGCAGCAGGCTTTTTCCTCTGGCTAGCAGGCAGACCTCCGGTGAGTTTGGGGGGGATTTTGCTTCCAGACACCCCCACCTGGGCTAAACTCTCCCTCGCTTCACGGGGAAGGGGAGAGCTAAAACGATCGGTGATGCCATTTTCTCTTACCGCTCCTGCACGGCAGTGGCTCTCAGGTTTCCTCCTCGCCATCCCTCCCTCACTCACAAGCCGATCCCGTCGGATCGGAGGCCCGTGCCCGCGTGGGAAAACTCTCTTTTGAAAGAGAGAGGAGGGAGGAACGATGCGATAGAGGGGGTGGGGCTTAAAAAATGGCATCCTCCCCTGAAAGTTCTGAGGTGGCTGGTCAGAGTGAGCCATCAGCTTTCAACACTGCAGCCCCTGTCTATATTAAGAGGTTTTTTCCTCAACCATTTTAGGGCTGGAGCAGAAGATTGATGCTTTAATCGCATCCCAGAGTGGGACTAAACGCGATAGGTCCCCTTCCATTCCCCAGGACTCTCAAACTGAGGAAGATGATGGGGCGAGAGATGATGAATTTCTCTAAGGGGACCAGGAAGAGGCTGATGACTCCTCTTCTGAAGAGTCAAATACAGAAGGATCAGGTTCACAATCTGAAAGATTGATGGTACAATCTCTTACTGAATTGGTCCGTTCCACATTTATGCTGCTATTAGCTGAGTCAGGTGATGAGCCCACTTCTTGTTAGGGTTCGCTAAAGCCTCCCCAAGCTATTCATGCTTTTCCTATACATTCATTACTGAAAAAGCTTATGTATTCTAAGTGGGATCACCCAGATAAACAGTTTTTTGATCCGAAAAGGTTTTTAACACTATCCTATGGAGTAAGAATTTAATGAGAAATGGGGGATGCCAGCAATTGACGTTGCTATATCCGCTGTAAATAAAAATTTGACTTGTCCGGTAGACAATGCTCAAATGCTGTACGATCCAACGGATAAGAAGTTGGAATTCCTATTTAAAAACAATTTTTCTCTGCCAGGTACAGTGCCTCAGCCTGCACTGGCAGCAATCAGTGTATGTCAAGCCTTAAGAGACCAGTTTAAACAGGTGCTCAAGATTATTCCTGATCAGAAGGCCCAAGATTTGGCCGGGATACCAGGGGCATTATGTTTTGCAATAGACACTATGAGAGATTCTATTCTCCAGGCCTCACGACTTACGCTCGGGCTGAAGCATATGTGTAGAGTTCTATGGTTGAAAAATTGGTCAGCCGAAGCACCATGCAAAAAGCTCCTTGCTAGTTTTCCACTTCGCGGTGAACGGCTGTTTGGGGACGATCTGGATAAATACATCCAAAGAATTTCTAATGGGAAAAGTTCCCTTTTGCCAGTTAAGAAGAGGAGTAAGCGTTTTTCTTTTAAGCGAGCTTCTTCTCCAGTGCCAGGAGCATCAGCCTCCAGGCAGTCATGACGGCCTCCACCGTCAAGTTCAAACGGTAAACCTCAGGGTCAACCCCAGGGACAAAAGAGACCCTGGGGAAAGAAACCCACAAAACAAAATACTAAGACCTCCTTATGAAGGGGCGCCCCCGCTCGCTCGAGTGGAGGGAAGACTTCTGCAGTTCTCAAGGGTCTGGCAGGAAGAGTGTCGAGACAAATGGATGGCTTCCTCAATATCTCTAGGATACAAACTAGAGTTCCGAGAGTTCCCGTCTCCTCGTTTTCTCCGATCAAATGTTCCCAGGGATCCAGAGAAAAACAAGTCTCTCTTTCAAGCTTTGGACCATCTTTTGTCTCAAAAGGTGATCTCAGTGGTCCCCATGGAAGAACAGGGGTTAGGGTTTTATTCAAACCTTTTCACGGTACCAAAACTAAACGGGGATATCAGACCCATTTTAGACCTCAAAGATCTAAATTGGTTTTTGAATATCTGCTTTTTTCGCATGGAGTCAATCCGATCAGTGGTCTCCATTCTACAAGGTGGAGAACTGCTAGCGTCGATCGACATCAAGGATGCTTACCTCCATGTACCTATTTTTCACGCTAACCAAAAATATCTACGCTTCGAGAAATCTTCATGAAAATCTTCAATTTCAGTTTGTAACTCTGCCTTTCGGTCTAGCTACTGCACCTCGGATGTTTACAAAGGTGTTGGCTCCCCCTTTAACCAGATTAAGGGCTCAAGGTATAATGATTCTAGCTTACTTAGATGATAGACTCCTGATAGACCATTTGGTAGACCACTTAGACCAAAGTTTGGTCACCACGGTCAGCTACCTGCAATACTTAGGTTGGATTCTCAACCTAGGGCTGGGCGATTTTCTCAAAAAAAAAAAATCTGCGATTTGTAAAATCTGCGCCGGTCCTGAGGAACTGCGGGCAGGAGTTTTTAGGCAAGGCCGCAGCTTCGGCCTAGTCCGTGGCATCCGGCCTTGTGGACTAGGCCGAAGCCGCAGCCTTACCTAAAAACTCCTGCCCGCAGCTCCTCAGGGCTGGCGCGGTGTCAGCACGGTCCTTGGGAGCTGCAGGCAGGAGTTTTTAGGCGAGGCCGCGGCTTCGGCCTAGTCCGCGGCGTCCGGCCTCACGGACTAGGCCGAAGCCGCGGCCTCGCCTAAAAACTTCTGCCCAAAGCTCCTCAGGACCGGCGCGGTGTCAGCGCCGGTCCTGGTGAAAAAAAAATCTAAAAAAATCGATTTGCTTAAATTTTGAATCGATTTGACCTCTCAACTTGATTCAAGATTCAAATCAACTTTTTCCCCAGCCCTATCTCAACCTAGAGAAATCTTCCTTAAAACCATCAAAGAGATTGGAATACTTGGGTCTGATCATAGATACAGCTCAGAAGAGGGTCTTCTTGCCCCAGGCAAAGATCAGTTCCATAAGGGAACTGATTCAGGTGGTGAAAGCAAAGAAGAATCCTTCTATTCGACTTTGCATGAGATTGTTGGGAAAGATGGTGGCTTCGTTCGAGGCCTTCCTTATGCTCAATTTCATTCAACTACTGCAAAACAGTGTCCTATCGACTTGGAACATGAAAGTCCAAGCTCTAGACTTCCCAATGCGTTTATCCCCAAAGGTGCGCCAAAGCCTCAGTTGGTGGTTGATAGCCAAGAATCTCCAAAAAGGGAAATCCTTCCTACCAGTTACCTGGAAAGTGGTAACAACAGATGCCAGCCTTCTGGGCTGAGGAGCAGTCCTTGAAGAAGCATCTGTCCAAGGAAAATGGTCCAAATCAGAAATGACCTTGCCCATCAATATTCTAGAGATTCAGACAGCACGCCTGGCCCTGAAGGCCTGGATGCTCAGATTACAGAATTGTCCTGTCAGGATCCAAGTCGTGGGGCCCAGAGAGAGGTGAATCATATGCTAACTTGGGCAGAAAACAACATACCTTGCCTATCGGCAGTCTTCATTCCAGGAATAGAGAATTGGCAGGCAGACTACTTGAGTCGCCAACACTTGTTCCCGGGAGAATGGTCTCTTTACCCCGACATCTTTCTGTCAATATGTCAAAGATGGGGAATTCCGGACGTGGATCTGTTTGCGTCCAGGTTCAACAAAAAGATCAACAACTTTGTGTCAAGGACAAAGGATCCGCTGGCATGCGGAACAGATGCCTTGGTTTTTGCGTGGAATCAGCTTTCACTGATTTATGCATTCCCTCCTGTTCTGTTGCTTCCACGGCTTCTATGCAGGATCAAGCAGGAAGGGAAGGCGGTGATTCTTGTGGCCCCGGAGATCTTGGTATGCAGAGATCATAAAGATGGCGGTAGGAGACCCGTGGACCCTACCGCCACGGCCAGACCTTCTCTCGCAAGGTCCGGTATTCCATGCTACTTTACAAATGCTAAATTTAATGGTTTGGCTATTGAGACCCACATTTTGAAGAAGCATGGGCTATCAGATTCAGTAGTGTCTACTCTGGTTAATGCAAGGAAGCCAGCCGCCAGAGTCATATATTATAGAGTCTGGAAGGCATATGTCTCCTGGTGTGAATCCAAGGGTTGGCACCCCAGGAAATATGTCATAGGTAGGATCCTTGACTTTCTACAGATGGGATTAGAAATTAAACTGGCCTTGAGTACTATCAAAGGCCAGGTTTCGGCCTTATCGGTATTATTTCAACAACCACTTGCTTTGCACTCTCTGGTTTGTAGCTTTATTCAGGGGGTAACTTGGCTTAATCCTCCAGTTAGGTCACCCCTGAACCCTTGGGACTTGAATTTAGTCCTGTCAGCATTACAGAAACAACCTTTTGAGCCGATGCGTCATATTCCCTTGGTCCTTTTGACAAGGAAATTAGTTTTTCTGGTAGCCATATCTTCTGCAAGAAGGGTATCAGAGTTGGCTGCTCATTTTGTAAAGAGCCATATTTGATTATTCACAAGGATAAGGTTGTATTATGTCCTCATCCTAATTTTCTACTGTCAGGTTTTTATTTAAACCAGGATATTGTTCTACCTTCATTTTTTCCAGAACCCCATTCTGCGGAAGAAAGGTCACTACATTCTCTTGATGTGGTGAGAGCAGTCAAAGTCTACTTGAAGGCAACTGCTCAGATTCGTAAAACGGATGTTTTGTTTGTGTTGCCTGAAAGTCCTAGGAAAGGACAGGCAGCATGGAAATCTACTATCTCTAAATGGATTCGTCAAGTGATTGTTCAAACTTATGGTTTGAAGAGGAAAGTTCCACTTTTTCATATTAAAGCGCACTCCACCAGGGCTGTTAGTACTTCCTGGGCAGTGTATCACCAGGCCTCCATGGCACAAATCTGCAAGGCCGCAACCTGGTCTTCAGTCCATACCAGATTCTATCAAGTAGATGTAAAAGGTCATGAGGATATCGCCTTTGGGCACAGTGTACTGCAGGCAGCAGTATAAGTCCTCTAGTCTCTTGGTGCCCTACTTTTGTTGTGTCTCCCTCCCTTCAGTTGGCATTGCTATGGGACATCCCACATAGTAACTACTATGGCTATGTGTTCCGTGATGTGCAAAAATAGGATTTTTATAACAGCTTACCTGTAAAATCCTTTTCTTTGAAGTATATCACGGGACACAGAGGTCTCTCCCTTATTTCTAGTATATACGTGTATTGCTTTGCTACAAAAACTGAGGTACTCCCAGTAGTGGGAGGGGTTATATAGGGAGTGGACTTCCTGTCTTAGGGTGTGCCAGTGTCCATCACCTGAAGGTGGCCTATAACCCACATAGTAACTACTATGGCTCTGTGTCCCGTGATGTACTTCAAAGAAAAGAATTGTACAGGTAAGCTGTTATAAAAATCCTATTTTTTCATGGGGATGTATAGATATTGATGGCAATTGTGACTTATCTTTCATAGCCATGCTGGGAGAAGGCAATCCCCTTGCCATTGTACTAGGCAGCAAAAACCAAGTGGATGATTAAACGTTTTCCACTGGTCTTGCTTGTTATAAGTTCATAAGCTGCCTGTGTATTATTTGCATTGCACAGACAGCGCAAGACCGCTGTGACTCACCGCTGTGGAGGAGAGTCGTGACTTTTGACGCATGTGTCCATCTCGCACTGTCTGTGTTTCCGCTGCTCGGGACACCACATGTACAGTTATAGTACAGAATGGGAGCGTGCACATAAAGGGGCCCCTATATGACTCCATAGGTCCCAGCAGCGGTTAGGAAACATATAGAACAGGGAAAGTGTCAGCGTGGATGAGGACACTTTCAAAAGAAAATTTGTTTGCTGTTTTTCTAAAAAAAGAAAACAATACATGCAAGTAATATTATTATCTGTTTTATGAAATAAGAGCCTTTAATGTCACTTTACCAAAGGCTAAAACAAAAGTAAAAGAGAACCATAACAACTAGGTGATACTAGAATAAAAAGACAACTGAAAAAATAGAGCTTATTTGTCTCTTTCATCCAGATTTTATTACTCAGCCTGGTGTTCGCTACAGCTGTATAACTTTTTCCACATTGACCTCTTTCCATGTGTGTATATTAGGGAGCTACTGCAAAGAGTGAGCGGCTAAAAATATTACTGAGAGATTACAAGTTTGGACATTCAGCATACCTGTCAAATTATGTTTGTTGTAAATAAAAGTCTTTCAGTAAAAACCTTAAATGACACCTAAAGAAACCATGCAGTCGTTTTGTACATGCCATCTTGCTTTCATTTGTTCTTAATTATGGTCAGGAGGATTAAGAAATATTTAAATTGAGGGGGTGTGAGTCTGGTTGATTCGGTCCAATGTTTGCCCCGCGTTCATTCTGACCATTCCCCTATGTCTCTTCATCTTAATTTGGGGGTCAGGCAGGGTATCCGTCACTGGCGAATGGAGGTTAATTGGTTACAAGAGTATGTGAAGATCAAATACACGCAAGCTATTGGCCATTATTGGATGGAAAATGGAGCTAGTGGGTCTAGTCTGCTTCAATGGGAAGCGTCTAAAGCTACTTTGAGGGGGGTGTTTATCATGGTGCCAGCTTCAAGCGCCAGCTGGCTTCCATGGCGGTGGAGAGAGAGACGGTGGTTTCTACTGCTGAGGCTGTGTACATGCAGGAGCCTACCCAGGGTAGGTTAGTGGAATGGCAGGAGGCGACTTGTGAATACCGCTCTATTTTGACAGCTAAGACCCGCAAAAATTTGTTGGCCCAGAGACGGCGTATTTTTGAATTTGGGGACAAGAATGGTTCGATTGCTGGCCTATCTGGCTCAACCTGGCCATATAACTACTATTCGTGCCCCACAAAATGGGGAAGTAACTGAGATAATGGACATTTTGCAGGCCTTTGTCCATTTGTATAAGGATCTATATTTGTCTTGTGCCTGTCCTAACCAGGCTGCTCTGTCCCCTTATTCAGCAGAGATTGACCTCCCTGTGTTGTCAGAGGATGACCGGGAACTGCTTGAAAAGGATATCACACTTGAAGAAGTCGAGTTGGCTATTGCCTCCTTTGCTCCTCTTAAATCACAGTGTCTGGTTGGCGTGCATTGGGAGTGGTACGGAACTTTCAGGGTAATGCTGACCTCTCATTTAATATGGGTGCTTAAATCAGAGAGAAAAGAGGGTAGCTTACCACCTTCTATGAGAGAGGCTCTGGTGGTTTTGATATCTAAGCGTGGGAAAGACACTAAGGAATGTGACTCCTACCGTCCGATCTCACTGATGAATGTTGACAAAAAGATACTTGCTAAGATTTTTGGGTAGATTACAGGTGTTTATTCTGAAATTGATTAATATTGCCCCAAACAGGCTTTATGCTTGGTGGATGTGCTCAGATGAATATTAGGAGACTATTTGTAAATCCAGGCTAGTCACAATAACTCCGGTGCAAGAGTAGTGGCCTCTTTGGATACTAAGAAGGCCTTCGACTCGGTAGAGTGGCCTTATTTATTTTCTCTGCTCGAAATTTATGGCTTTGGGCCTACTTTTGTATCATGGGTTACGCTTCTATATACGGATCCCTTAGTGAGGCTACATATTAACGGTCGTATTTGCTATGTCTGTTAGGAGTTATTGAAGGTGAGGAGATGGATGCGGCTACAAAGCATATCCATAGACTTCTTTTCTTTTCAGTTCATAAGCCCATAGCGAGGAGGTGGAAATGTATGAAAACCCGACTATGGGGATGTGGCTGAAAATAATTAAAGTGGATATTCCGCTTTATTGGATGACATACGAAGCCAGGGTATCCCCTTAAAAATTCAGGAAGATTTGGTTTTGTTGGGTGGATTTCACTCACACTTTAGAGGGGGAGGTGGATATTTGAAGATCAATGTGAAGGGACATATTGGGACACTTAATATTATGGGTTTGTTCTGCACACCCGAAGGACCTTGGGTGGGGGATGGTGTTTTCCTTGTTTTGTTTCTGTCCTTTGTTCCACGGTTAAGGCTGGTCATTGCCTTCTTTTTGGTTTGGGAGGGGCTGGGAGAAAATGGGGAAAATGGTACTTACCTGGCTTGGTGCTATACTGCTACTAGAAGTGGGGATTGGGAGAGTACATTTAGTGGTCATTTTATTATGCACAAATTATATGTTGATAAATAAGCACTGTGTTTTGGGTATCAATGTACGCGTATGGATTCATTTAATGCACCACTGGGCCACTGTATGTAAATTGTATATGTCTGGTAATAAAAAAGGAACAGAGGACAGCACTGCAGCTGTTCTTTGTGTTTAGGTAGCCCATAGAGATCTGTGAATCCTTTGTCATGTTAGATGTTTATAAGTAAAACTTTTTTTACTTTTTTTTTTTTTTTGGTTTTAGGCATAGTAGGCTGTCCTGTTTTTATTTATCTGTGTGCCCACTGGGTATATTCAGACTCTGTATTTTTCCTAGTGACCATTGCCACCAGGATAAAAAATTATGGAAAATCCAAACATTTACATTTGGCATCAGATTATACAGTGAGTGTGAATCTTACAATGAGGGCATTTTCTTTCTCCCTCAATTTTTTTCTGGCTTCATGTTGTGTCTTTAGCACAGGAAACAAATGTAAATCTTCCCAATAGGACACACAGCAGAAAAAAAAAATGAAGAGTTTTTAAACTTCTCATACTTTATCCAAACTTAGATATACAGTTGTGCTCATAAGTTTACATACCCTGGCAGAATTTATGATTTCTTGGTCATTTTTCAGAGAATATGAATGATAACACAAAAACTTTTCTTTTACTCACGGTTAGTGTTTGGCTGAAGCCATTTATTATCAATCAACTGTGTTTACTCTTTTTAAATCATAATGCCAACAGAAACTACCCAACTGACCCTAATCAAAAGTTTATATACCCTGGTGATTTTGGCCTGATAATATGCACACAAGTTGACACAAAGGGGTTTGAATGGCTATTAAAGGTAGCCATCCTCACCCGTGATCTGTGTGCTTGTAATTAGTGTGTGTGTATAAAAGGTCACTGAGTTTCTGGACTCCTGACAGACCCTTGCATCTTTCATCCAGTGCTGCACTGATGTTTCTGGATTCTGAGTCATGGGGAAAGCAAACGAATTGTCAAAGGATCTGCAGGAAAAAGTAGTTGAACTATATGTAACAGGAAAGGGATATAAAAAGTTATCCAAGGAATTGAGAATGCCAATCAGTAGTGTTCAAACTCTAATCAAGAAGTGGAAAATGAGGGGTTCTGTTGAAACCAAACCACGGTCAGGTAGACCAACTAAAATTTCAGCCACAACTGCCAGGAAAATTGTTCGGGATGCAAAGAAAAACCCACAAATAGCTGATAGACTGATAGCTATGGGGAAGGTTAGGGGTGCAGTCCAGTACCCCCCAGACACCCTATGTGGGATCAGACTGTGTCAAGGGTGTAGACTGCCCCCCCATCCCTTTCCTCCCCTCCCTCATTCTTTACCAGCGTCGTTTCTAGTTGTGGGCTGTAATGGAGCATATGAGCTCTGTTAACCTGACACGAACTGTCAATCTGTACATCCTGTAACACATCGGTCAACCCTATGGGTGATGACCGAGGGAAGAGAGAAAAAGATGTAGGTGGGAAGGGGACTGGGAGTAGGGACTCCATGCACCTCTGCCATGGTGGTTTTGGGAGGTCCGATTTCACTATTTAGGCTGAGAGTTGCACAAATTCATCTGTTGTTACAAAGTGGTGCCAGCATGACCATATTTTATTGAATTTGGATTGCGTCTCTTTTGCTAGATGGAGAAGCTCCTGCATCTCTGCAGTTTTCTGTATACACCGAAGCCACTCTGTTATTGTGGGTGGATTTGGGGTTATGCCAGCAGAGTGGTATGTACATTTCCGCCTTAATCATATGCAGGGCTAGGGAGCGACCATATGTTTTCAGCGGGATGGAGGAGTGGTGTGCTGGGGAGAAGTCTAAGGAAAACGTCTTGATCTGATTGATCAGGCGGTGAACTTCCTTCCATAATGGTTGGATTTGTGGGCACATCCACCAGATGTGTAATAGTGAGCCTTCGGCAGCACTGCATCGCCAACATCTGGGTGAGACAGTGGGGTAGATTTTGTGTAATTTCAGATGAGTCCTGTGCCACCTTGAAAGGATTTTTAAATCCATTTTCCTGCATTGAGACATTAACTGTTCCTTTGTGTATGCACGTGTATATGTTTTCCCATTGCTCCTCTGTTAGATCTAGGGAAAGTTCTTGTTCCCATTTGTGACTTATTTTGTTGGACTTATGCCCTGTACACACGAGCGGAATTTCCGTCAAAAAAAGTGTGATGGGAGCTTTTGATCGGATATTCCGACCGTGTGTATGCTCCATCCAACTTTTTCTGTCTGAATTTCCGCCAGCAAAAGATTGAGAGCTGGTTCTCTATTTTTCTGACGGAAAACGTTCTTGACGGAAATTACGTTCGTCTGTATGCAATTCCGATGCGCAAAAAACCATGCATGCTCGGAAACAATTCGACACATGCTCGGAAGCATTGAACTTCATTTTCTCGGCTCGTCGTAGTGTTGTATGTCACCGCGTTCTTGACGGTCAAAAGTTCAGAGAACATTTGTGTGACCGTGTGTATGCAAGCCAAGCTTGAGCGGAATTCCGTCAGAAAAACCATCCAAGATTTTTCAGACGGAAATTCTGCTCTTGTGTATGGGGCATTAGGGTTGTGATTGGAGAATAGCATGGAATATGTGTCTGATAATAGATGTCTTTGTGGGTCCTGTTTGCAACAGATCGGTTCGAATGGCGTTTTTTTGACGAAACCAGAGTGGGATAAGATCACGGTTATTTAGGAAGTGTCGGATTTGGACATATGTCCAAAATGGGAATGTATGTGTTGTCATGCGTGAGGAGAGTGAACGAAGGGTCATGAATTTCCTCTTGTCAAAGAAATGTTCTGCACAAACTTTGTCATGTGGCCAGACCTCAGTTAGGAAGGTTTTGGATAAACCAGGGAAGAAGAGCGGGTTATGGTGTATGAGGGTCAGAGGTCCTGGTACTCTGGAGAGCTTGTATTTGAGACATGCTTCTTTAAAGATATATAAGGTGGTGCCTATTAAAGGATGAGATTTGCACTGTGGCGGTATGTGTTCCTGAGCTGTCCAAGGGAGTCGATATAAGAGTAAGGATGAAAAAGTGTTCCCTTCGAAAAGGGATTGTTTGTCACGTAGAACACTCACTGTTTTTTCGTTCATCATGATCCACTTAAGTCTGCGTTTCCCCTTCCTTTAATTTTAAAGTCACTGACTTGGAACAAGCATGTTCATATTGGATAGTTCCTCAAGTAGTAAGCAGAGATAAGCATCAAAGCTCTAAGGCATGTGCCTTTAACAGCAAGTCCTATCCTCTGCCACTACCACAGAGACCCACCACTCTGCTGACATAGACCCTTACCACTGGGCACCAGCAGAAAACTGTATTTTATCCCTGGCACAACCAGGGTTAGCACCTAGAGTTCATTCATAAATGCTGAGATAGTAAACATAACTGACCATACCTATTTACTATCTCTTCTTGTTGTGAATGCACAGGAAGCACTCTGTACACAACACTTCCTGTTCAGTGTAGTGAGTGCAGCTGCAAAATAGAAATATATTGAAGACTCTGTCCTCCAAAAAATTCCCCTATTCACATCTGTGCAATTTGGGAATGTGCACGACATTGTTCATGTGCAAAATACCACAATGACATGTCTTTAGATATACATTACTTGCCAATAAAATTAACATTAATTAATTATGGTTTTACTTTAAAATGACCTTGCCACCACCGCCGGGCAGCCCTTTAAGAGGTTCTAAACACGGGGAGGTGGAGGTTGGCTTCCCAATCATGTGACCACCGTGATTGGCTCCTGACCATACACAACGACTGGGAGTTGTCAGTGAATGCTCCATCACTGTACTAGGAGCACGCAGTGAGTGTAATCATAGCACAGAAGAGCAGTTACCCCACCGATGCAAAAGTGTGGCAGCTCTGTGTTAAAGCTCACCCACCCTGCCATTACATACAGTGGGGACGGAAAGTATTCAGACCCCCTTACATTTTTCACTCTTTGTTATATTGCAGCCATTTGCTAAAATCATTTAAGTTCTTTTTTTCCTCATTAATGTACACACAGCACCCCATATTGACAGAAAAACACAGAATTGTTGACATTTTTGCAGATTTATTAAAAAAGAAAAATTGAAATATCACATGGTCCTAAGTATTCAGACCCTTTGCTGTGACACTCAGATATTATATTTAACTCAGGTGCTGTCCATTTCTTCTGATCATCCTTGAGATGGTTCTACACCTTCATTTGAGTCCAGCTGTGTTTGATTATACTGAGTGGACTTGATTAGGAAAGCCACACACCTGTCTATATAAGACCTCACAGTGCATGTCAGAGCAAATGAGAATCATGAGGTCAAAGGAACTGCCTGAAGAGCTCAGAGACAGAATTGTGGCAAGGCACAGATCTGGCCAAGGTTACAATTTTTTTTTTGCTGCACTTAACGTTCCTAAGAGCACAGTGGCCTCCATAATCTTTAAATGGAAGACGTTTGGGACGATCAGAACCCTTCCTAGAGCTGGCCGTCCGGCCAAACTGAGCTATCGGGGGAGAAGAACCTTGGTGAGAGAGGTAAAGAAGAACCCAAAGATCACTGTGGCTGAGTTCCAGAGATGCAGTCGGGAGATGGGAGAAAGTTGTAGAAAGTCAACCATCACTGCAGCCCTCCACCAGTCGGGGCCTTATGGCAGAGTGGCCCGACGGAAGCCTCTCCTCAGTGCAAGACACATGAAAGCCCGCATGGAGTTTGCTAAAAAAACACCTGAAGGATTCCAAGATGGTGAGAAATAAGATTCTTTGGTCTGGTGAGACCAAGATAGAACTTTTTGGCCTTAATTCTCAGCGGTATGTGTGGAGAAAACCAGGCACTACTTATCACCTGTCCAATACAGTCCCAACAGTGAAGCATGGTGGTGGCAGCATCATGCTGTGGGGGTGTTTTTCAGCTGCAGGGATAGGACGACTGGTTGTAATCGAGGGAAAGATGAATGTGGCCAAGTACAGGGATATCCTGGACGAAAATCTTCTCCAGAGTGCTCAGGACCTCAGATTGGGCAGAAGGTTTACCTTCCAACAAGACAATGACCCTAAGCACACAGCTAAAATAATGAAGGAGTGGCTTCACAACAACTCCGTGTCTGTTCTTGAATGGCCCAGCCAGAGCCCTGACTTAAACCCAATTGAGCATCTCTGCAGAGACTTAAAATGGCTGTCCACCAATGTTTACCATCAAACCTGACAGAACTGGAGAGGATCTGCAAGGAGGATCCCCAAATCCAGGTGTGAAAAATTTGTTGCATCTTTCCCAAAAAGACTCATGGCTGTATTAGATCAAAAGGGTGCTTCTACTAAATACTGAGCAAAGGGTCTAAATACTTTTTAATAAATCTGCAAAAATGTCAACAATTCTGTGTTTTTCTGTCAATATGGGGTGCTGTGTGTACATTAATGAGGAAAAAAATGAACTTAAATGATTTTAGCAAAAGGCTGCAATATAACAAAGAGTGAAAAATTTAAGGGGGTCTGAATACTTTCCGTCCCCACTGTATATGCCTAGGGCCTGTGGGAGCTGGTGAAACATCCCCCACATACACAAATTACATACACAAAGTACACATGTGCACTGCACAATTTGTGTGTTGATGCGCTGCATTGCAGCAAAACACTAAGGATCAGTTCACACCTGTGTGTGTTATGGTGCACATAATGCAAGCGATGGTGTTGTGTTATGCACATGTGCAGCAGTGTGTTGTTATGACACATCTCAGTGTTTAAGGTGGAGTTTAAGTGTCCTGTGGAAAAAATAAACGTCAGCAGCTACAAAAACTGTAGCTGCTGACTTTGAAAAAACAGCTACTCACCCGTCCCACAATCCAGCAGTGTGCTCACCCCAATCGGTCTCACCCACTGTCTTCGGTCCCCGGTGCTGACATCTTCACTATGGGCACCGGCTGTGACTGCTTCCAGCTTCACAACTGGTGCCCACTGTGCATGGTAGATGCAGTCTTCTGGGATCTGTCAAAGTCCCAGAAGACTGCAGGGGGGAGGGAGGGAGGAGAACTTCCGTTTCCGACCACCGTGGCTCTCAGAACGAAAGTGGGAAGCGGGTACCTGTCTAAAACTGGTACCAGCCCCCCCTCTCAAAAGTGCCAATTGTTCAAGAGTAGCGGAGAATTTGTCCTTAAAGCGGAACTTCCCCCTTTGGGTGGAGCTCCACTTTAATTTTTGTCTGAAAACTTTTTTTTTTAATTACATTCATTCAATGCTATGTGCAACAGCACATTGCAACACATTGCTCTGCGTTGTAATGCACTGTGCTATGATAAAATATATGGATTATTTTATCGCAGTGCACACATAGCATTGCAGATTGGCATTACTGCATGGCAGAGGTGTGAAACCAACCTGCAGATGTAAAGCTTTAGTTCATTTTACACAGTTTTCTGTACATTCAATTTTCACAGCTTTGCAAAAAGACACTATTTAAAATTTACAAATATTTGTTTTTTATTAACGGAACACATATTTTTATTTTTGTTATTTTTTAGATTAAGTAGAAATTTTGTTGTGCTTGTGTGTGTTAGTAATGGTTTTAGAGTATTCTTTATCAAAAATATGTCTGATAAATATTTCAGCAACTATCAACTGACCTATAAAATCAGTAGCATCATCTTTTTATTCTACCAGTCCTATGGTTTCATAATATGTATAGTTTGGGGGTCTTCTACAAACTCTGAAAGCTGTACATGGAAAATAAAACAAAGGAAGTATTGAAGAAATGGTCTGGCCACCTGAAGTTAAAATTGAAGCATAGTGAAAGCGTTCATAACAGAGAAGAAAAAAAAAAGTTGTATACAATTTTGTTTTACCAGGAAAGGTATATAATTAAGCTAATTGTTATAATTAGGGGTGTGGCTATGCGATGACTGAGAGATAAGTTATACCAGGCTGCATGAGTGGTGAGACATTATCACCAGTTGATTTACCAGCGTGGAGGTGGTGAGATAATTGCAATGTGCCACTAGACGGCTCTTATATGTATTAATGCGAAATACAAGAAGTGTAAATGTGAGTTTAATGGAAGTTTTTTTAATAAAATGTACTGCTTTTGGAAGTAATTCACGATCAGAGGTTTTGTTTTTTTGGAATGACACATGGTGAGATAAGACCTGTGTGCATAGGCAGAGGGAGATAGATTCCTATCAAACAGAGATTACCCCACTGATTAATGCAATATTGCCTCTCATGAGAATGCGAGGCATATTGGTCTGGTGAGTTTTTACTCCATAAGCTGAAGGGGATCACATCAAGCTCTCTGGTGGTGGATGTATGGTGCATTAAAGTGGATGTAAACCCGAAATCTTTTTTTTTTTTTTTATATCATAATGTAAAGTATAAGATTTCCTATCAACTGACCTATAAAATCAGTAGCATCATCTTTTTATTCTACCAATCCTATGGTTTCATAATATGTATAGTTTGGGGGTCTTCTACAAACTCTGAAAGCTGTACATGGCAAATAAAAAAAAAAGGAAGTATTGAAGAAATGGTCTGGCCACCTGAAGTTAAAATTGAAGCGTAGTGAAAGCGTTCATAACAGAGAAGAAAAAAAAAGTTGTATACAATTTTGTTTTACCAGGAAAGGTATATAATTAAGCTAATTGTCATAATTAGGGGTGTGGCTATGCAATGACTGAGAGATGAGTTATATCAGGCTGCATGAGTGGTGAGACATTATCACCAGTTGATTTACCAGCGTGGAGGTGGTGAGATAATTGCAATGTGCCACTAGACGGTTCTTATATGTATTAATGCGAGATACAAGAAGTGTAAATGTGAGTTTAATGGAAGTTTTTTTAATAAAATGAACTGCTTTTGGAAGTAATTCACGATCAGAGGTCCCTTTTTGTTTTTTTGGAATGACACATGGTGAGACAAGACCTGTGTGCATAAGCAGAGGGAGATAGATTCCAATCAAACAGAGATTACCCCACTTATTAATGCGATATTGCCTCTCATGAGAATGTGAGGCATATTGGTCTGGTGATTTTTTGCTCCATAAGCTGAAGAGGATCACATCAAGCTCTCTGGTGGTGGATGTATGGTGCATTAAAGTGGATGTAAACCCGAATTTTTTTTTTTTATATATATATATATATCATAATGTAGAGTATAAGATTTCCTATCATTTTAGCCCAGTCTTGCCACACAGAGTTAATCCATCTCTGAGCAAACCTCTTTTATTGTTCAGTGAGATAATTCTTGACAAACTGAGAAAAACTTTGTCAAATACTCCCCCTTGCTGTGAGTGACAGGTGATTTACATATCTTGTTCTTCAGCCTAAGACACATGCAGTATTTTTTAATTCCCTCCCCCACTCCTTTCTTCAGCAGCTCTGCAAGGATTGGCTGTTCCACACCTCAGCATGATTTGGCATGCTGCTTTTTAATAAAATGAACCTCAGCATGATTTGGCATGCTGAAGTCATGTGGTGACTTTCCTGTCTTTTCACTGGATGTTAGAGATCATAGCAGAAGTTCAGTGTTAGAAATACACAGGGGAGTACTCCACCCACCGAGCTCCAAACAACAGACCCACCCACAGAATATGCAGTTTTTCGGGTCTAATAACAGACAGAGGGGAGACATTTGACAGGTAAGGATACATGCAGGAGGCATGTATATCCTTATAGATAACCCCTATGGCAGTAGTTTAGAAAGGGTGACATTGGGTTTACATCCACTTTAATCATCCTTTAATAGGACATCACACAGATAATTAACACTTTTCATTTGGACTTCTTTCACTTTATGGACTCACTTGATTATTATTATTTTATATTTGTTAATTTTGCCTTATGATATTAAAGTGCACTTACATATGTTTTGCTCTATTGTGAATTATCGATTTGTGTTTCTGCATTGGAGATTTATCCATTTTTATTTTTATTCTGTTTGTGTTAAATAGCAGCATCACATATTTTGAGGTGAATGAGCCATTAGCGCAGAGCAACGCATTTATTTAGTTGGTACAATTTTATTTCTGTGTCTTTTTATCTGAATAAATTAATTAAAGCTACTGCTCTTTCTAGAATATGACTGAAAGATTTTTCAAGTCTTCTTTATAGATAATATTTCCTATCATTTAGAAAATTCCCATAATGGAAAACAAGTTCTGGCTATTTTCTACAGTGGAATCCAGACAAAAGTAATTAAAATGCCAACACTCTGAAGCCTCGCCCTTGTTTCCTCTTCAGTCTGTAGAGGGGAAATTTTCAGAAGTGTTTATGCAACTTTGTAACATCAGCTGCTCTTGCTTTAAAATAAAGAAATTAAATGGGCCTTGACTAATCTTACAGTATGGATTACTAGTAAACATTATGTTTTTTTTTTAAAGGGGACAAAAGCATTTTTACTAAGGTATTATTCTGACACCCATACCCAGAGAATGAGCATCCTGGTTTAGTGGCTTCAGCCTCCAGCTGCTGCATGCAGGCAGCCCATTTGTGTCTATTGGGACGCAGCAACTGCAGGGGCACAGCCACTTGTCCCAATTAGTAACTGTGCAGGTGCATCAGTGTAAATGAGGCCTTAGTATAGACACAGAATAAGAAAGTCACACTAATGAAAATACTCACTGACTGAAGTGACTGTTTTGCGTTTTCACTTACCTAGGATAAGGTTCGAGGCCGGGACGCGCACATTCTTAAAGTGTACTTCTAAATGTCCTCCGTGATGAGTATCTGAAAAACAATCAATGTTTATGTCTATTAAAGACACTTAAAGTGTTACTAAACCCAGGACCCTGCATTCACAATATCTGATCTCCCACAGTACATGAAATGCATTTATTTTAGTAAATATAAACTGCTAAACACCTTTTCTCATCAGCAGTATATAGTAGTCTTGTGACTTACTGTATATCAGTGTCCAGCCAAGCACTGGTTAAAGCATGTAGGAGGAGTTTTCTGACTATCCTATGAGACTGCAAGACCCCTGACCCTCTGTCTAGACAGTGCTGATTGGCCCTGTGCTGATTTTTTTATGCTTGATTTATAGCCCTGCATTTTTATGTTTTCAGTTTTTTTGGGTATAATATAAATCTATGCCAATCTGCATGCTGCTATTTATTTACATATTAAATTAAGTGCTGACTTATACACACTGTTTAGATATCCAAAAGGCCTAAGACTGCTGCTGGGCATAGCCATTTTGGATGTGAGCAGCCCCGGCAGACTCAGTGCTCTCACTCAAGTGACACTAAATTGCATTTGTTCCTCCCCCTTCAGCTACATAAAAAGGCTATATAGGGAGGTGAGGGGAGGGACAAAGATGCTGGGCCAGCACAGACAGTAATTAGACACCCCCAGAAGAGGAGAGAGCTATGCCACAAAATTGATTTTCCTGGAGTAGTCAATTGTTCTAGCAAGTTTAAAAGCACTTTTCAAGTGAATAAAAATCATATATGGAAAGGAAGAACACTGCAAATAAGCATTTAAAGCTCAAGTTTAGGCAAATATTTTTCAACAGCACAAGTGACAGTACTTACTATAATGCAAAGTGTTCTGTGCTCTGATCCCGCCACCCCCACAGTGGTGATATTCCTGTGCTGTGGTGGGCTATAAATGTCTGCTTATATATTTTTTTTAAAGCAATTGTTAGAGTAATTTAAAAAATTGCACCGAGCAAATAAAATAAATCAAGTATTCTATTTATTTATTTGTTTCATATCTATGCTGCCAACAACGAGGTGTAGATCAGTCAGGTCAGCAAGTAGAAACACTAGGAAAACTAGCCTTTCAAAGTAAACCAGAAATATCTCTTCAGCCCCTTTCATACTGGCAGAGTCTGCCAGCAGATCTGCCTGCTCAGCGGGGGATCTCTCCACTGAGCAGGCGAATGACAGGTCCGTGACCACTCCGCTTATGCAGCCCACTCTCCTCTATGGGCAGTTGGATGTAAACGAACCACCTATTTGTTTACACTCAACTACCATCCAATCCAATTTGCCAGAAGGACGGGAAACTCTTCATCCGTCTTTTTTTAGTGGATAGGATTGGAGAGCAGGCGGATCTGCTGGCGGACTCTGCCAGTGTAAAAGGGGCCGAAGAGATATTTCCCACTCCCAATGGCCATTGACATCCGCCACTGCATATAGGGCAATGGGTGGTCCGATCGGGTCCGCCTGAAAAACTGACACACAGACCCGATCAGTCCGCCCATGTGAAAGGGGGCTAAATATCTCCATAAAAAAGGGATCCATTTTTCAGTATAAAATTGAATAATAATAATTTTATTTCAAAAAATGAAACAAAAACCCTAAACTAGAGTTTGACGTATTAAACACTGGAAAGGGGAACATAATATATCATGCGAATAAAGCATTTACCTTCATATCCAAAAACTTTCAGAGTTCTCACACGTTCCACACCTTTGGTGTCCATGGGTACAATGATCATACTATGCTGTTTGTATCTGGGCAATAAAAGAGAAATGGGAAGATGTTACAAACAAGATAATACATGAGATAAATACAAACTATTCAGATATTTAGTCACAAAATTAAGCAACGAGTTTTCATTTTCTGTATCGGTTTTTATTAAAGCCCAGCTACACCCAAAACCTTGTTTAAGTTTTAAACAGGCTGGTAAAGAGATAGAATGTTGGCTGGGATTTATTTGTGATCTCTGTCCTGAAAAGGAAAGTTAGCTTGTCACTTTCTGTGCTGAAATCACCCCAGTGTGCTTGCGGACTGACAATGCACCTGGTTTCAGTAAAGCCTTGACTATTCCCAAGTTTATCCAAAACAGAAAACATGTTGGATAGAGTTAGGCTTTATATGATTATCATTGAATTATCTTATGTAAATTGTGCCTAATTAATAATAAATAATGTTTCAGTTATTTTTCTTAACCCAATTACTTTTTGTTCAGGAAAAAAGCTTAAAGCTACAATAAACAGTGGCCAGTAGAAACAAGCCATATTAATATGGCCTGTTAGTTCCATAGTATAAAGTCATACAACCAGAGTAACATATGGAATTCTGTTAAAATAGAACATTTAAGATATTTACCTGCATAGGTATTGTAACAAGTGTGAACAGAACTTCAATGTTAAGAGATATTAAATCAAACTTCTTTATTTTATGTCAATTATATACTAGATAAAATGCATTCATTAAATATCAGTAAAAGTTCTAACTTTTATTTGCTGAAATGTACATATTTGTTCTTCTAGCTGCTTCATCAAAAAATGATGTCTACTTATTGAATATTATTCCAGGGTCGTACAACAAGGACAGTCTTGTTGTACGACAGTCTAGGGCTACAGGAGACGTTTTCTTCTCAAATTTCCTCTAGCTCTTTAAGAGCGTGGTTTACTTTATGTATATGATGTACTGTATATCATGTATGGTGATGTTTTGCATCATTACGTTTTTAAACTTTAAATAATACATTTTTCTATGTTTTACTATATAGTGTCCATAAGAGTTTGCCCTTAAAGTCCCGCACTTTTCCTTTGGTTCCTTATATATATATACAATACAATTTGATAAAACATGTTTTTGTTGCACTTCTCATTGACACTTATTTGGAAACTTTGGACTGATTAAGAGGTTTTTTTTTATTCCTTTTGTGAAGTATCACAAGTACTTATCCCAATGTGTGACACATGTTAAACGTGAAGTACCAATGCGCCGCTAAACGTGTAAACGATATATATGGTAAAGTGCTAAAGTGCAAAAAGATAAATATAAAGCAGCTGGCTTCTGAAGTGTTGCCAACACCAAAAATATGAGTGATATGTAATGAAGTAGCGCTAAATATCCCTTCAGAAACACTAAATAAGGATAGCTGATAATAAAGTGCTAATAACGTTCCCAGGTAACTCTGAACCAATCTTAAGGTGTAAAGTACTAATAATAAAACAATATAAAGTGCTAATAATAAAGTGCTTAAAATAATACAAATTCTCAATGTGCAAAATGATGCAATAATAATGACATCAAAACAAAAATTCACAGTGATGACTGATGTAACTTTGGATGCTAGGCAAATAGTCTCTATAAAGGTAAATGCATCAAAGAAAGGAAAAAGTTCTAATGCAGATAATATAATGACTAGCAGGAATCCTTCTCCAATCCACACCCTGTGTGTGCTAGCCTCTCACCTCAAGGGAAGACCCCAAATGGGTCTAGTCGTGCATCAACAGATCAACAGAGGAGCTGGTCGCGGAACTCGGTGTTTGTGGAGAAATAGCCTGGATATTGCAGTGACCATTCCTTTGAGATACACCCAAGGAGGAGGAAAAGGACACCTGTTGATGCACAACTAGACCAGCTCCTCTGTTGATCTGTTGATGCACGACTACACCCATTTGGGGTCTTCCCTTAAGGTGAGAGGCTAGCACACACAGGGTGTGGATTGAAGAAGGATTCCTACTAGTCATTATATTATCTGCATTAGAACTTTTTCCTTTCTTTGATGCATTTACTCTTATAGAGACTATTTGCCTAGCATCCGAAGTTACATCAGTCATCACTGTGAATTTTTGTTTTGATGTCATTATTATTGCATCATTTTGCACATTGAGAATTTGTACTGTTTTAAGCACTTTATTAGTAGCACTTTATATTGTTATATTATTAGCACTTTATACCTTAAGATTGGTTCAGAGTTACCTGGGAACGTTATTAGCACTTTATTATCAGCTATCCTTATTTAGTATTTCAGGAGAGATATTTAGCACTTCATTACATATCACTCAATGTGTGACATATACTGCTTTTTGCTGTGAAGGAGATTAATTGAACTTTACTGAGTGGGTTTCCTCCGGGTACTCCGATTTCCTCCCACACTCCAAAGACATGCTGGTAGGTTAATTGGATTCTGTCTAAATTGGCCCAAGTACTGTATGTGTGTGTGTGAATGTGATTCGATTGTAAGCTCCTTGACGGCAGGGACTGATGTAAATGTACAATATACTGTATATGTACTGTAAATGGCTGCATAAATTGATGTTTCTATATAAGTACCTGTATTAAAATAAAATTAAATAATTGTCATACATTTATTTTTTTCACACATTATTTAGCGCTGTAAGTGTCCTATAAATAACTCAGGATCTGAACTTGGCTAATCTCATTCATCAACTCAATTAGTATACATACCTGGAAGATGAAGCATTTGTTGTTTTACCCATTACGATTGCAACTTTACAATTGGGATTCCCAGCACCTGCAAAATTGTTAAATTTATGGTTGAAAATGTAACCAAAAACATCAAGAGTCTGTGTTATCAATATACTGATATTTAAAGTGATATTAAAGTCTTTTTGTTTCTTGTTTAAAAATAACAAACATGTTATACTTGCCTCCTCTGTGCAGTGGTTTTGCACAGAGCAGCCCAGATCCCCCTCTTCTCTGGTCCCACACCGCCACTCCTGGCCCCTCCCTCCTGTTGAGTGCCCCAACAGCAAGCAGCTTGCTATGGGGGCACCTGAGCCGAGCCACTGCTCTGTGTGTCCATTCAGACACGGAGCCGTGGCTCAGCCCCACCCCCCCCCTTTCCTAATTGGCTCACTGACTTTGGCAGTAGTGTGAAATGTATGACACAGCAGTGCCTACTCACAGGACACAGTGGGGGAGATTTATTAAGACTGGTACACATTGAATCTGGTGCAGCTGTGCATGATAACCAATCAGCTTTTAACTTCAACTTGTTCAGTTAAGTTTTTACAATAAAACCTGGAAGCTGATTGGTTTCTATGCAGAAATGCACCAGATTTTGCACTCTCCAGTTTTAGTAAATCTCCCCCAGTGAATATGTGTCACAGATTTCAAGGAAGTAAATGTGTGAAATTCTTTAAAAAATTAAGCTTTAAAATGTCAAGAGCACTGAGAATAATAGGAGTAGGTTGGAAAACCATTAAAATGCAATGTGTAAATTTATAGAGGATTTTAAATTTTGACCATGAATACACTTTGATGGGTGTAAAATGAAATAAGCCATAGGAACCAACCACTGGTATGGTACCAGTATACAGCAAAAACAACAATTGTGGCATAGCCATCATCATGTCTATACATTTACTATGAAATTGCTTAAATTGCTACATTTGCAATTAAAAAAACGAACTTGTCAACTAAGCCTCGGTTCACACCAGAGGCGGCACGACTTGCAGGTCGCCTCACCGAGGCGACCTGCACACGACTGCCGGGGCGACTTGCAAAACGACTTCTGTATAGAAGTCTATGCAAGTCGCCCCCAAAGTCGTACAGGAACCTTTTTCTAAGTCGGAGCGACTTGCGTCGCTCCGATTAGAACGGTTCCATTGTACTGAACTGGACGCTACTTGTCAGGCGACCTAGGTCGCCTGACAAGTCGTCCCAGTGTGAACCGAGGCTAATAGTTATGGTAGAAGAGACTCCACATTTTTATTTCCGTTTGCCTGCTAGCTACTTTTTTTTTTTCCCAACTGTACACCGACAGCTGTGCATGTGGTGGGTGCAAGTGCCTGTATTTATTTCCGCATGAGTTAAGTAAACAGGTATGTTTACCAAGTTACATGCATAAGAAGAGTCATATAATACCTCCAGTTTTTGGGTTGAGATAACAGTAAGACCCCTTTCAGACTGAGGCGGTTTTCAGGCGTTTTAGCGCTAGAAATAACGCCTGTAAAGCACCTGAAAACCTCCTCCCATTCATTTCAGTGTGACTTTTTACACTGGAGCAGTGCGCTTGTGGGATGTTAGGAAAAGTCCTGCAAGCAGCATCTTTGGGGAGGTTTGGGAGCGCTGCCCATTGAAATGAATGGGTAGCACTCCCAAAGAGCCTGAAAAGCGATTCAGAAGCGTCACAACACGGGCACTTTTAACCCATAATTTGACCGCACTTTTAACCCAGGCTAGCAGGCAAAAAGGGTTAAAAGCACCCGTATAAACAGCAGTAAAGCGCCGCTAAAACTAACAGCGCTTTACCGCTAGCGCACGGGTGGCCCCAGTGTGAAAGGGATCTTAGTCACAATGGGCCTGATGCCTTAAAAATATAAAAGATAAGCAATCACTTTTCCCATGGTATTGCTTTACAATGTTTCAACATTCCCATGCATATTTTTATTTGTGTGCAAAATTACCGGAAAAATCTGTAATACTACATCCTAATTTGTTATTCTTTTTAAGTGCATATAATTATTGCAATAAAACAAATTGTTCTTAGCTGTACAAATTGCTGACAGATTAATATGGAATCTTTCTATAGTCCTACACTTCACCAAAATTAAATAGAAAAGAAAGATATTTAATAAACCTTTTATTCTGGCCAGGCTATCGTGTTCCAACTATATTCAAGAAGTCACCTCTCTAGAGCAGCTTCGCCATTTAAGGGGCGCTGCTCTCACTTTGCACATTAATATCTGGCTGGAAATTGAATGCCAGATTAAATTAAACATTTTATTGTATGTATGTATTTTTTTTTAAATTTCCTAACTTAAAGCAAACAGCAAAAATGATTAAAATTTTTAAGTTGGATTTTTCTGTGTCGGGATGAATGCCTATTTATGGTCCACTGTTGGTGCCCCCATTGATTAGAGTAATGCCTTGTACACACGATCGGACTTTCCGAAAACGTAACTGTGGAATTTTGTCCGAAGGGTGTTGGCTCAAACTTGTCTTGCATACCCACGGTCACACAAATGTTGGCCAACAATTATGAACGTAGTGACGTACTAGACGTACTATGTGGTTTTTCAGCTCTTTAGCGCCACCCTTTGTGCTCCTTCTGCTAATTTCGTGTTAGTAGAAGTTTGGTGAGTGTTGATTCAAGCTTTTCTTGTCGCGTTTTTCATTTAGCGCTTTTCAGTTCATACTTTTCAGTTCGTTTCTGAACGGCCATTCGTCAACCAGACATGTTGCGGAATAGGAGGAGATAACGTGATATTTATTATTGGCCTTGGAGTTATTGCTTTGACATTTTTTTTGGTTGAATAATGATTTGATTTGTTATATTTTCTATATTTTTGGATGCATAGAATGCACTTTTTGGTTAAGTTCTATTGGCAGATAGCATGTTTATAATGTTCTTTTTTTTTAATGCACAATAAAAAAATTGTGGAGAATAATACTTGGCTATGTGTTTTACTTCAAATGACAGTTACATTTTAAAAAATACAATGTAAAATTAACATGGGACACCAACATAGTTGTATCTTTGATCTTAAAAACTACAGGATAATGGTGTTGTGGTAACTTGCACAAATAAAAAAAAAAACATAATAATATTATTCTTGATATCACTAGAAAAAAAAAGCCTTTGAATATTCATTTGCAATAACTCCATCAGTATCACCAGCAAAGCAGCTTCATTATTATACCATTAAAAAAGAAGAGAATTGTGCGCTGCATTTGGAGATTTCATAATTTGCCATGTCACGAATGTTAATTCTCCATTACAAAAGCTAGTTTACAAGACGGAACGTTTCTGGCTCGTCCTTGCTTCCGAGCATGCGTGTTTGTACTTTGGACTTTTGTTCAACGGACTTGTGTACACACGATCGGAAAATCCGACAACACACATTTGTTCGCGGAAAATTTGAAGACATGCTAGCCAACATTTGTTGGCGGAAAATCCGACAATTGTCCGATGGAGCATACACACGGTCGGATTTTCCACCAACAGCCTGGCATCCAACATTTCCCGTCGGAAAATCCGATCGTGTGTACGGGGCTTAAGACTAAATGTTGTCTGGGTATATCAAGGGTGTTCTCGTATTAGGGAGTTATACATATGTGGCATCACAGAAGGTGCCATGTGACTGTAATTTTCAAATTTCTTTGAAAATGAAGGATCTTTTCCTCAGTGTGTTAGCTTTGTTAATTTAACCTTTGGTCACTGAGCATGAAGTATATGTAACAGCAGCTTTGTGCAACATGTCTCCTTTACCATGTAGCCAGGGGAAAACAGATTTGGTGCACAATTCACAATTGAGTCTTGGGCACTTAGCAGTAACATCATGGAAGCATCATTGATACAGTGTTACCCAAACCTACACAGAAAAATTGATGCAGTGTCATTTAAGGCTCCAAAATGAAAATAATTAACCAGAAAATACTATCTGGGTGTGTTTTCCATGGGATCCTCATTTGGTTTCCTGGCTGTATTGTCAAAAAGCAGAATTATTTTTTTCTCTGAGTGATTCCATTTGTCAGTCACACTGCCTGGCATTTATTTCTTTGAAAACAGCTGGATATAGCTAGGGGATTTTTTGGAAAATTATTTTACTGGTGATTGTAATAGAAGAAAAGGAAAGCCATATTATTTTCTATTCTGGATCTAAATATAAATTACACCAGAACTGGAAAAAAGCCGCCAGCACTGAATAAATTATATTAACTAGTACAACATAGACTTGTAAAAATATACTATTTGTTAGAATAAATACAGTGATACACATATAGTTTTCCCTTTTAAACAAAAGCCATTACAAGAAAACTTTTATATATAAAGTATAGTTTATAATTTTAAACATTTTACTAAAGTATATTCTAAGTACCTGATGGAAAAGCTAGACGAAATAAAAAAGAAAAGGTCATAGATTTTTTACGGCTCATGCACATTGTTAAATAAACACAGATTCCCTTCTTTCCTTTTTATTCATCAGTTCCTCAGTGTTTAAAGATTTTTCCAGTACAAATACCTAATGTGAGTTTTTCCCAAACTAAAGAAAACATCAATTATATCAACTGGGCAAATCCCTTGGATTATTTTAAAGTGTAAACGTTCCAAAACTTCCAAAAGACACTAAGCAGCTTTGATTCTAAATAGCACATTAATCCAATATGTCTCTTTCATATCATTATTTGTCCTGGTGCTATGGAAGGCCTATGGGTGGGGAGGAAGGTTAAAGGAAAGTCACATCAAATTTAATATCTTTGTTAAAATTTATAGTAGGGAAACTACATCCACTAAGTGAAGTAACGTACACAACACAAAGTGGATTTAGGCAAAGGAACTAGATTTTTCAGCTTTAAACTGCGATTTTATTTGTTGTCTTGAGTTACAGCACCTTGTCTTTGCGCTTTTCAGTGTTTTTTCTCCAGCAGTTCTTTCTACTTTATATATATAACATCTTTCAACCAGACCTGTGTTTAGCAGAGCATTCTGAATGAAGTATTTGCTGATTGAATGAATATCCACTTGAAGACCAGGCCTTTTATGATACTTCTTGTTTACAAGTAAAAATCTGTATTTTTTGCTAGAAAATTACTTAGAACCCCCAAACATTATGTATATGATAGGAGATAGGAGTGTATAAATACGCTTGTAAAGATCATTCTTATTGTATGTGTCTTGCTCTGAAGAAGGGCGCTATCTGTATAGTCCGAAACCGTCATGAAATGCATTTGAGTGCAGCAATCCCATCTGATCGGTATGTCTATATGACCTGTGGAAGGGTCTGATTGCTTAGCACTGCTACATCCAGATTGTGTTTACTTCACCTTCAACACTTGTTATATATATATATATATATATATATATATATACACAGTGGGGACGGAAAGTATTTAGACCCCTAAATTTTTCACTCTTTGTTATATTGCAGCCATTTGCTAAAATCATTTAAGTTCATTTATTTCCTCATTAATGTACACACAGCACCCCATATTGACAGAAAAACACAGAATTGTTGACATTTTTGCAGATTTATTAAAAAAGAAAAACTGAAATATCACATGGTCCTAAGTATTCAGACCCTTTGCTGTGACACTCATATATTTAACTCAGGTGCTGTCCATTTCTTCTGATCATCATTGAGATGGTTCTACGCCTTCATTTGAGTCCAGCTGTGTTTGATTATACTGATTGGACTTGATTAGGAAAGCCACACACCTGTCTATATAAGACCTTACAGCTCACAGTGCATGTCAGAGCAAATGAGAATCATGAGGTCAAAGAAACTGCCTGAAGAGCTCAGAGACAGAATTGTGGCAAGGCACAGATCTGGCCAAGGTTACAAAAAATGTTTGCTGCACTTAAGGTTCCTAAGAGCACAGTGGCCTCCATAATCCTCAAATGGAAGACGTTTGGGACGACCAGAACCCTTCCTAGAGCTGGCCGTCCGGCCAAACTGAGCTATCAGGGGAGAAGAGCCTTGGTGAGAGAGGTAAAGAAGAACCCAAAGATCACTGTGGCTGAGCTCCAGAGATGCAGTCTGGAGATGAGAGAAAGTTGTAGAAAGTCCACCATCACTGCAACCCTCCACCAGTCGGGGTTTTTTGGCAGAGTGGCCTGAAGGAAGCCTCTCCTCAGTGCAAGACACATGAAAGCCCGCATGGAGTTTGCTAAAAAACACCTGAAGGACTCCAAGATGGCGAGAAATAAGATTCTCTGGTCTGATGAGACCAAGATAGAGCTTTTTGGCCTTAATTCTAAGTGGTATGTGTGGAAAAAAACAGGCACTGCTCATCACCTGTCCAATACAGTCCCAACAGTCAAGCATGGTGGTGGCAGCATCATGCTGTGGGGGTGTTTTTCAGCTGCAGGGACAGGATGACTGCTTGCAATCGAGGGAAAGATGAATGAGGCCAAGTACAGGGATATCCTGGACGAAACCTTCTCCAGAGTGCTCAGGACCTCAGACTGGGCCGAAGGTTTACCTTCCAACAAGACAATGACCCTAAGCAACCAGCTAAAATAATGAAGGAGTGGTTTCACAACAACTCCGTGACTATTCTTGAATGGCCCAGCCAGAGCCCTGACTTAAACCCAATTGAGCATCTCTGGAGAGACCTAAAAATGGCTGTCCACCAACATTTACCATCCAACCTGACAGAACTGGAGAGGATCTGCAAGGAGGAATGGCAGAGGATTCCCAAATCCAGGTGTGAAAAACTTGTTGCATCTTTCCCAAAAAGACTCATGGCTGTATTAGATCAAAAGGGTGCTTCTACTAAATACTGAGCAAAGGGTCTGAATACTTAGGACAATGTGATATTTACGTTTTTATTTTTTTAAAAATCTGCAAAAATGTCAACAATTCTGTGTTTTTCTGTCAATATGGGGTGCTGTGTGTACATTAATGAGGAAAAAAATGAACTTAAATGATTTTAGCAAATGGCTGCAATATAACAAAGAGTGAAAAATTTAAGGGGGTCTGAATACTTTCCGTCCCCACTGTATATATAATATATATTTTTTAGCAAAGATCCTAGAGAATAAAATGGCGGTTGTTGCAATTTTTTATGTCAATTTTTTATGTCTGTATTTGTGCAGAGGTTTTTTAAACGCAACTTTATGGAAAAAATAATGCAAAAAACACAATATATATAACTCCATTTTTGTGTAATATATAAAAGATGATGTTACACTGAGAAAATAGATACCCAACTTGTCACGCTTAATAATTGCGCACGCTCATGGAATGGCAACAAACTAAGATTCTTAAAAATCTCCATAGGCAACGCTTTCTGTTTCAACATGTTTGTTTTAAATATGAGCATAAAGATTCAAGTAAGCGTAGGAATCACCCAGTAATGGTTAATTATAACAAATAGCGATAGAATATAATCATGTCGATGAAGATAAAGGAATTCTGAAACATAAGGATGATAATAAAACACCAAAAATGCCATGTCCCCAAAGTCTACTCCCACCTGGCGACGACTGCATGAGCAAGACCAAGAAAATTTAGAAATAATAAGTAATGGAAAGAAAAAAGAGCACAGACAAGAGGGAAGAGGTAGAGGAGGGGGGTGTTTCGGACTCGAAGGCCACGAGGGGAGCGGTCAAACAAGACCTGAACAGGCTGGTTGGAGTGATGAGATCCATGGTTCCCAGAGAAATTTGGCATGTGAATCATTCACAATGCTGAACATTCATTCATGAAGCATCATTGAGGTCAGGCGCATCTTCACCCCCCTGGAAGGCAACGCCTTGGGTCTTCCATGCATGGGCTATATGGCTGAGATAAAGAGATATGTGGCCAATTTCTGCTGTGATGCGTATAGGCCAGGAATTGGACAGTTAGGGCCAGCCTTGCCTCCCTATTGATCTTAATATGGAAAAGGGTCTGGAGTAAGCCGAAAACCCTGGACCAGAACCCCATTAGTCTTGGGTAGGACCACCAGATATGCAGGGTGTTTCCCCCGTTGTCTACAATTACAGAAACATCTGTCACTACTCCCAGGGTAAGTGTGAGCTATTCGAGCAGGGACCAAGTACCATCAGAATAGGACTTTGTATATTGCTTCAAGTGTGTTTGTGTTAAAGGAGCATTTGGCCACTATTTTGCAAGCTGAGTTACCAGTTTAGTGTTACAGAGGATATCTAGTGCCAAAATTATTGCTTTTGCTTGTCTAGAACCAGAATTATTGCTCCTTTTATAACGTTCGAGGTGAAACCTCACATGTGTGGTACGAACACCGTTTACATATGCGTGCGCAATCTACATATGGGTTTGCCTCTGTGCGCAAGCACGGGAGGACAGGGGTGCTTAATTTTTTTTTTAATTATTATTATTATTTAGCCATTTGGATCAGTTTTATCAGAAAGAGCATCCCTGGCTGCAAAAACCAATACTGGGGTTATGGCTGACAGCTGCTGTGATAGTCCCAGTAAGCCGCTTCAAAATGACAATGTATATTTTTGTATTGCGGCCTTGAAGTGGGTATTATGCAATAAAGCAATTACTGTCAGTTACTGATAAACACATTACTAAAAAAATTAATGATACATTAAGAACGTTATTATAAAACTGTATTGAGAGAATATAGAGGCACATGTTTCGGGATTCTCTGCAAAGTGAGTTTTTACCACATTCAGTAATCCCCTTGCAAAGTAAACAGCCTGTTTACCTTAAGTAAATTAATCATAATGACTTCAAAACTCTCAGAGGCACTGAACTGGAACACATATGCAAATTCAGAGTAATGTCAGTCTGACATTCTAGTTTACATACTTATTCTTGGTCTGTGAGAACGTATTGAATTCAATGAACAATAACAGTTCTGTATTTTTATCAAAACAGATTTCCCCGAAACGTCTTTTTTCGCTTTATATTAATATTTAGTGACTGGGAGTGTGAACACCACTCAGCAACTGGGAGTGAGTTTACAGGCCTGTGCTGCCACCAACCTGCCTAAGATGCTCAGCAAAGCTCAAGGTTAAATTGCTATCTACAGAAATGTGAAGCTTTAAAATTCTGTAGAAGCAAGTTGGCTTGGTTTTCAAAGTTGGCAAGTCATGGCAATGGTGCAAACTGTGCAGCTGCATAAGGACCCTCTGGAATCCAGAGGTCTGTTTATAATAAATGTGTATGCTTGGAATCCCTCCCAATGACATGTAGTGAAACTGCTCCCTTCTAGGAGAGGCATAATGGTCCAATCATGATGCTGTTTTTTTTAATACCCAAGTAGTGTTGAGCAGCATGGAGCTCATGCCTTTATGTTTGACTGGCATGGAGACATGCACAATGATTCCCCCAATTTCCTCCTGATACCATATGTACTGGAAATGAAAGGGGTGAAAGGGGTGTTCCTTCTCTAACTGCCTGTTATGAACTATGAGAAAATTTAGAGTATCACCATGGCTACTTTTATTCTGTATCAATCTATCTCCAAAATGAATAAGTGTTTGTACTAGGGCAGCAGTTGAATAAGCACCCAATCAACTGTTCTCACACAGGAAACGCTTGCTGGTTATGACCACCACTGCAAACATGGAAAATCAATATGGAAGATCAATTCTTCCCCTAGTAAGCTTGGCAAGGAGTCATCAGCTGGGGTTCAGGTGGTGTACAGACATAGGGGTCAGTCCACAAAAGGCAAATAAGCTGTTCACTTTGGAAGAGAATTTTTGCTTAGCGCAGTGAATGTGATGAAAATTTACTTTGCAAAAAATACCTAATCACTTGCATTGCACATTGCACCTCATTCCCTCAGCTAGGGGAAAATTTCCTTGCAAAGTAAACAGCCTATCCATCTTTCATAAATGAACCCAATAATATTTTAACAGGTCTGTAAGGTGAACCTTATCATATGTGAGCAACCTTATCAGACTCATCAGTCAAGCCAAAAAAAAAGGCAAATATGCTTCTACAGAATTGTTGAGCCCTTTATAAGAAATGTACCCTTGTTCTTTCCTTTCCAAGTAACTGAATTTTTTCATAATGGAAGTGGTTGGACAGCAGGAAGGAAATACCTAACACTATGATTTCATACTAAAATAGGCTTAGATAAAAACATAATTAAAGACTATACCACATTTGGCTGCAATTCTGCATTCATTGCTGCCACAGAATATTTCAGCGAAAAGTGTACATGTACAACTCATTTTTATGTTTTGTATAGTTATGTATACAGTAAATGTAGAAATGTTTAATGATCTGCTAGTTCAAAATCAGAACTGGTGATGTAAATCAGGGATTAAATTTAATCCACTGGATAACGTAGCAAAATACAAATGCATGCAAACTGAGACTTCTGCAGCTTACCGAAATACTAATGTGTTTTGGTTTCTTTTCTTGGCTAACAGGATTAAACGTTGGGGGATTTAATTTTTTTTTTTTTTTTTGGTAGCTACAAGTTGATTGAGTGTTTGTGGCTTTGTGTCTTTGCCATGTAGGGTGCCTACACAGGTACCACAAGGGGTAGCTGGATTTCCACAGTGATGCAGTGGTAATATAAGGGCCATAGGGGCAACCGCCAAAGCACAGCAAGGAATCAAGCTTCCAAGACATGTTGTAGTGTATCAGATTCTGAAAATTCTTCAGCTACTAGAGCTTTTGAAGAGAATTGTTCAACTTTAAAGTGTAATGCCCCGTACACACGGTCGGACATTGATCGGACATTCCGACAACAAAATTCATGGATTTTTTTCCGATGGACGTTGGCTCAAACTTGTCTTGCATACGCACGGTCACACAAAGTTGTCGGAAAATTCGAACATTCTGAACGTGGTGACGTAAAACACGTACATTGGGTCTATAAACAGGGCAGTAGCCAATAGCTTTCATGTCTTAATTTAGTCTGAGCATGCGCGGCACTTTGTGCGTCGGATTTGTGTACACACGAACGGAATTTCCGACAACGGATTTTGTTGTCGGAAAATTTTATAGCCTGCTCTCAAACTTTGTGTGTCGGAAATTCCGATGGAAAATGTGTGATGGAGCCCACACATGGTCGGATTTTCCGACAACAAGGTCCTATCCGTCGGAAAATCCGACCGTGTGTACAAGGCATAACTCAACTACTGCTGCTTTTTTTTTTTTTTTTTAATACCAACAATTACAAATTGGATGTTGTAGCAAATTATATACTTATAATTATGTTTTAAAGAAAGTGGAGTTTTCATTTAACGTATTTATCAAAAGGGAAGGAAAATAGCTAAATACATGGTTGAAATGCATATATGTAAATTGTTTTACTTTTCAAAAGATTTTTATATCTGTTGTTCCAGTAATTACCCGGTAGCTTTTTATTCAACCTTAATGAACAATAGAGCCAGGTTGATGACTTTTTTTTCTACTATGGCTTTGCAATTCAACTTCACTCCCTACCCCCAGTCTGTTATTAGACATTGAAGACCCCTTTTACACTGGCAGCGCCCGGCCATTAGCGCTAAAGCGCAGCTCATTTTTGCAGCGCTTTTCGTCTGCTAGCGGGATGTTTTTTTTTAGGTTACATGACAACGCGACCTTAAAAAAAACCCGAAAAAATACACGTTTTGCAGCGCTTCCGAATTGCTTTTCGGCCGCTGTGGAAGCGCAGCCCGTTCATTGGGCAGGGGTGTTTTGGGAGCGCTATTTCCAGAGCTCCCAACCCGGCCCGAAGATGCTGCTTGCAGGACTTTTCCTGCAAGCGCACCGTTCGAGTGTGAAAGCACTCATTGTGCTGAATAGGAGGCAGTTTTCAGGCGGTTTACAGGCGCTATTTCTAGCTCTAAAATGCCTGAAAATTGCCTCAGTGTGAAAGTGGTCTTATAAGTACATCCCTCCTGTCAACATGTTCCTTGCCAACACATGTGAACCACATCACTGAACTTGATTGGCCTCTAGTGTTGCCCTTCCTCTCTTATTTCTACTGTACAGGGAATTAATAAAGGCTGACACCAAGACATTTTTAGATGTACACCCTGGATGCCTTTCAGATGTTCACCCCTTCCTGTTGATGGTACACATATATGTGGCCTCACTGGGCTGGGTTTTTTTTTCGTAGGGCCCCATATATGCATTGCTCGCTTTGTAATGGTGGTGCGCCACACTCCAAGAGCCTGGATCTCGTACTAACGATCGAAACCCGGGACTCCCGGTTCCAGGTCACCGATTGCTATGATAGCCTCTGATTGGCTATCACAGTGATCAGTCACTGTGAGCCTGCCCCTTTGTTTACTTCCTCATCTGAATAGAGAAGTAAATAAAAAGTGTGTAGAAAAAAATAAATAATAATAATAAAAATGTAAAAAGAAAGAAAAAATAGATCAAGGTTAGATGTAGGGCAGTGCCAGGAATAGTGTAAGGGTTAAGGCAATAGTCAAAGGTCAAGGTCGGGGTTAAAGATATGAGGTCAAACGTTAAGGGTCAGTATATTTTTGGTAGATTTGTTTTTTTAACCACTTAAGGACCGGAAGGATTTGCCCCCTAATGACCAGGCCATTTTTTACGATATGGCACTGTATCGCTTTAACTGACAATTGCCCGATCGTGCAACGCTGTACCCAAACAAAATGTATGTCCTTTTTTCCCACAAATAGAGCTTTCTTTTGGTGGTATTTGATCATCTCTGCGGTTTTTATTTTTTGCGCTATAAACAAAAAAAGACCGACAATTTTGAAAAAAACTATATTTTTTACTTTTTGCTATAATAAATATACCCCAAAAAAATGGAGGAAAAAAAAATTTCTTCCTCAGTTTAGTCCGATATGTATTCTCTTACATATTTTTGATTAAAAAATATGCAATAAGCGTATGTTAATTGGTTTGCGCAAAAGTTATAGCATCTACAAAATAGGGGATAGATTTATGGCATTTTTATTATTCTTTTTTTTTTTTTTTACTAGTAGTGGCGGTGACCTGTGACTTTTAGCGGGACTGAAACATTGCAGCGGACAGATCAGACACTTTTGACACTTTTTTGGGACCATTAACATTTATACAGCTATCTGAGCTAAAAATAGCCACTGATAACTGTATAAATGTCATTGGCAGGGAAGGGGTTAACACTAGGGGGTGATCAAGGGGTTAAATGTGTGTCCTAGGGAATGTTTCTAACTGTGGGGGGATGGGATTGCCTGGAGGAGGAGACTGATCACTGTTCATAATCAGTATGAACAGCAAGTCTGTCTGCTCTCTCCTGACAGAGCGAAGATCTGTCTGTTTACATTGACAGATCTCTGTTCTGTCTCTCTCAGGAGCGATTGTGGGTGCCTGGCGGACATAGTGAGTATTTTGCAAACCTCACTTTTTGTCACAAAGTTAAGAAAATTGAAAAAAGAAAAAAAAAATGTTTTTTCTTGTCTTTCTTCATTTTCAAAAACAAATCAGAGCTGCAAAATACTCACCATGCCTCTCAGCAAATAGCTTGGGGTGTCTACTTTCCAAAATGGGGTCATTGGGGGGGGTTTTGTGCCACCTGGGCATTCCATGGCCTCCGAAACTGTGATAGGCAGTGAAGAGTGAAATCAAAAATTTACACCCTTAGATATCCTGAAGGCGGTGATTGGTTTTCGGGGCCCCATACGCGGCTAGGCTCCCAAAAAGTCCCACACATGTGGTATCCCCATACTCAGGAGAAGCAGCTAAATGTATTTTGGGGTGCAATTCCACATATGCCCATGGCCTGTGTGAGCAATATATCATTTAGTGACAACTTTGTGCAAAAAAAAAAAAAATGTGTCACTTTCCCGCAACTTGTGTCAAAATATAAAATATTCCATGGACTCAACATGCCTCTCAGCAAATAGCTTGGGGTGTCTACTTTCCAAAATGGGGTCATTTGGGGGGGGGGGGGGGTTTGTGCCATCTGGGCATTTTATGGCCTTCAAAACTGTGATAGGTAGTGAGGAGTGAAATAAAAAATTTACGCCCTTAGAAATCCTGAAGGCGGTGATTGGTTTTCGGGGCCCCGTACGTGGCTAGGCTCCCAAAAAGTCCCACACATGTGGTATCCCCGTACTCAGGAGAAGCAGCTGAATGGATTTTGGGGTGCAATTCCACATAGGCCCATGGCCTGTGTGAGCAATATATCATTTAGTGACAACTTTTTGTAAATTTTTTTTGTTGTCATTATTCAATCACTTGGGACAAAAAAAATAAATATTCAATGGGTTCAACATGCCTCTCAGCAATTTCCTTGGGGTGTCTACTTTCCAAAATGGGGTCATTTGGGGAGGTTTTTTACTGCCCTGCCATTTTAGCACCTCAAGAAATGACATAGGCAGTCATAAACTAAAAGCTGTGTAAATTCCAGAAAATTTACCCTAGTTTGTAGACGCTATAACTTTTGTGCAAACCAATAAATATACGCTTATTGACATTTTTTTTATCAAAGACATTTGGCCGAATACATTTTGGCCTAAATGTATGACTAAAATTGAGTTTATTGGATTTTTTTTATAACAAAAAGTAGAAAATATCATTTTTTTTCAAAATTTTCGTTCTTTTTCCGTTTATAGCGCAAAAAATAAAAACGGCAGAGGTGATCAAATACCATCAAAAGAAAGCTCTATTTGTGGGAAGAAAAGGACGCAAATTTTGTTTGGGTACAGCATTGCATGACCGCGCAATTAGCAGTTAAAGTGACGCAGTGCCAAATTGGAAAAAGTCCTCTGGTCCTTATGCAGCATAATGGTCCGGGGCTAAAGTGGTTAAATAAACTTTTTTAAATTATTGTCAGTATGTTTTAGGTAGTATGAAAAGAAAGGAAAATGTGGACCATTGTTTCTGGGCCCTACTACAGGTACAAACAACAACTAACATACACATATGTGGCATCGCTGCAATCATCAGGAGCAGGAGAATTTATTTGGGGTTATTCTTTAGTGGTTAATAATGGTAATTGCAAGAAATATACAGCTAAATCTAAAAAAAATAAGCTTTTTTACTATTTTGTGCCAGTTTTCATTTGATAGTAATAAAAAAAAATCAGGAGATATCCGTCACCATTTACCACGAAAAGAAAGCAGGAAAGACATTTTTCCTAAAAAACAAGGTATAATTCACCTGGATACACAAAGTAGTTGTGATGATATGTACAGATTTACTAACACATGGCAAAGTTGAAAAATTTTGTTTACCCATTAACATTTGTTTTACCATCAGTCACAAAGGAGTTAAAGGACAATCAAAAATTTCAGAACCTTTTTTAACATATATACCTATTTATAATAAGAGTTTTTTTATTATAAATTCTACTTGCTGGAATGTTTTTGTAATATTCGTTATTTCCCAAAATGACAATTCATCATTCTGAATTTAATGTAAAGTGAATTTATAATCTTTTAAATGATATTTTTAATGAAACAAAAGAGTAAAAGAGATCGACTTGATATAAACATTTTATTAGTGTTTGTCAATGTTTTAATCAACTTTTTTTCTGTGTTTAGTTGGTAAATATATATGGAAAACATCAGGGTGCCATATTTGCTCATTATATACACAAGTTCTGCTTTCTTTGCAGTGCAACACGATTGCTGTGCCTTACTGCTCCTTTTCATAATGCAAGTGTGTGAGCCACTTACTAAAAACAATGCACTTCCTTTCTGGCAGATAACTGAAAACTGAATACTCACCTTTCCGTAACTTTCCTTTCCTGGTGCCTACCCATGGCAGCATACCAATGGTTGGTTGCTCCGCCCCAGACCAACCCACAGGACCACTTTAACTCTATAAAAAAGAGTTGCTCCCCCTGCCGGTATTCTTGTAACTAGACCTCAGAACATTAAGGTTTATTGAAGGAAAGCAAAAAAGTGGTTGAGGACGATCTGAGAAACACAGAGAAGAAAAACAGGAAAACTAAACATATATGGAAAACCATCAAACAAATAGGAAAACAACATGAAGTAGTAATATGTCTGGCAGACAAAGGGGGAGGGTTGGTTATTCTCAATATAAAGGACTACCAAGAAGAGATGGAGAATCTACTAAGTGTTGAAAACACGTCTAAGAAGCTAACAGGGAACCCAAAGAAGAAATATGAAAGGAAATTGAAGATGTACGTTGACAAAGGGAAAAATATGGGTATACTGAACCCCAAAGAAGCGGAGTATTTGGTCTTTAACTCTACTAAGACTCCAGTTATATATTACACACCTAAGATCCATAAAAGATTGGTGAAACCACCTGGTAGGCCCATTATTAGTGGGATAAATTCGGTTTTCTCCAGACTTGGGGAATACCTGGACAAATACCTGAAGCCACTGGTGCAACAAGGGAAATCTTACCTACGCGATAGCTTACAGCTTATTCAAGAACTACAGGATGTGAAGGGTGCAGAGAACTGGTTACTGGCAACAATAGATGTTAGTTCACTGTACACAAGTATTGTACAAAAAGATGGTCTGCTTGGAGTAGAAAAAGCACTACATGAGAACACAGGTACGAAACAAGAACAGATAGATTACATCCTAGAAGGCCTGAAATTGGCTATGGAGTGTAACTACTTTTGGTACAAAAAGAAGTATTTTGTACAAACTAAGGGGGTCGCTATGGGAGCTTGCTACGCTCCCAGTGTAGCGAACTTATTCATCAATATGTGGGAGGAGGGGTACGTGTATACACGACACATTCCCCAAATTAAAATGTACAGAAGGTATATAGACGATTTGATCATTATGTGGGATGGCACACCGGACAGTTTTGAAAGATTCCCTGGTGATCTAAATGCCAACAAATACAGGATCACCCTTACAGGTAAATGGGATTATCAGAAAGTTGACTATCTGGATCTAGAGATTTTCAAAGTGGAGGACACCTTATGCACCCGGACTTTTTTAAAACAACTGACCGAAATGGATACATTCCCACGTCCAGTTGTCACCATCCTAAGTGGAAGTGTAATATTTCTAAGGGGCAACTATTAAGGATACGTAGGAACTATAACAAAAATGGAAGACTTTGATGCACAGGCTGATATCCTTATACAAAGATTTCACGAAAAAGGATATGTACTTGACAACCTTGTGAAGCTAAAACTGGAAATTATGAAAATGGATAGAAAACATCTACTCCAGAAAAAAAATTAACAATAAAGACAGCCAAAGGGATATAGCTTTCATTACTGGGTTTAACAGTCAATACAAGGCCTTTGAATGTATTATGAAAAAATATTGGCCCATACTGAAAGAGGATTGGGTGTTATCTAACATACTGCCTAATAAACCAATGTTCGTGTATAGAAAAGCACCTACCCTGAGGAACCATCTAGTGCATAATGTTATCGACCCTCCCAAACCGGTGAAAATCTTCCCTGACATGAAGGGGATTTACAGATGTCAAAGATGTTTGCCCTGTAAAGCTAGCAAAAAACAACCGAGGAAGAAGGAATCTTTTAGGTCACTCACTGATCACAGAGAGTACCAGATAAAGCATCTAATCACATGCCATAGTACCCATGTTACATACATTATTGAATGTCCATGCCACCTCCAGTATGTGGGTCAAACAACTCGGCCTCTGTTTGTCCGCATAAGGGAGCACATTAAAAATATCAGAAATGGATTTTCAAAGCACAATCTATCCAGACACTTCGATGAAGTACACCAGAGGGATCCGAGTGGACTCATATTCTATGGTATTGATCTTGTTGAAGACCACTGGAGAGGGGGAAATAAACAAACCCTAATCTACAGGAATGGAACCAGCTGGATATACCAGCTAGGATCACTTGCCCCCAAAGGGCTCAACTTAGATATAGATTTGAACTGCTTTATAGCCAACCCTTAACCCTCTATAATAGGGGGCATTTGTACCCCTGGATTTGCTCTCTTTGCCTACCCATGATCTTCACACTAAGTTTTACCAGGTAGTATCTGGGTTTGGTCAGGAGGTGTGGGTTGCAGTACCATAGGTAACCAATGGGGACCTACATACTATAATCTCAGATTCTGAAAATTCTTCAGCTACTAGAGCTTTTGAAGAGAATTGTTCAACTTTAAAGTGTAATGCCCCGTACACACGGTCGGACATTGATCGGACATTCCGACAACAAAATTCATGGATTTTTTTCCGATGGACGTTGGCTCAAACTTGTCTTGCATACGCACGGTCACACAAAGTTGTCGGAAAATTCGAACATTCTGAACGTGGTGACGTAAAACACGTACATTGGGTCTATAAACAGGGCAGTAGCCAATAGCTTTCATGTCTTAATTTAGTCTGAGCATGCGCGGCACTTTGTGCGTCGGATTTGTGTACACACGAACGGAATTTCCGACAACGGATTTTGTTGTCGGAAAATTTTATAGCCTGCTCTCAAACTTTGTGTGTCGGAAATTCCGATGGAAAATGTGTGATGGAGCCCACACATGGTCGGATTTTCCGACAACAAGGTCCTATCCGTCGGAAAATCCGACCGTGTGTACAAGGCATAACTCAACTACTGCTGCTTTTTTTTTTTTTTTTTAATACCAACAATTACAAATTGGATGTTGTAGCAAATTATATACTTATAATTATGTTTTAAAGAAAGTGGAGTTTTCATTTAACGTATTTATCAAAAGGGAAGGAAAATAGCTAAATACATGGTTGAAATGCATATATGTAAATTGTTTTACTTTTCAAAAGATTTTTATATCTGTTGTTCCAGTAATTACCCGGTAGCTTTTTATTCAACCTTAATGAACAATAGAGCCAGGTTGATGACTTTTTTTTCTACTATGGCTTTGCAATTCAACTTCACTCCCTACCCCCAGTCTGTTATTAGACATTGAAGACCCCTTTTACACTGGCAGCGCCCGGCCATTAGCGCTAAAGCGCAGCTCATTTTTGCAGCGCTTTTCGTCTGCTAGCGGGATGTTTTTTTTTAGGTTACATGACAACGCGACCTTAAAAAAAACCCGAAAAAATACACGTTTTGCAGCGCTTCCGAATTGCTTTTCGGCCGCTGTGGAAGCGCAGCCCGTTCATTGGGCAGGGGTGTTTTGGGAGCGCTATTTCCAGAGCTCCCAACCCGGCCCGAAGATGCTGCTTGCAGGACTTTTCCTGCAAGCGCACCGTTCGAGTGTGAAAGCACTCATTGTGCTGAATAGGAGGCAGTTTTCAGGCGGTTTACAGGCGCTATTTCTAGCTCTAAAATGCCTGAAAATTGCCTCAGTGTGAAAGTGGTCTTATAAGTACATCCCTCCTGTCAACATGTTCCTTGCCAACACATGTGAACCACATCACTGAACTTGATTGGCCTCTAGTGTTGCCCTTCCTCTCTTATTTCTACTGTACAGGGAATTAATAAAGGCTGACACCAAGACATTTTTAGATGTACACCCTGGATGCCTTTCAGATGTTCACCCCTTCCTGTTGATGGTACACATATATGTGGCCTCACTGGGCTGGGTTTTTTTTTCGTAGGGCCCCATATATGCATTGCTCGCTTTGTAATGGTGGTGCGCCACACTCCAAGAGCCTGGATCTCGTACTAACGATCGAAACCCGGGACTCCCGGTTCCAGGTCACCGATTGCTATGATAGCCTCTGATTGGCTATCACAGTGATCAGTCACTGTGAGCCTGCCCCTTTGTTTACTTCCTCATCTGAATAGAGAAGTAAATAAAAAGTGTGTAGAAAAAAATAAATAATAATAATAAAAATGTAAAAAGAAAGAAAAAATAGATCAAGGTTAGATGTAGGGCAGTGCCAGGAATAGTGTAAGGGTTAAGGCAATAGTCAAAGGTCAAGGTCGGGGTTAAAGATATGAGGTCAAACGTTAAGGGTCAGTATATTTTTGGTAGATTTGTTTTTTTAACCACTTAAGGACCGGAAGGATTTGCCCCCTAATGACCAGGCCATTTTTTACGATATGGCACTGTATCGCTTTAACTGACAATTGCCCGATCGTGCAACGCTGTACCCAAACAAAATGTATGTCCTTTTTTCCCACAAATAGAGCTTTCTTTTGGTGGTATTTGATCATCTCTGCGGTTTTTATTTTTTGCGCTATAAACAAAAAAAGACCGACAATTTTGAAAAAAACTATATTTTTTACTTTTTGCTATAATAAATATACCCCAAAAAAATGGAGGAAAAAAAAATTTCTTCCTCAGTTTAGTCCGATATGTATTCTCTTACATATTTTTGATTAAAAAATATGCAATAAGCGTATGTTAATTGGTTTGCGCAAAAGTTATAGCATCTACAAAATAGGGGATAGATTTATGGCATTTTTATTATTCTTTTTTTTTTTTTTTACTAGTAGTGGCGGTGACCTGTGACTTTTAGCGGGACTGAAACATTGCAGCGGACAGATCAGACACTTTTGACACTTTTTTGGGACCATTAACATTTATACAGCTATCTGAGCTAAAAATAGCCACTGATAACTGTATAAATGTCATTGGCAGGGAAGGGGTTAACACTAGGGGGTGATCAAGGGGTTAAATGTGTGTCCTAGGGAATGTTTCTAACTGTGGGGGGATGGGATTGCCTGGAGGAGGAGACTGATCACTGTTCATAATCAGTATGAACAGCAAGTCTGTCTGCTCTCTCCTGACAGAGCGAAGATCTGTCTGTTTACATTGACAGATCTCTGTTCTGTCTCTCTCAGGAGCGATTGTGGGTGCCTGGCGGACATAGTGAGTATTTTGCAGACCTCACTTTTTGTCACAAAGTTAAGAAAATTGAAAAAAGAAAAAAAAAATGTTTTTTCTTGTCTTTCTTCATTTTCAAAAACAAATCAGAGCTGCAAAATACTCACCATGCCTCTCAGCAAATAGCTTGGGGTGTCTACTTTCCAAAATGGGGTCATTGGGGGGGGTTTTGTGCCACCTGGGCATTCCATGGCCTCCGAAACTGTGATAGGCAGTGAAGAGTGAAATCAAAAATTTACACCCTTAGATATCCTGAAGGCGGTGATTGGTTTTCGGGGCCCCATACGCGGCTAGGCTCCCAAAAAGTCCCACACATGTGGTATCCCCATACTCAGGAGAAGCAGCTAAATGTATTTTGGGGTGCAATTCCACATATGCCCATGGCCTGTGTGAGCAATATATCATTTAGTGACAACTTTGTGCAAAAAAAAAAAAAATGTGTCACTTTCCCGCAACTTGTGTCAAAATATAAAATATTCCATGGACTCAACATGCCTCTCAGCAAATAGCTTGGGGTGTCTACTTTCCAAAATGGGGTCATTTGGGGGGGGGGGGGGTTTGTGCCATCTGGGCATTTTATGGCCTTCAAAACTGTGATAGGTAGTGAGGAGTGAAATAAAAAATTTACGCCCTTAGAAATCCTGAAGGCGGTGATTGGTTTTCGGGGCCCCGTACGTGGCTAGGCTCCCAAAAAGTCCCACACATGTGGTATCCCCGTACTCAGGAGAAGCAGCTGAATGGATTTTGGGGTGCAATTCCACATAGGCCCATGGCCTGTGTGAGCAATATATCATTTAGTGACAACTTTTTGTAAATTTTTTTTGTTGTCATTATTCAATCACTTGGGACAAAAAAAATAAATATTCAATGGGTTCAACATGCCTCTCAGCAATTTCCTTGGGGTGTCTACTTTCCAAAATGGGGTCATTTGGGGAGGTTTTTTACTGCCCTGCCATTTTAGCACCTCAAGAAATGACATAGGCAGTCATAAACTAAAAGCTGTGTAAATTCCAGAAAATTTACCCTAGTTTGTAGACGCTATAACTTTTGTGCAAACCAATAAATATACGCTTATTGACATTTTTTTTATCAAAGACATTTGGCCGAATACATTTTGGCCTAAATGTATGACTAAAATTGAGTTTATTGGATTTTTTTTATAACAAAAAGTAGAAAATATCATTTTTTTTCAAAATTTTCGTTCTTTTTCCGTTTATAGCGCAAAAAATAAAAACGGCAGAGGTGATCAAATACCATCAAAAGAAAGCTCTATTTGTGGGAAGAAAAGGACGCAAATTTTGTTTGGGTACAGCATTGCATGACCGCGCAATTAGCAGTTAAAGTGACGCAGTGCCAAATTGGAAAAAGTCCTCTGGTCCTTATGCAGCATAATGGTCCGGGGCTAAAGTGGTTAAATAAACTTTTTTAAATTATTGTCAGTATGTTTTAGGTAGTATGAAAAGAAAGGAAAATGTGGACCATTGTTTCTGGGCCCTACTACAGGTACAAACAACAACTAACATACACATATGTGGCATCGCTGCAATCATCAGGAGCAGGAGAATTTATTTGGGGTTATTCTTTAGTGGTTAATAATGGTAATTGCAAGAAATATACAGCTAAATCTAAAAAAAATAAGCTTTTTTACTATTTTGTGCCAGTTTTCATTTGATAGTAATAAAAAAAAATCAGGAGATATCCGTCACCATTTACCACGAAAAGAAAGCAGGAAAGACATTTTTCCTAAAAAACAAGGTATAATTCACCTGGATACACAAAGTAGTTGTGATGATATGTACAGATTTACTAACACATGGCAAAGTTGAAAAATTTTGTTTACCCATTAACATTTGTTTTACCATCAGTCACAAAGGAGTTAAAGGACAATCAAAAATTTCAGAACCTTTTTTAACATATATACCTATTTATAATAAGAGTTTTTTTATTATAAATTCTACTTGCTGGAATGTTTTTGTAATATTCGTTATTTCCCAAAATGACAATTCATCATTCTGAATTTAATGTAAAGTGAATTTATAATCTTTTAAATGATATTTTTAATGAAACAAAAGAGTAAAAGAGATCGACTTGATATAAACATTTTATTAGTGTTTGTCAATGTTTTAATCAACTTTTTTTCTGTGTTTAGTTGGTAAATATATATGGAAAACATCAGGGTGCCATATTTGCTCATTATATACACAAGTTCTGCTTTCTTTGCAGTGCAACACGATTGCTGTGCCTTACTGCTCCTTTTCATAATGCAAGTGTGTGAGCCACTTACTAAAAACAATGCACTTCCTTTCTGGCAGATAACTGAAAACTGAATACTCACCTTTCCGTAACTTTCCTTTCCTGGTGCCTACCCATGGCAGCATACCAATGGTTGGTTGCTCCGCCCCAGACCAACCCACAGGACCACTTTAACTCTATAAAAAAGAGTTGCTCCCCCTGCCGGTATTCTTGTAACTAGACCTCAGAACATTAAGGTTTATTGAAGGAAAGCAAAAAAGTGGTTGAGGACGATCTGAGAAACACAGAGAAGAAAAACAGGAAAACTAAACATATATGGAAAACCATCAAACAAATAGGAAAACAACATGAAGTAGTAATATGTCTGGCAGACAAAGGGGGAGGGTTGGTTATTCTCAATATAAAGGACTACCAAGAAGAGATGGAGAATCTACTAAGTGTTGAAAACACGTCTAAGAAGCTAACAGGGAACCCAAAGAAGAAATATGAAAGGAAATTGAAGATGTACGTTGACAAAGGGAAAAATATGGGTATACTGAACCCCAAAGAAGCGGAGTATTTGGTCTTTAACTCTACTAAGACTCCAGTTATATATTACACACCTAAGATCCATAAAAGATTGGTGAAACCACCTGGTAGGCCCATTATTAGTGGGATAAATTCGGTTTTCTCCAGACTTGGGGAATACCTGGACAAATACCTGAAGCCACTGGTGCAACAAGGGAAATCTTACCTACGCGATAGCTTACAGCTTATTCAAGAACTACAGGATGTGAAGGGTGCAGAGAACTGGTTACTGGCAACAATAGATGTTAGTTCACTGTACACAAGTATTGTACAAAAAGATGGTCTGCTTGGAGTAGAAAAAGCACTACATGAGAACACAGGTACGAAACAAGAACAGATAGATTACATCCTAGAAGGCCTGAAATTGGCTATGGAGTGTAACTACTTTTGGTACAAAAAGAAGTATTTTGTACAAACTAAGGGGGTCGCTATGGGAGCTTGCTACGCTCCCAGTGTAGCGAACTTATTCATCAATATGTGGGAGGAGGGGTACGTGTATACACGACACATTCCCCAAATTAAAATGTACAGAAGGTATATAGACGATTTGATCATTATGTGGGATGGCACACCGGACAGTTTTGAAAGATTCCCTGGTGATCTAAATGCCAACAAATACAGGATCACCCTTACAGGTAAATGGGATTATCAGAAAGTTGACTATCTGGATCTAGAGATTTTCAAAGTGGAGGACACCTTATGCACCCGGACTTTTTTAAAACAACTGACCGAAATGGATACATTCCCACGTCCAGTTGTCACCATCCTAAGTGGAAGTGTAATATTTCTAAGGGGCAACTATTAAGGATACGTAGGAACTATAACAAAAATGGAAGACTTTGATGCACAGGCTGATATCCTTATACAAAGATTTCACGAAAAAGGATATGTACTTGACAACCTTGTGAAGCTAAAACTGGAAATTATGAAAATGGATAGAAAACATCTACTCCAGAAAAAAAATTAACAATAAAGACAGCCAAAGGGATATAGCTTTCATTACTGGGTTTAACAGTCAATACAAGGCCTTTGAATGTATTATGAAAAAATATTGGCCCATACTGAAAGAGGATTGGGTGTTATCTAACATACTGCCTAATAAACCAATGTTCGTGTATAGAAAAGCACCTACCCTGAGGAACCATCTAGTGCATAATGTTATCGACCCTCCCAAACCGGTGAAAATCTTCCCTGACATGAAGGGGATTTACAGATGTCAAAGATGTTTGCCCTGTAAAGCTAGCAAAAAACAACCGAGGAAGAAGGAATCTTTTAGGTCACTCACTGATCACAGAGAGTACCAGATAAAGCATCTAATCACATGCCATAGTACCCATGTTACATACATTATTGAATGTCCATGCCACCTCCAGTATGTGGGTCAAACAACTCGGCCTCTGTTTGTCCGCATAAGGGAGCACATTAAAAATATCAGAAATGGATTTTCAAAGCACAATCTATCCAGACACTTCGATGAAGTACACCAGAGGGATCCGAGTGGACTCATATTCTATGGTATTGATCTTGTTGAAGACCACTGGAGAGGGGGAAATAAACAAACCCTAATCTACAGGAATGGAACCAGCTGGATATACCAGCTAGGATCACTTGCCCCCAAAGGGCTCAACTTAGATATAGATTTGAACTGCTTTATAGCCAACCCTTAACCCTCTATAATAGGGGGCATTTGTACCCCTGGATTTGCTCTCTTTGCCTACCCATGATCTTCACACTAAGTTTTACCAGGTAGTATCTGGGTTTGGTCAGGAGGTGTGGGTTGCAGTACCATAGGTAACCAATGGGGACCTACATACTATAATCTCTCCAACAATTGAGATAGTTTTCATACTGGGCTAATATCCAGGCATACATATGAGTATACCCCTTGTGGTCCTCAGACCCACAGCGCTCATCACTCCCCGATCTACTATGTACATCAACATTTTTTCTAAGATTTGAGGTTTATCTCTATCCCTTTTATTAACTTCCCTCTTTATGTACATCTCTTGTTTTATTGGAGGGGGCTGCCTTTAGACCATAACCCCCCCTCTCCCTTTAATACAAGTACTGTGACTCAATTATAAGTACTGGTATCTAAATCTGACTAGAATGGGCTTTCCTGATGAACTGTCTTTATAGGTTTACTGGGCAATATGTGGGTTTGTCAACGAGTTGCAGGATGTAGTACCTAGGAAGACCACATGGGACCTGTTCATGATCCCATTTGTCCACTATTGCACTTATGTTCACCCTTGGATGTGTATCCGGGCATATGCATGCTTATATGTGTGATATTTATGATTAATATTATACATACAAGTATGGGTTTAGATTTTCATATCAACACTAATGTCAATCCATTGGTTTCCAGTGGTAGCTTCCCCAGTTCTATCACGCCTGTGACCATATTTGTTTTCTCTCCCTACCCATGATCTTCATACCAAGTTTACAAGGAAGTATCTGGGTTTGGTTAAGAGTTGTGGGTTGCAGTACCATAGGTAACCACTGGGGACCTACACATTACAATCTCCTTATAATGGAGATACTCAGTTCCTATACTGGGCTATTATCCAGGCATTCATATGAGAATATCTCTGTGGCTCCCAAACCCACAGTGTTCATTACTTCCTGTTTTATTATGCACATCAACATGTGCTTAAGATTTGAGACTTATATCAATCCCTGTATTAATTCCACTTTATATGTACATCTCTTGTTTTATTGGAGGGGGCTGTTTCTAGATCACAGCCCCCCCCCCCCTTTCTAACACAGGTAGTGCGACTTAATTATAAGTACTGGTATATAATCTGACCTTGATGGGTTTTCCTGATGAAACTGTTTTCCAAAGTTTTACTGGGTAATATCTATATTTGTTCATGAGCTGTAGTATGTAGTACCTAGGACGATCACATGGGACCTCTTTATGATCCCCTTTTTTGTTCACTATGCACTTATGTTTACCCTTGGATGTTATCCGGGTATATGCATGCTATATATGTGTTATTCATGATTGTATACCTCCTTTTGTAACTATGTCTGTTATATTTAATATAAGACGAGCACAGATGCATAGGGGCGTTTTTTTCTATAGAATTTGTCCTTTTTGATTGGAGGGACGATGGTGCCAGTGTGCGCGCGCGCATTATGCTTCCCCATAGAGGTTTCTCACACCTTTTTTCCATCTGTTAATGATTGCTGCTATTGGTTATTTTTTATGGGAGGGGGAGGAGCCCCGCATGTCCGCTCGCCTTATTAGACGTGACAACTAGTATAGTGGCACCGGTGTGATAACACAAGCGTCGCTTGAGCACTTTGGACTTTTTTGAATTTTGCTGGTCAATTTGGAGCTTCGCTAATATATTAGATATATTTTTTCTTATATATACTTTATATTTTTATGCTGATTTTTTTTATTACGGTTTATGACTACACATGTGTGCCACTGGACTTTGCTGGTTTTGGGTTTTATACATATATATTTTTGCACATAATGTATATATATATATTTTATTTTTATTTTTTGGACATTAGGTTTTTTGATGATACATGGACCCCATGAGGCTTATTTTTCATGTAATTCACTCAATATTTATTTTTATTTGTGTATTGTACAATTTTTTCTATTTTTGTTTTTTGGCACATTTGGATGGATGCATAGAGCCTGCATTATTAGGGTAATTAACTCTCTCATACATGCATTCACCACTGGCATGCACATTGCCACTATATTTATCCTTATATGATAGCCAGTAGATAGCGCCACTAACCCCACACCTGCACATCATTACAGATCTGGCCAAGGTTACAAAAAAATTCTGCTGCACTTAACATTCCTAAGAGCACAGTGGCCTCCATAATCCTTAAATGGAAGACGTTTGGGATGACCAGAACCCTTCCTAGAGCTGGCCGTCCGGCCAAACTGAGCTATCGGGGGAGAAGAGCCTTGGTGGGAGAGGTAAAGAAGAACCCAAAGATCACTGTGGCTGAGCTCTAGAGATGCAGTCGGAAGATGGGAGAAAGTTGTAGAAAGTCAACCATCACTGCAGCCCTCCACCAGTCGGGGCTTTATGGCAGAATGGCCCGACGGAAGCGTCTCCTCAGTGCAAGACACAAGAAAGCCCGCATGGAGTTTGCTAAAAAAACACCTGAAGGACTCCAAGATGGTGAGAAATAAGATTCTTTGGTCTGATGAGACCAAGATAGAACTTTTTGGCCTTAATTCTAAGTGGTATGTGTGGGGAAAACCAGGCACTGCTCATCACCTGTCCGAAACAGTCCCAACAGTGAAGCATGGTGGTGGCAGCATCATGCTGTGGGGGTGTTTTTCAGCTGCAGGGACAGGACGACTGGTTGCAATTGAGGGAAAGATGAATGCGGCCAAGTACAGGGATATCCTGGATGAAAACCTTCTCCAGAGTGCTCAGGACCTCAGACTGGGCTGAAGGTTTACCTTCCAACAAGACAATGACCCTAAGCACATAGCTAAAATAATGAAGGAGTGGCTTCACAACAACTCCGTGACTGTTCTTGAATGGCCCAACCAGAGCCCTGACTTAAACCCAATTGAGGATCTCTGTAGAGACCTAAAAATGATTGTGACTTTCTCTGTTGTTAGACGTTGAAGAAACCTCAGAATCATAGGGGTTGGGGGAAATGCATATCCCCTCCGAAAGTTCCATGGTTGGACCAGGGCATCCACCCCCGCTGAACTCGGAGATGGGAATCTCGAAAAGATAAGAGGCGTCTTCACATTGAGCGGGGAGGAAAAAAGGTCTATTTGGGGAGTACCCCATTGCTGACATATCCAGAGGAAGACTCTCGGATTCAGAGACCATTCGTTGTTGTCTTTAAATGATCTTGAAAGACGATCGGCTAACTGATTCTCGGGCCCTGGGATATATGAGGCCTGTATGTTGATTAAATTCCTCTCGGCCCATGTTAGAATGGGTGTTACTTCTCTGAATAAGGACCTGCTGTGTGTTCCCCCCTGATTCTGAACATAGGCCACTGCCACTCTGTTGTCCATCTGGAGAAGGATGGATTTGCCTCTGAGGAAGGTGGCTAGATGCAAGATTGCAATCCATGCTGCCCTTAGCTCCAAGGTGTTGGACACTACTCTTGCTGAATCTAATTGCCATCTCCCTTGTACCAACTGGTCTTGATAGCGTGTTCCCCACCCTAACCGACTTGCGTCCGACATCAGAACAGTCCACGAGACGGGTCTAAGGGAACAGTGAACCAGAAGGTTGGATGGCCTTGTCCACCACCAGAGGCTGGACTTCATTGCGGGTGTAACCAATATTCTCTGATCCAGGTGATTCTTCCTCCACTGTGAAAGAAAGCCCAGTTGGAACCCTCGTAGATTCCACCTGGCCCACTTCACCATGGCTATGCATGAAGAAAGGGACCCTAGTAGGCTCAGACAGTCTGATGCTGACATGGAATGGCTTGCCAGTGCTTTTTTTTACTTTCCCTATCAATATAGGATTTTTTTCTGATGGGTGTGAAACTGCTTTTTCTGGAGTGTTGAAGAATGCTCCCAGATATGTAATCTCCTGCGTAGGTGTAAGTTGGCTTTTGGAATAGTTGATCAGCCACCCGAACCTGATCAGAGTGTCTAGGACCAATTGCACATGTATTTCCAAGCTCTCTTTGTGCTGGGATAAAATTAGGATATCGTTCAAATAATGTAGTACTCGAATCCCCTTCTCTGGAAGAGGAGCCAAGATTGCCACTAGTACCTTGGTGAAGATCCTGGGTGCCGTTGAAATCCCGAAGGGAAGACATTGAAATTGGAGATGTAGGTCGCCTACTTTGAACCGAAGAAAAGGCTGAAACTGCCGTTGGATAGGTATATGAAGATATGCATCTTGAAGGTCTATAGAGACCATCCAATCCCCGGGTTGCACAGATAAAATGACCGTGTTTAAGGACTCCATTTTGAAATGCTTCACATGGATATGTCTGTTCAACCTCTTCAGGTCCAGTACGGGCCTCCAACCCCTCGACTTCTTGGGGACAAAAAAGACTGGGGGATAAAATCCTGAGCATTTTTCCGAGTCCCGAACTAGCACTACTGCCTGCTGGAGAATAAGAATCTGAACATATTGAAGAAGGGCCTCCTTCTTCTCTTTGGAGGTTGGAATTTTGGTGGGCTGGAAGAAAAAGAGGAGGGGGTGCCTTCTGAACTTCCAGAAATGCCCTTGAAGGACTGTGGAGACTGACACTGGTCTACGCAGATATCCACCCAAACCTGGGCAATTGCCTTGAGACGAGCTCCCACTGGACCAGTTTGGGTGGAAAGGGAGTCAAAAAGACTTCTGACTCTCAACCGTGGATGTAGAGGCTTTAGGTTTTCCCGACTTCAAAAAAGTGGCTTGCAAGCCCTTCCAGCCTCTTCTGTACTCCCTTCCTGGGCAGTATGATCTGGAATCCTTCGCTCTCTGCTGGATAGCTGGGCATGTAGCGAATCTTTCTCCTGCTTCTGTCCTGGGAAATCAACCCACATTTCCCCCCTGTGACTCTGGTAATTGCCGCATCCATTTTCTCGGCGAACAGAGCTTTCCCATTATATGGGTTACGACACCAGGATTGCTTTGATGTTGGGTCGGCCGACCATGGCTTTAGCCATAACGCTCTTCTGGCCGTGATGGAGTAGAGCATGGCTCTGGAGGAACATTTTAAGACATCAATGGCTGCCTCTGCCATGAAACCTGAGGCCAATTTTAATTCATCCAGCGCCTTAATGATTTCCTCCGGATATAATTTTAGAAAACGATTAGAAGCAATGGGTCTTTTGTCCACTTTCTGCCATTCATCTGTCACTACCTCCTTGATTTCTTCCAGTATGGGAAAGGCTGATAATTTCTTCTTTAAGTGTGGGAAATATCTCTTTGTTTTAAATGGAGGCTCTGAATCCTCCTCCCATTGGATTGCATCCTAAACTCCTGACTCTATTGATTGCTGCTTGTCTCTTTCTTTGTCTTCTGTGGCTTCTAGTAGGCACTGACCGCATACTAATTTCTCAGGTAGGGCTTGTTACCCACATCCCCAACATGCCCTGGATACACAGTTCTGTGTTGGGATTCGTGCCTATTTGAGGTATTCCGGGGTGACCTCTGATCGCTGCGGGAAGCATGAGCTGAAGAAGAATGAGAATGACCCTAGCTTATATGAACCCTTGATCTCCTATCTGGAGAATTTCTGTGGGATGACCTGCGGGATGATCAGTGATGCGGGCTATAGTAAAAAACAGAAACAAAAAAGGATGTTTCAGTTTGCCTGGAGTGCTCTTTTTTTTTTTTTTTTCCTTAAAAACTTACCTGACTGTTGCAGCCCTGACCTAGTGGTATGTTGAGGATCTTTTTTGATGCGGCATTAGACTACTAGGGGCAGCTGGGGAAAAAAACAGGAACTATAAATTTGATAATAGAGAAAACAATGGGATTTTTTTTAAAATAAACATACATATATATGTACATATATATATATATACATACATATGCATATATACACATATATACATACAATGCACACCATCCATATATATGCAATAACCCCCCCCCAGTACCTTGGCTAGGCTCCATAATGGGTATAATGAAGAAAGATAGAGAAGACACCTTGAGAGGTGTCTTCTCCTTGATAGCTAGCCACCGCATGAACCAAGAGCTCTCTATTTATACCTGAGAGCATTTTGGGTGTATTAAAATGACCGCCGTAGGCTTCAAACTGCTACTGCGCATGCGCCGCGCATGAAGTCACACCGTGACTCCGCCCCTGCCGGGTAAAGCAGAGCCGAACGGTGCGCGCGAAGCGCCGCACACTCCTAGAGAAGGAAGAGAAGAAAACACACATGGAGGGAAGCTGTTTAAACATACAGGTAGACGAACAGCATTATGATTAAATATATATATACACATGAGATATGCCAACAAGGGGAAAATAGAGGAGAGTTACAGGCTCCTGTTAACCCTTAAAAACGGCCCAAAAAAGATCCACAGAAAAACGGGCTCCCATACTTATCTAGCGCCTTTAGCAGCCCAAGCAATGGGACTCCATACTGCAGGAGAGCATGAACCTGCAATGATCACACCATAAAGCGGTGAGGTAGGGCTGATCATGATCCTGCAGGAATGAGGACAGAGAAAAGAATACCGGCAGGGGGGAGCAACTCTTTTTTATAGAGTTAAAGTGGTCCTGTGGGTTGGTCGGGGGGCAGAGCAACCAACCATTGGTATGCTGCCATGGAGGCACCGGGAAATTTTATTACAACGGGTAAGTTAGGGAGGCAAAGTGATTGCATGGAGTATGCAAACTGAATTGATTTGCTCCCTCTAGTGGTCAGTCTATAAATTGCTAAAAACATTAAACATCTGGAGAATACTAGAATAATATCTCAAACGCATGCTCTTTTAAATTAAAATCTTTAACTAGAAGTTATTTACCCTGTACCTGTCAAAAGTATTTGGGGCACACCTGGGGGTTGAAAAAACTATACAGAAACAAAAAGCAACCAGATTTCTGTTTTTAGATGTTTGCAGCCCCAAACTTGCAAGGAACCTCCACCATGCTTCAGTATTACCTGCAGAGACTCATTATTGTATTGTTCTCCAGCCCTTCATGAACGAACTGCCTCCTGCTACAGCCAAGTATTTCAAATATTGACCCATCAGTCCAGAGCACCTGCTACTATTTTTCTGCACCCCAGTACCTATGTTTTCCTGCATAGAATAAGGAAACAGTGACTTAATTATGCACGAAAACTTAGGAACAGGGGTGCAGTAAAAGGGCAGCCAGTACTCTGTACTGAGGCATCAATATTTGAAATCTTTGGCTGTAGAAAAAGGCAGTTTATTTGCCAAAGGGCTCGAGAGTGGTACAATAATGAGGGTCTGCAGGAGACTGTAAAACATGGTGGAGGTCTCTTGCAGGTCTGGGGCTGCATTTTATGCACTCCTCAATGCCGGGAAATACAGGCAGATACTTACCCACATGCCATACCCACAGGGAGGCAAGTTGTTGGGCCCAAATTTATTCTGCAGCAGGACAATGACCCCAAACATGCAGTCAATATCATTAGGAATTATCTTCAGTATAAATAAGAATAAGGAGTCCCGAAGAGATGGTTTGGCCAACCACATTGCCCTGATCTCAGAGCCCCATCATCGAATCTGTCTGAGGTTACATGAAGAGACAGAAGGATTTGAGGCAGCCTACATTTACAGAAGATCTCTGGTTAGTTCTTCAAGATGTTTGGAACAACCTACCTTGTAGAGGTTCCTTCAAAAACTGTGTGCAAGTGTACCTAGAAAAATGTATGCTGTTTTGAAAGCAAAGGGTGGTCACGCCCAGGGCTTTTTTTCTCAAAGAATAGGTGCAGGAACTCCCCCCTTATGAGTCACCCATTGTCTCAGCCCACCTAACCACCTCTGAGCACTGTCTCTTGGCCCCACCCCCACTCACCTCCTAGTACCACCTCTTTTAGCTTGTGGGACGTGAAAAAAAAGTCCTGCAAGCAGCATCTTTGGGGCGGTGTGGGAGCGCTGTATACAGATATTGAAATGAATGGGCAGTGCTTCCTAGGTGCCTGAAAAGCACTTCAAAAGCGCCGCAACACAGGTGCTATGAACTCCTTCTTTGGCCGCTAGCAGGGGTTAAAAGCACCCTGCTAGCGGCTGAAAAGCGCTGCTAAAATGATGGAAAAACGTTGTTTTAGCATCACATTACCGATAACGGATCCTCGTCCCAGTGTGAAAGAAGCCTAAGTAATTTGTATTGAATATAGACCCCACCCCATCAACAGTAGGCCCCCCCAAGCAACAGCAGACCCCACCACAGCAACAACACATCACCCACACAACAGACCTCTCCCAAGCAACAATGGTCCCCCCAGCAATAAAATACCACAACAATAGATCCCCAGCAGCCATCAACATTAAACCTCTCCCTCAACAGTAGATCCCTCCCAGCAACAATTAACCACCCCAGCAACATACTACTCCCCAGCCAAGAACAACAGACCTAACCAGCAACAAAAGATCCCTACCAGCCATCATCAGTAGACCTTCCAGCACAACTTACTATAAAAAACATTCAGTGCTGGAGGTGCTGGAACTGCGTTTCCCTGCGTTCCTGCTGAAAAAAGCCCTGGTCATGCCAAATATCGATTTGATCTGGATTCCTCTTTTGTTAATTTACTTTCCATTTTGTTAACTTTGAAAAATAAACTATTAGCTCTTCTATTTCTGAAAGCATTCTTACTTTACAATTTCCTAATTTACAGCATTTTTTCACACCTGCTTAAGACACGCTGCTTTTGCACAGTTCTGTGTATAGAACACACACAATCATATGCATGTACGCACATACACACACATATATACACACACAGTACATACATCTTAAACAAATTATTTTTTGAAATATTGTTTTCACATTTCATCCCAGTGCTACTCATCTCCTGCAGGCTCTTTCAGCCACTTCCTGTGCACATGTACTCGTTCCAGCACTGGCTGCACATCATTGCTCCGGACTGACTTCATGATTGTAGCAATGGCAGATCATGTCTGTGCAAGTGGGTTTTGACAGGGACAATTGCGGCTTCCATCAGAGGTGCATATGACAGGGTGACAATACAGGAGCACAACTGGCAGAAATGTGTTACTCCATAAGAGGAAGTGACTGAACTATGACCTTTATGGCAGGAAAACCAGGTATTCTTTATTAAAAAAAAGACTGGAAACTATTTAAATTGGCATTAAACATGGTGAAGCTTTTATCAGATTCCATGGACAGGGTCTAGAATAGCCTACACTAAAAAAAAGAAAAAACTTTAAGCCAGTAAGAAATTTCCCTACAACAATTCCAAGTGAAACGGAGTGAACATGTGAAATGCATAGTAAAACGTGCCTGCCCTCTACTCGTATATACATTTCCTGGAACTGCATTCTCAAAGAACACAAGCTCACTGCTTATCTGAATTTCCCCAGAATGTTGGGAGGAGTACTGGCTGGGTGACAACATGGGATGGGACTTGTCTAGCTGTTTAAATGTTCCTCTGTAGGGTCTGGAGGTATACACAGTACTAAAAAACAATTGGACCTTCTTCAAGAGGTGAGTGGCTGTTCTGCAACGTTTCACTTTTATTGTCTTACAGATTAAAATGTTCCTTGTTCTTTCATTCTCCTGCATTTTAAATAGGGCACTTCTTCTTTCACTGTCCTAACTATTAAATAAGTTGCTTTTAGTTCCTTTTTTTTTTTCCCTGTAAAAAATATGACTCAATTTTAAGGATAATTGTAGACAGGGGGTAACATTGTGTAGTGCAGCTAAAAGACTAAAATACAATATCAGCATGTTTAATTCAATGGAACACAAAGCAACACACAGGCAGTAATCTAAATGTCATTGTATTATAGTCTGATCAGGCAAAAGAGGAATTCCTTTCACTAATGCTGTATCTTGTAGAGAGTGTTTCTGTACTAAATTAGCCCATAGTACATGAAGTGCCACTAAACAATATCCCTTTTCTTCAAATATAATCCTTTCACATCTACTACTTAATATGCTTGTAATCTATCTTCATGAAATCATTTCTTACTGTGTTTTGTCTGCCTCCTTGTAATGTCCTCCGAGAGCTAGCAAACCTCTTTTTTTTCCCCTCAGTTCCGTTTGTTTGGAACGAGCAGTGCACGTTAGTTGCAGTCATGTGCATTGCTCTATGCACACTACAAGTCCCACAGTTCCTAGTAGGGTTGCACCGATACTAGTATCGGTGCCGATACCGAGTATTTGCACAAATATCGGTACTCGTGCAAATGCACCAATACCTGAAACTGATACTTTCAGGCTCGGTTCTTTGAGCTGTCAGTGGGGATGAACAAATGTTCCTCTGTTTAAACCCTTATTAACCCTTAATTTACTCTAATCAGCCTTAATTAACTCCCTATTCTACTCCATTTAATTATTTTCCTGCTTTTTTTTTTTCACGTCTATTTTTATAAATCATAAACAATTAAAACTTTTTTTTTTGTTTGCTTTATCAGTGAATATTTTCACACATATATATTAACAAATATTTACACATTTCCCATTAAAAAATGCAAAATTAAAACAAAATCAATTTATTTCATTTGTAAATGACTTTTCAATGCTTTGTACCATTGCTGACAGCTGAAGTGTAAACAAAACAGTTGCGGTAGGTATCGGTAATTGGTATCGGTGAATACAAAAAAAAAGTATCGGTACTCGTACTCGTACCAAAAAATGGTATAAGTGCATCCTTAGTTCCTAGTCCTTCTTGGGGGGCTAGCAAGAGAAGGTGGCTACATTCCTACATACAGCAAAACCATGGAGAATGAGCATAGCCACCCTCTAACAGAAAGTTGGATCACAGTGAGAAGCTATGGCAAATGTGGACTAGTCACCCTAGAGCATTGGTGCTAAACCTGTGGCCCTCCGGCTGTTGCAGAACTACAAGTCCCATGAGGCATTGCAAAGCTGATAGTTCCAAGTATGACTCTCAAAGGCAGAAGCATAATGGGAATTGTAGTCCGCCAACAGCTGGAGGGCCACAGATTGAGCACCCATGCCCTAGAGCTTCTACCTCACTCAAAATCGTGAGCTGCAGTTCTTATTCCAGGAGTAATATCAAGGTTTCACAGTTCTCTCCTTTTCTAATTTCTTGAATTGTCCATAAAAATGTTGTCACTATATTAGCTAGAGCCTGTTTACAGCTAGAACCCAATGGGGTAAACAGGGATTTTACTATACATTTTATGTATGTTTTATTTGATCATTTGTATGACTACTGTCCATTACTTTGACTGAGATTTGTATGTAAATGTTTTACTGCTATACCTGATTGTTATATACCAGAACCAGCTGCCTTTAATTTTTCTGTTATTTGTATGGAAATTCCAATACAAATTCTTTAATGATAAAAAAAAGTTGAATTACAGCAACAAATAAAAAACAAAAACAAAAAAAGGGATTTGGATATTTGGAGGAAGCGGAGAGTAATAAAGAAGATACATTGGTGTCACTTTAAAGTGAAACTGAAGGCAAACTTTATTTTTTTTAATTGGATAGAGCGGAGAAGGATTAGAAGACCTGTCAGTTTTTTATTGCTGTCTGTACCCACGCTCTATTGGTCCTGTTTACCATTATCACTGAAACAGAACGTTAAAGAAAATCCTAAATTTCGCATTGTCACAAGAACAGGAATAGAGAGGACAACTAGGTATTCCCTCACTTTGGAGAGATTTCTTCTCTCTATTTCTGTTTGAATGGAAATCTCCCTAATAGGACACAGATTGCATAAACCCTCCCTTTTTCATAAAAAAAAAAAAAAAAAAAGCCTATATCTATCAAGGGTTCGTTCATACGGATGGCCGGGGGAGGTGGTTCAAAGCAGGGGGTTGAGCCACAGTTTTATTATTCCCTGGCCGTCCACCTGAACAAGGAGATGCAGCCACTCAGGGCTGTACAAATGGCCTGTAGCATTCGGTAGGTGGTACTGCTGTACTGATGTTTACATCGGCTGGTCAGGTGCTGCCGTCGCCACTGCGGGTAAGTTAACCTGGCTCTGCAGCTTTCAGCTTCACGTCCGGGTCCCTACTGTGCATGCACAAAGCGCGCGGCACTCTCTCACTGACCCAGCAGAAGAAGGAGGAGGAGAGGGCCCGAGCTGCTGACGTAATTCGCCGTCGCCCAGTCTCTCCAAATTGGGGAAAGGGTACCTGTAAAAAACAGGTACCTGCTCCCCCCCCCCGAAATGTGCCAAACGTGGCAGCGGACGGGGGGGGACAGATAAGGGGAAGTTCCACATTTAGGTAGAACTCTGCTTTAAGGTTACAAACCTTCTGTGCCACAGTATCTCCCCCCACATCCCCATACTTACCTGAGCCCAATCTTGATCCAGCGCTGTGCCTAGAGCAGCAGCTTTCTCCCTCCTTACAGGGCAGATTGATAGCAACGGAAGCTAATGGCTCCTGTTGCTGTCAATCAAATCCTGTGAAGGGGTTCAGGAGGCGGGGCCAAGCTGCACTGTCTGTGTGTATAGATGCAGACAGGGCATCTTAGTATTGAGCCTGCATGAGTGCCCCCACTAGAAAGAGGCTTCCTAGCGGGGCAGATGTCAAAGAGGAGGAGCGAGGAGTTCCGGCGGGGGACCCCAGAAGAATAGGATCAGGGCTGCTGTGTGCAAAACCATTGCACAGAGCAGGTAAGTATGACAAATTTAATATTTATTAAAAAAATTAAAATCAACATTTACAATCACTTTAAATAACTTGACGTATCTCCCCCTCACTTCCTGTCAAATGCGCTCTGAAAAGTCATCCACCAGTCACACATCTAAATAAGTCCCAAGACTTTACATATACTGTACATGAAAGATTGCATTCCCAAAAATGCATTTAAATTATCAATCACAAAAAATATAATTTATAGGAATTAGGAATTCCTTATGTATCTATTTGTTCTTAAAATCATTTTATGAAGGTCATTCTTGAACGATACATTGTAGCAAAGGCTACAAAATGAAAGAAAATGATCCAGGGAGAAAACTTTGTTGAATGTGTTATAGAATCAAGTGTTTGTGTATTCAAGAGATGTGCCAAAATGACATCATATTTGTTTCCCTTTCCTTTTCCCTTGTATAAGAGGCACGCTGACTAGTTTACCAAAAGATTCATTTTAAGCTTGATATACTCAACACTTATCTATAGTGCTTTCTAAAATCTGCACTGCACGGTGCAGCATACAGCCAAGGTACTCCTGCAGTTTTCATGCCAGAAGACAAAGCAAAGAAGGAAACTTTGCAAACACTAATAAGCCCACTGCATACATTGTAAAAATGTTGAAAGCAGAATATCACTGTTTTAGTATAAGATCATAAGAATTGGAGATGCCATGGTAATAAAAGAAAAGGAAGTGTTTGGATCTCTGTGAAGTGTTTACTGTTGTAAGAATGAATATCTCCCTGACTACCAAACCTGATGTATCAGCAATGTCTTAGTCACACTTCTGAGTCAAACTTCTCAGAACCCCTATATATTCCTATAGACTAGAGCAGCCTTTTTCAAACGTTTCAACATGGAGGAACCCTTTAAATATCTTTATGGTTTCAGGGAACCCCTGCTAGAACTCACTATATCTACAACTCATGATACATTAGTGTGATGGTCAGTGGGAAGAATGCTCCTGATACTATTGTTCATTGGGAAGAAGTACCCCCTTACAAATACTTAAAAAGATCAATGGTGCCAGTGGAAACATATCTAAGAGACAGAAATTGCTCAATGCTAAAGGAGCCCCTAGCAACCTCTGGAGGAACCCTAGGGTTCAATGGAACCCTGGTTAAGAAACCCTGGACTAGGGAGTCCACCAGAGAGATAGTGACACTACAGGTAAAGTGGTATTAAACCCAAAAACAAAAATATTTTTTTTTTATTACAGCATGTAAACCCTTAACCACTTGCCCCCCAGCAGGTTTATCCCCCCTTCATGACCAGGCCATTTTTGCAATATGGCACTGCGTTAGTTTAACTGACAATTGCGCAATTGTGCGACGATGTACCTAAATAAAATTGAGGTCCTTTTTCCCCACAAATAGAGCTTTCTTTTTGGTGGTATTTGATCACCTCACGCGGTTTTTATTTTTTGCGCTATAAAAAAAAACAACAATATTTTGGATTTTATGCTATGAAAACAAATCCAATAAAAAATAAATGGAAAAAAATCAAATTTCTTCATCAATTTACGCCAATATGTTTTCTGCTACATGTTTTTGGTAAAAAAACAAACAAACAATAAGCAAATATTGATTGGTTTGCGCAAAATTAATTAATTAATTAATTAATTTATTACTAATAATGGTGGCAATCAACAACTTATACTGGGAATAAGACATTGCAGCGGACAAATTGGACACTAAGTGAAACTAATACACTGGTTCCAAATACACTGTACTAATGACAGGGAAGGGGTTAACATCAGGGGCGATCAAAGGGTTAAATGTGTGCCAAGGGAGTGCGGGGGTGTTTGTACTATGGGAATGCAGAGATCCGTGTTCCTACTTTGTAGGAACACAGGATCACAACATTCCCACAGAACGGTGATCTGCCTTGTTTACATAGGCAGACCGCCATTCTGCCTGTGTCCCAAAAGATCGGCAGGACCCGCTGCTTGGCTCCTGCTGTGTCCAATCACAGCAGAAGCGGGTCACCGGCGGCACTCCCCAGACCTGGTACAGGTACATGATTTTGCACAGGAGAGCCGCCTTGCTGCCGAATATACCCAGTATACGGTCGGCAAGTGGTTAACGCCTTGTACTAAAGCGTACATCTGTGGAGGGCTGTGTTTCCCCACAAGGGGATGCACAGGTGTTCTGTACATCCCCATGCAGGCATTGATGTTAGTTGGGACGCAGTGGGTGCATAGACACAGCTGTTGCTCCCAATTTGACATCGGCGTGTCCCTGAACTCACCCCTGCGTGGATGTCATATTGGCATTGGTAGTGATTGTGTCCATGCAGCCGCTGCTCCTAAATGACATCAGTGATACTGCCTGCACAGGGAGGCAAGGAAAGCATAGGCATCTCTGTGCAGGTAAACTTGGCCCTACATGGGTGTAGGCTTTAGTATGCCCCGTGTGAACAGGCCTAAATGTGGAGGCTGGAGCAACAACAGAGACACTTTTGAACAGCATCATTGTCAGTCTGAGCACAAGGTAGTGTTAAACTGGCATATTTAGATGGACTTGACTAACAAATGAAAGTTGAACCCCAGCTAGAATTTTTAAGTAGTTACAGCAAAAAAAAAAAAAAATTTCCTTTTGGAATAAAAGTTTTACATAATGAATAAAAGCTCATCATTCTAAGCACCCTCTATTAGTTTGAAATGATTTGTTGCAACCCTCTGTTACTTTGTCTGCTAATGCTGAAAAATCACAGAATTATTGGTCAGATAACCAGGTGAAAATAGCGGAAAATGTCTAAAAAGGAAACTAATGCAGCCATCACATCTAAGAACTGATGAGCTAGTTATAGAGATGAAGGAAGTAATCAATGGACCATGCGTGCAGAGATAGTGGCAGATGGGACTTTTGCTGGAGTATTTGCAGTATCTATAAATGGACGACATGGCTGTGCCGGGGAAGCCACTCACGCCACTAAATTAAAAAATGCACAGAATGATCCAGAGAGACAATCCCCAGAATTCATAATGGGGGGGGGGGGGGCAGTTTGAGAGTGGGGGCTGCGGAATGGTTCCATGTTACATCATAAATATGGATGTGGTATAAAACAAGGTATGAAAGGCAGAATTGCCCATTCACACCGAGTGCGTTGGGACTGCGATGGGCAATTCATGCTTGATATGCCCACTAGATCTAAACCATAATTCTATCTTGCCAATTATGCAAGTAGTTCCATATTAGAAGAAAAACCCAACAGTGACTGTATTACCACAAAAATATAGAAAGTCAGGCTTTCCAACAGGTTATTCATTTAATGAACACATATGGCAAAGGTTGCCCATTCATTTCTTTAATTACGGAAACACATGAATATTGCATCTTTTGAGGCCAATTAAAAGTGAAGTCCTGATTGAATCTAGTTAACCCCAAAACCTGTATAACTCACACATAGTGATAACGAAATGGATGTATGGAACTAAAACGACTTTCTGGGTCATATCTGAATAGTCATTTCTCATGGGACAGGAAGGACAGTAGATACACTTGTTTAAATTGGCTCTAAAGATCTTTTACTAACTACAACACCATGCAGAAAGAGGGGCAAGATTTTGTTTTTGTAATTGAAGTCTGCAACAATGAAGAAATGTCAGATGTTATGTCTAATACCATAACTATAGTTGTATGCTGTTTTGTGTAGGAATGTACGTGTTTGGTTACTTCACTAAAATAAACCCTTTTTTCCTTTCAGAAGCTTCAGAATGAAGGAACAAATTAACACAACGCTAATGACAACAACAGAAATCTATGAGGAATACAAAGACACAACTTTTGATTATGACCATTATGAAGAACTCTGTGTAAAGCATGACATCCGGAGGTTTGCTGAGGTTTTCCTCCCAGCTTTCTATTCAGTGGCATTTGTTATTGGCGTTGCCGGCAATTCTTTAGTAGTTGGCATATATGCCTACTATAAAAAGATGAGAACCAAGACTGATGTGTATCTACTGAACCTAGCAGTGGCAGATCTTTTGCTACTCTTCACCCTTCCCTTCTGGGCTGTGGATGCATCAATTGGATGGAAGTTGGGAAATGCAATGTGCAAGATAACTGCAGCTTTGTATACTATAAACTTCAGCTCAGGAATGCAATTCCTGGCTTGCATCAGCTTGGACAGATTCTTTGCAGTGACCAAAGTATCAAGCCAACAAAATTTCCAAAAACGGTGCTGGGCAATCTGTATTTTTGTCTGGATCACTTCCCTGATGCTGAGCATCACTGATTTATATTTCAGTGAAGTGAAGGAACACAACGGCAAACATGCATGTCTTCCAATATATCCCAAAGATTCAGTAAAAGAAGTTACAGCCTTAATTCAAATCCTTGAGATTGTCTTCTGCTTCGTAATACCTTTTGTCATCATGTTGTTTTGCTACACGGCAATGGCCAAGGTTCTTCTAAAGACTCCAAACATTAAAAGGTCAAGGTCCCTCAAGGTATTGCTGACAGTTGTAGTAGTCTTTCTGATCACCCAGTTGCCATATAACATAACCAAATTATGGAGAGCCTTGGATATCATATATGGACTGATTACAAGATGTGAGACCAGCAGAACCATTGACCTAATGATGCAAGTGACGGGGAGCATGGCCTTGTTCCACTGCTGCCTAAACCCACTATTGTATGCATATATGGGGACTACATTTAAAACTTACATAACTAAAACTGTAAAAAGATTTAGCTCTTGGAGAAAACAAAGAAGTGAAAGTGTGGAGGAGTATGCCATGTATTCTGAAAGCCATGTTGAAGAAACCAGCAGCTTCTCCATCTAAATATCACCAGCTTGTTTGTACTAGTGGTTATACAAAGTAGAAACTAGCAACCATAGTATAAGCTACAAATACATATGTATATTTGTCAGCTAACTATTAATACCATACATAGTATAGAGCTGCCTTTCTCAAATTGGGTTGTATGGTACTGTACGGTTCCTCCAGAGGTTGCTAGGGGTTAGTTGAGCAAAGAGCAATTTCTCTCTCTCAGTTAAGCTACAACTGACCAATGATCTTCTTTAGCTATCTGGGTGGGGGGGTTGCTCTTTCCACTGATTTCAAAGTGTAAGGAGCATTCTTCCATCTGACCAGCAAGCCAATAATCAGTGAGCTGGAGATATAGTAACTATTAGCAGAGGTTCCTTGAGATAGGAAAGTAATTTCACGAGTTTCCCAGTGTTAAAGTGTTGAGGAAAGGCTGGTATAGAGAAACCATCATGTAATTTGCTAAAAGCTAATAAACTATGGACAGTAATACCCCGTACACACGATCGGACATTCCGACAACAAAATCCATGGATATTTTCCGACGGATATTGGCTCAAACTTATCTTGCATACACGCGGTCACACAAATCTTGTCGGAAATTCCAAACGTCAAGAACGCGGTGACGTACAACATGTACAATGAGCCGAGAAAAAGGAAGTTCAATAGCCAGTGTGGCTCTTCTGCTTGATTCAGAGCATGCGTGGAACTTTGTGCGTCGGAATTGTGTACACACGATCTGAATTTACGACAACGGATTTTGTTGTCAGAAAATTTGAGATCCAGATCCCAAATTTTGTGTGATGGAAATTCCGATGGAAAATGTCCGATGGAGCGTACACACGGTCGGAATTTCGAACAACATCTCCCATCGAACATTTTCTGTCGGAAAATCTGACCGTGTGTACGGGCATAAGAATAACAACAGTCAAGGTATAGGCTGCATATGTATTTTCTGAAACCCACAACAGTCACCAGTCAACCACAGACCACCATTTCTTGCTTGCTGTTTTGGAACTGACCATACCAACTGCAGATTAACTGTATTTCTTAGTTGTTTCTCTGCTAAAATAGCCATAGAAGAGGTCAATTTTAAGGAAACCTGACATCTATATCAAGAGGCGACATGTATATATATCCCATACCTAAACCTGTGTGCAAAATGGAGAATGATACATTTATTAACACTAAAGTGTTTCTATACCTAATGTCACAAAATTGAAAAATGTTAACGTTTGAAAGACCTATGATCCTAAAACATCTGCCATGAAAATTAATACATTGTTATGAGTCCAAAAAAAGTCCAAAAATCTGATTTTATAGTAACAAGAGCAAAAATGTCAAACATGTCTGTCTTTATAAATGTAAACTAAAAATGTAGACAGCCATTTCACCTTCCTTACACTGTCTAAATAAATATGTTATATACAGTAAATTAACCCTGTGGAAAATGTCATTGCTGGCCTATCTTTTTGAAAATGCTAGTTGATTGGCTTACTCTCATCTGGCTCATGGTAGCCACAAAGTTCCCATTTGCCAACATTAGTAGATGCAATCCAAGCCAAACTGACCCATAAATGGTCAGCATTTTTTTTTATTCTTTATTCTTATTTTTCTCTGCAACCTGCTTGAAAAATTAAATTGTAAAGGCTACCAGCTTTGCTGATAACAAGGAGTTTCAGATGCAGAGATCTCTATCCTGGAATTATTTCTTCTGCAGCAGCTGTTCCTGACTACCAGTAGAGGGAGTCGAAAAAAAAGAAGAGGGACCGACTGTTCATTCATCCCAAAACATAGCATATGTCTCTTCTATACCTTAGCTCCCTCCAATGGTGGTCTTGAGCATTTGTTACAGGAACAGAACCATGTACACACATTGCTTCCATGTTGAAGGTTTACTGTCTAAAACACCCACGTATTAGCAAAACAGGCATCCCTTACAACTGACTCATTTATTCAGGATGCAAGGGAATGCAAGAATAGAGGATACTGATTAAAAGTGGATGCATTCCTCAACCCCTTTAATGAGGAAGGTAAAACAAACCCAGTTCTGCTGCTTTGGCATGAGTTCGTAAAACTGCAGACCTTTGCAGGGTGACTTATAACTTCCTTTGTTCAGGGCAAACTGCACCTTCATTGGTGGTAAATGTTAAAAGAGAAGTATGGCCAAAGCTTTTTTTGGCCATACTCTCTTCTGAGTCACAGGAGTGCACTTACATTTGCATTCCTATGACCAAGAATCAGCTAATGCCCGCTGTCAGCTGACATCACAGAGTCACTCCAGGTTCTGGAAGGATCCCAATTATACTGTCGGGTTCCATCCAGCCAACTGACAGCTGGCTCTGGCTCTCAGCGTGTGGCTGAGAGCCAAAGCAAGCAGCACCCACCCCCTCTCCAGACCGGTGCTCCAGTAAGCGCTGAAGAGGCAGAGTTGAGAGCAGTGACTGACAGTTATCGCTCTCTGCTCCAAGCAGACGGAGAACTGAGAAATCAGTGGTCATGTGATTGCTCAGTATCCTGGTGTAGAGTTGATGTGGGACAGCTGCAGCATCAGAATGGAGGGGAGTTATGTCCATAAATCCATATGTCTCCTTTAACAGATATTGCCTGTTTTTTTTTTTTCTTGTCAAAGGTAAACGGGCCCAATATGGTAGACAATTATATATATTCTAAAACTTTAAATGTACTGTATGTATCCACCACCAAAAAATAACCCAAAATAAATTACAGTATCTCACAAAAGTGAGTACACCCCTCACATTTTTGTAAATATTTTATTCTATAAATCTTTCATGTGACAACACTGAAGAAATGACGCTACAATGTAAAGTAGTGAATGTACAGCTTGTATAACAGTGTAAATTTGCTATCCCCTCAAAATAACTCAACACACAGCCATTAAGGTCTAAACCGCTGGCAACAAAAGTGAGTACACCCCTAAGTGAAAATGTCCAAATTGGGCCCAAAGTGTTAATATTTTGTGTGGCCACCATTATTTTCCAGCACTGCCTTAACCCTCCTAGGCATGGAGTTTACCAGAGCTTTACAGGTTGCCACTGGAGCCCTCTTCCACTCCACCATGACGACATCACGGAGCTGGTGGATGTTAGAGACCTTGTGCTCCTCCACCTTCCGTTTTAGGATGCCCCACAGATGCTTAATAGGGTTTAGGTCTGGAGACATGCTTGGCCAGTCCATCACCACCACCTTTACCCTCAGCTTCTTTAGCAAGGCAGTGGTCATCTTGGAGGTGTGTTTGAGGTCGTTATGTTGGAATACTGCCCTGCGGCCTAGACTCTGAAGGGAGGGGATCATGCTCTACAGTATATGTTGGCATTAGTGGTTCCCTCAATGAACTGTAGCTCCTTAGTGCCGGCAGCACTCATGCAGCCCCAGACCATGACACTCCCACCACCATGCTTGACTGTAGGCAAGACACACTTGTCTTTGTACTCCTCACCTGGTTGCCTCCACATACACTTGACACCATCTGAACCAAATAAGTTTATTTTGGTCTCATCAGACCACAGGGCATGGTTCCAGTAATCCCTGTTCTTAGTCTGCTTGTCTTCAGCAAACTGCAGGCTTTCTTGTGCATCATCTTTAGAAGAGATTTCCTTCTGGGACGACATCCATGCAGACCAATTTGATGCAGTGTGCGGCGTATGGTCTAAGCACTGACAGGCTGAACCCCCACCCCTTCAACCTCTGCAGCAATGCTGGCAGCATTCATACATCTATTTCCCAAAGACAACCTCTGGATATGACGCTGAGCGTGTGCATTCAACTTCTTTGGTCGACCATGGCAAGGCCTGTTCTGAGTGAAACCTGTCCTGTTAAACCACTGTGTGGGCTTGGCCACAGTGCTACAGCTCCGTTTCAGGGTCTTGGAAAACTTCTTATAGCCTAGGCTATCTTTATGTAGAGCAACAATTATTTTTTTCAGATCCTCAGAGAGTTCTTTGCCATGAGGTGCCATGTTAAACTTCCAGTGACCAGTATGGTAAAATGAGAGCGATAACACCAAATTTAACACACCTGCTCCCCATTCACACCTGAGACCTTGTAACACTGAGTCACATGACACCGGGGAGGGAAAATGGCTAATTGGGCCCAATTTGGACATTTTCAATTAGGGGTGTACTCACTTTTGTTGCCAGCGGTTTAGACCTTAATGGCTGTGTTTGAGGGGCTATTTTGAGGGGACAGCAAATTTGCACTATTATACAAGCTGTACTGAGATACTGTATTTAATTCATAGTATTCATGCAGATACCACATGCAGTATATTTGCATTATTTGTTGTTTGTACCCATAGCAGGGCCAAAAAACAATAGTGGCATATTTTTTCCCTTTTTTATACATATTTATCCTACCTACTGACAGCAACATTAATACTAACTAGCTAAGCCCTGATCTATTTTATCCTTATCCTTTGTCTTTAGTACCTTCCGAGCCACTGGCTTAGAGCAAACATGCAGATCAGAAGTTCAGATTTCACTGTGCAACTTTCTGCATCTTCAAGGTCATAAATTCAGAAACTTGTGAAATATACTCAGACAACCAGCATTCTTATGCCGCGTACACACGATCGGACATTCCAACAACAAAATCCATGGATTTTTTCCGACAGATATTGGCTCAAACTTGTCTTGCATACACACAGTCACACAAATCTTGTCGGAAAATCCGAATGTCAAGAACGCGGTGACGTACAACATGTACAGCGAGCCGAGAAAAATGAAGTTCAATAGCCAGTGCGGCTCTTCTGCTTGATTCGGAGCATGTGTGGAACCTTGTGTGTCGGAATTGTGTGCACACGATCTGAATTTACGACAGCGGATTTTGTTGTCGGAAAATTTGAGAACCAGCTCTCAAATTTTGTGTGATGGAAATTCTGATGGAAAATGTCCAATGGAGCCTACACATGGTCGGAATTTCTGATAACAAGCTCACATCGAACATTTTCCGTCAGAAAATCCGACCGTGTGTACAGGGCATTAGAGTGAAGTCAGCAATGGTTGCCTCCATACTTCTCTCATAATAGCTTTTTTTTTAAATCTGCCAATTTTTTTGGCAAATATTCACATTCTTGGCTGCCAAAATAACAGAAGAGAAAGTATTAGCCTGATAATACTCTCATCAGCAAATGACCATATGTGCATTGTTTTTTATTACCTTACGTGTGGACATGGCTATTGTGGTCCTCTTTGCTATAACTGGATTATTACTTTGGGCCTCCCAGGGTATTTTATGCAGTAATCGATGGCCTGTTATAATCAATTGAAGCACCATAGCTCTTTATTAAGCTGATTTTCTGTATGACTCAACCCATAAACACTGTTACTTGACATTTCAAAAGGAAAGCAAGGGATATTTATTAGGTTCTTCTGATTTGGAACAGATGTCACAGTGGAAAGCGGAGACTTGTGCATATAAACATATGCAGCGGTAAAAGTTCACCATGGTAATAACTAAACAAGGGAACCCCAAAGACTTGCATTACACAGTAATGCGGTCATTGCTAACCCATTGCTGAAAATTCCAGTTCTAATGTGCTGAGCATTTTCTCAATCACTGGCCTAGAAATAGTTAGATAAAAGTCCTGATCTGCATGCATGTTTCATGTCAGTGGCTCAAAATACTGAAGCCAGTGAAGTAACATGACAGCCAGGCAACTAGCACTTTCAGCAGGAGGTCAAAAAAAAAAAAAAGCAGCATCCATGTTTCTCTTATTACAGGTTCAATTTAAGGCACTTAAGCAGAACTTTGGATTGATGTTAAAAAATAAAAATGTTTTAAGGTTATTGTCAACACAGCACCTCCATTCCATCTTGTGTTAACATCCTATATTATCAGGGCTCCTGCTGGGTGCAGCAGTGAGCCTGTCAAGGTTTTTTATACAACACAGAACTATCAATCTAACACAGAAAGTCTGCTGCCTAGAGGAAAGAGCAGAGTGCTGACCAGCTCCTTCCGTGTCCAAACAGCAGGCTGGGGATAGGTTAGGAACTGCCCTTGGTACACCTAAATCACAATGCCCTGTTCTACAAGCCCCACCCTCTGTCTTGTGAATATTTTAGGCAAAACTACTGGTAGAATGCATTATTGGGGATAGCCTAGGATCTTCATAATATTTAAAGCAGTCTATTAACTATACAAACCACCACACAAGAGAAAGGGGAAATGGATGAGCTCAGCTATGAGGAAAGATTAGAGTAACTGAATTTATTCTCTCTTGAGAAGAGAAGATTAAGGGGGGATATGATCAACATGTATAAATACATAAGTGGTCCATATAGTGAACTTGAGGTAGAGTTATTCACCTTAAAGTGGTTTTAAACCTCAGACATGAAATATGAACAGAGCATACCCCTCTATAGTGTGTACTTGTCTCAATCCAGAGCACTAGGTGTAATTTCTGTCCACTGCCTCATTCCTCTGCTATCAGCATGAATAACTTCTAATTTACAACCACTTTAATGTCATCACAGAGGACAAGGTGGCACTCATTCCGTTTAGAAGAAAAGGGATTTAATCTCCAAATATGGAAAGGCTTAATTAAAGTAAGAGCTGTGAAAATGTGGCATAGACTCACTAAAAATCTGGTTCTGGCCAGCTTAGAAGATTGTTTTAAAAAAGGCCTGGATTCTTTCCTAAATGTACATAACTGTATAACTGGGTATTAATATTTATAGGTAAAGTTGATCCAGGGACTATCCAATTGCCTGTTGGGGGATCAGGAAGGAATTTTATTTTCCCCACTGGAGCAAATTATTATTATTGTTATTTTTTTGCCTTCCTCTGGATCAACAGTGGGTATAGGATGGTGCATATAGAGGTTTTCTATTTGTGTGTGTGTTTTTTTCTGTGTTGGTTGAACTGGATGGACTTGTGTCTATTTTCAACCAGATTAACTATGTAACTATGTTTAATGTGCCCTAATTTATAAAGAGCATTCTAACACTTCTTAACATTCCCTGGACTCCCTTCTTCCTACTGTTCTCTTACTGAATTTAACCACAAATGCCTAGAAGTAGCCAGAAAATAGAAACAAAATAAAAATAATCATAGTTTTAACATTTCAATGCTTGGTGCTACCCTCCTAACCGTGCTGCTCCAGGTACTGGCCCATCAGCATCATTATGGTAATACAGCCCTGGCTTATAGATTAAAGCTGAACTTTAACCACTTCCCGCCCGGCCTATAGCAGATTGATGGCTGGGAAGTGGTTCTGTTATCCTGACTGGGCGTCATATGACGTCCAGCAGGATAACATGCTAGCGCGCGCCCGCGGGGCGCACAGCATGGCAATCGCGAGTGCGCCTTGTCAGTCTGACACCCCGCATCTCCAATTGTGATAAGAAGCCTCTGTCAGAGGCTTCTTACCACTTGATCAGCTGTGACCAATCACAGCTGATCACAGCAAGAACCAGGAAGTGCCTGCATTCCTCGGTCCGCGCTGACAGGGAGAGCAGTTCGGAGCCAATCGGCGGCTTTCCCTGTCAGAGGGGGGTCTGTGCTGATAAACGGCACATTGATTATCAGCACAGCCCCCTCAAATGTGTAAAAAAACACTACCAATCAGTGCCCAGCATTCCCCCAATAAAAAACCCTTCAAATGCCCACCACAGTGCCAATCAGAGCCCACCACAGTGCCAATCAGTGCCCACCACAGTGCCCAGCAGTAACACCTGTAAGTAACACATCAGTACCTCATCATCAGTGCTGCCCATTAGTGCCACCTGTCAGTGCCACATGTCAGTGCCAATCAGTACCACCTATCAGTGCCAATCAGTGCCACCTGTCAGTGCCCATCACAGCCGCCTGTCAGTGCCATCATAGCTGCCTGTAAGTGCCCATCACTGCCGCCTGTCAGTGCCCATCACTGCCGCCTGTCAGTGCACATCAGTGCCCATCAATTCTACATATCAGTGCCTCCTCATCAGTGCCCATCAGTGCCACCTTATCAGTGCTGCTTCATCAGTGCCGCCTCATCAGTGCCCATCATTGCAGCTTCATTAGTGTCCGTCAGTGAAGGGGAAAACAACATTTTATGACAAAAACTAAGAAAAACTTTTTTTTCAAAAATTTTGTTTTTTTTTAGTTTGTTTATCAAAAAATAAAAACCGCAGAGGTGATCAAATACCACCAAAAGAAAGCTCTATTTGTGGGAAGAATTTTGTTTGGGTATAGTGTTGCATGACCGTGCAATTGTCATTCAAAGTGTGACAGCGCTGAAAGCTGAAAATTGTCCTGGGCAGGAAGGGGCCAAAGTGCCTGGTATTGAAGTGGTTAAAGAAAAGAAAAACTGCTTCCTTTAAGTGGGGCTGCCCCCACACAGCAAAGGTTAAATGTTTGTCTAGGTCTAGCGCAGGGGTCCTCAAACTATGGCCCGCAGGCCACATGCGGACCACCGAGGACATTTATCCGGCCCACCCCACCCAGGGCTGGATTCCCGACAGGCCAGGCCTCGGGGCGGGCCGGTTATAACAAAGCAGGAGACTGCTGTGTCAGGGAGCTCACTGTTAAAAGTTCGGGCGCGCTGTGATAAAAGTCCCGCCCTCCTCCTAGACCAGCTCGTATGATAGAGGCAGTGTTCTGCGGGTTCTGAGGGTGGGACATTTTTTCACAGCGCGCCCAAACTTTTCACAGTGAGCCATGACGAAGCAGCAGGAGATGCTCGATGTGCACACACACTGACTGGTGAGACATTGTTTGGCACAGTAAGGCTTTGAGGGGGGCTTGCAATGATGGTGAGGGGGGCTTGCAATGGCATTAATTGGACTGCGTTGGCAAGCATTGATGGGCACTGATCAGACTGCATTGATGGGCAAATGGAACTAGCTGAACTGCAGAATTGTGACTCTCTGAAAGACACATTCAAGTCAAGCAGCCTTCCTAATTTCTATGCATCTCTCCCCTCTGAGACATATCCTAATCTCAGGAACCATGCACTCAAAATGGCAACCATCTTTGGCAGCACTTATGTCTGTGAAAAGACTTTTTCCAGAATGAAACATCTGAAATCTCCAAACAGATCTAGACTAACCGATGCACACTTGCATCACTTGTTACGACTAGCAGTGACGAATATGGAACCGGACATTGACCATCTCATTAGCCAAAAGCAGGCCCATAGTTCTCATTGAAATACTGTTAAGTTTGTTGATTTAATTTTACTTGTTCTTCATTTAAAATATTGTATTTGTTCCTGTTTTGTTTTTTCACTTCAAAATAAGATATGTGCAGTGTGCATAGGAATTTGTTCATAGTTTTTTTTTTTAACTATAGTCCGGCCCTCTAACGGTCTCAGGGACAGTGAACTGGCCCCGTTTAAAAAGTTTGAGGACCTCTGGTCTAGCGGAACAAGAAAAGGCTCCTCTACACTGCAAGACCAGTCCCTGCAGCCTCTTCTCACCTATGATTCAGTGGTCGGAGGCCCTCTAATGTCATCAAGCTTGACGAAAGACCCATATGGGCAGCACAGTGGTTAGCAACCTCCATCTACCAGCACTAGGGTTGTCAGTTTGATTTCCAACCACGGCACTACCTGCCTGGAGTTTGCACTTACTCCCCGTGCCTTTGTGAGTTTCCTCCGGTTTCCTGTTAGGATAATTGGCTCCTGTCTAAATTAGCCCTAGAATAAATGTGAGTTAGGGACCTTAGATTGTAAGCTCCTTGAAAGCAGGGGCTGATGTGAATGTACAATATATATGTAAAGTACTGTGTAAATTGACAGAGCTGTATAAGTACCTGTAATACAGGCATGTCCAAAGTCCGGCCTGCGGGCCAATTGCGGCCCGTGTTCCGGTTTAATACGGCCTCACTGGTAATTTGCATATATATATATATATATATATACTGTATATATATATATATATATATATATATATGGCCTGAATTTATGGGAGGAGCCCGGGGGGTATTTAACCAGCCCGCTCGCCTGTGGTATTTGTCGGTTTCCTGTGCGCAGTACGTTACGTCACTAGGCTGACTCTTCCAAACTCATTGGCGTTCGTGAGTTGCGCGTTCGAAATTTCAGCAACTTTCGGTTCCCGTTCGCAGTTTCTGAGAGGCTTCCGTTCCCGTTCGTAGTTTTTCGTACAAACGTGTCTGGCTCGGCTGTCGCAGGTAGTGTTTCGTTGACATTTCTTCATTTCATGTATCACCATTTGCTAGATACTGTGTGTCGCTCAAACCCCGATATGGAACCTTCGAGTCATTCGTTAAGAAACCCTGCACGTAGCCGTAGCACTCAGCCACCGATTCGTGTCTCTATAATTTCTAAAACATTTTTCATTCATTCTTACGTACCTCACTCTGATTCGAATCCAGTTCCGTCCGCTTCGCACCTGCTTGTCCAGCCATGTCTCAGTTGTTCTTGTCCCATATTTTATACCATGCTCCACAGTCCGGTTCGTTATCAGTCGCAATTACGGCACACAGATTCGTGCCTCTGTCATGGCTTATTATTTTAATCATTTCACTCATTTCACCTTATGTACCGCGCTCCGATTCGAATCTAGTCGCATCCGAGATGCACCGATTCGTCCCGGTGTGCCCCAGTTGTTATTTGGCCTCATTTCAGTACATGCTCCAGAGTCCGGTCGTTGTCAGTCGCAGTGTGCGCCTCACCGATTCGTGCCTCTGTCATGGGAAATCATTTCACTGTCACGTATCACGTTCCGATTAGAATCCAGTCGCATCCGTGATGCACCGATTCGTTCCAGCGTGCCTCAGGTATTTTCGGTCACATTTCAGTACATGCTCCAGAGTCCGGTTTGTTGTCAGTCGCAGTTGCGGCATGACCGATTCGTGCCTCTGTCATGGCACGTGCCTCTACCATGACAAATCATTTCAATCATTTCATCATTTCACTCATTTCACTGTCACGTACCTCGCCCCGATTCAAATCCAGTAGCATCCGAGATGCACCAATTCATCCCGGTGCGCCCCAGTTGTCTTGGCCTCATTTCATTTTGTGCTCCACAGTCCGACTCGTCGTTTGTCGCAGACAAAAAAAAAAAAGTTTCGGCCTCATCCAGCACCTGCACCAGAGCTTGGTTCGATGTCAGTTGCAGTCACGGCACGACCGATTCGTGCCTCTGTCAGGGCAAACATTTCACTGTTACGTACCGCGCTCCGATTCAAATCCAGTCGCATCCGTGATGCACCGATTTGTTCCGGTGTGCACTAGTGTTTTTTCTACTTGCCTCATTTCAGTACATGCTCCAGAGTCCGGTTCGCTGTCAGTCGCAGCTGCGGCACGACCGCTTTGTGCCTCTGTCATGGCGAAACATTTCACACATTTTATTTAATTTCATGCACCTGTCGCTTAAACACGGTACAAGTCACTTTTAAAAGTCAGGTAGTCAAACCTTTCACCGGTTTTCATCTGTCATTTTCCTCCAGGTCAGTCAAGTTAAAAAAAAAAAAAGCCACACCCATCTTCTCTCGAAGTTCAGTCATGGTCCTGATTCATATGTTAAAACCGTCGCCTCACTACTATTCCCCCTTATAGTCGCACAATCCGATTCATGTTGGTTTCATTTCATACACTTTACAAACCGATTTGTATCAGGATTCATTGTATGCAACTTACGAATGATTCGTATCGGTTTCAATTTCATACACGCTACAGTTCGATTCAAATCTAGTCGCGCCGGTGGAACAGCGATTCATATCGGATCCATATTCATACTCTCCACAGTCCGATTTTATATTGGATTAATTTTCATACACTCTACAATCGGTTCGTATCAGATTAATTTCATACAACCGATTCGTATCGGATTCATTCCATACACTTTACAAACGATTCATATAGGATTAAATTTCATACAGGTTCAAGCATAACTTCTTGTAATCATTGCAAGCACGCATCCAATCACAACTTGCAATAGTTGCAAGCACGCATCCAAGCACAACTTCCCGCAATCGTTGCAAGCACGCATCCAAGCATAAACTTCTTGTATTCGTTGCAAGCACACATCCAAACATAACTTCTTGAAATCATTGCAAGCGCACATCCAAGCACAACTTCTTTCAATCGTTGCAAGTACGCATCCAAACATAACTTTTGCAATCGTTGCAAGCACACCCAAGCACAATTTCTTGCAATCATTGCAAACATGCATCCAATCATAAACTTCTTGCAAACATTGCAGGCATGCATTCAAGTATAACTTCTTGCAATCGTTGCAAGTACGCATCTAATTACAACTTCTTGCAATCGTTGCAAGCACACATCCAAGCATAACTCTTGCAGTCTTTGCAAGCACATGCAGTAATACAAACTTCTCACAGTCACTACAAACACATCTTCAGCGACATAAACTCCCTTGCAATCGTTGCAAGCACACATTAAGCACAACTCTTACAATCATTACAAGATACGCATCTTAGCATAACTTCTTGCAATCGTTGCAAGCACGTATCCAGTCACAACTTCTTGCAATTGTTGCAAGCACACATCTAAGCATAACTTCTCGCAATCGTTGCAAGCACGCATCCAAGCATAACTCCTTGCAGTCCTTGCAGGCACATGCAGTAATACAGACTTCTCACAGTCACTGCAAATACATCTCCATTGACATAAACTCCCTTGCAATCGTTGCAAGCACGTATTTAAGCACAACTCTTGCAATCATTGCAGGGCTCGCATCTTAGCATGACTTATTGTAAACACATTCCCAGTGGCACACAATCAGCCACACATCATTCTTCAGTGGCACTTAATCGGCCAATTGTCTCCAGTGGCATCTTCATACGAGCCACTCACCATTTTCTGTATCATTTCTCGCTTAGGTCAGTTGAGTTCAGGTTACATCCCGCGCCAGGTATCGTATTGCCTTATCCTTATAACACTATCAGGCTATACCTAGCCAGCATCCAGCATTTCCTGTCCTTACAGGTCCCCAGAGAGCTGTCTGTGTTTACGGCCCATACAGTAAGATCCCTTCTACGTGGCATCCAGAAGCATCAGCCCATAGCTAAACGGCAAATGCTTGCCCATCACAACTGCCATCTTTAGGGACATTTCAAAAATCCTCACACGTTCCCCAGTCTAGTCATCCAAGCAGCCACCTACCTCGCCCGCTTCGGTTTTCTACAGCCTAACAAATTCACTTTTAGTGGCACTGGCAGCCAGGTACTATGTAGGCACCACTTGACTCGCTGATAAAACCATTACGTCCTTCAGCTTGCGGTCTCCAAAACTCAACAATCTGGAACTGAGGTCTGCAATAACCTCTTTCGAACTAAACAACTCCACGCAGGCCAGCCTCCCCCTTGACAAGCTGACCCACATCAGGCCAGTTCCCCAAGACTTCACCCATACATGGGAGTGTACTAAGAAGCAGCTTCAGTCTCTCTTGGGAATGCTCAATATTTCAATACGGGTCATTCCCCAGGGTCGATCTTCTGTGTCATGCTGCCTGGTCTTCCTCTCCCAGACACAGGACCCCTTTCAGATCCTTAATTTAGACGGTAGTGGACCTATTAATGTTGGAAGGTTCCGTACTACGTGGATCCATATATCAATGTTTATACCATCTATGTCGCCCCTATCACCCCAGTTAGTGACAGATGCCGCAGCCTCCACAGGCTTTGCTGCAATTTTTGGCCACCATTGGTTTACAGGAACATGGCCTCCAGAGATACTCCTAAACCCCGGGTTTACCCGGACTTCCTCCCTCTTCAAGCTATACACGGTCATGACAGCCGCTGAACTCTAGGGTCATATCTGGACAGGACAGGCCCTGGCTTTCGCCACCAACAACCGGTCCAAGGCCGATCTTGTTGATGAAGCCAGGTCCGCATCGCTCTGTTATATCCTTCCTGCGCAGGCTGGTGCAATTATCTTGGCAGCACCAGTTTAATGTCCACTGTACGTTCATTCTAGGCTGCCATCTTCCGGGACATGTCTACTATCTTTACTAGTTCGCCATTTGGCCTTCTCCCCAATCTGCTCATACAAGCAGCCATTTATTTAGCCTACTACGGGTTCTGGCGGCCCAGCGAGCTCACCCACAGCAATCCCACAGGCCAAGTTCTGTGCAGTTGGCTCGCCACCAACACCATTTCATCCTCCACCTTGCAGTGTCTAAAACCCAGCAATCAGGCTCCAGGATAGACAACTCCATAAAATAAACATCCGGTGTCCAGTAACCATACTCAACCGCCTACTGAAACTCCTACCGGAACACTCAAACTCTAGTCCCCTATTACCTTTTCGGGCAAACCCTTGAGTGCCTGCCAGTTCATTAAACACCTGGGGGTTCTTCTACGCAGCCTACACCTTGACCCCAGTCAGTACTCCGGTCAATCTTTAGTACTGGGGCAGCCTTGGCAGCATCTCAGCATGGGTCCCAGATCACATCATCAAGAGACTTAGCAGGTGGAACTCTGCCCATCTCGCCCGGTTCATCCCCAATCCTCAGGTGGAAATGGCACAAGCATTCATCAAACTTGCTCAATAAATAAAGCTAAAACTAATAAAACTACACCCCTACCTGAATGTTTTTGCCCCCTTATTTTGGTATACCGACCAGCAGACCAGGGCACACTTCAGGTCCATTTCATGTTGTAAGTCTTATGGTAAGTCTATTTGTTCATATCCGTATCAGCCATAGGGCTTTGACCATAAGTAGGAAGGCCAGTATGGAGGCCTGAATTTATGGGAGGAGCCCGGGGGGTATTTAACCAGCCCGCTCGCCTGTGGTCTTTGTCGGTTTCCTGTGCGCGGTACCCACCCTCCCATCCCCTTTTCAGGGCATTTCTCAAATTAATTTCTCTTCACAAAATATTCATTTCTAATCTAGGGTATGCCCCCTTATTTTGGTATACCGACCAGCAGGCCAGGGCACACTTCAGGTCTATTTCATGTTGTAAGTCTTATGGTAAGTCTATTTGTTGATATCCATATCGGCTATAGGGCTTCGACCATAAATATATATCTCTTTTGTGGCCCCCAATAAATCGATTCGTTGGGGGGGCCACAAAAGATATGCAGCCTCGGAGGGGACAGGGAGGAGGCGGGATGAGTGCCGCCAGATTATATACAGGAGAATCTCCTGTTTACTCGGTGGCCTCTGTAAAAGGAAGTCCCATCTCCTGGGCTGAGATTGGACAACTGTTCTGTGTATCATAGGAGGCGGGACTTTGTATTAAAGAGGCCGCAAAGTAAACAGAAGATTCTCCTGTATGTAATCTGTTGGCACTCGTCCCGCCCCCTCCCTTTTCCCTCCAAGGCTGCAGATGGGCATGGATCAGGCTGCACTGATGGCAATGGTGAGGCTGCATTCATGGCACTGGTGAGGCTGCATTCATGTCAATGGTGAGGCTGCATTCATGGCAATGGTGAGGCTGCATTCAGGCAATGGTGAGGCTGCATTCATGGCAATGGTGAGGCTGCATTCATGGCAATGGTGAGGCTGCAGATGGTCAATGATTAAGCTGCACTGATGGGCACTGACCCTTATTTTGCTTCACAGTTCTTTATTTAAAATTTAAGTTTTTTCCTGAAACTTCCCTCTTAAGCCTCGTACACATTATCAGATTTTCCACAGACAAAGCGTCAGACTTTTGTCCGAAGGGCGTTGGCCAGGAACTTGTCTTGCATACAAACGGTACGCAATTGTCGGCCAACAAACACGAACGTAGTGACATACTACGTGGTTTTTCAGCTCTTTAGCACCACCCTTTGGGCACCTTCTGCTAATGTTGTGTTTGGTGAGCATTGATTCCGAGCATGTGTGTTTGTAGTTTGGACTTTTGTCTGAAGGACTTGTGTGCATACGATCAGAAATTCCGACAACAGACCGTTGTCCGCGGTAACGTCTGCCATCCAACATTTGTATGAAAATCCGACAACTGTCCGATGGAGCGTACAAACGGTAGGATTGTCCGCCAACAGTCTGTCAACACACAATTCCCGTTGGAAAATCCGATCGTGTGTACGAGGCTTTAAAGTAAAAGGTGAGTTTTATACGCCTATAAATACGGTATATCCAAACAACACGCCCAAGCTCATCCTTAGACTCTTCACCACACACAGCCACAAAGGGAAGAGAATTCTTGTTTGGCAGTGTATTAGTTCATTTGCATTTAATTCTAATAGTGCATGTCAGGCAAAATGGTCGGCCCTAAACGCACGTTCACTTCATCAAATCTGGCCCTCTTTGAAAAAAGTTTGGACACCCCTGCTGTAATATACAATAGAATAAATAACCCTTCGCTGCCCATGGAATCTCAAGGAACAGTCCACTGCCAGAGCTTGGGGGAGCATTGTCTACTAGAGGATCAGGAAAGTAAACCTGTTTTTACTGACATAAACAATCCCCTGCACCACAAGGGAACATTTTATGTTTTCCCAAGATTGAGGCTTTTACAGCAATGAGAAAAACTGAGGTCACCAACCATGATATGCAGGGTAGCAGGAATACTTGTATTAAAAGACAAATTCTTTGCCAGGTAAATTGTTATGTAAAATGTTTTACATGCCAAAGAATTGTCTTTTGATTCAAGCATCCCTGAATTGCTGCATTGCCAGGTTGGCAAACCAATTTTGCTCACTGCTGATAAGCATATAGTTAGAGAGCTGGATTTTCATTACTGGAGGACCTTGTACTCATGTGGCTTTCATTACCCAAGTATGACCTCTATAGGAATCACCTCTTCTACACAAAAAAAGTTTTGCTAGTTCTATTCTAGCTTGGAGTTGGTGATCACATGTTAAGGACCATGTATGACTATTTGTACTAATAGAAAAAAATGATGGAAAAAAATATTGTAAAGTCAGCCTAGAAAATACATTCGCCATTTGTCTGTAATTTAGCTACTTGGCTACCTGTAACTTTTTATCCGTTATCTTTAGTTTTATCAGGTCATTTGCTAACTAGTGAGATAATAAAATGCAAATTAAAGGCTTTTTGGGTCTCAACAAAAAAAAAAAAAGTTTTGAAAGTGGGGCTGACTGACAACCCATTTCACAGTTTAGATTCCACTAGTTACATAGCTGAGTAAGTCTGGATTTACAGTGCCTTGAAAACGTATTCATACCCTTTGAAATTTTCCACATTTTGTCATGTTACAACCAAAAACGTAAATGTGTTTTATTGGGATTTTATGTGATAGACCAACACAAAGTGGCACATAATTGTGAGGTGGAAGGAAAATGATCAATGGTTTTCAAAATGTTTTACAAATGAATATATCTGGAAAGTGTGGTGTGCATTTCAGCCCCCTGTATTCTGATACCCCTAACTAAAATCTAGTGAAACCAATTGCCTTCAAAAGTCACCTAATTAGTAAATAGAGTCCATCTGTGTGTAATTTAATCTCAGTATAAATACAGCTGTTTTGTGAAGCCCTCAGAGGTTTGTTAGAGAACCTTTGTGAACAGCAGCATTAACGCCAAGGAACACACCAGACAGGTCAGGAATAAAGTTATGAAAAAGTTTAAAGCAGGGTTAGGTTATAAAAAAAAATTATCCCAAGCTTTGAACATCTCACGGAACACTATTCAATCCATCAACAGAAAATGGAAAGAGTATGGCACAACTGTAAATCTATCAAAGACATGGCCGTGACCTAAACTGACAGGCTGGGCAAGGACAGCATTAATCAGAGTAACAGCCAAGAGGCCCATGGTAATTCTGGAGGAGCTGCAGAGATCCACAGCTCAGGTAGGAGAATTTGTCCACAGGACAACTATTAGTCATGCACTCCACAAATCTGGCCTTTATGGAAGAGTGGCAAGAAGAAAGCATTGTGCAAGTCCGTTCGTTCGAAAGTCCATCGAAGGTCCATCGGAAGTCCGTCAAAAGTCCGACGAAAGTCTGTCGTAAAGACCGTCGGACCTTTGATGCCGAAAAGTCCGCCCGTGTGTACACGGCATAAGAGTCTGCAAAAGACTTGAGACTGGGGCAGAGGTTCACCTCCAGCAGGACAACGACCCTAAGCATACAGCCAGAGCTACAATGGAGTGGTTTAGATACAAGCATATTTATGTGTTAGAATGGCCCAGTCAAAGTCCAGACCTAAATTCAATTGAGAATCTGTGACGTGAAAATTGTAGAAAAGAAATGGGGGCGCCAACCAAATAAATAAAATAAAATAATATAAAAAGATCTTTGTGATTGCTACTCCTATTTTAGTGTATTACTAAAAAGCAGATATATTATAGAAAAAGGAGCGCTACCTTACAATATGATGTGAATGTGAACCACAATAGTAATAACCAATCAACAAATGACCAAAAAAGAGTGAATATTCAACAAGTGAATATATAAAATATATAAAAGAACAGTTCAATCCAATCATAACTCCAGCACCGTTGTGTCTATAAAGTATTGTGCTCCGATGTAGCAAAACACAGTGCTTCAACGTGAAATATTCAATTGCACTCACCAGAAGTATTCAGCCACAGTGTGACCATCAAGCATGAATATATAAATATCTGAGACTCTCCAATCAATCGACATGCCAGATTTAGTCCACTCGAACTCCTATCTTCTTTCCCAGTATCAGACTTTATAGAAATGGCTCTACCAATGAGTCATAGACTTGCATAGACTTCTGTTAAATTAATATGCAAGCCACAATGAAATCGGGAGTGTAAATCGCACTAATGTGCAGTTTTGAAATCGTGCTAAAGTAGCATGAGAGGCTGAGACGGGTATCAGTCTAGGCACCTGGCGGATTCAGACTTTATTGTCGTGATGACGTGGTGCCTGGACAGATTTCTGTGACGTCAGCAGAGAGCAGACTCCAGACCGCTCTCTGCTGAAAACGATTCACAGGAGTGCAAAACGAATTGCACACCTGTGACCCATAGGAGATACAGCCAAACAAGCTCAGACTGGACTTCTCCTTTAAGGGAGAATGAGTCTCTAGGCAAGGTGCAGCTTCATCTGACATTACTGCCATAGTTCACCTTTCAGACTGGGTTCGCACTGGTACGACAAACACTCCAACATTGGAAACAGTATAAATGAATGGTTCCCTATGACAGCCGTCTGAAAGGGGTTGTAAACCCTTGTGTTTTTTCACCTTAATGCATCCTATGCCTGCAAGGTAACCCCCCGGGAGAGTGCTTCTCCTAGGGGATTATCTGATGTGGGGAGGAGCTGCGAGAGCCGCCAAGGGACCCCCAGACGGTGTTCGGGGCCACCCTGTGCAAAACGAGCTGCACAGTGGAGGCAAGTATGAGATGTTATTTTTTTTTAATAATCAAAGCTTTAAAATCACTTTATGTGGTCTGAGTGAACCCCCCCCCAAGTGAATATCATTGAAGTCGGATCAAAGTCGGATCATCGTCTTAACTGATCTGACTTTGGCATGTGACTTGTGCTCTGATGATCTTGAAGGGGAACACCACACCAAAATTAAAAATAAAAACGGCATAGAGTTCTCCCTCAAAGACTGATTTTAAAGGGAACCCCCATGCCCCCAAAAAAAAAAAACAAAACGGCGTGGGGTCCCCGCAAAATCCATACCAGACCCTTATTCGAGCATGCAGCCCGGCAGGTCAGGTAAGGGGGTGGGGACGAGCGAGCCCCCCCCACCCCAAAGCACCTTGTCCCCATGTTGATGGGGACAAAGGCCTCTTCCCGACAACCCTGGATGGTGGTTGTTGGGTCTGCAGGCGGGGGGGCTTATTGGAATCTGGAAGCCACCTTTAACAGGGGGCCCCCCACCCTATGTGAATGAGTATGGGGTACATTGTACCCCTAACATTCACCCCCCAAAAAAGTGGCAAAAATAAAAACCGCACACAGGATTTTGACAAAGTAATTTATTAATGCAGCTCCGGCGTCTCTTCTGCTTCTGATTTCTTTTATCCTCTCTCCGCTGATGTCTTCTTTTGCTGCCAGTTCTCCTCCCTCTGCTGATGTCTTCTTCCGCTGCAGGTTCTCCTCTCTCTGCTGTCTTCTCCCTCTGCCGGATCTTCTCTCTTCCCTGTCTTCTCCCTATGCCAGGTCTCCTCTCTCCGCCGTCTTCTCCCTCTGCCGAGTCTCCTCTTTCCACTGTCTTCTCCCTCTGCCGAGTCTCCTCTCTCCACTGTCTTCTCCCTTTGTCAGATCTCCTCTCTCCGCTGTCCTCTCCCTCTGTTCTTCCTCCAACCTTCTCCCGACGCTTGCTCCCACTGTAATGCTAGGCATATAGACAGGTATGGTGCAGGAGGGGGGGTAAGCGCGCTTGCTTGTCCCCACCCCCTTTCCTGACCTGCTGGGTTGGGTGCTCGGATAAGGGTCTGGTATGGATTTGGGGGGGTGCCATGCCATTTTTTGGCGTGGGGTTTGCCCTTAAATCCATACTTGACCGAATGGTCTGGTATAGTCTTGTAGGGGGAACCCTATGCCGTTTTTTTTTTTTTTTTAATTTTGGCATGAGGTTCCCCTTCAAGAAGGGCCTGGTATTGTCGGGATTAAAGTCTGGTCCCCGTTCGTTGAAGTCAGATGGATGTCGGACTTCAAGTTGCAGGGCAAAGTCGGATTCACAGTCCTACGAATGTCTTGTCGTACCAGTGTGAACCCAGCTTCAGACACCAGCTGCCTGTCTACAAGTGCATCCTATCTTGTGAAGTGACAGGCAGATAGATGCGCATCTTTGATCAGTTGCACCATTCTCTGTTTTACTGCAAGAATATGAAGGTCCCCAATGTGATGAGTTTGATGAGCTGGATAACATTTTACCTGCTAAGAGATTAGCAACAACTCTGGTAAACTAAATTAACATTTCTGTTTCTTGCCTAGCATTGGAAGGACAGTGATTGGTTTCACCTGTTGCTTGAAATTGCTGTTTAAGGCCAGTATTCTATTAAAAGTGTTTACATTTCACATGCCGTCCTATTTCCTGTCTCAGTAGTACATAAAAGCAATTGTCTGGTACACTGTGCTTTCACCATTGTTCTGCAGCTGCACATTCTTACCATATTCTAGAAGACTCAATAAGCTTAATAAAAAGAGATCAGAGGGACAAAGCGCATAGCTGTGGCTTCAAATTATATAAAGAATGGCAACAAGGATTAAGATGGAATTACTTCCCCTAATGCCTATAATTCCAGAACAAGTAAAATAATATTTGCTATCTTATTGCAAACATATAGACTCTTATAGCAAACATATAGAGATGGTAATTGTACCTAGGCAGAGCTTTTAACTTAAAGTTGAATTCCTGATATGACAATTTTTACATAGTTACATTGGTCCAGCTTGGGTCAACCTAAATATGTGTGCCATACAGGTGGGACCTCCATGGAAGCTGGAAATCACTGTAGTAGGCACTACTATCAATATGGTTGCCCCACACAGAGATACAGTACAGAACAAAATATGGTACAGCAAATGGAGAGTGCTCTCCTCTAATCTAAGGAGCAAAGGCTTGTATAGAAATAGCCATATGGTTCCTAAATCTTAATTTCCTAATTTAATAACTATGATTGCAACAATCAAAAAAATCATCTTGGAATTAAGAACCATTCTTCCATTCTTTCTATATAGGGCTTTGCCCCTCCAGATTGGAGTAGAGCCCTAACCATTTGTTGTACCTTATTTAGTAAAGGCTCCATCAGGCCATGACATATTATGTATGTGAGCAGACCATATCTTGTAACACATGATGGTCTCTGGTTTGTGCCTGTATTATTTTCTTTGTATAACCCAGAACAAGGTATGGTAGGTTACTAATAGTTTAAAAGATCTGCAAAGGAGACCAAAGGAAAAGATGCCTACTCCAGAGTCCTCTGCCTCCTTTTTTGGCCTTTGGCCTTATTTACCAGTATGCTCTGTGTGTCAATGACCTTCGTCCCCTCCCCTTCCAGTAAAGGCTATACATGTTTGTAGTATTCCTCTTTACTTAAAGCGGAACTTCACCCAAAAGGGGAAGTCCCCTTTGTTTGTATCCTCCCACTTCCACATTTGCCACTTTTTTTGGGGGGAACGGGTGTTTTGACAGGTGCGCGCTCCCACTTCTGATCAGATTGCTGCGGCTATCTGAGCGTAAGTTTGGTCCCCCCAATTCACACCCCCCCCCCCCCGAGCCTCCTGAGACACATAAGAGGTCCTAGAAGCCTGTGGGACACTTCACAAAGTGCAGTGCAAGGCTTCACTGCAGGTTTCCATTACCGAAGATGCCAGCTCCAGGACCCGAAGCTGACTGAAGAATCAGCTCGGGTGAGGACATCGCTGGATCCCTGGACAGGTAAGTGTCCTTATTTTAAAAAGTCAGTATCTGCAGTATTTGTAGCTGGTGACTTTTATTTTTTTTGGGGAGACTGGAGCTTCTCTTTAAAGCGGAAGTCCATTCAAACACTAACTATATTTAAACCTGCTCCCACTCCCATTCTGGGCCTATTCTAACTAACCCGTAAAAGGAAAGATGTCTATACTTACCCATTCTGAGGGAGGTCCGGTCACATGATCGGCTCTCAGTGCAGGCTTTAGTGTGGAGGAAGGGCAGCTGACAATGGATGTCCCATAGTAAGCCTATAGGTGACATCACCACATAAGCATTGCAACCATTGTCGACAATCTCTCATATTCACTGAAGCCAGTTGCTGGGGAGTTTATGTGACCTGACCAATCCACCCTCAGAATAAGTATGTATAGACATCTTTCCTTTACAGGTTAGTTAAAATAGGCATAGAATGGGGGTGGGAGCAAGTTTAAGTATAGCTAGTATTCCACTGGACTTTAATACACTGAGCATACTCTGCCATATCAAACTTTGATGGAGAGCCAGCTAGTACATTCTCTTTAACTTCTAGCAATAGGATATTTTTCATATTTTAAATGTTACCTATTTTTTACGTCATTATTATCTAAAATTATTTTCAGTATTAGTTAAAGTAGTATTAAATAAATTATTTTCACATAAAAACAGAGAGGAAGGGGGTCAATGAACAACCTGAAACTTTGTAAAGGGGTTGATAGACTAAAGAGTTTGGGGACCCCTCTATGAATCAAGTCTTATAAGTCTTATAAATAGCAGCATTTGAAAATGTGTTAAATAAAAGAAAAATGCACTGAAAGGTATTTTACTCACCACTGCTCCACCACTTTTTACCATTAACTAGGTAGCTATCTCCATCTCTCTGGATACTGCACTCCATGTTGGTGGCATCACTGGAAGCTACATCAGGTTCTGCAACAATAAAAGTACACTTTTAAAACACGACCTGGTATCTTATGAGGGACATTTACAATAGATTTCAGGGCCTTAGCAATTGCTTTACTACAAGTCACAGACTTCTGTGCATGCTGCAGTCTCTTCACCATTAACCACTCGATCACCAGAAGGTTTACCCACCTTCATGACCAGGCCATTTTTTGCGATATGGCACTGTGTTACTTTAACTGACAATTGGGCGTTTGTGCAACGCTGTACCCAAATAAAATTTGTATCCTTTTTTTCCCACAAATAGAGCTTTTTTTGGTGGTATTTGATCACCTCTGCGTTTTTATTTTTTGCTCTATGAACAAAAAAGACTGTCTGTTTTGAAAAAAACAATATTTCTTACTTTCTGCTACAAAACAAATTCAATAAAAAAAAAAAAAAATGGAAAAAAATATAATATCTTCATCAATTTAGGCCAATATGTATTCTGCTACATATTTTTGGTAAAAAAAAATCCCAATAAGCGTATATATTGATTGGTTTGCACTCAAAAGTTATAGCATCTACAAACTATTAGATAGATTTAAGGAATTTTTATTTATTTTTTTTTTTACTAGTAATGGCGGCAAACAGCGACTTATAGTGAGACTGCGACGAATTGGACACTAACTGACACTTTTTTGGGGACCAGTGACACTAATACAGTGCTAAAAATATGCACCGTCACTGTACTAATGACACTGTCAGGGAAGGAGTTAACATCAGGGGCAATCAAAGGGGTAAATGTGTTCCTAGGGAGTGATTACTAACTGTGTGGGGTGTGCTTGTACTGTGAGAAGGCAGAGATCTGTGTTCCTGCTTAGCAGAAACACAGGATCTCTACGTCCTCTTCTCACTGAACAGCAATCTGCCTTGTTTACTATCGGCAGACCGCCATTCTGTCTCACTCGAGAACGATCGGCGGGTCTGTTGGACCAGCTGATTGGCTCCCGCTGTGTCCAATCAAAGCGGGTCACCGGTGGAGCTTCTGCAGGCCCCAGACCCAGAAGTGCATAATCATGTAAAAGTACCTGATTCTGCACAGGAGAGCCGCCTTGCCACTGTATATATACAGTATACGGTCGGCAAGCGGTTAAAGTGGAACTTTAGTCAGAAAATTAAGGCCTTAAGTTCTGAAAAATAGTGGCAAGAGAAGCTTTCTGGATCTTTACATTAGACTTTATATCCAGATGGCCTCAATGAGACACCCGAATCCACCCTGATGATTGAATCATACCCCTAAATAGTTGCAATTCAAAGAGGCAGTCAGTCAATCATATGATGCCGAATCTTGTTGTGATGAGTCATAACATAGGAAGTAGTTATAACTCATTGTTCATTAAGGTTATTTGGTGCCACGGTTTGTAAGTCATAGATCCAGCGACATTCACGCTACAGTAACAGGCGATCTCCACCGATGGTCAGTGAGGGAACATGGTCAATTATCATGCATTTAAGGGGGGGTAGTGGAGGGTTTAGTTCAAGGAAATGACGTGCACCCAGTTGTGTGGAGTCTCTTGAAGACAAGGCCCTTTGTATAGCCGATGATTAATAAAACAGTCTCTAAAGGGAGTAATGGTTTTGCCCACATAATACAATCGGCAAGGGCAATGTGATAGATCACATATGCTGAAGTGCATGCAAGTCTATGTTTAATAAAAATCCATTAGCCAGATTGAAGGTGTAAAAAATGTTGTCCATCGAGCATGTGTCTATATGTGCTGCAGTCAGGAAAGCAGTAGCAGCTCATTTTTGCTGGTGGTACCAGGAATGGCAAACCGGAGCAGGTGGCAGTTCAGTTTAGACCAAGTCCTTGAAATTTCTCCCCCTGCAATAGCTGATAATTGGTGGGGGTGACTAGGCTACCGATTAAGATGGCATCACTAGAAATGATAGGCCAATGTGCAGTCACAGCACCTTTGACCAGCCCACTACCACTTGAATACTAAGTGGGAGAAAATACTTGGTCCTGGAGGTTCTTTTCCCTTTGCTGGTCAGTATCAGTAGCTGTTTATGGTTCAGTAGTGCCTCCCTGGAGTATCCACATTCAGTGAATCACTGGACCATGCCATCCAATAGTATTGCTGCAGCGTCAGGGTTGGAGTTGCTCCTAACCACTCTCAGCATTTATGCAAAAGGAATTTGCGCATTTGCACTTGTTGATGTCATGGATGGTAATGATGGGAGGGGTTTTAGGGTATATATGTTGTGTTGCTTAAAGTGGTTGTTAACCCACTGTACTAAAATAGTGTTATCCCCTCTGTATCGTAATAACAATCAGCTGAGCAGCGAGAGCCATTTATTCGGGTACAGATCGGCTGAGTTTTTACATTACACAGACACAGGGACACATGTTCTAATGCTACATAGGAGATAAGAAGATTAATGATCAGATATGAGAGGAGCAGGAGTAGGGGGGACGGGCGCTGCTACGAGCAGGGGGGTGGGGGGGGGGACAGAGGACACAGGCACAGGGAGAGCTGCAGACAGGAGAACATGCAAATAGACCATGATGTCCGGGGGCTCAGCAGCCATGATTATCGTGGTCTGTTTGCAGGGGGGAGGGTATAGCCAGGCAGGATCAGCCAGGTTTTTTAGGGTATACAGGGGGCCAAATGACATAGCACAAGCACTGTGCTGTATAACATGCTTTAAAGGAACAGGATCAGGTTTTGTTTTTTTGGGTTAACAAACGCTTTAACCAATTTGTTGTCCTGAGGAAGACGAGCTTGTGGGTCATCAAAATAAAATCTTCACTGTGTGTTCACCTCTCAAGACCCATGAGTGCCGCTCTCTCTTTTGGACTACATACAGCATCTCACAAAAATAAGTACACCCCTTACATTTTTGTAAATATATCTTTTCATGTGACAACAGAAGAAATTAAACTTTGCTACAATGTAAAGTAGTGAGTGTACAGCTTGTATAACAATGTAAATTTGCTGTCCCCTCAAAATAACTCAACACACAGCCATTAATGTCTAAACCGCTGACAACAAAAGTGAGTACACCCCTAAGCGAAAATGTCCAAATTGGGCCCAAAGATTCAATATTTTGTGTGGCCATCATTATTTTCCATCACTGCCTTAACCCTCTTTTTTTTTAAATTCTGTATTTATTTAAGGCAAAGTTCCTTGACATACAGTGATCACATCTTTTATACAGACATAATAATCAACAAATTCTGTGAATTAAAAGACATGTTCAAGCACATCAATATCGTTTTTAACAGTTCAAGGATTACTTTGTCCATGTGAAAACCATTATGCACAAAAAAGAACCAGAAGGTCTACAATGCCTCTTTTAAAAATTATCACATTAACAAAACCTAAAGAGTAGATCCTTCCAGACTACAGATCATGTATCATTATCTTACTACTAGAAATTGTGTAACCTTTAAGGGTCTTATGATCTCCACATTTATGATACAGCTGTATAGCAGCTGAAGTATCTTCACAAATTTTGAGAGAGAGAGAGAGAGAGAGAGAGAGAGAGAGAGAGAGAGAGAGAGAGAGAGAGAAAAGAACTTGAAACCAAAGAGAGGGGGGGGAGGGAAGGGGGTGAAGGGAGAGTAAGCATTCCATACAGGTTATTCAATCTTATTCCCAGTGCGTTAGAATGTGATTCATTTATGTCATAGATCAGCCATATCTTGCAAGTAGGAGTCCGTACCTGTAAAGTGTCTCCAAGGCCTCCACTTATCCCTGAATTGTTCCTCCGTGTTATGGAGAGTAGCAGTCAGTTCCTCCATGCGGAGTATACAATTGACTTTGGAGTACCACAGGACCCTGGAAGGCGGTTGGGGTTGCCTCCAGAGTGCAGGAATACATGCCCTTGCTGCATTGAGGAGTTGCATTGTCAGAGTTTTTTTGTATTTCCTAATGGGCCTCTCCGACAGATGTAAGAGACATGCAGCCGGATTGTCTTTCAGGTTCACTGAAGGTTTTTAATAGACGTTGCCACCTCCTCCCAGAACAGTCTCAATACTGGGCATGCCCAAAAAATATGGATAATGGTACCAACTGCCATATCGCATTGCTGCCTTAACCCTCTTGTGCTTGGAGTTCACCAGAGCTTCACAGGTTTCCACTGGAGTCCTCTTCCACTCCTCCACGATGACAACAAGGAGCTTGTGGATGTTAGAGACCTTGCGCCCCTCCACCTGCCCTTTCAGGATGCCCCACAGATGCTCAAAAGGGTTTAGGTCTGGAGACATGCTTGGCCAGTCCATCACCTTTACCCTCAGCTTCTTTAGCAAGGCAGTGATCGTCTTGGAGGTGTGTTTGGGGTCGGTATCATGTTGGAATACTGCCCTGTGGCCCAGTCTCAGAAGGGGATCATGCTCTGCTTCAGTATGTCACAGTACATGTTGGCATTCATGGTTCCCCCAATGAACTGTAGCTCCCCAGTGACGGCGGCACTCATGCAGCCCCAGACCATCACTCTCCCACCACCATGCATGACTGTAGGCAAGATACATTTGTCTTTGCACTCCTCACCTGGTTGCCGCCACACACGCTTGACACCATCTGAACCAAATAAGTTCATCTTGGTCTCAACAGACCACAGGACATGGTTCCAGTAACCCATGTCCTTAGTCTGCTTGTCTTCAGCAAACTATTTGCGGGCTTTCTTGTGCATCATCTTTAGAAGAGGCTTCCTTCTGGGATGAAAGTCATGCAGACCAATTTGATGCAGTATGGTCTGAGCACTGATAGGCTGACCTCTCCACCCCTTCAACCTCTGCAGCAATGTTGGCAGAACTCATATGTCTATTTCCCAAAGACAACCTCTGGATATGACGCTGAGCACGTGCACTAAACTTCTTTGGTTGACCATGGCGAGGCCTGTTCTAAGTGGAACTTGCCCTGTTAAACCACTGTATGGTCTTGGCCAGCATGCTGCAGCTCAGTTTCAGGGTCTTGGCAATCTTCTTATAGCCTAGGCCATCTTTATGTAGAGCAACAATTCTTTTTTTTAGATCCTCAGAGAGTTCTTTGCCATGAAGTGCCATGTTGAACTTCCAGTGACCAGTATGAGAGAGTGAGAGCGATAACACCACATTTAACACACCTGCTTCGCATTCACACCTGAGACCTTGTAACATTAACGAGTCACATGACATTGGGGAGGAAAAATGGCTAATTGGGCCCAATTTGGACATTTTCACTAAGGGGTGTACTCACTTTTGTTACCAGCGGTTTAGACATTAATAGCTGTGTGAGTTATTTTGAGGGGACAGCAAATTTACACTGTTAAACAAGCTGCACTTTTTTACACTGTAGCAAAGTGTATTTTCTTTATTGTTGTCACATGAAAAGATAATAAAATATTTACAAAAATGTGAGGTGTGTACTCACTTTTGTGAGATACTGTAGCCGCCAGACCAACTGGAGTGCGCGGAGCGCTTCACGCATGCGCATTGGGGAACTGGGCTTGAAGCCGAAGGGCTTTCTTTGCCGGGTTCCCTTACTGGCAATGGCTGCACCGACAGCCAATCCTAAGATCCACTGCGGTGCCAACATCGTGGGCTCCATGGAAGGGTAAATGTCCATGTATTAAAAGTCAGCAGTTACAGTATTTGTAGCTGCTGACTTTTAATTTTTCGTGGGGTGGGCGGACCTCCACTTTAAGATTCACACAGCTATTCTTCCCTCTCCTTCTAGTTCTTCTCTCCTCCCCTCCCCCTTCTCCTTGTATTTTTTTATATCTCTTGCATTTTTGTTTTTGCTACCCCAATCCCCTGCTCAGATGGTCATTTTTGTTAGAGGACTTCACCAGGTTTTATTCTGCGTCTCATGCATTAGTGCTAAGGCTCTGTTCTTTTTGTAAGCGTATGTGGTATATGCTCTATTGCATTGCATGGTTGGGTCTTTTTTAGCCTGTTCTTAATGGTCAGTCATGTATGGCATTGTATCATCTATGGGAGTGTTTATTCTGTACTGTTTTTGTTTTCAAATAAAGCACTCCTGATTTGTAAAAAAACGAAAGAAAAAGCTTTCACAGAAAAAACAAAAACAAAAAAAAACTGGAAGCTGATTGGATTCTGTGCAGAGATGCACCAGATTTGGCACTCTCCAGTTTTAGTAAATTAACCCCAAGGCGTTTCCCAGTAAAAATGATCTGTACATTACTTCACATGAATCTTCAGTGGGAGTGTGTGAAAAGATGTCTGAAAACATAGGAGAATTAAATGAAAAGTTGTTATTAGTTACAATGTATTCAGCTTGTAAGATGTTTGGTGTGTTTGAATCTAGGATCCTGCATGTATTTTTAAATATACATATTCTTGTAACAACAATAGAAAATGCTTAAAGTGGACCTTGTAAAATTAGGGGTGCACCGAATGGAAACCAAAAATGCAGGATGCACTTTGCCCGAAACCGGCAGTTTTAAAAAAATATTTATATTTTTATACATAAATGTATTATATTCAACTTTTTAATTAATATCATCAATTTAAATTCATATGAATTTATTGTTGACCATTGTTGGTACCATTAGTGCAAGAAAAATCAAGAAAAACGCAGTCTGCAGTCTCTAACCATCTCTTGTATCATGTCCTCAGTTTCTAACCATGTCTTGTATCATGTCCACAGTCTCTAACCATCTCTTGTATCATGTCCACAGTCTCTAACCATCTCTTGTATCATCTCCACAGTCTCTAACCATCTCTTGTATCATGTTCACAGTCTAACAATCTCTTGTATCATGTCCTCAGTCTTTAACTATCTCTTGTATCATGTCCTCAGTCTCTAACCATCTCTTGTATCATGTCCTCAGTCCCTAACCATCTCTTGTATCATGGTCTCAGTCTCTAAACATCTCTTGTACCATGTCCTTAGTCTCTAACCATCTCTTGTATCACGTCCCCAGTTTCTGATCATCTCTTGTATCATGTCTGCAATCTCTTACTAAAACTTAAACACACTGCTAATAGTATTAGCAAAATTTTTATTCGGTGCACCTCTAGCAGACATGATACAGAACATGGTCAGAGACTGCAGACATGATACAAGAGATCAATGCAGCCTCCCCAGTGCCTGTCAGATGCAGCCTGCCTGTGCCCGTCAGATATAGCCTGCCTATGCCCATCAAATACAGCTTGCCTGTGCTCATCAGATGCAGCCTGCCTATGCCAGGTCAGATGCAGCCTACCTGTCAGATGCAGCCTGTCTGTGCCCATCAGATGCAGCCTGCCAGTGCCCGGATCAGAGCGGTGATCTCCCGCTGTGTCACAGAGCTGGAATTGAATTTTATGGCTGCAGTAACAATGTCCCACCTCCTGTGATCAGGTCACACTGATTCAATGTCCTGGCATTGGATCAGTGTGCCGTTAATCACAGGAGGCGGGACATTGTTACTACAGCCACCCGGACAATTTAGCTCCCTGACACAGGGAGATTTTCGCTCTGCAAGGAAAGGAGGATGGAGGGGAGGACTGGGGAGTGCCAGGATGACAACCCCGCAATGGGCGGCACCCAGGGGTTGGCACCTGGGGCAGACCCCGCCCCCTTTTCGGACCTCCATTATCTGTATTTTCTTCTTTTGGCCCCATGCTAAGTTATGAAGAGTGATCAGATGAATTGCAATATATTGCAAAGTCCCTCTTTGCCATGAAAATGAACTTAATCCCATAAAAAACATTTCCACTGCATTTGTGAAGAAGGCTTCAGGGCATCCAAAAAAGTCCAGCAAGCGCCAGGACCATCTCCTACAGTTATTTCAGCTGAGAGATCGGGGCACCACCAGTGCAGAGCTTGCTCAGGAATGGCAGCAGGCAGGTGTGAGTGCATCTGCAGGCGCAGTGAGGAGAAGACTTTTGGAGGATGGCCTGGTGTCAAGAGAAGCCACTTCTCTATAGGAAAAACATCAGGGAGCAGACTGATATTCTGCAAAAGGTACAGGGATTGGACTGCTGAGGACTGGGGGAAAGTCCTTTTCTCTGATGAATCCCCTTTCCGATTGGTTGGGGTATCCAGAAAAAACCTTGTCCGGAAAAGAAAAGGTGAGCGCTACTTGTGTCATGCCAAAAGTAAAGTATCCTGAGACCATTAATGTGGGAGTTGCTTCCCAGCAAAAGGCAGCTCACAGCCTTGAATAAAGAATGGTACAAAAACATCCTCCAAGAGCAACTTCTCCCAACCATCAAAGAACAGTTTGGTGACGAACAATGCCTTTTCCAGCATGATGGAGCACCTTTCCATAAGGCAAAAGTAATAACTAAGTGGCTTGGGGAACAAAACATCTACATTTTGGGTCCATGTCCAGGAAACTCCCCAGACCTTAATCCTATTGAGCACTAGTGGTCAATCCTCAAGAGGCAGGTAAACACCCCCACAAATTCTGACAAACTCCAAGCATTGATTATGCAAGAATGGGCTGCCATCAGTCAGGATTAGCGATGGGCAAATGGTTCAGCCCAAGCATAAGTTGGGGCCGAACTTTCGTTGTTGGTGAATAGCCGAACAAACGGGTCATTCGACTGTTTGTTCGCCCCCCCCCCAACCGACCACAATGCATTGCGGCGCTGAACAGTGCTTTGCAAGACCTGATTGGCTGAAGCAGTGAAAGCTTCAGCCAATCAGTGCACAGAGCACTGTCAGAGTCATGATTGGACACTGTCATCATGACTTTATCCAATCATGGCTCATTCCCGCCCCACAGTATAAAAGTATTCTTTCGATGGCAGCCATTTTCAGTGTGATTTCGGTGTGGAGAGAGATAGAACAGGGCTCTGTTCAGTGCTATTAGTTAATGTGCTATACTGTGCTATTTTGCTTCAATTGTCAGTGTAGAATATTAGTTTAGTGTCAGTCTAGGGATAGTGTGAGTGTAGTGAAGAGGACCAACATTCAGCTTTGCAAAGTTTGCAGCTAGAGTAGGGACAGCTCAGATAGTTTCACTGTAGTGTAGTGTAGTGAGACTGTGTCATTCATACATTCATAAGTGTAGAGTAGGGACAGCTCATAGAGTTTAAGTGTAGTGTAGTGAGACTGTGTCAGTAATCTTGACATTAGTGTATAGCTAGATAGATAGCGTCAGTGTAGCGATGGTTGAACACCGTGTATTCAATTGTGTTACTGCCAGTTTAACGCCATTTACTTCTGTGTGCGTTACTGCCCGTTTAATGCCATATCATTTTGTGTGCATTACTGCCAGTTTAGTGTCATATAGTTCTTTGTGCGTTACTGCCAGTTTAACGCCATATAGTTTTGCGTGCGTTACTGACAGTTTTAACGCCATATAGTTCTGTGTGCGTTACTGTACGTTTGGTGCATTATATTGCAGTATATGATAGTGTATCCATGGAGTGTGTCTGTGTAGTGTGAGTACTTAAATTAAAGTGCACCAAACACCACTTTACATTGATTAAAGTGCATCTACGTACAGATTTCAACTTCTTCTTTACATTTGCTTATAAGCACCGCCCCCTCCCTCCCAATAATGTCTGGGAGGACAACAAGGACAGGCAGACATTCCCTTGGCACTGTAAGGGGACCAGCAACAAATGTGTCCACAGGCAAAAGTGGACGTGGTGACCAGTCTTCATGCAGGGCATAATTTCTTCTGTTTAGTGAGTTTGCCCATGCTATCCAGCCACAGCATGCAGAGGAGGTGGTGGACTGGCTTACTAAACCTTCCTCCTCCTCCTCATCCTCTGTCACGCAAGCAGAGACAAGCGTGCAGTCCCCTGCAGTTGCCAGAGTGGATAAACCTGCCCCCTTGTTCGCATCTATTCCTGCCATAGCCCCAACATCAGCCATTGAGGAGTCAGCTGAGTTATTTGACCACAGCGTCAGCCACTTGCCCCTTGATGATGCCCAGCCATTACTGGATTCAGATGTTAGTTCTGAGGTTGAGGATGACAGGAACATGAGCCTAGCATTCATGTTCCCCAAGCCGCAGCATATTGCCAAGTTGTCTCCAGTGATAGTGATGAAGATGGAGGAGATGGAGATGGAGATGATGATGATGAGGTCACTGATGTGACTTGGATGCCAGATAGAGCAGAGCAGGAAACTAAAGGTGAGGCAGCACAACCCCAAGGAGGCCGACATCAAGAAAGAGTAGAGAGCAGCCACCCTATTCCATCACATTCTGCAGCTGTTATCTCCCGGCCCACTCCCCAAAGCTCAGATGTCTGGGCCTTTTCTAGCAGATGTGTTGCTACCTGCAAACTGTGTCTCAGGCACATCAAACGTGGCAAAAACACCAACCATTTGGGTACCACATGCTTAACAAGGCATTTAACATCCAACCACTCAGCCCGTTGGCAAGAGCACCTAAAAGCCACACAAAAAGGGGCACAAATCTGTCCCTCCTCCTCCTCATCCACTTCAGTCTGCCCCTGTGATACCAAGTCATTACCTTTCAGCAACCTCCACTGACAGGGATGATGGTATAGCACAGGGTGTCCCAGATCCTAGCAGCACATCTGCCAGCAGCACACCACCAGCTGTAGACTGTAGCCTGTAGCCGGCAAACTTCTCTGCCCCATCTGCTGAATGCAAGCTTGTCAAAGCTGTTGGCTCTCCAACTTCTGGCTTTCAGGCTGGTGGATTCTGCCCCCTTCCGTGAATTTGCACAATGTGCTGTACCACAATGGCAGGTTTCCAGTTGCTACTACTTTTCACGTAAGGCCGTTCCATCTCTCTACCATCATGTGCAAAGGAATGTTCTGGCATCGTTGGGCAGACAGTCAGCCGTAAAATCCACCTTACTGCTGACACGAGGTCCAGCAAGCATGGGCAGGGACGATATATTTAGTTCACAGCACACCGGGTAACGCTGCTTGTAATTCAAAAGGATGCAGGACAGGGCTCGGTGCTTCAGTGCTGCAGCTTGTTGTGCCCCCACGTCTCCATACAGTTGGTGGTGATGATGCCAGACCTGTGAGCTCTGCCCCCTCCTCCTCCTCCACCACCTCCATGCCCTCCTCTGCAGAATTGTCCTATGAACATCAGGTACCCCCTAAACGTTCAAAGGGCTATTCCCAGAGTCAGGCTAAAAGGTGCCATGCAGTGCTTCAGCTGGTGTGTTTAGGGGACAGGAACCACACCAGAGCAGAGATTTTTGTAGCTCTGTAGGGACAGGCACAGAGGCGGTTCACACCACACCAGCTGGAGCCAGCAATGGCGGTGTCCGATAATGGCTCAAACCTCCTGTCCGCCCTTAGACAGGGAAAGTTGACATTTGTGCCATGCCTGGCACATGTCCTCAATTTGGTGGTGCAATGCTTCCTAAGTACGTATCCAGGGTTGCAAGATGTACTAAAGCAGGCCAAAAGAGTCATTTCAGCCATTTCAGGCGGTCATACACAGACAGTGCTCGGTTGGCTGAAATTCAGCGGCCTGATTTGTAACAGCCCACCAGGTGGATCTCAACTTTGGGAATGCTGCAGCGGCTATACATGCAGCAGAGGGCCGTCAATGAGTACCTGTGCCAGTATGGCACGACAACAGGCTCAGGCCGCCTCAGCTTTCTTTCCCCATGCCAATGGCTGACCATTAAGGATGCATGCACTGTATTTTCACCATTTGAGGGGGCCACAAGGATGGTGAGCAGTGAATGCATCAGTGTCACAATCCCTGTTGTGTTCCTGCTGGAGCAGAGTCTGCGTGGCATTATGGACAGGGCACTGGAGGCAGAGCAGCTGGAGGAAGAGGAGGACTTCCTTTCCTCTCAAGGCCCACTTTATCCAGACACCATCATGCCTATGTCAGAACACACAGGAGGAGAGAGGGGAGGTGGATGATGAGGAGGATTCTGGCACTTTCATAGGCTTCGAAGAAGAGGAAGATATGCATCAATCCGTAAGCGATGGCTTTCCAACCCCAGGACCCTTGGGAGTAGCACATGGCTTGGAGGAGGAAGTTCCAGATGCTGTCATCCTGAGTGACCCCGAGGAGTCTGCTTCTCAAGCCTCAGCAAATTTGAGACGCATGGGCAACCTCATGCTTCAAAGCCTGCTAAAAGACCCAAGAATACGTGGCATAAAGGAGAAGGATGATTACTGGTTGGCAACCCTCCTTGACCACCATTATAGGGGGAGGGCTCAGAACTCATCCCATCCCCACCGAGAGTGCAGAAGATAAAATCTCTTGAGAACACCTTAAAGAGGATTTTATTGAACATTTTTCCTGATTCCAGTAGGTTACGGTGTCGTGGAAAATGTAGTTTTGAGTCTTGTGTTGGTCAAGAGAGGAGCGTTGGAGAAGGCGTCTGCCTAAGTGAGGCATTTCGGAATCTTTTTAGTCCTCGCCGCCCAGGGCTGTCAGCTTCCACATCCCATCGGCAGCGTCTGCATCACATGGTGGACTATTACCTCAGGGCGAAAACAGAGATGGAGAGCTTTCCAGCTGACGATCCACTGACTTACTGGGTCATGAGAATAGACCACTGGTCAGAACTTGCCCAGTATGCTATTGAGTTGGTGGGCTGCCCTGCATCCAGCGTGCTTTCAGAACGGGCATTCAGTGCTGCAGGAGGCTTCGTTACTGATCTGTCCACAGACTCCATGGACCGTTTGACTTTTATAAAAATGAATCAGTCCTGGATTACCAGCTATGAAGCCCCTGATGCCGATGTCACTGATTAAGTCTTTTTGGGATGTTTGGAATCTCTGCAGGATTTCGAGGCTGCCTAGCTTTGAGGGTGTTCAATCATTTCATCTAGAAGAATGTTTTTGGTATAGGTTTCATGTGCACAATTAACACCCAAAGGCCAATTTTTCTGCACCTGTTTTACAGGTGCATATCATTGCAATTTTTTACAGCAAGGCCAAATCTTGCTTTCATCAAGAGTACCTCTATAGGGTTATGGTGGGAAGGCGCCACCGACACCCAAAGACCAATTTTTCTGCCCCTGTTTGACAGGTGCATATCATTGCAATTTTTTACAGCAAGGCCAAATCTTGCTTTCATCAAGATTACCTCTATAGAGTTATGGTGGGAAGACGCCACCGACACCCAAAGACCAATTTGTATGCACCCATGACACCAGAATGTATCCAAAAAATCTCTAAACTTGTTCCCAGTGGCCTCATCATACACACTGGCTCCCCAGCTGTCGCTGAGCAAAATAAAGGCAGGTTGCAGGGAAAATGTCTTTTTTTAGGCTTTATAAATGCAATTATTGCTGCAGCAGATTATAGATATGGTACAGATCTGACACTTTGCAGGTAGACTAAGGGGACCCCCCCAGGCACTATATTGGAAGGAATTTTTTATTTTTATGCTTTCACTTTAAAAATCAAAAAAATCACGGCTCATTTAAAAATTACGTTTTTCACAAACTTTTTTTATTGATACATTTCCCCCAGGGCAGAACCCGGACCCCTATAACCATTGTATGCCCAATTACTTGCATATAAGCCTTCAAAATGGGCACTTTTTGACGTTCGGGTCCTATTGACTTTAATGGGGTTCGTTATTCGGGTCTGAATTTTCGCAGTGTTCGAAAGCTCTGGTGCGAACCGAACAGGGGTCAATTCGGCCCATCCCTAGTCAGGATGTGACCCAGAAGTTGATTGACAGCATGCCAGGGCGAATTGCAGAGGTCTTGAAAAAGAAGGGTCAATACTGCAAATATTGACTGTTTGCATAAACTTAAAGGGGTTGTAAACCTTTGTGTTTTTTCACCTTAATGCATTAAGGTGAAAAAACACCTGGCAGTGACCGGCCCCCCAGCCCGTTTTACTTACCTGAGCCCTGGAACTTGACCCACCTGGGACGCACTGTCTCTCTGCCCGGGTTCTCGGCTCTTGATTGGATAGATTGATAGCAGCGCAGCCATTGGCTCCCACTGCTGTCAATCAAATCCAATGATGTGGGCGCCAGGGGGCAGGGCCGAGTCATACATTCGGCGGCTATGGATGCCGAATGCTGGACTCGGGAGCGCACCCGTATGGTAACCCCTTCGGGGAAGCGCTTCTCCTAGGGGGTTATCTGATGTGGGGAGGAGCCACGAGAGCCGCCGGGGGACCCCAGAAGAGCAGGTTCGGGGCTACTCTGTGCAAAATGAGCTGCACAGTGGAGGTAAGTGTGATATGTTTGTTATTTTAAAAAAAAAAAACGAACCCTTACAGTCACTTTAATGTATTTGTCAATAAAAGCCTTTGACATTTATGAAATGCTTGTAATTATACTTCGGTATATCATAGGAACATCTGACAAAATTATCTAAAAACACTGAAGCAGCAGACTTTGTGAAAATTAATATTTGCGTAATTCTCAAAACTTTTGGCCACGGCTGTATTGTTGAAAAAGGACACTGGTCCATCGTACAGCGATATTTACGAGGGAGGAGAATTGGATCTAATAGGCTGACCAAACATTTTTACTGCCAAGATCAAGTGGTTGTAAAGCCACTTTGTAAAGTATATACAATCCCCTCTGTTAGAAAACGTTCTATGCTGCAGTGTATGTTCTTTGTAAAAAATATGCAGATTTTGACCTCATTTCATAGTGCCGCTTGGCGTTCACCTGACTGCTCACTGCTGCCTCTCCCAATGTGACAGCTACAGCGGGAGGGGCTGAGAATCCCCTGCTGACGTCAGTCATGAGGAGGGGTGGAGAACAGTGAGAAGTCACGTGAGCACTGAGTGGTGCTATGAAATCAGGAAGAAATTGGCATATTTTTTTTACAAAGAACATACACTGGAGCATAGAACATTTTCTAACAGAGGGGATTGTATGTACTTTACAAAGTTATTTGAGCAGCAGGAGGGGAGGGTGGGCACTGTCAGTAGCTGACAGGAGGGGTGGAGGGGAGAGAGGACAGAGGAGAGACAGCAGGTGATGGAGGCACGTACTGTAAACTGAACACGGTGTTAGGGCTCAGCAGCCATGACAAACTGTGGTCAGTTTACAGGGGGGGGGCACAACCAGGCAGGATCAGCCAGGAATTTCAGGCGTTAGAAAGGGCCAAATGACACAGCACAAACACTGTGCTGTATAACATGCTTTAAAGGAACAGGATCCATTTTTTTTCTATGGTTACAAACACTTTAACTTTAGGCTCTATAAAAAAAATTTCCTAGATCACAGGATTCATCCAGCCATTTCAAATACATTTAGTGCTTACTCTTACTGTCCAATACCAATAATTCAGACATGCCCTGGGCAACTAGTGAGTGCATCCATACATATCAGCTAGCTTAGAATAAGAAATATTTTAATAAAGTTGCTTGTCCATCAGTGTCAGTGAAAAAAAGAAATGTGACATATACATGAAAAAGACTCATTCCTCTTTTTGCAAGCATCTATAGAGAAGTAGTTACTTCATTTGATGAGCAGAGGAGACCATCCTTTAGCACAACCTGGTCTAAAACGCTCATACCTGTCATGCAGAAACAAGACTGAATTTCTCCAGCAAGAAGAGGTTCCAGCCACTGCTTCTTCTGCTCCTCAGTACCGTACATGTGAAGCACCTCCATGTTGCCTGTATCTGTAGATGACAATTGTAATCATTTACGATACAAAATTCTGAAATCATTGAAGGAACAAATTACTTATCCACATACTAACAGAAAAAGTATCACAACTTGACCCTAAAGTGTTACTAAGTCCAGGACCCTGCATTCACCTTATCTGGTCTCCCACAGCACACAGAACATAGTAATGCATTTTTTTTTATCAGCAGTATATAGCAGTCTTGTGACTTCTATCAGTGCCTGGCTGAGCTCTGGTTAGAGCTTTTAGGAGAGTTTTCATTCTCCTCTGACTGTCCTATGAGGCTGCATGATTCCTAACCCTCTGTCTGGACAGTGCTGATTGGCCTGTGCCGATCACATGCACTGTCCCAAAGAAAAAAACTCTCTAGCAATACACACCAAACTGAGCATGTGCAGAATGCCCCCAAGGCTCTGTTCTATCAGGAGATGGAATGGGGATTGTGGAAGAAGGGGAGGGTCAGAGAATACAGGATCAAACAGCCTTTTTACACAATGCAGAGGATTAACCCCCTAGGTTCCACAGTGAGTATAACAAGTATGCTTTACTGCATATACAGACTGATTTTACTGTTGTGGGTTTAGTAACACTTTAATATCACCAGTCTCATGTAATGAGTGAGTTCACACAGCTGTAATAATATGCAGGATATAAACATTTACTTAGCACTGCAAAAAAAAGAAAGCTTTACTCCCAACTAAAGATTGGGAACCAATTAGAGTCATTCCCAAGCATGTAAGCACTAAGTTAGCAATGACATAAGGATCACATACAAGCAAAGAGCTTCATTTAGCAAACTGTGCTTTAGGCTGAAGGTGACAGTGTGCTGCCGTTTAATACTGTAATTGTCTAAAATATTGTTTTTTTTTTGTTGTCTATTTGTCAGCCTTTAAAAAAATTAAGTGTACTAAATGTAAGGGGAAATACCGTGCATAGCATATCTACAGATATAAAAAAAAGTGTAAAAGGTATAATTAACAATTTACAGTCTGTCATATATGTTTTACATTAGAATAAAGGCAATTACTGCAGCAATATACTGTTATAATGATTACCTGGTGCTTGGCAGTTAAAAACTTCTGGGGCAAAGAAACATTTTCCAGATTCCTCGGCAATAAAGGCATAGTCAGTCTGGCTTAGACCACTTACAGATGGAAGGAACAGGTTCCACAAGCCTTCAGATTTAGCCAATACCTAGAAGCAGAATAAAGACAATTTTTATTGGTATTAGGTATCTGTTACTGGCATAAAGCTGCATAACAAGGATGCAAGGACAAGGATTTTTTCCGACGGATGTTGGCTCAAACTTGTCTTGCATACACATGGTCACACAAAGTTGTCGGAAAATCCGATCATTCTGAAAGCTGTGACGTAAAACACGTACGTTGGGACTATAAACGGGGCAGTAGCCAATAGCTTTAATCTCTTTATTCATTCTGAGCATGCGTGGCACTTTGTGCGTAGGTTTTGTGTACACACGATCGGAAATTCCGACAACGGATTTTGTTGTCAGAAAATTTTATAGCAAGCTCTCAAACTTTGTGTGTGTCGGAAAATCCGATGGAAAATGTGTGATGGAGCCTACACACGGTCGGAATTTCCGACAACAAGGTCCTATCAAACATTTTCCGTCGGAAAATCCGACCGTGTGTACGGGGCATAAGGCTTCAAAAACAAATCCAGTAGAGAGATAGCAGCAACATTGGGAGTGGCCAAATGAACAGTTTGGTACATTCTAAACAAAGAAAAACGCACTGGTGAGCTCAGTAACATAAAAAAGCCTGGGCGTCCATGGAAGACAACAGTGGTGGATGAACACAGGATCCTCTTTATGGTAAAGTGGTAAAAAAAAACCCATTCACAACATCCAGACAAGTGAAGGACACTCTCCAGGAGGTGGGCGTATCATTGTCAGTCTAGCATCAAGAGAAGACTTCACGAGAGCAAATACAGAGGGTTCACCACAAGGTGCAAACCTTTCATAAGCCTAAAGAATACAAAAGCCAGATTAGACTTTGCCAAAAAACATCTAAAAAAGCCAGACCAGTTCTGTAAAAGCATTTTTGGACAGATGAAACTAAGATTAATCTGTACCAGAATCACGGGAAGAAAAAAGTGTGGAGAAGGCTTGGAACAGCTCATGATCCAAAGCACACGTCGTCATCTGTAAAACATGGTGGAGGCAGTGTAATGGCATGGGCATGCATGGCTTCCAGTGGCACTGGGTCATTGGTGTTTAATGATGATAAAAGAGAAGACAGAAGCAGCCAGATGAATTCTGCAGTGTTTAGAGATATACTGTCAGCCCAGATTCAGCGAAATGCAGCAAAGTTGATTGGACGGTGCTTCACAGTACAGATGGACAATGATTCAAAACACACTGCAGAAACAACCCAGGAGGTTTTGAAGAAAAAGAAGTGAAATATTCTGCAATGGCCGAGTCAATCACCTGATCTCAGTCCAACTGAGCTTGCATTTCACTTGCTGAAGACAAAACTACAGGCAGAAAGACCCACAAACAAAGAACCACTGAAGACAGCTGCAGTTAGAGCCTGGAAAAGCATCAGAAAGGAGGAAACCTAGTCTTTGGTAATGTCCATTGGTTCGAGACTGCAGCCAGTCATTGCCAGTAAAGGATTCTCAACAAAATGTTAACAATAAAAAAAAAATGTATGATTATATTCATTTGTCCAATTACATTTGAGCCCCTGAAAATGGGGGAGACTGTGTATAAAAAGGGTCACAGTCCCAAAAATTTGTATTTGATATTTATGTTCAACCCCTTGAACTAAAGCTGAAAGTCTGCATTTTAAGTTAATTTGGATTGTTTTGTTTTAATTGTATTCTGGTGGCATACAGAGCCAAAAGTATGAAAATTGTGCCTGTGTCCAAATATATATGGACCTAACTATATGTTGTAACAAACAGAATAAGACTGAAATATGACCACAATCCATCAGCGCCCTTCACACCTGTGTGGCTGTATACTGTGCATTAATGTGCATTATGTCACACCATAATGTGTTTTGCGCTAAAGTGGTTCTAAACACTAAGGGTACTTTCACACTGAGGCGTGTGGGCGCTGACGGTACAGCAGCGCTAAATATAGCACCGCTTTACCGTCATTTTAGAGGCGCTATTAGGCCACTAGTGGGGCGGTTTTTCTGGCGGGTTTGCAGCGCTGTCCCATTGTTTTCAATGGGAAAGGGCGCTTTAGGAGCGGTAAATACACCGCTCCTACAGCAATCCAAAGGTGCGGCTTGCAGGACTTTTTTGACCACCCTGCAAGCGCACGGCTCCAGTGTGAAAGCCCTCGGGGCTTTCACATTAGAGTGCATTGAACGGCTCTTTCAGGGAGCTTTGCAGGCGCTATTTTTAGCACTTTAGTGCCTGCAAAGTGCCTCAGTGTGAAAGCAGCCTAAAGGTCTTTTACCTCAATTCATTCTCTGCATTAAAGTGTCATTAAACCCAAATCATTATAAACTGCCAATACATGCTATAACACATTATGAGCATACTCACTTTGCCACTAGAGCGTTTGTTTTTTGTAGATTGCAAAAAATCATGCTGATCCTGCTGTTCACAGTCCCTCCCTCCTTGTCTTTGTCCCCACTACAGCCTGAGACTGTACAGACTGACCATTGTCACATGTAGAGAGCATGCTCCGGTTTCAGTTTCCTTCTAAGCTGTTCATTTTCTTATCTGTGTAACCCACATGACTGTAAAGTCACACATGTGGTTGTATACACAGTGGTAAAAGACACTCCCCCCCTTCATGCCCTTGTATTGCTAAACACTATGGGGGTGAAATATTAAATGGCGATTTATGGAGGGTTCACCTCCCTACTAGTCCCAGCACATACACACCACTGACACAGGCTGGAGGGGCGTGACACAGGGGCAAAGTAAAAGTTGTGGTCAGTCAACTTAACCACCCGAACTCTAGAAGGTTTTACCCCCTTCATGACCAGGTCATTTTCTGCTATTCAGCACTATGCTCCTTTAACTGGCACCTGCATTGATATGCAACACTGTACCCAAATTAAATTTATAGCATTTTTTTCATACACATAGAGCATTCTTTGGGTGGTATTTGATCACCACTGATTCAAAAAAACAAAAAACAAAAAAACAAAAAACAATATTTTCTATTTTCTGTTATGTACATATCCAATAAAATCTAATGTCTTCATAAATTTAGCCCAAAATGTATTCTGCTACATACCTTTGGTAAAAAAAAATCCAATAAGTGTATATTAATTGGTTTAAAAGTTATAGCGTCTACAAACGATGGCATATATTTGAAAACTGACCAATCCTGATGTACTGATGGACTATCTCATTTCTTGAGGGCCTAAAATGCCAGGACAGTACAAATACCCCCAAATTACCCTTTTTTTTTAGAAAGTAGACAGTCTGAGGTATTTAGTAAGAGGCATAGCGAGTTTTCTGAAGCTGCAAATTTTTGGAAAAATTAAGAAATTAAATCATTTCTTTTTCACATTTTTTTTTTACATACTGTCACCAGTGTAACGCGGCATCATCATATTTGAGGGGGTACGGGGGACAGGGGACGGGGAACGGGGGGTGATCAGGGATACTGACTGGTGACAGTATGATTAAAAAAATAAAAAATGTTTTTCAATTTTTTAAACTTTTTTTAACATTTTATTTCATTAGTATATATTTTTTTACTACTTTTTTGCATGCTCTCATTAGATTAGTTGTAACCATAGTAACTTTATACTATTCTGGGGGGGGGGGATCAGGGATTTTTTTTCCTACCTTGATTGCTGTTAAATAATGATCATTATAACAGCAATGTTTTCAACTGTCATTCATGACAGCTATGATTACTAGTGATCTGTGATGGGCTACAGCTAATCACATGGTACAGGGTGCTGTGATTGGCCCAGTTACAATGTGACAGCTGTGGGCCAATCACAGCATCACTATGCAGGAAACACAGCTGTTACAGTGGGGATTGAAAGTTTGGGCACCCCAGGTATTAATGTGCATAACGAAGCCAAGGAAAGATGGAAAAATATCCAAATGGCATCAAATTACAGATTAGACATTCTTATATGTCAAAAAAAGTTAGATTTTGTTTCCATCATTTACACTTTCAAAATTACAGAAAACAAAAAAATGGCGTCTGCAAAAGTTTGGGCACCCTGCAGAGTTAATATCTTGTACTGCCCCCTTTGGCAAGTATCATAGCTTGTAAACGCTTTTTGTAGCCAGCCAAGAGTCTTTCAATTCTTGTTTGAGGTATCTATGCCTATTCTTCCTTACAAAGGTCTTCCAGTTCTTTGGGATTTCTGGGCTGTCTGTCACGCACTGCTCTTTTAAGGTCTATCCATAGATTTTCAATAATGTTGAGGTCAGGAGATTGTGAAGGCCATGGCAAAACCTTCAGTTTACTCCTCTTGATGTAATCCCCCGTGGATTTTGAGGTGTGTTTAGGATCATTATCCATTTGTAGAAGCCATCCTCTCTTTAACTTCAGCTTTTTCACAGATGGCATCAAGTTACCATCCAAAATTTGCTGAAATTTTATTGAATCCATTTCTTTCTCGAACATCACGGGACACAGAGCCACAGCAATTACTGATGGGTTATATAGGTATCACTGGTGATTGGACACTGGCACACCCTATCAGGAAGTTCAACCCCCTATATAATCCCTCCCCCTTGCAGGGATACCTCAGTTTTTACGCCAGTGTCTTAGGTGATGGACGTGTAAAGATGTCCTGTGCTGAGCTCCAAAGGGAATATCCTAAGATCCTATACTGGGGCAAGCCAGGCGAACCGGATCCATTCAAAGTGTCTTTTCATGGCCGAATTGAATGGTACCCGGGCCTCGTGTCCGAAGAAACGAGGTTTTACCCGTAATGCTTCTCTTTTTAGAGAGCTGGACCCCGCAGATCAGAAAATGGCTTTAAACTTCCTAATATCTGGCGAGGTGCTTTACGGTCCCAGAACTGTTGGATCCCCCTATTCGTAGGGGGCCCCAGTCTCTGACGGTTTTTTCAAACGGAGCCCACCGTGAGAGGTGAAGATTGGGTCTGTGTAAACAGCACCCTGCAGCTGGATAAGGTAAGAGGAGATTCCACAGAATTTTTGAGTTCTAGTGGCTTTTCTCCTTTAAGGTAAATGCATGCTATGCCTATTGTGACCACCGGGGGCTGCCAAGAGCACAAACCTGCACATGCTGACTGTCTGTCTCAGGTGTGGTAATCGCTGATTATGTCCCAGCGTCTCAAGCAGGCTGCAAACAGGTAAGGTGGAAGGGGGGATTTCTCATGTTTGAATGTTCCCCCCCAGGCTAGAGAGGGGCCACAGGGGTCTAGAAAGTGGTTATACCACCCAGGCTCTGCGGCCTAATGGCCACCATCTCTGAAGATAGCCGTTCAGGCAGATCTTGTTACCAGCCTCCCCCCCCCCCCATCCCCAGCCTTTCTCCAGAAGCATGACAGGAGAGTCGGCAGTGCGGGAAGCGCTCGTTTTTTTCAAAACTCGAGGGGGGGGGCGGTAGAGGAGGGGGCGGGACGTCAGCACAGAGTGCTTAGACTCCCACTCAGGCCAGCTGCAGGCTATTAAAGGCACTCTGTACAGGTGCACTCAGCCTTCTGAGAGACACAGAGCTGACGGTCGCATGTAAGGTGGGACACAGGCATTCTCCTAGGCAGCATTTACTGAAGTAACACCAGACTGAGCATTGGGTAGCAAGGCTTTTAGCCAGACTACATCGCTCAGCGGGCAGTGTTCATTTGTATACCTCACACCTTGTTGCTTTGCACTATGGGTAGAAGAGGTTCAAGCACCCCAGGAACCAGAGACACTAGGGGATCTCGTTCAGGTTCTGAGGGCCCCCTGTCGGCAGCATCCTCCACCCCTAAAGATGGGCCAGGGACGGCTAGCCGGGGAGAGCCATCGGGGTCAGGGGCTACACCTGCCTCTGGCACTTCAGCCCCTGTATATATTACACAAGAGGTTTTTTCCTCAACCATTAATGGTCTAGAGGAAAGATTAATGGCCGTGATTACGTCTTCACTCAGTGGAAGAAGGCTTTCCTCTGTTCCCCAAGACCCTCAGACAGAGGAGCCCTGGGATAAAGGAGATGAATCCCTTTCAGAGGTTCAGGATGGGACGGATGATTCCTCTTCGGGGGAATCAGGTGGAGAGGGACCCTCTGCGACTTCCCAAGAGGAGAAAGTCTTAGTGCAGATCCTCACTGGATTGGTCCGCTCCACATTTAAGTTGCCCATACCTGAAACTGCTAAAGAATCCTCTTCTGCTTTGGGGTCACTGAAACCTTTCCAAGCAGCACATGCTTTTCCTGTTCGTACTTTACTTGAAAAGCTCATTTATTCTGAGTGGGATCACCCAGACAAACGTTTTTTTCCGCCGAGAAAGTTTTCAACACTTTATCCGATGGAAGAAAAGTTTATTAAAATGTGGGGAATACCGGCTATTGATGCCGCCATTTCCTCCGTAAATAATAGCCTGACTTGTCCTGTAGACAATGCTCAGATGCTCAGGGATCCTGTAGATAAAAGGATGGAATCCCTATTGAAGGATGTTTTCTCCTTAGCAGGATCAGTGGCCCAACCTGCAGTAGCAGCGATTGGAGTCTGTCAATACGTAAGAGACCATGTTAAGCAGGTCATCAAAGTATTACCTGAACAGCAGGCCCAGGGGTTTGCTAACCTTCCAGCGGCCTTATGCTTTGTGGTTGATGCCATTAGAGATTCTATCGTGCAAACCTCCCGTCTTTCACTGGGGTTGGTGCATATACGTAGAATCCTATGGTTGAAAAATTGGTCAGCCGAAGCACCATGTAAGAAGCTACTGGCTGGGTTTCCATTTCGTGGTGCAAGGTTGTTTGGAGAGGACTTGGATAACTATATCAAGAGAATCTCTTGTGGGAAAAGCACTCTCTTGCCTGTCAAGAAGAAGAGTAAGCGTCCCTCTTTCAAACGGACTCTTTCCCCAGCGCCGGGGGCTTCAGCCTCCAGGCAGTCTCGACGGCCGCCTCCATCGGGGTCCAGAGACAAGAGTCAACCCCAGGGACAAAAGAAGTCCTGGGGAAAGAAGCCTACTAGGCAAAACACTAAGACCTCTGCATGAGGGGGCGCCCCCGCTCACTCGAGTGGGGGGAAGACTGCGACAGTTCTCAGAGCTCTGGCATGAGGACTTCCAGGACAGATGGGTAATCTCCACGGTAACCTTAGGGTACAAGCTGGAGTTTCAGGAATTCCCTTCTCCTCGGTTCCTCAGATCAAATGTTCCCAGAGACCCAGAGAAGAAGCAGTCGCTCCTTCTAGCGTTAGAGCGACTTTTGTCGCAGGAGGTCATTATGATAGTTCCCGCAAAGGACCAGGGATTGGGCTTCTATTCCAACCTTTTTACGGTCCAAAAGCCAAATGGGGATGTCAGGCCCATTTTGGACTTAAGGGATCTGAACCGATTCGAACAGTAGTTCCCACCCTGCAGGGAGGAGAATTTCTGGCATCAATAGACATCAGAGATGCATATCTGCATGTGCCCATTTTTCCTGCTCATCAGAAGTTTCTGCGCTTCGAGGTAGGAGGGCGCCATTTCCAGTTTGTGGCTCTGCCTTTCGGGATAGCCACTGCACCTCTAGTGTTCACAAAGATCTTGGCTCCTCCTCTGGCCAGATTAAGGGCTCAGGGTATAGCTGTCATAGCATACCTAGACGACCTGCTCTTGATAGACCGGTCGGTAGCCTCTTTGAATGGAAACTTGAGGACCACGGTCAGGTATCTAGAACACCTGGGTTGGATCCTCAACTTAGAAAAGTCTTTCCTAAAACCAGTAAAAAGACTGGAGTATTTAGGTCTGATTATAGATACAAGCCAGGAGAAAATATTTCTACCCCAGGCAAAGATCACTGCTTTGAGAGAGCTGATTCTGACAGTAAGGACCAAGAAGGGTCCCTCAGTCCGCCTTTGTATGAGGCTACTAGGGAAAATGGTGTCTTCATTCGAAGCAGTTCCCTATGCTCAGTTTCACTCAAGAATGCTGCAACACAGTATTCTGTTGACCTGGAACAAGAAGGTTCAGGCATTAGACTTTCCGATGCACCTGTCGCATGTGGTGCGTCAGAGCCTCAATTGGTGGCTCATACCCGAAAACCTGCAGAAGGGGAAATCCTTTCTACCGGTTACCTGGACGGTGGTAACAACATATGCCAGTCTGTCAGGTTGGGGAGCAGTTCTGGAACAGGCTGCGGTCCAAGGGGTATGGTCCAAGACAGAGAGGACCTTACCCATCAACATTCTGGAGATCCGGGCGATACATCTAGCTCTAAAGGCCTGGACTATCAGGCTACAGGGTTGTCCGGTCAGGATCCAGTCCGACAATGCCACAGCAGTGACTTATGTCAATCATCAGGGAGGCACCCGGAGCCGAGCTGCTCAAAAAGAGGTGAACCAGATCTTAGTCTGGGCAGAGATGCATGTGCCATGCATATCGGCAGTTTTCATCCCGGGAATAGAGAATTGGCAGGCGGACTATCTAAGTCGCCAGCAGTTACTTCCAGGGGAATGGTCTCTGCATCCCGACGTCTTTTGGGCCATATGCCAAAGATGGGGGGTTCCAGATGTAGATCTCTTTGCATCCCGATTCAACAAAAAGATAGACAGTTTTGTGGCAAGGACAAAAGATCCTCTTGCATGCGGGACGGATACGTTGGTGATTCCGTGGCATCGGTTCTCACTGATTTACGCATTCCCGCCTATTCTGCTACTGCCACGACTCCTTCGCAGGATCAGGCAGGAAAGGAAGTCGGTACTTCTGGTGGCCCCCGCTTGGCCCAGAAGGACTTGGTATGCAGAAATAGTAAGGATGACGGTAGGTTCCCCGTGGACACTACCGGAACGCCCAGACCTGTTATCTCAAGGTCCAGTGTTCCATTCTGCCTTACAAACGCTAAATTTGACGGTTTGGCTATTGAGACCCACGTTCTGAAGAGTCGTGGGCTCTCAGGTCCTGTCATATCTACCTTGATTAATGCAAGGAAGCCAGCTTCCAGGATGATTTATCATAGAGTCTGGAAGGCTTATATAACCTGGTGTGAATCCAGAGGTTGGCATCCCAGGAAATATGTCATAGGTAGAATCCTTGATTTTCTACAGATGGGATTAGAGATGAAGCTGGCCTTGAGTACCATCAAGGGCCAGGTCTCTGCTTTATCAGTATTATTTCAGCGGCCACTTGCTTCGCATTCTTTGGTCCGAAACTTTATGCAGGGGGTGATGCGTCTTAATCCTCCGGTTAAAGCGCCCCTAAACCCCTGGGACTTGAATTTGGTCCTGGCTGTGTTACAGAAACGGCCTTTTGAACCAATAAGTCAGATTCCTTTGGTCTTGTTGACAAGGAAATAAATTTTTCTGGTGGCCATCTCTTCTGCTAGAAGAGTATCAGAATTAGCAGCTCTTTCCTGTAAGGAGCCTTATTTGATTATACACAAGGATAGAGTGGTACTACGCCCTCATCCTAGTTTTTTACCGAAGGTGGTTTCTGATTTTCATTTAAACCAAGACATTGTTCTGCCTTCCTTTTTTCCCAGATCCCTGTTCCCCAGAAGAGAGATCTCTACATTCGTTGGATGTAGTAAGAGCAGTTAAGGCCTATCTAGGGGCAACTGCTCAGATCCGCAAGACGGATGTTTTGTTTGTGCTGCCAGAGGGTCCCAATAGAGGACAGGCAGCGTCAAAAGCTACCATTTCTAAATGGATTCGACAGTTGATCATTCAAGCTTACGGTTTGAAACAGAAGATTCCTCCGTTTCAGATCAGGGCACATTCCACAAGGGCTATTGGTGCTTCTTGGGCAGTGCATCACCAGGCCTCTATGGCTCAAATCTGCAAGGCCGCAACCTGGTCTTCAGTTCATACATTCACCAGATTCTATCAGGTGGATGTGAGAAGGCATGAGGATATCACCTTTGGGCGTAGTGTGCTGCAGGCAGCGGTACAGGGTCCTCAGGTCTGATTGCACCCTACTTGGTCGTGGTTCCCCCCCCCTCAGGTAGCATTGCTCTGGGACATCCCATCAGTAATTACTGTGGCTCTGTGTCCCATGATGTTCGAGAAAGAAAATAGGATTTTTTAAAACAGCTTACCTGTAAAATCCTTTTCTTTCGAAGGACATCACGGGACACAGAGGTCCCGCCCCTCTTCTAATACACTATATTGCTTGGCTACAAAACTGAGGTATCCCTGCAAGGGGGAGGGATTATAGAGGGGGTTTAACTTCCTGATAGGGTGTGCCAGTGTCCAATCACCAGTGATACCTACATAACCCATCAGTAATTACTGTGGCTCTGTGTCCCGTGATGTCCTTCGAAAGAAAAGGATTTTACAGGTAAGCCGTTTTAAAAAATCCTATTTTTTCCTTCTACTCGTGAAATGTTCCCTGTGCCACTGGCTGCAATACAACCCCAAAGCATGATTGATCCACCCACATGCTTAACAGTTGGAAGAGGTTCTTTTCATTAAATTCTGTGCCCTTTCTTCTCCAAATGTACCTTTGCTCATTCCAGCCAAAAAGTTATATTTTAACCTCATCGGTCCACAGAACTTGTTTCCAAAATGCTATAGGCTTGTCTATATGTTCATTTGAAAAGTTCAAACGCTGATTTTTGTGGTGAGGACGTAGAAGAGGTTTTCTTCTGATGACTCTTCCATGAAGACCATATTTGTACAAGTATCTCTTTATAGTGGAATAGTGTACCACAACTCCAGTGTCTGCCAGATCTTTCTGGAGGGATCGTGCAGTCAAACGTGGGTTTTGAATTGCTTTTCTCACAATCCTGCGAGCTTTTCTGTCTGATATTTTTCTTGGTCTTCCAGATCTTGCTTTAACTTCCACTGTTCCTGATGACTGCCATTTCTTAATTACATTCTGAACACAGGATATTGACATCTGAAAACGCTTTGCTATCTTCTTATAGCTTCTCCAGCTTTGTGAGCGTCAACTATTTTCAGTTTCAGTTTTCTAGACAACTGCTTAGAAGAACCCATGGTGCTAATTGTTGGGGCAAGGTCAGATGAGTCTGGCCATTTAAAATCTTTGAGACTGACATCACCTGGTCTTCCCAGACGATGATTGAGAACAATCCATGACACTGGCAGGTCTCAGCTTTGCAAAGGGGGCAGTGCATGCTATAAATTCTGCAGGGTGCCCAAACTTTTGCAGACGCCAGTTTTTTGTTTTCTGTAATTTTGAAAGTGTAAATGATGGAAATAAAATCTAACTTTTTTTGACATATTATAAGAATGTCTAATCTGTAATTTGATGCCATTTGGAGATTTTTCCATCTTTCCTTGGCTTTGTTATGCACATTAATACACATTTTTACCTGGGGTGCCCAAACTTTCGATCCCCACTGTATGTATACAGTCTATTCATAACAGCTTTGTTAACATTGTGGACACAGCAGTTGCGGGAGCCCAACCCGGAACAGGCTGAATCATATACAAGCATGTGATTTAGCCTGCCCATGCTGGCTGCTCGCAGTAAACGTGCTGTGGGCGGTCAGCAAGTTGTTAAACTCCATCTACACCATGTTATTGCAAGAAAATAATAAACATTTGCTCTGAAATATAGATTTGTATCAAGCTTTAAAACACTTTGTTTCTATTTTTTTAAATCCTCTGTTCTGAGAGCCCTTTTTTTCTATATCATGTGACCAGCACAGCACCAATCAGTGCTGTGCAGACAAAGATTTATAATCCAGACATGCTCTGCTGCTGTGGAGCATACATCAGCAGAATGCTAGAAACTCCTCCCTTAGATCTTTCCCTGAGAACAGGAAAGACCTGAATACAAATGATTAAATAAGGTACTCAAATGATTTTTTTATCTAAAATTAAATACAAAACCAAGATCTTTATATATAAATAAAGAGGATCATGGGAATTAAACATTGTATGTTTAGTATCACTTTAAGGTAAAAAAATAAATAAATAAACTTCAGTTTTCTGTTCCCCCCTCCCCCAACACTTACCTGAGTCCTGTATCCATCCAGTGCTGTGCCCAACTGCAGGTCTTCTTTTTCTCTCTTCCTGCTCTCACAGGCTTTGCTCATTGCAGTAGGAGCCATTGGCTCCTGCTGCTGTCAATTAAAACTAATGAAGAGGGAGCGCGGGCCAGGGCTGACCTGCACTTTGTGTGTCTATGGACACACACGCAGCCCAGCTCGGGAGCAGGCCTGCACGTCTGGCTTCATAGCAAGCTGCTTGTTGTGGGGGCAGACACAGCAGAGGAGGAGCAGACATTGCTGGCGGGGGACCCCAGAAGGGGAGGTTTGGAGCTGCTCTGTGCAATACCACTGCACAGAACAGGTAAATATAAATCTGTTTAATTATTTTAATGTAAAAAAAAGACTTTACAACCACTTTAAGGCAGCCTATTCATTTTAATGGGCTACCAACGAATGCATTACAATGAACCTAAAATTGAACAGGAACTTTCTTTGTTTTCTGCTGTTCTCACTTAGCTTGAGCGCAGCCAGGCGATTTATACCTTTTTTGGTGCATCTGTACATGTGACTTGTAGTATAGGAACAGAATTATGCATTGTTGGCCCAACAGACGTGAAAATCAAGTGTTTTTCAAGCATTTTGTAAGGCACTTCATAATCTAGGTGCAAAGTTTTGCATTTGCATACATTAAAGCAAACCTAAGGACTCCTACTTAAAGGTGTTAAAAATGATTGACTTGTATACAACCAGTCTGTTGGGTTTTTCCGAACGATCAGTGCTACCAGCTATAGCAACATTGATCATTGTATTCTGCTGGCTAGGAAGGCTCCCCACTGGCAGAACACATTAACATCTTCACCTCCTTTTTTTTGGTCTTTTTTCCCTTTTCATAGTAAAACATAAAAACCCAGTGATTATTAAATACACACACAAAAAAGCTCTACCTGTAAAATGCTATAATATTCACAATGAAACAATGTTGCATGAGTGAGTAATTGTCAAACTATCACAGCACTGAAAATTGAGAAATGGCCTGAAAATTAAGAGGTCAATAAAGAGGTCAAGTGGTTAAACTTTTTCTGATGTGAATGTACAATATAGATGTACTGCTGCTGTCAATCACAGCCAGTGAGGAGGGAGCGGGGGGCGGGGCCGAGACACGCTAAGTGTGTGTATTGACACACAAAGCAGGCTCAGAAGGAGCCAACACGAGTGCCCCCATAGCAAGCAAATTGCTATGGTGGGCACTCGGCAGTGGGAGAATGTCAGGGTAGGGGACCTGAGAAGATAAGGATCAGGGCTGCTCTGTGCAAGACTGTTGCACAAAACAGATAAGTACAACATATTTGTTATTTTTAAAAAAATAATTAAGGAATTGCAATCACTTTAAAAGAATCAGACTTCTAACCAAACAATAGTGTAGTACCAAAACACGCAGGTCTGCAATGTGTAAAGCTACAATATAAAACAATAAGTGGTGATGTACCTTGAGCTTTTCCAAGATGGGAGGCTTCTTCCATCTCAGAGGAGAGTTTTCATTTTTAAAATAATACTCCAAAAACTCCTAAAGTGGAAAAATCAATTCAGTTTGCTAAATAAAAAGAAAGCGATAAACATGTACATACATACATCTTATGGGCCAAGGCAACCTAAAATACAATATAAAGCCAAAAGTTTGCGGACAACTATCACACCTATACTATATAGCTAAAAATAAGTGGACACCCTCCAAGTTTTTGAAGTCAGGTGTTTCCAGTGAAGAGGTACTGGTAATGCTATGGCATATAAAGACATTTTAAACAATTTTGGGCTTGTTTAAAATTTTGGGCTGTGCAATAGATTAGGGAACATCCTTTTACGCTCCAGAATGATTGTGCCCTTGCGCACAAAGCTAGCTCAAAAAAGACATGGTTTGGTTGAGCTTGGTGTGGAGAAACATGAGTGGCTTACAACATGACCCTAACCTCAACCCTACTGAACACGACCCTAACCTCAACTCCGCTGAAAACAACCCTAACCTCAACCCTACTGAACACAACCCTAACCTCAACCCTACTGAACACTTTTGGGATGAAGGGAATGCTGGTTGTATGCCATGTCTTCTCATCCAACATCAATGCCTGATCTCACAAATACTCTTTTGCGTTCCCTTTGGACTCTTTTAAGGGAAAACACGAAAGACAATGCTCAGTACATAAATACAATATAGTGCACATACAGTTATCACAGCCACAGTACAAAGTACTACCTTGGCTGCTAGTGAAAGAGTAAATACAAAAACAAAAAATTAATATAATTTAGCTTCCCAGTCCTTAGATTTGACTGCATTAGTTTTTAATTTTCTGTAGGCTAAGAACATTTTTAGCAAGTCCAGAAAATAACTGTTGATCTTGCAATAAATATATTGTCCTTTTCGCTTCCTGTGGATAAACTGGAAAGCTTAAAACAAACTTATCTGCCTTGTGTACTATGAATCCACCCTCTATGTAATCAAGAAGGAGATATGTTTGTAGTTCAGCATGAGTGACAACTATGGCTTCCTTTGTAGATATAGCATCTGTTAACTTCAAGATTATGCAGTGTTTACACAGTGTTTTCCTGTTGTTTAAAAGGGAGATCTCTCATTAAAGTGTGTCTAAAAATGTTCTGGTTTGTTTTGGATAAAGTGATGAGGAATTAGAACCCCAGTCATGTTTTTATCAGTGTTGGTGTCTCTGCTGGAGAGAGTCACCTCCCTATCAGTCCACTGTCACAGGGACAACTGTTCCAGAGACAACTGTCTAAAAGGGGATTTACCTTCATATTATCTGTGTTAACTGTGTATGGAACTGCACAGAGAACAGTGCCAATGGCTACAGTTATAAATATACAGTATTTCCAATCCAACAGTTCTTTACTGTTTAATGACCAAAAAAATTATGGAAAATAATAAGCATGATTGAAATAAAATAAACTGACTTCTCCGAGGAGCACCTACCTCTTGTGCTGGAAAAATATGTTTTTTCATAAAATGTTTCACTTGCTGCAGAACCTTCTGACCTTTGGCACTAAGCAAGAACAGTTCACCAGGGGATACAGATAACTCTTCTATAGTGTTTTCTCTGAAATTAAAACCAATAGTCAACATCAACAAAATGGACAATGTTTAAATAAACCAAATCAGAAAATGCTAAAAATCAGTTCCTCAATTGAAATTCAGTAAGATTTCTGATGTTATTATTATTATTATTATTATTAATAATAATAATAATTTTATTATTAATAGTAGCAACACATAAATTCAGAGCAATATTATTGTAACGAACACGTAAAAAACCTTTGGTGGTGCAGCTGCCCCCCAGAGCCCCCCTTTTACTTACAGTACCTGAACCCGGTCTTTCCAGTGACGGGGATGAGCACAGCAGCTCCAACTGCTGTCTCGGGTCCTCATTGGATAGAATCATAGCAGCGGGAGCCATTGGCTCCCACTGCTGTCAATCAAATCCAGTGACAGAGGAGCTGGGGGCGGGGCCGAGTCCTGCTGTCTGTGTCAATGGACGCAGCAATGGGACTCGGGAGCGCGCCCGCACAAGTGCCACCAGAGAGAGTGGCTCTCCATGGGGCACTTGAGAAGAGGAGGAGCCAGGAGCGCTGTGGGGGACCCCAGAAGAGAAGAATTGGGGCCACTTTGTGCAAAATCACGCACAGTGGAGTTAAGTATAAGCATGTTTGTTATTAAAATAAATAAATAAATAAACAAACCTTTACAGTCACTTTAATAGTTAAAGTTCCTGTGCCATCCTCCCCTATATTCATTAAGGTTAGGCAATGCACAAAATGGATTTTGGATAGTTCTTGATAAACCAGACAAAATTTGAGCCAGGGGTGGTCCTGTCAGCACCCTACTGCCTGACATTCCTAAAGATCAAAGGAGTCAGGGAGAAAATTGTTGGCTGAACAGCAGCTGCATATAATTAGATGCAGCCACTGTTCTGGTAGCCTGACATCCACAAGTGCAGAATACAATCACCGGCAGGGAAGATTCCTCCACCCATGCTGTTTAGCGTGGATGGGGGGAATCAATAGATTTCTCTTGTTCAGCTTGTGGGGCTCTTCAAGGAAAAGTATGGGGGAGTGTGTGCTTTATCTCACCATATTTTACATAACACAACATCTTAACTTTGACAAAGAAATAAAGGAAACATTTGTTTAGAAAAGCATGCATCCAACCATTACTTACCTTTCTACAAAAAATGCAGGTTGTCTGGCTGTCATTCTGATCCAGTGGTTTCAATACTTTCTGGCCACTGGCCCAAAACAGAGTCATCCAAATTTTTGGTTTTGTTCTGGCTTGTTTTGGGGTCAGTGATTTTCTGTGAATCACCTATTATTTTTTGAATGGACAATTATATGTTTGCAGATTCGACTAGTTTGCAGAGAATCATTCAAATGCTAATTCTTTATTGCATAGGCTCACATGTTACCTGGTTCTCTACAGATTGAAGAAGTCCTATGGCTCATGTGCAGGCCAATTGATTTTAATCCTAATTCACCAAATACATGTGATTCAATTTGTAAATATAATTCTATCTAAAGTCTGATTCAAATTTGATTACAGTTCAGGCTTTATCTTGTACTCTGCCCAAAGGAATGAAAGTGAGTTTTTTTGCTGTGCAACTTGGTCACAAATTTGTGACAGTAAACTGCTGTTTCTGTCTCCACTCTTCTCTACCTTTGCTCCAAGCTTCGGCCATAAATAAGTCCTATATCTTGTGCACTCTTGAGTACTTATTAAGCTGGATATAGATAGATCAAAATTCAGCTGTCTCAACATGGACTGACCAAATCTTGATCCATCTAAGGCTGCTCCCGTCCAAGAGGAGTCTACCTAGTGATCAACTTCTCTAGAGCGGGACTGCTGGAAAACCTGTGTTTGATCAGCACCGCACCCAAATGGCTGCAGCGCTGATCAGTGTATTCTGTAAGTCCCGCATTCAGAATACAATGACACAGCAGAAAGGATACTCGCATTCACCTCAAATGTGGGGGGATGTTTGTTTTTTTTGGCTTATCAAAACAAAAACAAAACATCTATGGCCAGTTCTACAAATGAAAGTGATACTAATGATAAAACGTTTTTTCACCTTAACGCATTCCCTGCATTAAGGTAAAAAAAAAAGATTTTACAACTTGCTATGCTCTCCACCTCCTTAAATACTTACCCGAGTCCTTAATCGATCCAGTGCTGTGCCCGGCTGCATCTCTTCTCTTCCCTCTCCCTCTACTCACAGGGACAGCAGCATTCACAATGGTGTCATGAACAGCTCTGCCCTAGGCATTTCCATCCAGTGGAGGTGCAGACTGTTGGCTAAAGATTGCTGGATACATAAGATTGGTTAACCTCCTATGATTTGGAGGTTGACTCTTTGGTAAGAGCTCTGCATGGGTGGTGGTGATCATTCACAAAGGAGGTGCAACTTAAAGTAGAAATCACGACATTGGTCTACCTCATAATTTTTGCAGTGGATGGACTCCACCCCACATATATTTATTTATGGACAGTGATTAGTTTTGCATTTTATGAAATTTATTTTCTATTATTTTACATGCACGATGCACTTTATAATATACTGTATGATTTTTGAATCATTGCACAAAGCAGCACTTTATGTTTGAGGAATTTTTATTATGCATGAATTTCAATATATATTGTAAAAAAGCACTGTGCATATATATGAATTTTGTATTTATTGCACAACGTCACTTTTTGAGATGATTTAAAGAGATAGAGCACCTTTTGGGTTTATATGGTTTATACATTATCTTGTATTCAAGTAGAAGTTGCTGCAGTCTCATTGGTGACTGTGACATCAAGCTCGAGTTATTCTTTCATTTTTTTTTTTTGGATGTTTTATTATTTTAATTTAATAATTTGCCTTTTAAATGCTTTAAATACTATTCTGGCATATTGTAATGCAAGTAGGAATCTTACCGTTTAGCTAATCTGAGTCCATTTTCAGCCAGAGGTTTAACCATATCAGCAAAGATGCTGGCATTCTCCCCACTGGAATTCCCAAGAAGAAATCTTGCATGAATCCCCTACATAACAAAACAGTTATGTTGAAAGCTAAAGACATAAATACCTGTTTTCGTGAAGAAGTTATCTGAATAAAGTAAACCCGAGCAAGCTAAACGTAGTTTACTTTTACTGAAAACTGCAAGATCCAGAGATGTAGGATGGTGAAGTAATATGCAAAATTTGGACTTGTTATGTAAAATCCAACCTGACCCAGACCCTTCCGCCTCCCTATCTGTCAATGAGGTCTCTTGTCACATTAAAAGAGCAATAAGGAGGCTAAGAAGGGGAAAAGTCAGGCCAACTTTTAAGAGGAAAAGTCAAGACTGGCATATATTTTCAGCTCACTATAACTCTGGATATACTGATTCCAACAAGAAGATAAAACTTTACTTGGCAAAATGTCAACAAAGGCAAAGCCATATATTACAGTTGTTTTTAACTTGCCAATATACATTATTCCTTTTCAACAATCCTTTAACTTTTTTTTTTATCACTCATCTCTACATGACATAATTCCCACAAGCAGATTTTGGAATCCACTGACCATGGCAATTCAGAAACAATTGCATGAGTGATTCCGTTTCAGGGCTCGTTTCCACCATGTCCAATGCCTTGATTTGCATATTATTATTATTATCAGGGCCCTGCTCGTTAGAACTTACAATCTAGAAGGGAGGGTCAATTGGAACAAAAGGTAATAACTGTGGGGGATGAGCTGATGGAGAAAATGAAAATACGGTTGTTAGGTGTGGGTAGGGAAGGCTTCTTTGAAGAGAAGGGTTTTCAGGGATCGTCTAAAAGCTAATAGAGTAGGAGATAAGTGGACAGATTTGGGTAAGGCATTCCATAGGATTGGAGAGGCTTTGGAAAAGTCCTGGAGGCGAGCATGGGAGGAGGTGAAGAGGGAGCTAGAGAGCAGAAGGTCTTGAGAGGAAAGAAGAGAACGAGTAGGTTGGTATTTAGAGACTAGGCTAGTGATGTAGCTGGGGGCTAAATTGTGGATGGCTTTGTAAGTAGTTGTTAGTATTTTGAATTTAATTTGTTGGGTGAGCGGAAGCCAGTGGAGGGATTGACAGAGACAGAGCGATTTTTAAGGTGGATAAGTCTGGCAGCAGCATTCATGATGGATTGAAGAGGTGCTAGACTATGTAGAGGTAAGCCAATGAGAAGGGAGTTGCAGTATTCGAGGCGAGAGATGACCAGCGAGTGAATTAAGAGCTTTGTTGTGTCATTGGTTAGAAAGGGGCATATTTTGGAGATGTTGCGGAGGTTGAGGTGGCAAGATTTGGACAGCGATTGGACGTGGTGCTTAAAGGAGTTCAGAGTCCAGGACTACACCTAGAACCCTGGCATGCGAGGATGGGTTTATAGTTGTGCCATCAATTTTGACAGAGAGATCAGGGGAAGGGAAAGGGGCATATGTGGGAGGAAAAATTATAAGTTCGGTTTTGGATAGATTGAGTTTGAGGAAGTGGTGTGACATCCAGACTGATATATCTGATAGTAAATTAGTGATACAAGAGGAGACAGAGGGAGTGAGCTGAGGGGTAGAGAAATAGATTTCGGTGTTGTCAGCGTAGAGGTGGTATTGGAAGCCATGGGAGAATATCAGCTGACCCAGGGAGGAGGTGTAGATTGAAAATAGGAGAGGTCCAAGAACAGAACCTTGGGGGACCCTAACAGAGAAAGGAAGAGGAGAGGAGGAAGTAGAGTTGTAAGAAATGCTAAAAGTGCGGTTGGATAAGTAGGAAGAGAACCAGTAAAGAGTACAGTCACGGAGACCAAAGGCATGGAGTTTTTAGAGGAGGAGGGGGTGGTCAACCATATCAAAGACAGCAGAGAGGTCCAGGAGTAGGAGTACAGAATAGTGTCGATTGTTTTTTGTCGTTAGTAGATCATTTGTTAGTTTTAGGAAGTTTTAGGAGAGCAGTTTCTGTGGAGTGTTGAGGACGAAATCCAGACTGAAGGGGATCAAGAAGGCTATTATCAGCAAGGTAGACGCTCAGTCGGTTGTAGACAAGACATTCAAGGAGTTTGGATAAGAAGGGGAGCAAGGAGATGGGGTGTAAGTTGCTAAGATTGGATGGGTCCAATGAGGACTTTTTAAGTATGGGTCCGACAAGTGCATGTTTTAGAGAGTTGTGGAAGATGCCAGAAGAGAGGGAGAGATTGAAGATGTGGGTTAGAGAGTGTAGCATAAAGCCATAGGGTGAACGTAGCATTTGCGAGGGAACAGGATCCAGAGGGCAGGTGGTAAGGTGGATGTTAGCAAATAGTTTAGCAACCTCGACTATAGTGGTGGGGTTGAAAAAGGGAAGTAATGATTGTACCTGCGGGCATGAAGTGTAAAGCGTGGAGGGTATCTGAACAGTAGAGATCTCCTCACGAATTGTATCAATCTTCTGTTTAAAGTGATTGGCGATCTCCTGGGCAGTGAGTGAGTTGGCGAAAGTAGGGAGTTGAAGGTAGAGAAGAGTTGACGGGGACGCAATGATAAGTTGCTAATGAGAGTGATAAAATAGGTCTGCTTGGCAGTGAGGAGGCTGGAATTGTATTTTTGGAGGGCAGATTTATTGGTTGAAATCTTTCTGAGACTTAGTCTTACGCCACAGGCGCTCATGAGCACGACTATGCTTTTTCAGACTTCTAATATCATCTGTTTGCCAAGGTTGAAGGGGTCGGGGCCTGATTATCTGTGTAGTGAGGGGGGCCAGTGAGTCCAGTGAGGCTAGAAGTTTTGCATAGAACAAAAGAAGGCTTTAATGCAGGGTTACGTAGGAAGCAATAGAAAGCAATTGTTTTTTATGTGCCCTGTTCCCAACATAACATTGCTTTGGTGTGCACTACAAATGCAGCATGGCTGAATTTTTTTTCCCCAAACAAAAATGTATTGATACAGTAGAAATAAAGAATACAGAATGTCAGCTGGGTGACAATAACAACATTTAAATATTATGCGTTACACAGGTTATATATTATCATGTTTACATCTAACCATGGAATGCTAGTGGGATTTGGGAAAGGAGAGGTCATTGGGATAAGGGGAGTAGAATCAGAGGTGGAAAAAAAAGCTATACCGAAAAGGGGAGGTGAAGGGAGGGCAGAAAAAAAGGGAGAGGGGGGGGGTTTATGCATAAGTAAGGCCTGCGCCTAAGTTAAATGCCTAGTAGAGTGTATGGAGTTTGGTGTGGGTTAAGCAAAGTAACAACAATGGCCTCGTCAAGGGGAGGTTCTGGATATTTCAGATTTTTCTTATCAGTGCAATGCATGGCACGTCACGTCATCTATTACAGCATCATTTTGTTACATTTTAAAAAAAGGGAAAAATTAAAAAGAGAGAAAACAGTGCAGGGCTTTTTAACAACGTGTAGCACCACCCTTCATGTCCCGCGCCAGTGCGCTCGTGTTGTACGATGCGGGCGTGTTTGAATGGGCCCTTACCCTTCTAAAAATGTCTTACCTTAAAACACATATGAGATAAAGTGAGTCATTCTAGAGATCTTTGTTACCTGTACTATTCCAGCAAGCTTAAAGAAGTTAAGTGCTAGAAAAAAATTCCAGTCATGCACTGGCGAATCCACAACCCGACGCCGGCTATAAATGCTCATCAGATCCTCATAGGCTGGCATTCCTAACAAATAAAGAACACATACAGCCACTTAGGATTACAGCCCACTTTTCACACAAGAACAACTATGTGCATACCATTCTGGGTACAGCCCAAAATTTGGGATTTTCTTTACTTTAACTTTCAATGATAATGTTGGACAGGACAAATATAGAGGATGAACCTCCCTAACAGGGGAGAGGTTGCAATAACAACCTGTGAGGTTCCATCCATCGCCACCATCCAAAACTAAACAAAAAGTTTTGCATTTAGTTATACTTTAATACTTAATTCACTTTAAACACTTCTGTGATCAGGTCCTCTTACACGCTCATCAAGAAATAACAAGTCACAACAAATCACAAGTATAAAAGTTCCTTAAAGTGATATTAAAGTCTCATTTTATTTTCTTCACTTACCTGCTCTGTGGAATGGTTTTGCACAGAGCAGCCCAGATCCTCCTCTTCTCTGGTCCCTCTTCGGTGCTCCTGGCTCCTCCCTCCTGTCGAGTGCCCCCACAGCAAGCGGAGCTGCAGCTCCGTGTGTCCATTCAGACACGGAGTCGTGGTTTGGTCCCGTACCCTCTCTCTCCTGATTGGCTGACTGATTTTGATTGACAGCAGCGGGAGCCAATGGCGCTGCTGCTGTGTCTCAGCCAGTAAGGAGGGAGAGACCCAGACGACTGAGGCACTCGTGCACATTGCTGGATAGAGATGGACCTCAGGTAAGTATTAGGGGGGCTGAGAGGGGTTGCTACATGCAGAATTTTTTTTATCTTAATGCACAGAATGCCTTTATATAGAATGCCTTTACAACCAAGTTAAGGCTTCTTTCACACTTACTTACCTTTCTGAGACCCAAAGTCGCATCTATCGCATGTATCTCTATGAGAGTCGTTCCCATTGACACTATAACATCAGAAAAGGTTTCTACACTACTTTGACATGACTTCAATGCCAGAGAGTGTAGAAGTCTTATCAAAGTCACCTCAAGGTCATATCAAAGCTGGACACCAAAGTTGCACTGAAAATCTTGCAACTTTGGAGTCAGCTAGTGTGAAAAGAGCCTTATGTTAAAGCAAAATTCTTACCATTGTGTGCAAATATACATACCTGACTTGTGCACCTGAACATAGAAGAATGTTATCAGGTATGGGTAAGGAATTTTTTTGTACTTTAATTCTTTTTTTCCACTGGGGGACACATTGTTTTGATTTGATGTCCAGTTACAAAGTTAAGATGTTTTCTTGGGGAAGGTTTATTATTATTAATTATTACAGGTAACTATATAATGCTAACAATTTATGCAGTGCTTTACATATATTGTACATTCACATCAGTCCCTGCCCTCCAGGAGTTCACAACTCACATATTAGGTCCACGTTAGAAAGGATATAATTAACCTACCAGCTGTTCTTTGAGGTGTACTTGGAAACTGGAATACCCAGGGGAAACTCACATAAGCACAGGAAGAATATGCAAACTGTACAAACAAGTGGCAATCAGCCCAATCTACAACTGGCCTTTGCAGTAAGGTGCACATGGAAGGGCAGCACATATCACAAAAATTTTCCAGCACACTTACCAGCTAGCCTGCAAAACAACCAAAATGACCTAACAATTCACAATTCAGGGTTTAGTCTGCACACATATGCAAATATATGCGGAAGCCATAGTGCCTCACCAAGGCTCCTCTGTATACTACGATCCTAACCCTAAAGTTTCGAGAGTCTCCTAGTTGGAGCATATATAGCAGTGGATAGATTAAGGGCAGGTTTGTCTGGGGGGAGCCCACCCCTCTTTATAGGCAAAGGGAACATATGCAAACTCCATGCAGTTAATGTCCTCACCTTAAAGTGGTTCTAAAGCCAGATTTATTTTACCTTACTACCTAAGTGCCTGAAAACCCTTACATATAACCAATAAAGTGACTGGCCTCAGGTGATACACAGAGATGAACCAAACTCTCCTACATAAGTTTTACCTCTTTATCTGCATTATTCTCTTCACTACAGCCATTCAAAGTACAGAAATTATACAGCTTGTCTGAGAGTTCAGAAAAAAGGGGGAGGGAGAGTTGAAATTACACTTCTAACAGCACACATGAACAGAGCTGAGTCTGTCAATCTGCTAATGCTCCCTCCCCTGCCATCATTTTTCTTTTGGTGTCAGGAAAACTTGTCAGAAGTGACTCATGCAGATAGCAGAGGAACAAAGCAGCAGACAGAAATGACACTTAGAGCTCCTAACTGCAACAAGTACACATTATAGAGGGATATGCTTTGTTCATATTTCATGTCCGGGGTTTACAACCATTTTAAAGTAGAACTATAGGCAAAACAATTTTTCCATGTTGGATAGGGTAAGGGAGGGCTTTAATACCCTGTCAGTTCTGCCATCTGTGTCCTATTGGGGAGATTTTCTATCATGTCCTGTCTCATAGCCAAAGTAGGAAGTGAGAAAAAATCCCTGCAAATTAAAGTGATATTTTTTGGATAAAAAATAACAAACATGGTATACTTGCCTGCTCTGTGCAGTAGTCTGTGCTCAGAGTAGCCCAGATCGTCCTCTTCTTGGGTCCCTAGCTGGCTCTCCTGGTTCCTCCCTCCTGCCCAGTGCCCCCACAGCAAGCAGCTTGCTATGGGGACACCCAAACCAAGCCACTGCTCTGTGTGTCCATTCAGACACTGAGCTGCTGCTTGCCCCCCCCTTCTCAGCGGGAGTCAATGGCACCCCGCTGCTTTCTCAGCCAATGAGGAGGGAGAGTCCCGGACAACAGAGTCTCTCATCAAACATTGCTGGGTCAAGATGGGACTCAGGTAAGTATTAAGGGGGGTGAGGGGGCTGCTGCACACAGAAGGTTTTTAATCTTAATGCATAGAATGCATTAAAATAAAAAAAAACTTCTGACTTTACAATCACTTTAAAATAATTCCTAGGGGACCCCCAGGTCAACAGAACTAGTGTCCCCATTGAAAGATTTTCCCTCTATTACTTTTCTGGGGACAACCCAAAATTTGGGTTTTTCTTTTACATTCACTTTCCATGATAATGGTAAACAGAACAAATAGAGAGGGTGAATCTCCTTAAAGGGGGCACATACAGCAATAAAAATCAAATAGGTGTTATAATCCAATTCCACTCCATCCAAACCCCCCCCCCCCAAAAAAAAAAAAGTTTGACTTTAGTTATAATTGAATGCATTACCTGCATAATGGTAAAAAGCCTTCCACTAGTTGTTCCCCACCTATATACTTACCTTAGTCCTTTATCGATCCAGCCCTGTGCCCGTCTGCAGCAGCGCTGATTCTCTCTCCCCTCTAGCAGGTTCAGAAACAGCAGCTGGAGCCATTGGCTTCTGCTGCTGTCAATCAAATGAGAAGAGGAGGAGGGTCAGGGTCGCTCTATGTAATACCATTGCACAGAGCAGGTAAGTATAACATGTTTGTTATTTAAAAAAAAAAAAATATATATATATATATATATATATATATATATATATATATATATATATATATATTATATAGTACAGTATATGCCTTTACAACTGCTTTAATCAGGGACCACAAAGCCACTGTGTTATTTTCTGTTGCTATTGACTGCCTACTGCTTGGTACTCCTAAGGCTGTACAACCACTAGAAGGGGATTTGCGCTTTGCTTTGCCAAGTTCCCAACCTCCCAGAGGTGACAGCTATACCCATCAGCAGACAATTAACTGACTGCGACCACCAAGTAACAGAATTCTGCACAGCTACAAAATACCTTTATTTTTGCCATGTTCATAGCTATAATTTTCTGTCTTTATCATGCACTTAATGTGTTCTTAAAAAGGGGATGACAGAGAATGGATTAGGCTTAATGTACATGGGACGTTTTTACAACCTCTCCTGAACGATTTAACTTGACAGATAGTAACCCACATTTAAAACGTCCGTTTTGCCGCGTTTACGTTTAGAAGTGGTTGAAAAATTTTTTTTCTTTTTCAAAATAGCCAAAAACAAAAACGCCTGTAAACGAAACGTGAGTTACCGCGTTTAGAAGTGTTTGGCACTTGAAATGCCTCTAAACTCAGCGTCTGAACTCATTTTTTTGCTTTCCAAAAAAGGTCTCTAAACTCAACTGTCTAAAAACTACATTAACCACTTGCCGACCAGCCGTTGCAGCTTTACTGCGGCAGAATGGCACGGCTGGGCAAAGCGACGTTATGTTACGTCGCTTCGCCTTGTGGCCACTAGGGGCGCGCGCTGCTCTCCCCAGGAGCCGATGTGAGTCCTGGGCAGTCACGATCACCACCGGGCTCCCGCGATTGCTGCTGACACACGGAGAACCAGGATCTGTGTGTGTAAACACACAGTTTCCGATTCTCTGAGGGGAGAAGAGACAGATCGTCTGTTCATACAGAGTATGAACAGCGATCTGTCATCTCCCCTACACAGTCCACTCCCCCTCCAGTTAGAACACACAGTAGGGAACACAATTAACGCCTTGATCGTACCCTAGTGTTAACACCTTCCCTGCCAGTGACATTTTTACAGTAATCAGTGCATTTTTATAGCACTGATCGCTGTATAAATGACAATGGTCCCAAAAATGTGTCAAAAGTGTCCGATGTGTCCGCCATAATGTCGCAGTCCCAATAAAAATCACAGATTGCCACCATTACTAGTAAAAAAAAAAAAAATAATAAAAATGCCATAAAACTATCCCCTATTTTGTAGGCGCTATAACTTTTGCGCCAACCAATCAATATACGCTTATTGCGATTTTTTTTACCAAAAATATGTAGAAGAATACATAAACTGAGGAAAAAAATTGTTTTTTATATATTTTTGGGGGATATTTATTATAGCAAAAAGTAAAGAAAATTGCGTTTCTTTCAAAATTGTTGCTCTCTTTTTGTTTGTAGCACGGAAAAATAAAAACCGCAGAGGTGATCAAATACCACCAAAAGAAAGCTCTATTTGTGGGGAAAAAAAGGACGTCAATTTTGTTTGGGTGCAACGGTGCATGACCGCGCAAATTTCAGTTAAAGCGACGCAGTGCCCGAATCACAAAAAGTGCTCTGGTCAGGAAGGGGGTAAAATCTTCTGGGGCTGAAGCGGTTAAACGAACCTGTGTACATGTACACACAAGATAACACTGGATGAGTTCAGGGGCAGCTGAAAAAAACATCCAACTGCCTCTGAACGTCCGTTTACCAGCAGCAGTGTACATGAGGCCTAAGAGCCTTTTCACACCGAGCCGCCCATAGCGTCGGCGGTAAAACGCCGCTATTTTTAGCGGCGTTTTACCGTTGGATTAGCGGCGCATTTCGGCCGCTAGCGGGCGCTTTTACCCCCCGCTAGCGGCCGAGAAAGGGTTAAAACCACCCGCAATGCGCCACAATAGCGCGTTTTGCCGGCGGTATCCCAGCGCTGCCCCATTGATTTCAATGGGGAGCAGAGGTGGAGGAGTGGTAAACACACCGCTCCTTCACCGCTCCAAAGAAGCTGCTGGCAGGACTTTTCCTGACGTCCTGCCAGCGCAGCGCTCTGGTGTGAAAGCCCTCGGGCTTTCACACTGGAGACAGTGCTGCAGCTGTTTAAGGGCAGATTGCAGGCGCTATTTTTAACGTTATAGCGTCTGCAAAACGCCCTCGGTGTGGAAGGGGTCTTACAGTCTTCTTGAAACAGTAAAAGATGTGCAGATTACACAGTATGTGTAATTTCCCACCATGAATGATGATTCCCACCTCCAGCATCTTTCTAATCCTATCCTTGGCAGTGAAGCACTTGACACTCCTCTGATTCTTAAGCCAAGATAAGTACTAGGTATAAGCCGTTACCCTGGGTGAAACTTCTACAATTCTCTCTCTTCTATCTAAGGACTTTGTATTAGACAATCCCCTTCTGTAACTTACAACAATATTCAAAAATGTTTTGCATTTTAGCTACAGTTTACAAATGGTTTTAAAATGAATTTTCCTTATTATATCAAGGAAACCTGAACTGAGAATATATGTGGGGTGATACTGCTGTGCTATACTTTTGAAAATGACAGCTGCTTAGCTTTCAAGCTGAACCTAAGGCTAATAGGTAATTCTTACCATCCTCTGAAAAGTGATTCACTACAGATCGCTATTTAGAGTGTGGTAAGGCTGACAGGCATTCAGGAGGCACTACTGCAGCCTTTTGACGCCTGTCTTTTCACTTTTGTTTTTCGATTGGCATTTGGCTCGCAGTTGTGGTGTGGTCCCATTGCTTTCAATGGGTGATTTTGACAAGTGATGCTGCCTGTCAAAACGGTATTGAACCAAAACCTAAAAATGTAATATACAGGTATAGCAGCTTACCAATCATTAGATGTGGTGGCTGCATTCGTTTTCTTTTCTTAGGCTTTTATCCCTCTGTTTTCACCTGGTGATCTGGCCAGTAACAGCACCCCCACTCTGGATGGAGGAGCACAGGGGGCACTTTTGGACAACAGCATTGTCATTCTCGGGGAGGGGAGTGTTAGATGTACTAGCAGGTTTAAATGCATTGAAGCCAAACTCCAGCTAATACTTTAGAAGAAGTTACAGAAAACTGTTTTTTTTTCTATTTGGATAACATTTCTACATAAATAAATAAAAGCTGATCATTGTAAGCACCCCTGCTAATGTTAAATGGTTTGCCTCATCTCTGTAACTAAAACATTCAGATGGAGAGCTTGTTCTGTTGAAAAACAACAGACTTACTGACTGGATCACCAGGTGAAAATAAAAGAAAGAAAAAAAGTTTTCTTAACTAATGCAGCCATGACATCTAAGGAGAAGCTGCAATATAATAAATGTTTGCATTTGGGTTTATCACCACTTTAAAATAGCCACGGCTACAGCATGTGTACAGCCCTGTCAGGCTGTAATTTTAGCATTCAGATGTTGGGGGAAGACTGGGGGGAGATGAGGTAAAACTATGACTCAGCTGCCTGTTTGTACCACTTCCCAAATGAAAGAGCCCAAAGGTTCAAACAGTCCCTGTTTTGCCCCCTGGAAAGTATTCAGATAAAAAATTCACACTTTTCCTGCTGTGTGCTTATTTTACGGATCACGTTTAGGGTATGTTCACTAAAAAGTGATAAAAACACACGCTAATGCCCTGTACACACGACCGGTTTTGCAGTTGGAATAAACTCTGAAGGTTTTTACGACGGAGTTCCGACGGAATTCCACTCAAGCTGTCCTGCATACACGCGGTCACACCAAATTCCGACCGTCCAGAACGCGGTGATGTACAACACGTACAACGGGACTAGAAAACGGAAGTTCAATAGCCAGTAGCCAATAGCTTCCGTCTCGTACTTGCTTCAGAGCATGCGTCGTTTTTGGTGCGTCGGAACAGCATACAGACAAGCGTTTTTTCCGATAGTAATTTGTTCCGTCGGAAAAATATAGAACATGTTCTCTAAGTCCGTCTGAATTTTCGACAGAAAAAGTCCGATGGGGCATACACACAGTTGGAATATACGATGAAAAGCTCCCATCGGACTCTTTCTGTTGGAAAATCCGCTCGTGTGTATGCGACATAAGTGCCCATACAATAACAATAAGTCATAAGGTACAGCTAAACAGCAGCACTCACTGACAACAAGGATACAAAAATATAAAAAAATACAATTAAACAAAATATGTTGCCCTCTTCCTCTATAATAATCAAGGTGAAAACCACTTAATATAAATATTCACATATTTGCTAAATAATACACAAATAATTTATAAAAGCAAAAGTTAAGTGCAACCCAATAAAGTGATAGGTGAAAAATTGTCCAAATAAAGAGAAAAAAAAACATAAAACCGTAAAGTGTTGTCTTCAGTGCTCCAGCACCTTCACACACATAGTTGCTTACCAGAAGCTTAGACCTCATAACATAAGAGGTTTAACAGCGCTTTTATAAAATCCACACTGATCCCCGATGGATGGACTCTCCCTTCAGAGGTCTCACAGTAGTGATGTCCAGCATACTTTAATACCCAGCATGGAGGAAATACAAGAGGAACTTCAGAGTGTAGTAAATGAGCACACCGTTTACTGAAAGAAAGATTTGTACTTAGAAAATACAGATACGATTCTAGCACTGTGCACAGCTCATCTGAGCGGGCATGATGATGTCACCACTAAGCTCTTCCCAACACATTTCCTCACAAGGAATGTCATTTAGGGGCACAGGAGTAGCAGTGCACTGGCGCTCTGGTGTTTAATAGGCTACAGATTCCAATCCAAGAGGGTGCCACCTTCACTTACTATTCTACGATTACATTAATCACATGATCCTTACACGTAAACCCAGGCATTATCTCTTAAATACAGTGGGGCAAAAAAGTATTTAGTCAGCCACCAATTGTACAATTTCTCCCACTTAAAAAGATGAGAGAGGCCTGTAATTGTCATCATAGGTATACCACAACTCTGTTCTCCACTCATTACCTGTATTAATGGCACCTGTTTGAACTTGTTATCAGTATAAAAGACACCTGTCCACAACCTCAAACGGTCACACTCCAAACCCCAGTATGGTGAAGACCAAAGAGCTGTCGAAGGACACCAGAAACAAAATTGTAGACCTGCACCAGGCTGGGAAGACTGAATCTGCAATAGGCAAGCAGCTTGGTGTGAAGAAATCAACTGTGGGAGCAATAATTAGAAAATGGAAGATATACAAGACCACTGATAATCTCCCTCGATCTGGGGCTCCACACAAGATCTCACCCCGTGGGGTCAAAATGATCACAAGAACGGTGAGCAAAAATCCCAGAACCACACAGGGGGACCTAGTGAATGACCTGCAGAGAGCTGGGACCAACGTAACAAAGGCTACCATCAGTAACACACTACGCCGCCAGGGACTCAGATCCTGCAGTGCCAGACATGTCCCCCTGCTTAAGCCAGTACATGTCCGGGCCTGTCTGAGGTTTGCTAGAGAGCATTTGGATGATCCAGAAGAGGATTGGGAGAATGTCATATGGTCAGATGAAACCAAAGTAGAACTGTTTGGTAAAAAACACACCTCGTTGTGTTTGGAGGAGAGAGAATGCTGAGTTGCAACCAAAGAACACCATACCTACTGTGAAGCATGGGGGTGGCAACATCATGTTTTTGGGCTGTTTCTCTGCAAAGGGAACAGGACGACTGAATCGTGTACATGAAAGAATGAATGGGGCCATGTATCGTGAGATTTTGAGTGCAAACCTCCTCCCATCAGCAAGGACATTGAAGATGAAACGTGGCTGGGTCTTTCAGCGTGACAATGATCCCAAACACACTGCCCGGGCAACGAAGGAGTGGCTTCGTAAGAAGCATTTCAAGGTCCTGGAGTGGCCTAGCCAGTCTCCAGATCTCAACCCCAAAGAAAACCTTTGGAGGGAGTTGAAAGTCCATGTTGCCCAGCGACAGCCCCAAAACCTCACTGCTCTAGAGGAGATCTGCATGGAGGAATGGGCCAACATACCAGCAACAGTGTGTGACAACCTTGTGAAGACTTACAGAAAACGTTTGACCTCCCTTCATTGCCAACAAAGGATATATAACAAAGTATTGAGATGAACTTTTGATATTGACCAAATACTTATTTTCCACCATAATTTGCAAATAAATTCTTTCAAAAATCAGACATTGTGATTGTCTGGATTTGTTTCCACATTTTGTCCCTCATAGCTGAGGTATACCTATGATGACAATTACAGGCCTCTCTCAACTTTTTAAGTGGGAGAACTTGCACAATTGGTGGCCAACTAAATACCTTTTTGCCCCACTGTATTTAATAAACACATTTCTAAAATAAAAAATAATCATATTTGTGTGGTGCACTCCAGCTGAGATCAGCACATCGATGATGCACCAATCTTGGTGCATCGCAATGTTTCTTTGTTGTTCTCAAACAGACATCTCATAAAGTTCACTTGCTGGCCGCTTGATGTTAGGCACTGGATTGCCTCACACTTCACTGTGCTGAAAAAAAGGTACTGCATGCAGTACTTTTTTTCAGCACACACAACGCCCACACACCACCGCAATGCAGTGCTGTAAAACTGGCAGGTGAAACTATATATCGCCAGTAAACCATGGAACTTCAAAATAACGGCTAAACGTTTATTAAAATGATCTAACCACATCGGTAAAGGTGCAACTTTTGGGGTCATGCTGGACCCCTTTATCAAGTATGTGATGTCACATTACTGCTGTGATGTGATCACTTCAATAAACATTTGGACATTATTTTGAAGATCAATGGTGTGCTGGTCATATACTGTTTGCATCAATCTGTGCTTATTTTGGTTTGTGTTTCAAAGTATTGGAACCACAGGCAAGCAGGCAACTAGCATTTTAAATGGTGATCTACAATTCTTACCTTCAATATCAGTAAAGGATTTCTCACCAACATGTCCAAAAAAGTGTACTTCTCGAGGCCAAAAATAAGGCATAATAAAGTAAGCCAAGTCAGATATAGGATTTCCAATTGTGGACAGTTCCCAGTCCAGGACAGCGATCACACGAGCCTAAAAGACCAAAAAGAAACATCAAGAAACGTGCTAGAAAAACATAACAAAGTAAATGAGATGTTTGTAGTCTGTACTAAGTATTGTTTAACACAGCTGAACATATGTGCAACCTTTTTTTTTTATATTTTCAACTAGTTTTTTATAGGACAAAAATTTCTGTTTATCTATTTACATAGCATGTATGTGCTGTGGGGAATAAATCAGGTAACACCCCACTAATAAAGCATGGAGAAAACAGCAAGTGAAAAATAATGTAGGAAGAAAGGTAGATTAACTGCTTTAATCCACAGTGTTAGTTAAAGTAAAAAGAGTCTACAGCTGTCTATGCCCTGTGTGATATGTACTCCTGAGCCCTGCATCCTGTGCTATATGCATTCCTGAGAGCTGCACAATATGTACTCCTGAGCCCTGCCCCCTGTGCCATGCGCACTCCTGAGCCCTGCACCAAGTGCGAAACACACTCTTGAGTACTGCATCATATGCAATACGCACTCCTGAGCCCTGTACCAAACACACTTCTGCACCCTCTCTGATATGCACTCCTCAGCACTGCACAGTACTCAATCCGCATCCCTGCACCCTGTGCGCAATGCACTCCTGGGCTCTGACCGATACACACTACTGAACCCTTCACTTTGTGTGATACCCATTTCTGAACCCTGTGCCCAGCAGAAAATGCACTCCTGAGCCCTGTACTCTTTGCCTATTTGCTGTGTATATATATATATATATATATATATATATATATATATACACACACACACACACACTTTTTTTTTTTTTTTTTTTTTTTTTTACAAAGCTATTATACTATTTACAATGACATTTTATGTTTATCTTTTTAACTTTATCAAAATGTTTTGATGTTTTGATGTTATCCTTTGATTTGTTATCATTGTGCCATCCAGCTGATCTGAAGGTTTGGAAGACCGTAAGCATAAATCTATGTGCTAATTTACTATCATACATGCAACACTTTAATTTCATAGGGGAGCACAAATTTGATCTAATCAGGGCATAACTTAAAATTGGTACTACATCTGACCACTGCATGGGGAGAATTTACAAGATAAAAACCAAAGGGGGGGGGGCAGTGTCAGGGCTGGGCTCAGCCCTTCTTTCTCAGAGCTAGCCGCTCACCTGTCGGCTAATTGCCAGCTCCTATCTCTCCACAGTTACTCAGCTGTTGATGATATCCTGCCCGTCAGTCCTGCCTACTTAAGCCATCCAGCTCAAAGGATCTCTGCCTTCGCCTTGGACAACATCACAGGGCCTATCTCCTACGTTCCTGTTTAAAGACTTGCTTTGCTGACATCCCTTCTGGCTCCAGATCCTGTTTGCTGTTCCACTACATTTATCCCTGACTTTTGGCCTGGCTGACTATCCATTCCAGTTACTGAACTTTGGCTATGTTTTGACTATGTTTGTTCTTTTTACTTTTATTATTAAGCAAGTGTGATTTAACTGTACTTCTGTCTCGGTCTGATTTTATGGTTTCTGACAGGGGGGGAGGCACTATCCCAAATAATATTAAAAGGTATACTAAACAATCAATAAATACATAAACAGCAGTGATGCCCACCAGTTGCCCCTTTAAGGTGTAATAACACCACTGGAATAAACAAGAACAACAAAAGAGGAGGTGCTTATTAAAGAGGAGCTGGAGATTAATATTACATTTGCAGTCCCAATGCAAGGGCAAGTTAAACAGCCTTATTTCCTATTGCTTCAGTTCACATATGTGCTTTGTTGAAGCGCAATAGGACAAGTTGCAATTTTGTACAATGCATTGAGACCGACACTCTATAATGCAAAGGCCTGAAGCACATGAATAAAATAAAAAAACAAAAAAAAAGCACTGCAACACAGTGTGGTGTGGTGCAGTGCATCACGGCATTATTTGAGAACACGTGCGCTACGGTGTGAATAAACACCTAACTATGTACTAGCTTGTAATACCCTGGAACAGGGCTCTATTTACTACAAGTAATGATTGGTGGACTGTCATGCCATTGTGATGAAATGTTGAAAAGTTTTACTCATACACATATTATGCATGTTTTTTTACATACTCAGATTCAAGATTACAACATCTTTTTTTTTTGGTTTACAAAAGTATTTACCTCAGTGGGATGGAAAATTATATTGTCAATCCTAAAATCACCATGGACAAGGCACTCTTCATTGTCATTGCTTGGCAAATTATTCATAAGCCAGTCAGCTAACTGATTCATTTCAGGGATATCAGTGTGTGCAGCCCGGTCATACTGCTTCTTCCATGTGGTTACCTGAAATGGATTTACAGAAAGTAAGCCAGCGTGACATACAATCAGCTCTTGAAATAGTACATTTGCTGAATGTTGAGGTCAGGTATAAAATAAGAGTAAAGTGATGAGCAAAGTGCAAGCTTATATACACTACTGTTAAAGCCTAACTTCCCCCAATAATGAAGAAAGGAATCTGGACAGCCGCACTCCAATAAAAGCCTTTCTTGTAGCAGACAATCAAAGTTGATGTAACAGCAGAAGCAGGGTAAGATAGCTGATGCGTTTCACAACATCATAGCTGCCTAATGCTAGCTATGATTAAGCAACGATGATGTTATGAAACCCGTCAGGAATCTTAGCCTGATTCTGCTGTTACATGAACTTTGATTATCTGCTACAATAAAGGCTTTTATTGGAGTGTAGCTGTGCAGATTCCTTTCTTCATTATTGTTTGTGCTGAGCCAGCACCTGTTACTTCCACACTGAGGAGGGCGTCACTTTAAGTTTACCACCTGCAGCGGTTCACCTTTTTAACTTCCCCAAATGTCAAGACAAGGACCCAAGGCGAAAAGGCCCCTCTTTCCCCATAAGCTGTGAACTACTTTGGCAACACAATAATAATCACATTACTTCACAGTCCCTAGACAGCAGGCGATCCATTCGCTGGAATGTGGGTGGGCATCTCTTAGTGGCAGCCAATTTCATCCTGATGACATGGCCACTTGTCCTGCACTGATTACAGGCCCTGGAGGGGTGGCAAAAAGACCAGTGGGAGACTAGCACAAAAGTGACCTCAGTGAATAGTCATAATCACCAGAACCAGCAGAGAGGAAGATTGCAGTAACATCAACAATGCTCTGTATTAACCCACTCCCTTACAAAAATAAGTAATAGAGCAGTGGTTGGAAAGAAATGTTGATTATTTTTACTTTGCTTGGAGAAAGGCTTTAAATTAAGATAGCCTTTAGCTGACATTGCATTAAAAAAAATAATTAGATTAAGTTTACAATCTAAATACACATAGAATTTTGTAAAGTAAGTTAAACATGCAAAAAATATTACCTGTGTTGTGTTTTTTTTATGTAGAGAGCTTGGCTCAACCTACTTAATATTGTTGGTTTAATTTTGCTTTCATATAATTTAATATTGTATATGAATATTTAATATTTACTATTTCCAGCCAGTAGATGGAACTCCCACTTCATTTTCACATGTGTGTCTGACTAACTTTAGCTGCTTTGATCAAAAAAAAAAAACATTATTTATAGGACTTCATAGCTCAACATCAAATTACATACTGTATGAGTAAAAAATGGCTTCTGCTCCTTCCCTTTGTTAATCTCAATAATGTGTTGGATTAAAAAAAACAATTAAATATTGAATAAGCATATTTCATATTTACTATTTTGAGCCAGCAGATGGAGTTCTAGGCTCATTTTCACATGTGTACCTGACTACCTTTAAACGTTTTGCTGAAAAAATAAAAACAAAAACTACAAGCACTACTGTATGAGTTGAAGGAATGACTCCTACTCCCTCAATACTTTTCATTGAACTAGCGAGAGAGAAATTCTCAAAGAAAAAGGATTTTTTTCAATGCTCTAAGTGTCCTAAGTGCATTTTGCATTGAATATTTATTTTTAATACACAAAGATATATAAATCAGTATAAACCAGTATAAAAAAATCCATTTAAAAACTTTTAGAGCTTAACAGAAATATTGAAATTGATCCAAAAACACTCCTATATTCACACCCATGCATTTTTTTTTTCAAATAGGTCCTTAAAAAGCCTTATGCCGCGTACACACGACCGGACTTTCCGGCAGAAAAGGTCCGACGGAATCATTTCGTCGGACATTCCGATCGTGTGTGGGCTTCATCGGACTTTTTCTTTCTAAAATTCTGACGGACCTAGAAAAAGAACATGTTTAGAACATGTTTCAAATCTTTCCGACGGAATCAGTTCCTATTGGAAAACCGTTCATCTGTATGCTATTCCGACGGACCAAAAATGACGCAAGGGCAGCTATTGGCTACTGGCTATTGAACTTCCTTCTTCTAGTCCCATCGTACGTCATCGCGTTCTAAACGATCGGACTTCGGTGTGATCGTGTGTAGGCAAGTTTCAGTGGACCTCCGTCGGAACTCTGTCGGAAAGACCGTCGGAGTTTATTCTGATGGAAAGTCCGGTCGTGTGTACGCGGAATTAGTGCAAGAAAATAACATACTGTACCAGCAGCCCAAAGCACAATGCATTCATCTTTGTTTAGTTGCCTTTCTTTTGTGTGTGTTAGAGTGCCATTTAGAATGAATTATAATGGACGTATACCACATTAACGACATGTGCAAAGGTGTGAGGGGCCCTTATAGCATACAAGTTCTCCTCACCTGTCTTTGACAGTATCCTTTTCCTTTTCCGTACCCTGTAAGATTTAGCTTGTGTATGTTATATGAATGGAGCCTGGAGAGTGTTTCAATGAGAGCAACATACAGCGCTGATCTCTCTGCAGGGAGGATATTGGTGAGAGTGGTATCTCGGAAAATGCGACCCTGTAAAAGGAAAATTAATACTAGTTTTAATAAGTTGCAAAAAATTTACTAATAGAACAAAAAAGACATATTCACTTAATAATAGTAGCACTTTAATAAATCAGGTACAGCAACATAATTGTATACTTGTGTGACTTGGCTAACCTCCACATGTGCCATCACATAGAATTCTGTTCCAATCACTGTAACATCATTACAGTATAATAAAGTCTTCGGTACCGGGAATCCAGTGGCAAATAACGCTTTTTGTACTTCATATTCACGTTCAATCTAAATAAATAAAAAACAAACTGTCATTCTTGGTTTAATGCAAAATCATTAGCACAATCATTTACAGCAGCGGGATAGTTAGAACATACACTGGCAGCATGACATTATCTTAGAGGAACTGATCTCTGGAAGTGGTGTCCAAAAAACAGGCAAAGGACTAGTCACTGGTATGGTGTGTGTGGTCTCCATGCAGCTGATCTTTTCCCCATTACTGACCTACAATGTCTTGATCTTCACTGTAACTCTGTGCAGAGGAAGGGCTTTGTTTGCTCATATCAGAGTCACAGTAGTAATATCACCAAATCTCATGAGACTAGCAGTCAGATGCAGCTGTGCCTTAGATCTCACACTACAGATATACAGTTATAAGTAGGGTTGCCACCTGTCAGGGATTTACCCGGACTGTTCATGTTTGGAATCATATGTCTGGGTTTCAGACCACCTGAAACCCGGACACATTATTTAGACCAAACTATGGCTTCGCAGCAGGGTTTCTGGCTGTAGTTGTGTAAGGCAAGAGTGTGTGTTACACTTTCTTTCACACTGCCCAAAGAGCTTTGTTCCAAACAGCCTCTGGGTCTTCATTGAACGGGAAGCATCTTTTATGCGCTCCTGGGAAAACATTTTTTTTCTCTGGATCTGCCCATTCCTTTTTGATGGCTTCCGAGATTACTGAAATTCGGGGAAAGTGCGACTTTTTGTTTCACTAAGCACTGCGTACATTTGATCACGCAGTGATAACGCTTTCTTTTCTTCACCTAAACCCAATCAATGTTGCATAGACTGCTTTCAACAGACTGTCTACTTGTTCTAAGGACAGTTTGTATATCTTGAAGGTGCATCTTCTGCCCCTTCCTCGTACTCTTCCTCCTCCTCTTCCCTGGAGTGAGAGTTTGGAAAGCTCCCCTTGGGTAGGAGGACCAGCTTAAGCCTCCACCGCTGGGATTAATTGTGAGCCCTGAGAGGATCTTGAGGTAGTTGGCTGACTCAGGGATGGTGTTGTAAGAAAAGAGCAAAAAGATTGGATAGTAGCATCTAGCTCTTTCTTAACTGAGGCGATTAAATCGCTGCATGCAGAAGAAGCTTCTTCCTTAACTAAGGAGTCAATACAAATTTGACACAAAGTCTTCTTCCAACCCTCAGGTAACTTCGTTTTACATGAGGGACATTTCTTTTTGATTGTTGGATCAGAGCTCTTAGCCTGCCAAAAAATGACAAAAAGAGCACAAGAGCATCCCAGTGAGTCAAACCTGCCTCCTAATGGGCTCACGACAGGTGCACAGGTAGTACAACAGCCAACTCCCTGTGCCCAGACAGACCCCAGCCACCAGGGGGAAAGAAATGGAAAGAGAGAGGCACCACAGTATACAGGGTAAACCCCCCATACCCCCTTACCTGGGCCTTGCTGGTGCCTTTGCCTGTCCCACTAGCCGCTGCCACAGAGTCCATCGTGGTGCTGCGTCGTTTGTGGCTTAGAACGGAATATAGGCACCGGGATCGCTAGTCTCCTCTCCCCCTGTGCAATTTCCGGCGGAAATGATGCTGCACCTGTTCCCCGGTGCCGCCCCTTGCCGGATACCTAATTTCCGGCCAGCCAAGTCTCTACTCTGCCACCAGAAAGATGGCGGCGGCATGTAGGGGACATGCTGGGGAACCCTGCAGACGGCTGCTACCGCCTAGGAGCGGCCCCAGAAACAGTCAAGCTCTCTCTGAGCTGAAGAGGAAGAAGAAGCCCACTGACTAGCTACCCTTGGTTGCGTGTGGGAGGGGCGGACTCTCTGGAGGCAAATAGGTATGGTGGATTAGGCAGTCTGGCCTCTGAGGACAGCACCTAAGAGACCCTGCCTCCCACTAGGTGTTCCCTTGCCGGAGGAAACACAAAAACTGACAAGCTGTGGGGAGAAGCCTCCTTTTAAAATTTGGTGGAGTTGGTGTTTCCTGTTTCCTAGTGGGTGGAGCCACTTTCTCAGGTGTTGTCCTGAAAGACGTTTAGGGAAAAAAAGTATCGGTAATCGGCGTACGTGAAAAAAAAGTATTGGTACTAGTACTCGGTCTTAAAAAAGTGGTATCGGTGCACCCCTACTTTTTACTATCCCTAATTAGCCCTCATACAAGAATAAAATCTGTGAGAGTTTCTTACTGTTCGCTAGGCCAACATTTCTCAACCAGTGTGCCGCAGCACACTGGTGTGCCGTGAAGAGTCCCCAGGTGTGCCATGGCAAAATGACCCCCAATATAGGCAGCTATCTGATGTCTCAACTACTGCTGGCCACTCGGATAAGCTTTGTTATTAAAGCAGTGCTGGTCCGCTGTGTAAAGCTCACTTCCCGCTGCCACAGGCACTCGGGAAGATGTGCGGACCATGCAGGGCTCCCAACCGCAACTTGCCAACCGATTACGTCATCGGTTGCTATGGGAGGGTCGGGCGCACGCACTGCTCTCTGTGACGTGTGAGCCATGGGTGCCAGAGTGACACTGTGTGACACAGTGACACAGTGAGGAGACAAAACAGTGAGGAGACACTGGTAGAGTATTTGTACCTGTCATTTTCAATGTGTAATAGTTTTAATTGCAGGCATGGTGTGCCAAAAATGTACTACATAATAGAAGTTTATGAAAAACCACATGAAAACCGCAGGTACCCTGCCCTACACCTGCACTGCGGCCAAACTGCACTATTGAAGTATAGTTATTATTATCAATAATAACCCACATAGCCCATATATATTATATTATACTTTAAAAAAAAATCACAATTCCTGCAATGGAATGAGTCAATGTGAAAGTGCCTTAATTGTAACAAGTGTTTTTTTTTCTTCCACAAGATCGCAATTCGTAGTTGCAGATTTGAAATGGTTTGCCGGGGTTATGGCTGAAGATATCAGCCATAACTTTGGTATTGTTTTTTACAGCCAGTGGCTGGCTTTCTCATGCAAGCGTTCCAAGTGGCTCTTGAGCCACTGGAACACTTTCAGAGGCGGCGGGAGGGGATGTGCCCCTCTACCACTGTCTCGCCTGAGAAACAATCCAATGATGTGGCCGGCTAGTCCCGGAGGTGATGAAAGATTAGATCTCCTTCGATGGCCTTGAAGGAACGGAGCGACGTCATTACGATCCAGGCTGGAATTAAACAATTTTTTTTTTTTTTAAGTAAAAGATTACATTTTTTTAAATCTTTTGCTTTAAAAGGTAAAGAAGAGATATGAGGTCTTTTTGACCCCTCATTACAGAATACAGAACTCAGTGACTACAAACTACTGAAAGGTCTAGCATGGATCGCTTTTTGCAAAGAAAGGCTCCAGTACCCAGCTCTGCTTCAGAGCCATCAACTTAATCATCCACAAGTACCTCAGCAAAGAGGGTAGTGGAGCAGTGTTGCCAACCGCCAGTATTTTTACTGGCAGCCAGTAAAAAAACAGGCACTTGTCTCCTGCCAGTAAATGCCAGTAAGAGGAAAAGGTTGCCAATAAAAAAATAAGGCTGTGACGCTTGGCTTGGAACTGCGCATGCGCAGCTCGATTACAGAGGCGGCCGAGACTATCCAAGTGCCTGCTACAGTGTGTTTGGGCGGTACGGGCAGGGGGTGGGTCTGGCGGAGGTGGTGCCTGATCGTGTCATGTGATGTCATGATGCAAGGGAGCCAAGCGGAGTGGCCAGAGCCTCATGTGCAGGTCTGCGGGACGGGAGCAAGACAAGCAGGGAATGGGACTGTCAGTGCTGTTTGGACTGGATGGGACTGAAGAAACCACCTGGCATGGAGAGAAACTGTCACTGTGACTCAGGAGGGAACGTGTTGGTGATCTGTGCTACTGCACGCTGCTCAATTTCATGTGTGTGCCTGTCCATTCTAAATTCCTGCCCTCCTGAGTCCTGTCCCTGAGCCACTTACTTACTAAATTGAAAATAAAATAAGAAATATGCTTTTTGCTTTAATATCTACCTTAAATCACATCGCTAATTGCATTTTGTACTTGTTTGTAGCCTAAATACTTAAATTTGCACTTAAAACTGTAGTTTTGTAACTTTTGGAAATGCCAGTAAATACTTGGCTGTGCCAGTAACTTTTGGGTGTCGTATCAGTAAATTTCTGGTAGGTTGGCAACACTGTAGTGGAGGCCGGCATCAAAACAAGGAAAAGACAGTATGATGACAGATACCTGTCATATGATTTCATCTGTACAGGGGTTTCATCATGCCCTCTCCCTATGTGCCTGATATGTGGTATGAAATGATCAAATGAAGCAATGGTTCCAAGCAAACTTAAAAGACACCTGAAAACAAATCATCCATCACTAGCCAGCAAGGGACCAGAATATTTCATTCGTTTGAAAAGTCAACATAAACGACAGAGCAAGTCATGATGAAGAGTGCAAAAGTGTCAGAGAAAGCACTGGAGGCTAGTTATTTAGTGGCCGAGATAGTAGCTAAAGCTAAGAAGCCACACACAATTGCAGAAACAGTCATTTTGCCAGCATGCACAGCTATTGTCAACAAAATGCTTGGCCCACAAGCAAAAAAAAGAAATTGCAAAAGTTCCACTGTCTGACAGTATGATTGGAAGGCGAAACAATGACGTCTGCAGATTTTTTTTTTGTTTAATAAGTTTTTATTAAAGAAGAACAAAGCAAAAGTATACAAACATTTCAAAATAGAAACATTCTCACATATACAAAATAATAGTTTCCAATACACACATAATACAATGGTTCGGTATAAGGCAATACTCCAATAAGTGTCTCTGGAGGCCTACTAACTGACATAGTGATGTCCGCCTAGTTATTGGATTCCTATTATGTGAGCAATTGAATCCAAACTCATTTTGAGAAAACACATTGCTTTGGTTTAAAAGGTTAAAGAACGGAAAAGAACAGCAACTAGTGAATAGGAAAATTGAAATGATAGAGAAAAGAATAAATGAGAAAGAAAGAAAAACAAGGAAAGTATGAAAAGAGGATAATGAGAAGAGGGGAAGGGAGAAGGGTTGCTGGCATGCACTTCGATAAATTTAAAAAGGGTGGAGTGTAAGGGACACTCAATAAATGACTACTTTAAAGTGATATATTTAAGGGGTTTGCGTTATGAGGTCCTTATAGGAGGAGGTGGACTGAAATTTTATCCAGGGATCCCATGTTAGAGAATGTTTCTGGGAAGTACCTCTAATATTGTGAGTAATGCTCTCCATAAGGTGTACGTTATCCACCATTTGTAGAAAAACCTTTATAGAGGGGGTTGTTTGTTGGCCCCATAAAGTGGGAATTAAGGCTTTGGCGGCGTTTAGTAAATGAGGAATAATTGAACGTTTATATAAATGTACGGGAGTTTTCGTAGCATGGAAAAGGACAGTCCATGGGTCATTAGGTATATTGACATCCGAGATCTGTACAATCAGATCGCGAATGGCATCCCAGTATGGTCGAATGAGTGGGCAAAACCACCACACGTGTGCATGAGTAGCCTTGTTCACACAGTTCCTCCAGCACAATGGGGAACTGGCGGGGAACATTTGATGCAGTCTAACTGGGGTGTAACGCCACCTAGTGAGTAATTTATAGTTGACCTCTGACATTCTGGAGGCAAGGGATGAAGTATGAGCTAATTGTAGGATCTTGTCCTTTTGGCCGTCAGTGAGAGAGGAATCTAAATCAGTCTCCCATTTAGCTAGGAAGGATGGAAAGCCAGGATCATGAAGAGCAATAAGAGCTCTGTAGAACAAAGAAATACCATGTGTAGGGGGATCTTTCAGGTAGAATATTACTTCTATATTATTTAAATAATTTATACCTCTAAGTGGGTTAGGAAGAGACCTTAAAAAATGTTGTAATTGGTGATATCTCCATTTATCTAAGAAAGTGGCCGATTTAGGAGCCAGGATCATATTTAGCGGTTTAAGTATATTGCCTCGGAGGACATGATGTAATAAGAGAGGTTCTCCCGATTTCCATGATTTAAAGCCTGGGTCAAGTAGACCCGGAGGGAAATATCTATGATTGAGGAGGGGTAATAGGGGGGAATCATAATTCCACAAATTTTTTTTGTGTATGGAGTCCCATATGTCTAAAGAGGATATAGTAAAAGCTGAGGTAGTACGAGCAAATTTTCTATAGGAACGGGGTATCCAAGGGGCTATTGAGAGATCCATGCCACTTAAAAAATATTCAATTTGTACCCATAATTTTGATTTAAGAGCATATTTCCATTCAGCCACTCTGGTCAGAACTACAGCTTGATAGTATACTTTGAAATTAGGGAGTGCTAATCCTCCCCAGCATTTGGAGCGAAACAATAGCCCTCTGGATATTCTGGGATGACTGTTCTTCCAAATTAATCGGGAAATCATGGATTGTAAAATAGTGAAGAACCCCACTGGTACACCTAGCGGAAGCATTTGAAAGAGAAAAAGGATGCAAGGCAATATATTCATTTTAATGATACTAACTTTCCCCAGCCACGTGTGTGATAAGCTAAACCATTTTCGCAGGTCGTCTCTAATCTTATTCAGCAAGGGGATATAGTTATAGCGAAAGAGAGATTGGAGATTAGAAGTAAGATAGATACCTAGATATTTCATACATTTCGGTCCCCATTTAAAGGGAAAAAGGGGTTTGAGGGAGAGTGCCTCGGTCTTGGAGATATTAATGTTTAGAATTTCGGATTTGGATAAATTTATTTTGAAGTTAGAGATTGAGTGAAATGTAGAAAAAGCAGACATTAAGTTGGGAATCGAGATACGTGGTTGTTGAATAAAAAAAAGTACATAATCGGCATAAGCTGCATATTTATGGGATCTGTTACCTATTTGTATGCCTTTGATGTTAGCATTGTGCCTAATTGTAGCTAAGAAGGGTTCTAATGTGATGGCAAAGAGGAGAGGGGAAAGAGGGCAGCCCTGTCTGGTTCCATTATGTAAAACAAAGGGGTCACTTAATGTTCCATTAATTCTAATTTATGCAGAGGGGTTAGAGTAGAGGGAAGAGATGTGATGGAACATTTTAGGTCCTAAGCCAAAATGTCGTAAGGTCATTTTAAGATATTCCCAGTCCACCCTATCAAAAGCCTTCTCCGCGTCAGTGGAAAGGAGTAGGGTGGGCTGGGCGCATCTCTGAACATACTGGATTAGGGAGATTACGCGGAGGGAATTATCTTTTGCTTCTCTATTGGGTATGAAACCAGACTGGTCTGCCAAAATCCATCTAGGTAGTAGGGGGAGCAGGCGATTCGCCATTACTTTTGCAAATAATTTAATGTCAACATTTATTAATGATATGGGTCTAAAACTATTACATAGGGTGGGGTCCTTATCAGGTTTAGGGATGACAGTGATATGAGTTGAGAGGGATTCTGAGCGTAGACCTGAAGACTGAGAGACAGAATTTGCATAAGCGGTAAGGCGGGGGAGCAAAATATCGCTGAATGTTTTATAATATAATACAGTGAACCCGTCAGGTCCAGGAGCTTTACCGGATGGGGAAGATTTCAATGCTGCTTGAAATTCCTCAACCGAGAAATCCTCCTCCATTTCTTTAAGAACAGATATGGGCAATTTAGGAAGATTTGCTTCTTTCAAGTAGGAGAGCGAGTTCGTCTCTCTTTTTGAGGTAGAGAGGATAAATCATTTTTAACATTATAAAGGTCAGCATAGTACCCTCTAAAGGCCTTAGCAATGTCTGGAGTTGCATGGGCCAGCTCTCCCATTGAAAGTTTGATTTTGGGGATAAATTACTGCGATTGTTTGATCTTCAATGATCTAGCTAATAATTTACTCGGTTTGTTCCCCCACTCATAAAATTTCTGTGAGAGGCGTTGAAATCTTCTTCTGGTGTCTAAATTGAGAAGAGACCTCAATTCCTCTCGTTTAAGCTTGAGGGATTGGAGGTGTTTAATATGCAGAGATAGTTTATGTTGTTTTTCTAGAACCGCTATCTGTTGTAGAACCTCGTCAATTTGTTGCCTGTGTTCCCTTTTTTTCCTCGCACCTAGCTCAATGAGGCGGCCCCTAATAGTAGCCTTATGAGCTTCCCAAACAATGGAGGGAGAAGTGTCAGAGGATTTGTTTTCCTTGAAGTATTGCGATAAATGAGATGCCAACATGGAAATCTCAGCTTCATTAGAAAGAAGGGAGTCATTAAGTTTCCAGTTGTTAGTATGTCTTGGCAAGGAAGACATAGTCAACGTCATTGACACAGGTGCATGGTCTGAAACAGATGCGGTGCCTATGTGAGCAGAGTGTAAGAAGGGGAGGTGAAAATGATCTAAAAACATATTATCTATTCTGGAGTAAGATTGGTGTGTTGTGGAAAAATTTGAAAAATCCTTTTCTTTGGGATGGAGGAGGCGCCAGACATCCATCAATTGAAGGTCTAGAAGCCTTTTTTTTAACAAATTTCAGTCGTTTGAAAGAGATATTGGAGCGGCCTTGGGACGTATCAAGTGTTGGGTCTAATGGCATGTTTATATCCCCGCTAGGATAGTAACTCCTTTAGCGAAGTGTGACAGTTTAGTTAGAATTTGTGAGAGAAAGGCAGGCTGATTATGGTTTGGACAATATACATTTGCGAGAGTGCATTGAGTGTTACCTATGAAACCCCTAAGGAAAAGAAAGCGACCATGATCATCTGCTAGCATATTGGATAGCCTAAAGGACACATCCCTGTAAAAACCAATGGCCACTCCTTTAGCTTTATTAGTGTCCGATAGACTATAATACCACTGAGGGAAGTGGGGTGGAGTGAACTGAACGGGTGTTGTGTGAGTTAGATGTGTTTCCTGAAGTAAGGCAATGGAACAAGCGGCTTGTTTAAGTTCGCGAGTAATTTGATGTCGTTTGGCCGCTACATTAAGGCCTCTGACATTGTAAGATATAACTTTTATCGTAGCCATTTGTTAAAAGTGTGATCTCTCAGCTTATCCTGCCATGCATGCCAGCAGGGAGGGGGTAATAAGGGGGTAAAAGCGAAAGAGATAGTTTGAAGAGAGAAAGAAAGAATGGAGTAAGAAGATAAGCATGTATAAAACTTACGTACATGCATTGGAGAACTTGTGGGAAACATGTGAATAACACGCAGAAATCTGCAGTGGTCCCGTTGGGGAAAGAGAGAGCGAGAGGCAAGCCCAATCCCAGAGCAGGGATTAAATAGGACAACTGTAAGGCCGCTCGCATTCGCCAACCCCAGAAGGAGAGGGGGGGACGGGGTTACGCTACAGGGAAGGGATAGTGAGGGAGGTGCGCCCCCACAGCGCACGGCCTATAAACAAAAATTAGCATAACTATAGGTAAATAACTAGTTCCAGTCAGAAATATGAAAAATAACAATGTAAGACCAGGATCACATTGAACTTTATGTATCCTACCAGGTAACACAGATGTTAATTGCATTGGAACATGAACTAACCTATAAAAGAAAACAGGAAAAAGAGAACACTGGTCAGTTCAACTGTAAGTCAGCTTAGGCCATGTATGACCAGACAAACTTTAGGAAAAAAAACTGTGGCGATAACCTGACTCTGTAAAAGACAAGAGAAAAAAAAAAAAAAAAAACAACCTTTACCCCGTAGGAGAAAAATAGTCTACATTGATGAAATTAGTATGGACAAAAAAATATACAGTTCATCCAGGTTTTTGTGCAGAGCCTGGGAGAGAAGTGCGTCTCTTCTTTGACGGGGTTTTTCTCCAAAGTGGTTCCATTGGACATGAAAAATTGGGGATTGGGTCCTGCCAGCCTGGGAGCTCTATGGACGAGAGATGAAGATCCTGCAGGAAAGTTGGAAGTTCTTCAGGAAATCTAATGGGGCGTACACACGGTCGGACTTTTCGTCTACAAAAGTCCGACGGACGCCGACGAACTAAAGCTGGCTGACAATCCGATCGTGTGTGGGCTTCCCCGGACTTTCAGCGGACTTTTCCAGCCTCAAATCTGACGGACTTTAGATTTGAAACATGCTTCAAATCTTTACGTCGTAACTACGCCGGACCCAGAAATCCGCTCGTCTGTGTGCTAGTCCGACGGACAAAAACCCACGCTAGGGCAGCTATTGGCTACTGGCTATCAACTTCCTTATTTTAGTCCGGTGTACGTCATCACGTACGAATCCGTCGGACTTTTGTGTGATCGTATGTAGGCAAGTCCGTTCGTAAGAAAGTCTGCCGCAAGTCCGCCGCAAGTCCGCCAAAAGTCCGTCGAAAGTCTGTCGGACAGGCTGTCGGACTTTTGTAGACGAAAAGTACGACCGTGTGTACGCGGCATTAGTGTATGGGAACGACCATTTTTTGTGGCAATCAGGCAGGCTGGAAAGCCCCATCTGTAGGTGATCCCGTCAGAGCGTAGGTGTTCAAGGAGCGGCTTTAGGGATCTACGACGATCCAAAGTATCCTTGGAAAGGTCCGGATACAGGGTTAGGACTGCCCCATCAAAGTCAATGTTAGGTAGGCTCCGCATCTTCATCATGATAGCATTTTTGTCTTCAAAGTAGTGTAAGCGACAGATAACATCTCTCGGCAGGTCTGGGTTGGTGTTACGTGGTCTTAAGGCATGGTGCACACGGTCAAAGCGCAATGAATCAGTGGCAGATCTACCCAGGATGGTGTTAAAAATGCCTCTGATAGATGGTTCAAGATCACTATCTCCAGTTGCTTCCGGTAGACCTCTGACACGAATATTATTCCTGCGATTCCGGTTCTCGAGGTCTTCGAGCTTATATAAAGAGGCCCTATGGGCGAATGCCAACTGGGTGACAGTGTCCTGCAATTCTTTAATGGCTAAGGCCTGTGCGTCCTGCCGTTGCTCTGTTTCTTCCACTCTGACCAAGATATGTGACATATCAGATCTCACAGCAGTTATTTCTTTTTTAATGGATTTCTCCAAACTGTGAAACATACCTGCAAGTTCTTTTTTGAGGCCGCCCATGAGTGTAGTCATTTCGGAGCCAGCGGGAGATCCAGTGTCGTCCATAAGATCGGAGCAATAGGAGGAGGCCGGAGAGCTCTCCCTCACCGAAGCAGCGTGGGATGATGGAGAAGCACTTGTTCTCGAGGTTCGGACTTGGTCATCACGTGCGTTGGCTAAGTATTGTTGAATGGAACCCGTTGAGACTGGAATGGACAGAGACCTCTTGCCAGGACGTTTACTTGGGGCAGACCGAGGTTTAGGTGTCTTAGCAGGCATACCTGGAACTATACGGCCGTTAGCTGTAAGGGGCACCTCTTACTCACATCTGTTCAGTGCCAAACATACATCAAAATATTGTGAACATGCAGAGAGATTTTAAGGTAGATGGAGTGTTGATAGTAGTTCACTTCAATAGTATAGTAGATTCACTTCAATAGTCATTGAGACAAGCAGGGAGAGTCAACTTGACTAAGGATTGTAGGAACAGGAGCCGTGCAGGCAATGTGTTAGTATGCAAGTCTCAGGAGGTTCCTACCGGGCCCAGAGTCAGGGTAGCAGCAATAGGTATATGTCCCAGCAGTATAAGGGGGAGGCAGTAGATGAGAGAGAAGTGTGGGAGTGCTTTGATAAGGCAGACAAAGGAGCAAGCTGATAATGGGAGTATTTGGAGCACCAAGATGGCCGCTGTCCTCCAGAAGCAGGCCGAAGCCGCAGGCTTTCCTGAGGGTGTTAGCCGGTCGGGCGAACTCCGCTCCGTTCAGGCTTAAAATATCACTAAATGGATCAGCAAACGGTATCTTGGGCAAGTAGTGATACACAATTACTGCTGGCTGTATCCGGTGCAGGAGAAATAGGCGATTGCCTTGTCACTTACTGTGTCAGGAGGATGAGATGGCAGGCCGCAAGATGGTGGCAGGCCGCGGGAGAACGGAGCCACTGTTAAGGGATTCCGGGAGACTCTCCGCCGCTGTGTAAACAGCGTCTGTCCTCCGGAGGTGCAGGGATTTGTTAGCCGAGGTAGTGTGCTCAGACGGGCCTCAGGATCCCGGGAGTGGAGAGCGGGATACTCCGGACGGCCTGTAGGCCTTAAGATGGCGGCGGGCGTCTTTAGTGCAGGTCTAGCTGTAGGCCCAAAACAAGTTTAATCCGCCAAAACATGGAAAGACCCCGCTTGGAATACAGCAGAGGGGGTCCAGGGGTCGTAGCAGATAGAATTGAGTGTTGGTGTGGCGAGTTAAGGGACGGATGGCACTGGATTCTCCCTGTTTGTGCGGAGCTCAGCACAGCACGTCCTCCCTTGTTCACGTCCGGACACGCCCCCCCATGACGTCTGCAGATATTAAAAACCTGTTTTTTTAAAAAATCTACTGGGAAATTTCCCGTACAAGTTGATGAATCCACTGATAAGTGGGCATGCTCAGCTGTTGGCAAATGTTCGATTCATAGATGAGGACCATATCAGGGAGACTTTTTTTTTTTTGCAAACCGATACCTGAGAAAACAAGTGGAGAGGAGATTTATCATGTGACAACGGAGTATCTTGAACAGGGCTGATTAAGCTGGAAGAATTGTATCAGTGTCTGCACTGATGGCGCTGCTGCCATGAAGGGTAGTGCCAAGGGCTTCATCAGCAGGGTCAGAGTTCAGAACCCAAGTGTGCGAAACACTCACTGCTTTCTTCACAGGGAGGCACTAGTTGCAAACACCCTGCCAAAAGAACTCTCAGATGTACTGGATTGTAAATTATATCAAAATGCGGCCCTTAAAGACACGCCTGTTTTAAATTATGTGCGCAGAAATGGGAGCAGAGCATCATAGCTTGTTGTTACACACCACAGTCCGCTGGCTTACACAGGGAAAAGTCTTGGACAGATTATATGAGTTAAGGGAAGAAATCAGAACATTTCTACTAGAACAGAACTCTGCATATGCAGAATTGACGGAAGACACGCAATGGTGTGCGAAACTTGCATACCTGGCCAACATTTTTAGACATCTGAATGAACTGAGTGCTAAAATGCAAGGTAAAGAAGAAAATCTTCTCACCTCGTCTGACAAATTACGTGGCTTCAGATCCAAGCTGACACTCTGGCGCTCCTTTGTAGAACAGGGCAGCCTTGAGATGTTTCAAACGACAGCACAAATTCTAATCTTATCTCTCAACACCTACAAATTCTCCAAGAAAGATTTAATCACTATTTTCCACCGGAAGCTTTTGCAGAATTTGACTGGGGCCGTAACGCTTGGAGTTCATGTGCATTGAATAGCTCAAAAGTCTTGCCACAAGGGGCACAAGAGCAACTGGCGGAGATCAGGGAAGATCGCACTTTACAAATAAAATTTCAAGATGTGGCTTTGGATAAGGTTTGGGTATCATTGAAAAGTGAATCTAATCATTGAATCTACTACCCTTCTCTACCATGTACTTGTGTGAACTGGGCTTTTCTAAGCCTAACCTACATCAAGAACAAGTACAGAGAGCAACTTAGGGCCATGGACCACGAGCTCCGTGTCTGTCTCTCATCCATTCCTGACAGAATAGAGCGGTTGTGTGAATCGTCCCAGGCTCAAGTATCCCATTGATGTAAGTAACAATTCAATTTTTTCCATATTTTTGGTTTGGTGTGCCTCGAGATTCTGACAGATTTTAAAGGGTGCCTTGGTTGAAAAGAGGTTGAAAAACACTGCCCTAGGCCATCAATAACTTAAAAAAATAACTTTTAAAAATAAAATACATACGTTGATTACATTACCATTTTATATAATCAAAAATACCTCATAATCTGCACAGTCGCTCTGGGATCTATTTATAAAACATTTGTTGGGTGACTCTATATAAAGCTTTGGGTCAGACTTCTACAGCTGTATCTGATGGGTTCTACTGAGAGTGCAGGCAGAGTAGAGAGTCCGTCCTGACTCTATGCAGTCTGTAAGCAAAGGAAATGTCCACCATACAAACTAGTCCGTTACATGAGTAGAAGCAGCCTCAGCCCAGCTCCATCTAGGCCATGCCCCCGATGCATTTCCCCCTGACCACAGGGCTTAGTGGGTGGAGAGAAAAACACATCGGGAGGTGTAGCCTAGACAGAGCTGGGCTGAGGCTGCTACTACTCGAGCAAAGTACAGGTTTGTAAGGTGTGCAGCGATCGGGACATTTTCTTTGCTTACAATTTGTTGGATGAATGTCATAAACATTCATACAGGGTAGAAGAAGTTCCCTCATATTTTTTTTAAAGATTAAAGTGAAATTAAAGTCTTGCTTTTTTTGTTCAAAAATAATAAACATGTTATACTTACCTGCTCTGTGCAGTGGTTTTGCACAGAGCAGCCCCAATCCTCCTCTTCTCCAGTCCCTCGCCAGCACTCCTGGCTCCTCCCTCCTGCCCAGTGCCCCCACAGCAAGCAGCTTGCTATGGGACCTCGGAGCTGAGTCACAGCTCAGTGTGGCCCCACCCCCTCTCTCATCTCATTGGCTCACTGACTTTGGTTGACAGCAGCAGGAGCCAATGGCGCTTGCTGCTGTATCTTAGCCAATCAGGAGGGAGAGTCCTGGACAGCCGAGGCTCTTGTGCAACATCGCTGGATCGAGATGGGGCTTAGGTAACTATTAGGGGGGCTGTTGCACACAGAAGGTTTTTTATCTTAATGCATAGAATGCATTAAAGTGGATGTAAACCCTCACATATACCCAGTGAAATGAACAGCCTCAGATGATACACAAGGATAAAACAAATCATCCTACATAAGTTTTACATGTATATCTTCTGTCTTCAGCTTTATATACTGTTTAGAAAGTGCATGTCCTGTTAGAATTTCTCTTCCTGATTCCCCTGTAGGTGTGGATACTTGCTATACACTGTGAGAGACTGTGAGACAGCTGATTGGAGGAAAGGCACACACCCCCTCCCCACACATGCAGAGTGTGCCTGTGACTAGTTTAGCAGTCTGTTAAATTATTTATAGCAACCTCCCCCGACACACACTTCAGGCTCCCGATTAGGAGAGCTTGTCAAAAGTTATCAGGCTGATAACAGACAAAAGGAGCAGGAGACAGCTACGGGACTTAGGACTTTAAAGAGAGATAACAAAACACTACAGATTTACAGTATCTCACAAAAGTGAGTACACCCCTCATATTTTTGTAAATATTTTATTATATCTTTTCATGTGACAACACCGAAGAAATTACACTTTGCTACAATGTAAAGTAGCGAGTGTACAGCTTGTATAGCAGTGTAAATTTGCTGCCCCCTCAAAATAACTCAACACACAGCCATTAATGTCTAAACCACTGGCAACAAAAGTGAGTACACCCCTAAGTGAAAGTGTCCAAATTGGGCCCAATTAGCCATTTTTCCCTCCCCGATGTCATGTGACTCGTTAGCATTACAAGGTCTCAGGTGTGAATGGGGAGCAGGTGTGTTAAAATTGGTGTTATCACTCTCACTCTCTCATACTGGTCGCTGGAAGTTCAACATAGCACTTCATGGCAAAAAACTCTCTGAGGATCTGAAAAAAAAAAAAGAATTGTTGCTCTACATAAAGATGGCCTAGGCTATAAGAAGATTGCCAAGACCCTGAAACTGATCTGCAGCATGGTGGCCAATACCATACAGCAGTTTAACAGGGCAGGTTCCACCCAGAACAGGCCTCGCCATGGTCGACCAAAAAAGTTGAGTGCACGTGCTCAGCATCATATCCAGAGGTTGTCTTTGGGAATTAGACGTATGAGTGCTGCCAGTATTGCTGCAGAGGTTGAAGAGGTGTGGGGTCAGCCTGTCAGTGCTCAGACCATACGCCGCACAATGCATCAAATTGGTCTGCATGGCTGTCGTCCCAGAAGAAAGCCTATTCTAAAGATACTGCACAAAAAAGCCTGTAGTTGGCTGAATATAAGCAGATTAAGGACATGGATTACTGAAACCATGTCCTGTGGTCTGATGAGACCAAGATAAACTTATTTGTTTCAGATGGTGTCAAGCGTGTGTGGTGGCAACCAGGTGAGGAGTACAAAGACAAATGTGTCCTGCCTACAGTCAAGCATGGTGGTGGGAGTGTCATGGTCTGGGGCTGCATGAGTGCTGCCGACACTGGGGAGCTACAGTTCATTGAGGGAACCATGAATGCCAACATGTACTGTGACATACTGAAGCAGAGCATGATCCCCTCCCTTCGGAGACCGGGCCACAGGGCAGTATTCCAACATGATAACGACCCCAAACACACCTCCAATACGACCACTACCTTGCTAAAGAAGCTGAGGGCAAAGGTGATGGACTGGCCAAGCATGTCTCCAGACCTAAAACCTATTGAGCATCTGTGGAGCATCCTCAAATGGAAGGTGGAGAAGCGCAAGGTCTCTAACATCCACTAGCTCCGTGATGTCCAATGGCGACCCTAGGGGGGGGGCCAGAGGGGGCCCTGGCCCCCCCAACATTATGCTGTGCCCCACCATGTGCCCCCCCCCCCCCCCCCCCCCAAAAAAAATTTTTTTTTTTTTTTTACAAAAAAATCAATGTCTAAGAGGGAGAGAGTCCCCAGTCAGCTCCTGCGGGTGATTCCTCCCCCCTCCCCTGCTCGCTGACACTGCATAATGCGAGCGTTCACACAACCACGGCCGCCTGATCTGCTCCTTCACCTGCATCCTCATTGGCAGGGAGAAGAGCGAGTTGCAGGAAGGACTCCACCAGGACTTTCAGTTACTGAAAAAACAGACTGATTTCTCCCGTCCTTAGGACAGGAGGACCAGCCTGTAAATTCCAAGAGATGCCAGACCAGCGCTGTCAATAGCAGGGGCAGGACAGCAAGAGGAGGCTGGGGAACCCCACAGTGGCAGAACACCAGGGCCCGGAGGCAAGACAACCTTTGCAACCCTGATAGTTCTCCCACTGCTTTGGATCCTTATATTTTCTTGATATGCTGGTGACATATATCTCTTGTTTTCTGCCACCCTGGGGGACCCCAATACAGTAGGAAGGGAGCTCACTGCAGAACATGTGAAAGGGCCCGCTGTGGGGTCGTAGTAAAGGGCCCCAGGAGATATATATATATATATATATATATATATATATATATATATATATATATATATATATATATATATATGCATTTTATAGTTGCCGCCCTACTTTTGTCCCTGTCCCCCCATGTGCCCCCCCTAAATTTGAAAGCTGGAGACGCCACTGGTGATGTCGTCATGGAGAAGTGGAAGAGGACTCCAGTGGCAACCTGTGAAGCTCTGGTGAACTCCATGCCCACTTTTGTGGCTGTGTGTTGAGTTATTTTTGAGGGGACAGCAAATTTACACTGTTATACAAGCTGTACACTCACTACTTTACATTGTAGCAAAGTGTAATTTCTTCAGTGTTGTCACATGAAAAGATATAATAAAAAGAAGATTTACAAAAACGTGAGGGGTGTACTCACTTTTGTGAGATATTGTATGTGCCCAGCTCAAATTTCATGAATCGGGTTTACATCCACTTTAAGAGAAAAAAATAACCACTGGCTTTAGAACCACTTTATTTACTATGATCGTCAGCTCCATCTAGTGGCCAAAATGCAGTACATTTTCCCATAAATTGACGGCACTTTAAAAGGCCTGCCTCAAATATTAAACTGTAAGTAATCGTGCTAAAAAGCTTAGTGTGATTGGAGATAAAAACAAGTCTACTATCAATTTAAGAACATAGATTATAATAGGTGCAAACATCTAAAAACTCTACCTTACCCGATGAGCTCCTGGTAGAAGTGGGCCATGAGGTTTCTTTCGAAGAACAAATTTATTTGGACCTTTCTGCAGAAAAAACGTAGGGTTGGACTGGCCTGATCTATAAAATAAATGAAAAGTTTCTCATTTATTATTCATGGCAGTGTTTTCCAAAAAACAAGATGTGAGCCACTGCTGGTATTCATTGTTAAAGATGAGCTTGGGGGTGTCCTGTCCTGTCCGAGCCCGCCAAGAATCATGAGGCTAGGGAATGAAGAATGCCCCCACCACAGATGACTGGGCCATTACAGATGACAGCTTCCTGCTGGACTCGTCAATGTGGGTTCTGAAGAGCATCTGAATGCACACAAGCTCATCTCTAAGGATGAGCTCCGGTGTGTTCGCACACTACACGTGCAGAGCTCGCCAGGAAGACGGCACGGCGTTGCGCTACTCACAGGCAGTGAGACATTGCCCCGATGCGCGGCTGCAGAGATCGGGAAATGTCTCACTGCCTATGATTAGTGCAGCGCAATGCCAACTTACTGGCGGGCTCGGCACGTGGGCTGTGCGAACACGCCGGAGCTCATCCTTACTCATCTCTATTCACTGTCACTATCGGGTTTATTTACAACTCAGGGATTTATGGGCAAAACTGCCTTCCCTACTCAAAGACTAAAAGAATATATTATTAGTAGTAAATAGAGTGGGTTAATTTGTGGCAGGCAGACCAGTAAAAATGAAAATTTTGAAGGTATAATGAAGCATGCTAAATAACACATACAAACTTTAGTTAAATATTTGCTTGGTTATTACTTAACCACTTCAGCCCCGGACCATTTGGCTGCCCAAAGACCAGAGCGTTTTTTTGCGATTCGGCACTGTGTCGTTTTAACTGACAATTGCGCGGCCGTGCGATGTGGCTCCCAAACAAAATTGAAGTCCTTTTTTCCCCACAAATAGAGCTTTCTTTTGGTGGTATTTGATCACCTCTGCGGTTTTTTTTTGCGCTAATTTTGACAATTTTGAAAAAGAAACGCAATATGTTTTACTTTTTGCTATAATAAATATCCCCCAAAAAAACATTTTTTTCCCTCAGTTTAGGCATATTCTTCTACATATTTTTGGTAAAAAAAAAAAAAAAATCGCAATAAGGGTTTATTGATTGGTTTGCGCAAAAGTTATAGCGTCTACAAAATAGGGGATAGTTTTATGGCATTTTTATTATTTTTTTTTTTTTTTTTACTAATAATAGCGTGGATGTACGATTTTTATCATGACTGCAACATTATGGCGGACACTTTTGGCGCTATTTTGGGACCATTCACATTTATACAGCGATCAGTGCGATTAAAAATGCACTGATTACTGTGTAAATGTGACTGGCAGTGAAGGGGTTAACCGGGGGGGGGGGCTGCAGGGGTTAAGTGTGTCCTAGGGAGTGATTCTAACTGTGGGGGGGCTGAGCTACGTGTGACACGACACTGATCACCGCTCCCGATTACAGGGAGCTGTGATCAGTGTCCTGTCACTAGGAAGAATGGGGAAATGCTTGTTTACATCAGCATTTCCCCGTTCTTCCTCTCCGTGAGACAATCGCAGGTATCCACTCGGACATCGAGTCCACGGGACCCGTGATCACACTCACGGCGCTCACGCCGGGGGCTCTAAAAGGGCAACGTACAGGTATGTTAATATGCCTGTACGTGCCCTTCTGCCGATGTATATCGGCGTGAGCCGGTCGGCAAGGGGTTAAAGTGGTTGTAAAGCTTTGTTTTTTTTTGTTTTTTAAATAACAAACATGTTATACTTACCTCCTCTGTGTAAGGGTTTTGCACACAGTGGCCCAATCCTCCTTTTCTGGGCCTCCTAGCTCCTGTTGTTATCAATCTATCCAATGAGCACCCAAAACAGCGGCTGGAGCTGCTGCGCTTGTCCCCCTTGCTGGAACGATCGGGCTCAGTAATAAGAAGGGGGGGCTTGGGGGGGGGGGGTGCTGCAGCACAAAAGGTTTTTCACCTTAATGCATAGAGGTGAAAAATCGTGAGGGTTTACAACCCCTTTAAAACTTAACATAGACCTAAAAATCGAACTGGGTGTCCATCATAAATTGCACGTTTTTTTTTGTTTTTGTTACAACTTTTTTTTATTCTTTCTTTTCCATATCAGTACTGGTGATCTCCTTCATAATCACCCTTCAATGACTTCCTATCTTCAAGCTCAGTATCACCTGCACATCGCTGCTCTTGACCAGTTTACAGATCAGGAGAATGGTGGACCATGTCTGGGCAGATTCTGTTGGCATGGCAGCTGGCAGTCTTCATCAGGAGCACATGTGACAGGGTGACAACACAGGAGGACATACAGTATGGAAGGCAGTTGTTACCCCATAACAGAAGTGTCTAAACAAGAATCTTAATAGAAGGATATCTAGAAGCTGTTTTAACCCCTTCCCGCCGAGCGTACGCAGATGTGCGTACTCGGCTTTCCGGGGTTATACCGGGATGTAGCCCGCAGCTGCAGGCATCATCCCGGTACCGTTTTTTACAGCGGGCGATCGGCTACCCGAGTATAACAACCGATGCGGCTACCCCCCTCCCGCCGCTGTTACCGGGCCTCCCTTTCGATCGGGAGGCCCGGTGACCAATCAGTGGGCGGCTTAGTTCCAGCCTTCTAATAGTAAACGCGGAAGCGACGTCATGATGTCACTTACCGTTTACTCGGCTGCCAATGGCGCAGATTTTTAAAAAATACACAGTATTCAGAATCGCCGTTTTCGGCGATCTGAATACTTTGAAGTGCAAAGGAGGGATCGGGGGTCTTTTAGACCCCCGATCCCTCCATAAAGAGTGCCTGTCACCACCTATTACTCGCACAAGGGATGTTTACATTCCTTGTGACAGCAATATAAGTCATCAAAAATGTTTTTTTTTTTTTTAAACACAATTTATAAATATAAAAATAAATAAAATAAATAAGAAAAAATTTTTTTTTTTTAAAGCGCCCCCGTCCCCGCGAGCTTGCGCAGCAAAGAAAACGCATACGGAAGTCGCGCCCCCATATGTAAACGGTGTTCAAATCACACATGTTAGGTATCGCCGCGATCGTCAGAGCGAGAGCAATAATTCTAGCACTAGACCTCCTCGGTAACTCTAACCTGGTAACCGTAAAAAAATTTAAAACGTCACCTGTGGAAATTCTTAGGTATCGTAGTTTGTCGTCATTCCACGAGTGTGTGCAATTATAAAGCGTGACATGTTTGGTATCTATTTACTCGGCATAACATCATCTTTCACATTATAGAAAAAAATTGGGGTAACTTTACTGTTTGTTTTTTTTTAAATTCATGAAAGTTTCCCTTTTCCCAAAAATTAGCGTTTAAAACACGCTGCACAAATACTGTGTGATATAAAATATTGCAACAATCTACATTTTATTCTCTAGATTCTCTGCTACAAAATATATATATATATAATGTTTGGGGGTTCTAAGTAATTTTCTAGCAAAAAATACGGATTTTAACTTGTAAACACCAAATTTCAAAAATAGGCTTAGTCATGAAAGGGTTAAAGAAAGGCACAGAATTAAAAAGACTTTTAAATAACATTAACATGTTCAAGATTATAGGAGTTTTTAAGTGACTGGATTTGGGTTTAAACCTACAGTACTCCCTGCAGCTCAGTAATTTCCTCAGCACAATATGTACAAGGAAAACTTTAACATTCTTGCTAGATCTGCATTTGTAATCTATGAATTTATCGGTTTACACCCTTCCTTGTATGGGGATGGACATTTGTTGGAGGGCAGAATGTGGAGATGAAGAGTTACTGAAGGACAGGGGGAATGAAGAATTGCTGGAGGCCAGAATGTGAGGGATGAAGATCTGCTGGAGGGCAGAATGTGGGGATGAAGAGTTACTGAAGGACAGGGGGAATGAAGATCTGCTGCAGGGCAGAATGTGGGGGATGAAGATCTGCTGGAGGGCAGAATGTGGGGGATGAAGATCTGCTGGAGGGCAGAATGTGGGGGATGAAGATCTGCTGGAGGGCAGAATGTGGGGGGGGGGGAGAATTGCTGGAGGGCAGAATGAGGGGGATGAAGAATTGCTGGAGGACAGAATGAGGGGGATGAAGAATTGCTGGAGGGCAGAATGAGGGGGATGAAGAATTGCTGGAGGGCAGAATGTGGGGGATGAAGATCTGCTGGAGGGCAGAATGTGGGGGGGGGGGAGAATTGCTGGAGGGCAGAATGAGGGGGATGAAGAATTGCTGGATGACAGAATGTGGGGGATGAAGAATTGCTGCATGACAGAATGTGGTGATGAAGAATTGCTGAAGGGCAGAATGTGGGGGATGAAGAATTGCTGCATGACAGAATGTGGTGATGAAGAATTGCTGAAGGGCAGAATGTGGGGATGAAGAATTGCTGGAGGACAGAATGTGGGGGGGGGGGGGGGGGGGAGAATTGCTGGAGGGCAGAATGAGGGGGATGAAGAATTGCTGAAGGGCGGATGAAGATAAACAATGGCTGGAAGACACAGGGTATGTAGGATTAAAAGTTCTTAAAGGACTTCATTGTGGGGGATGAATACTGTATTCTGCTGACCTCCAGCCTCTCTATTAATGAACTGACACTCTTATGTGCAGAATTTGCCCCATTCTATGACAGACTGGTCAGTCCTGGGGTACAAGGCGCAGGTCCTTACACCCCCCTCTTCCTTACCTGTACTGCCTGACAGTGAGGGCTTCCCCTGGTCTGGAGCTGAAGCCTGACAGGTGGGTGCTCAGGTATCCATCCAATCTCTGCTCATCAAACCTGTGTTTAGCTCTCACTTCACTGGTGTCAGTCTCCAGCTCCGCCATCTCACTCCTCAACTAAGTTCAGGGTAAAGTCCTTTTCTGATCACTGCTATTGTAATCTTTACCTTTGACATATATGGAACCTTACTTCAGCTGTCAATAAAGCTCACTGAAAAAAAAATGCACGGAAATAACGCGATTATGCCAGTGCATGGGGAGGAGGCTTAGGCGGCCATATTGGCAGCTGGCAGCTGCCTGTTATTTCAGTCATTCTTAATAACACGTATTAGTAGTTGTGGTGTTTAGCGTAGCTGCACTAAGTGGTAATACATATGAATGACCGAGCGCCTGTGTTCCCTCAGACAGGAAGTAGAAGTGACTGGTGCCTCAGAGAGGAGAGGAGCAGTGCGCACTCCCTGGAACTCCTCTTCCTGGATGCAGACGTGTCTTTAGGAAACAGATGTAGTCTGACACACAGCATCACCTGGCAGTGAACTACAGAGCCCAGCAGTGGAGCCCAGAGTGTGGAGGAGAAGTGAGCAGAGATGGCTTCTAGCAGAGAGGTGGAGGAGCTGCAGATCCGGATCAGAGAGCTGGAAGAGGAGCTGAGGAGAGTTCAGAGCAAGCCGGACACACACAGGAGCAAGATAGACAAGATGAGTGCTGAGGTGGTGGACTCCAACCCATACAGGTACAGGGACCATATGGATATACACCACCAGCTCAGATCACCCTGAGATCCTGGGGTCACCCTGTTATTTTACCCCTCTCACCCTGAAATCCTGGGGTCACCCTGTTACTTTACCCCTCTCACCCTGAGATCGCCCTGTTATTTTACCCCTCTCACCCTGAGATCGCCCTGTTATTTTACCCCTCTCACCCTGAGATCGCCCTGTTATTTTACCCCTCTCACCCTGAGATCCTGGGGTCACCCTGTTATTTTATCCCTCTCACCCTGAGATCCTGGGGTCACCCTGTTATTTTACCCCTCTCACCCTGAGATCCTGGGGTCACCCTGTTATTTTATCCCTCTCACCCTGAGATCCTGGGGTCACCCTGTTATTTTATCCCTCTCACCCTGAGATCCTGGGGTCACCCTGTTATTTTATCCCTCTCACTCTGAGATCCAGGGGTCACCCTGTTATTTTATCCCTCTCACTCTGAGATCCTGGGGTCACCCTGTTATTTTATCCCTCTCACTCTGAGATCCAGGGGTCACCCTGTTATTTTATCCCTCTCACTCTGAGATCCAGGGGTCACCCTGTTATTTTATCCTTCTCACTCTGAGATCCAGGGGTCACCCTGTTATTTTATCCCTCTCACTCTGAGATCCTGGGGTCACCCTGTTATTTTACCCCTCTCACCCTGAGATCCTGAGGTCACCATGTTATTTTACCCCTATTACCCTGAGATCCCGGGGTCACCCTGGGTTTTATCTTCTCACCCTCAGATTGGGGGGGTCACCCTATTTTCTATCCCTCTCGCCCCAAAATCCAGGATCACCCTGTTTTTTTGTTTTTTACCCTGAGATCCTGGGGGGGGGGGGGCATCTTATTTTTTTTATCCCTCTCACTCTGAGAACTTTTTTTACCCTTTTTGATTCAGGGGTCAGCCATGTTTTTTCAACCTTCTTAAATCCAGGGGGTCACCCCCCTTTTTTTATTTATATTACCCTCACCCTGAGATCCAGGAAGGGAGGTCACCCTGGTGGGTTTTTTTTTCCTCTCTCACCCTGAATTTCCCAATTCTGAATATGCATACCAAATAACTTGATGCGATGAGTTTCTAATTTTTATGTTTTGTTTTTTTTTTTATTTTTTTTATGTTGTCTTTTGTTTTTTCAGTCGTTTAATGGCTCTGAAACGGATGGGAATTGTGGAAGATTATGAGGTAGGGAAGAACACTGAATAATAAAGTGTAATCTGTTTTCTGCGTTGTAATCCTATCTGGGTTATATAGATGATGTTTTCTGTATCATAATCATATCTGGGTTATGTAGATGATGTTTTCTTTTTTATATCTGGGTTGTGATGATGACAAGCTCAACAAGTAGATTTTTTTTCATCTCAGCCATTTCTTTCCTAGAAAATTCGCAGTTACACGGTGGCTGTAGTTGGCGTTGGTGGAGTTGGCAGTGTCACTGCAGAAATGCTAACAAGATGTGGCATTGGTAAGGTAATACTGATTTCATTTTTTAACTTTTTTTTTTTTTTTTTAAGTTCTATATTCAGTTTAGCGAAATAAAGTCTCACCAAAGTTTTGCATTGTTATTCTTATCCCCTGTCCTTTTAGGTGTTCCAGATCCTAAGCTAGTATGGTCAGCAGGAAATTCCCTTCCTTCTACCCTTTTCCAAGCATGCTGCTGACAAGGAGATGAATATTTAATTAGTTCCTAGGCTAGCCATAGACGGAGAAATTTTCTTTCCTGTAACCCATGGTTACAGGGATGAAAATCACAAGATTCTTCCAGTGGGAGAAGCCATCCCCAACAGGAGAACACAGTGATTATTGCTAGCAGCTATAACAGCCGCTAGCAATAATTGCATTTAAAATCCAACAGGCTTGTTGTACCCAAGTTGATTGATTTGATCAACTTGGGTACATTCAGCCTGCTCATACTTGGTTTCATTTTTGGCCAGGTTCCTGCTGAACCAGCCGAGATTTGAGCCGTCTATGGCAAGCTTTAGCGACCATGCTTTTCTTGGACAGCAGAAGTGTGGTTGAGAGAAGATCTGTCAGTAGTTATGCAGGGGGGATGACAGGCAGAGGAGAAAGCGATTGGTAGTGGGAGGAGGGGGAAAACAATGACTGGCGGAGGCAAGGAGACCAAATAAAATTTTAATGAGAGAAGAGGAGAAGAATGAGATTGGCAGCGGGAGGTGGAAATAGAGTAGTGATAGCAGGAGGGCATAGCAGAGGGAGTGATAGCTACTGGGCTTTGCTGGAACATCCCCATAGGAACACCCATAAATCGGGCTTCATACAGGGGTGGGAGTCACAGTCAGAAATACAAGACCTAAAGAAGTGCTTTTCTGTCAAATGTTTTTGCATATCGTTTGTGAATGCAAATGTTTTTTTACATGAATCGCTAGACCAGCGGGTAAGCTTTTATTACTCCTGAGACCTATTTAATGATTAAAGAAGGAGGAGACTTCTTTAACACTTTAGATGTCTGAAGGTGAAAAAACATACATGTTCTACAAATACTTTTTTGTTTGGGGTACAGCACCAAATAATGTCTTTCACAGTGCCTGGATACTAAGCACTGTTCAGCTGTCTTCTGGCATTGTGAAGGTGAACAACAGCTGCTGCTACTGAGAAAAGTTGCACTGCCTACCTGGCCCCTTCTTCCTTCTCCTCCACATTGCTTGGATTATGCATCATGGTCTGGGAATGGGCAAAAGAGATCCTGTCTTTCAACATTTCCTCCCCCATTCACAGAAGGTGATGCATTGTGGGACTATAATAGAAATGATGCAAAATGGACAAGCGAGTGGTGCAACATTTTAACAATAGCAGCTGCTGTTAACCTTCCTGGAATGCTACTTTAATATTGAGTCTAAGATTTATTTATTTTGTTACATTTTACTGTAAACTCTCGTGCATTTTATTCATGGTGTTAAATTTCCAGCCTTCTTAAAGTTTATTCTTGATTTCATTGCAGCTGCTGCTGTTTGATTATGACAAGGTAGAGTTGGCAAATATGAACAGACTCTTTTTCCAGCCACACCAGGCAGGTCTCAGTAAAGTGGAAGCCGCGGAGCACACACTGAGGTATCTTCCTTTACAGTGGTTGTTTTAGCCTGGGTTCACACTGTAGGAATGTGTGAACCAGCGCGATTCCAGCGCCGGGTCCCGCATCGCATCTCTCCCACAGGCAGTTCACACTGCCTTCTGTGAATTGCGGACAGTCATTGCACTTTTTTGTACAAATCCAATGTGAGTTCAGCCATACAGTTTACATGGCTGAACTCGCATTGCATGTGATCAGCGCAGCAGTGCGGGTGTGAATCACATGCAATGTCTGTGTTCGCTATAGTGTGAACCCAGGCTTACAGTGAACATTTTCTGACATTGTAGAATGTACCTAATACTTAGTCTCTGTATTGGCTGTTGGGGTGGCATATACTGTATGGGTCAACACTAGCCATTATACAGTTAGATTTTCACTAGAAATTATCATTTTCTAAATGTCTTGTTTTTTAACAATTGATGGGTATAAAATGACAATTGTTTTCAACTGTAGTGAGCTAAAAAAAGTGGAGAAGGACGAAAATGTTTCTAGTTTCTTAACTAAATAAAAGATCTAAGTGCATGTGGAGGTCACAAACATTTGTTTAAATGGGTGTGTGGTGTGTGTGTGTGTGTGTGTGTGTGTGTGTGTGTGTGTGTGTGTGTATGTGTGTGGTTTGAAAATATATACAAATATTGCACATAAAGGTTGGTGTAAATTTACCCCTGTGAAAACTGAAAAATACTGTAGTAAACCTCGCTACTACAGTGATCGCCCATAACTTCTGGGTCCCGCGCCGAGTGGCTGCCCTGTTCCATAGTAAACACAGGGGGTCACTCGCTTAGCACAGTGTCCATTCAGAAAACGCTGTGCATTTTTTTTATTCAGTGCAAACCATTCTCAAATTGGACAAGGGGAAGAAACGGAGCAGTGATGTCACAATCTCCACCTTGACCAATCATAGAACGCTTTGTATTCATTGAGAGGGATGCAAGGCATTCTGGGAATAGGGCCCATGCCAACTGAGTGACCTCCTGCATTCACAATGCAGTATGGCAGCCACTACTGCTAAAGCAGTAGCATAATCCGAAATGCTGACGCATTCCGGCCTAAGCCTTCATCATGATGCTATGATGAAGGCTTAGGCTGAAACGCATTAAAATTTTGGCTTATGTTACTGCTATAATGCTCAAATAAAAGTTTTTTAATGAGGAAGCTGTGGAGTTGCTGGCTTGTACTTGCCATAGTAAAAGGGCTGCGGGTGAGAGGTGTCTGTAAATGGACATCTGCTGTTCTCCACCCCACCACTACACTATTATATCAGGGTTCTGATAGTATACAATTCAGTGCAGAGCACAGTAAAGCCTTCTTAAAAATAGATGGTACTTATATGTCTCCACATTTCCCTTACGTATCTAAAGAATAAGAGGATTATTCTTTATTCCAGGACAGTGGGTGGAGCCATGCAAAGCATTGCTTTATGCCCCGTTGGCCAGATGCACATCTAGAACCAGTGGTATATAGTTGAAATACAGCCCAATGTTATACAGCCATTTTTACCAAACTATATACAACTGTTTCTGGCTATTTGGCCATCATCCGTGCAGTGTATGCAACCCACAGATTCCAAATGTACTTTTACAAGATTGTACACTACATGGGGTAAGACATACTGCATGGGCTCCAGTTTATTTCTTACCTTTTAAGTAAAACCCACAAAATGGAGGTCACCTCCCCATGCTGTACATTGCCATGTGTAGCACAGCCCCAGCTCATGCTCTGTGGATGTCTCTTATTTTCCTTGAATCTGATTGACTCACTGCTGTTCTCAGCAGTTTTTCTGTTTTAACATGTGGGGGCCAATCAAGTGACTTTAGCAGGAGGACCCCACACACACAGTGGCAGCAGGTAGGAATGTGCGATAAAATTTTGATTTAAATAAAAAAAAGGCTTTTGAACTAGACCAGCAGGCTATTTTCTTTCACCTCTATTGCAGTAGAAGAATTTTGATAATTATGGCTTACAGCCTGTGAAAACCCAAAACTCAGCATCTCAGAAAATTAGAATAATACATAAGACCAATAAAAAAAAAAAAAAAAAGATTTTTAATACAGAAATGTTGGCTTACTGAAAAGTATGTCAGTGTTCAGTATAGTATGCACTCAATACTTGGTCGGGGCTCCTTTTGCATGAATTACTGCATCAATGCAGCGTGGCATCGAGGCAATCAGCCTGTGGCACTGCTGAGCTTTCCTTGATAGCGACCTGCAGCTTATCTGCATCTTCCTCTTGACAATACCTCACAGAGTCTCTATGAGGTTTAGGTCAGGCGAGTTTGCTGGCGAATCGAGCACAGTGATACCATGATCATTAAACCAGGTATTGTTACTTTTGGCAGTGTGGGCAGGTGCCAAGTCCTGCTAAAAAAATGAAATCAGCATCTCTATAAAGCTGGTCAGAAGAGGCAAGCATGAAGTGCTCTAGAATTTCCTGCTGGAGGGCTGCACTGACTCTGCACTTTATAAAACACAGTGGACCAACACCAGCAGATGACATGGCTCCTCAAATCATCACTAACTGTGGAAAATGTTGCATTTCATTTGGAAATCGAGGTCCCATAGTCTGGAGGAAGGGTGGAGAGGTACAGAATCCAAGTTACATGAGGTCCAGTGTGAAGTTTCCATAGTCCGTGATGATTTGGGGAGCCATGTCATCTGCTGGTGTTGGGCCACTGTGTTTTATCAAGTCCAAAGTCAGTGCAGCCCTCTAGCAGGAAATTCTAGAGCACTTCATGCTTCCCTCTGCTGACCAGCTTTATAGACATGCTGATTTAATTTTTCAGCAGGACTTGGCACCTGCCCACACTGCCAAAACCAACAATACCTGGTTTAATGGTCATGGTATCACTGTGCTTGATTGGCTAGCAAACTCGCCTGACCTAAACCCCTTAGAGAATCTGTGGGTTATTGTCAAGAGGAAGATGAGGCACCGGACCTAACAATGCAGATAAGCTGAAGGCCGCTATCAAAGCAACCTGGGTTTCTATAACACCTCAGTAGTGCCACAGGCTGATCACCGCCATGGCACGCCACATTGATGCAGTAATTCATGCAAAAGGAGCCCCGACCAAGTATTGAGTGCATACTATACTGTACATGGACTTACTTTTCAGTAAGCCAACGTTTCTGTATTAATCTTTATTTTTTTGTATTGGCCTTATGTAATAATCAAATTTTCTGAGATACTGAATTTTGCGCTATAGATAGATAGATATTTTAATATAAATTTTCCAAAACTGGTTTAGAGGCACTCACGGGTCTTGCAGAGTGGTTTTATTGTCAACATTTGGATGAAGCTCAGTCTCTTTCTCAAGGAAAATGTCAATGTTCATAATGTTCTAGATCAGGGATATGCAATTAGCGGACCTCCAGCTGTTGCAAAACTACAAGTCCCATCATGCCTCTTCCCCCGGGTGTCATGCTTGTTGGGTGTTGCTTTGATGCTGTACATCATGGGACTTGTAGTTCTGCAACAGCTGGAGGACCGCTAATTGCATATCCCTGTTCTAGATTATCGCCTTGATGGTATTTATTGTTTTACAACATCAATTACGAACGTTTGAGGCTCACTGCCAAAAGAAGGTGCAGGAGCTATTTTGGCAACAAACAAATGGGGCTTTACTGTTGGTATTTAATTTATTTTAATACACGGGAAAAATGTTTTAAACTTGTGGATTAACAGAAGGGGAACCAGTAGACAATGTACAACTTTCTAAAGCAAAAGAATAAGGGCAGCAATTTCTGATTTTAATCCATTTTCATGTTTAGTGGTGAACAAGGGCACGTTTTTTACTCTTTTTTTTCATAGGAACATTAACCCCGATGTCCGATTTGAAGTTCACAACTACAACATAACAACCATGGACAATTTCCAGCATTTCATGGACAGGATAAGGTAAGGACCGTGTGTGTGTGTGTGTGTGTGTGTGTGTGTGTGTGTGTGTGTGTGTGGTAAAATAGAGAGGTGAAGTGTAACAAGCAACTAGATTATGTTTATAGAAGTCAAAGTACACGTGTGAACTCCACATGCTGTGACTTGTCTCATTCATGGACTTATGCAATAAGGTATTCACAAATCAGTGCTCTGCTCTGTCTTACTGAATGTTCATTAAATTATACTGGATTTATGTAACTCCTCAGAGATATTTAACAATTTTATATAAAAAAAAAATCAAAAAGATGAACAGTTGCTAATTCACATAGATATGTGCATGGCACTGTTTTATATATTGGGGAAAAAAGAGTAATAAGGACTTATTTCTTGTGATTTAAGTACAGATTTATTAGACTTATCCAGGAGGCATATGCAAAAATACAGTATTCTACAAGAAACCTCTACACAATTTGGGAATAACTATATACAGTATATGCAGTTGCTATAGACCCAAATCATTTAAAGTATCTAAACTCAAGAACACGCATGGAATATATAGCAGCTTAGCAGTCCGGAGATGAGGTGCCTCCCACTAGTTTTTCTTTTTTTTTAGGTCTTTCTTCCTTTATTATCACCAGGTGATCTTGCACTTCCTGTGTTATGTTTTTCACCCCTGGCTACTGTCTTGAGGGGAACTACAAACACCTCCTCCTCACATCATCTCTCAGGGGGGCTGTTCTGTGATAGCAGGGAAGACTGATCACATTGATATTTAGTTCAATGCAGGGGAAGTTACAATTACACTGAGTTTCTGGCAGTATTTATAAGTATTTTTCTGTACTTGCCTGTTAATGCAGCCACCACATCTAAGGAAAGGTAAGCTGTAATCGATTACATTTTTGTCCCTGAAATGTCAAACATATTTTACAGTACCCTTCTATCATTTATAGGCAGCGTGTGTTCACATACCATGGAATGGTATTGTTCCATTAAAAAAAAACGGTGACTGTGGGTTAATATGTTTAAAGGGGTTGGAAAGTCAGAAGGGTTTTTTTTTTTATATAAAAAGCCTTCTGTGTGCAGCAGCCACTCTTAGCCCCCCTAATGCTTACCTGAGCCCCATCTCTATTCAGCGATGTCCACCAATCCCTCGGCCGCTTGGGACTCTTCCTCTGCAGCTCCGTGTCTGCAGCTCAGCACGGGTGCCCCTTTAGCAACCTGCTTGCTGTGGCATTTGACAGGAGGAAGGGGCTGGAAAAATAAATGGGAAAGGAACTATTAAAAGGCTGATCCTGAGGGTCTAGGAGCAGCGAAGAGGGACCCCAGAAGAGGAGGATGCAGTCTGCTCTGTGCAAACCCACTGCACAGAGCAGGTAAGTATAACATGTGTTTTTTTTTTTTTTTTTTTTTTTTTTTTTAAATGAGACTTTACATTCACTTTAAGCCAGATCCTATATGATTTCTGTTTATAATGATTACTGCTTCCCAATTCTGTTGTGAGCTTTCACCCAGTCTAGTTTTTACTGTTAACAATTGACACTTATTTTTTGTAGCAAACACAGTGAAAAAGTGATATATATCATGTGAAAAAATTCCAGGTATAAAGTCCAAAGAGATATAAGGCCTCATGCACACGGACGTTTTTACAGCTGCTTTTTTTAGCTTTTTTTCAGCTTAAAAAGGCCTGTCTATGTTAGTCTATGGCTTCATGCCCACCTAGGCGTTTTTGAGCTGCAAATGGCATAGGCGTTTTTAAGCTGTAAAAAAAACCCAGGACTAGTGGGTTCTGAGAGACGCTCTAACACTGATAAACGCTCAAAAACGTCATTCACCAACGTTTTTTAACGTTTTTGATCCATTGAAAAAAAAAAAAAAAAAAGCTAAAAAACGCTAACACGGAAAAACGCTAACACGGAAAAACGCTAAAAAATGCTAAAAACCGCTATTGCAAAAACGTTGAAAAAAGCTGAAAAAAGTTAAAAAAAAAAAAAATCACTGCAAAGATACTGGCGTTTTCATAACGTTATTTTAACAGCCTGTGTGCATGAGGCCTTAGGGTGAAAACCTCTCTGTATGACTCAAGATATAAAAATGAGAATATTGTTAGAATAAAATCCTCTCCATATGTGACTCAAGTTGAGAAATCGTACAGACAGCATCCCCATGTGCAAAAGTCCACAGAAGACACCGCCACCTTACATGGAAAAAATGCCTGTTTACCAACTATATTGGACCTTTATTCAAAAAGGTCAATAGTGCTTTTGGCTGAATACCCTGTCAGGGCCTTTTAACCTCCCTGGCGGTTTTCCCGAGTGTGGCTCGGGGTTAACATTCAGGACCATTAGCGGTAACCCCGAGCCACACTCGGGATTACATCGCAGGATCCTGGTGTGGCTTTACTTACCTTGTCCCCAGGATCCTGCTGTGTCTGCGGGCTCTGTCCTCCGAAGCCTTTCCGTGCCAAGCTCCGTTCCCTGCGAGCGGGGCGACGCACGGGGGCGGAGCCTGGCAGCAAATTCAAAAAATTGTTAAATCATAACACATACAGTACTGTAATCTTACAGATTACAGTACTGTATGAAATTATTTCACATCCCTTTTGTCCCCAGTGCTTTGTCCTATGCCCTGCATGCAGTTTTATGTTATATATACTGTTCTTTCTGCCTGGAAACTGGAGATTGTCCATAGCAACCAAAAAGTGTCCCTTTACATCAAAAGTGGCTTTAGACCAGCTAGAAAACAGCGATAGTAAATTAGAACACTTGCAGAATTGAGCGATAGTGAATCGTGGGGAAATTTATTTTATTATTATTTTTTTTTTTTTTTTTTCATTATTTATTTTTATTTATCATATTATAATTTATGTTTTTGTGTTTCAAACTTTATCATACCCGGGATATCTACTAGACTCTTGTTTGGACAGATTTAAGTGTGTTATTGTTAAGAATTACAGGCCTACAATATAAAACGCCAAATTTCCATGCAAAATAATTGTACCGCTTTCAGCACCTAAAATCCGAAATAATCATACCGCCAGGGAGGTTAAAGATGTTCCTATGGGGTTCCTTTGGACCACAATGGAAGTCATCCGACTATATTCTCCATGTTATTATGCCAACCAGCCTGCAACCAACCGAATTGTCCTGTCTAACAGTTTGCGTTTAAAACAGGTTTAGTATGCAAATAAAAGCATAAGCAGGTTTTTAACGCATAATGTTAGGAACCTCGTAGGAACACCTTTGAAAGGTCCTGGTAGGGTATTCCACCGAGAACGCCATTGACCTTTTTGAGTAAAGTCCAATATAGTTGGTAAGCAGGCATTTTTTTCTATTTAAGGTGGTGGTGTCTTCTGTGGACTTTTACACATGGGGTTGGATGTTGTCTGTATGATTTCTCAACTTGAGTCACATATGAAGAGGATTTTATTCTAACAATATTCTCATATTTTTATATCTTGAGTCATACAGAGAGGTTTTCACCCTTATATCTCTTTTGACTTTATACCTGGAATTTTTTCACACAATATAATTTCACTGTGTTTGCTACAATAATAAGTGTCAATTGTTAGAGCGACTGTTTCCATATGTTTGTTTACTCTGCCTATATCACACAGTGGAGTTGCGGATTATGTCACTGTTTTGGATTTTTCTTTTATATTTAGTTTTATTTATCTATCAAAATTTTTAAGTGCAGTCTTTTTTCCCTTTTAGGCCTAATGCACACAGGACGTTTTAAAACCTCTCCTGAACGACTTAACTTGATGGATAGTAACCAACATTTAAATGCCACGCTTGCATTTTAGAGGCGTTCTTTTTTTTTTTCTCAAATAGTCAAAAATGTATCTCCATTAAAAACGCCTGTAAACAAAATGTGGCTAAACATGAATTACTGCATGTACAGGCTGTTACATTCATTTGGCGTTTCAAATGCCTCTTAACATCTGTCCTGAACACTTAAAATGCTTCTAAACTCAACTGCCTAGAAATGACTATAAACAACCCTGTGTACATGTACTGATAAGATAACATAGTGGAGATTTCATGGGCAGCTGAAAAAAAAAACCTCCAACTGCTCCTAATCGTACCAGCAGCAGTGTACATGAAGCCTTAGAAAGCTGTTTTTACTGTTGCATTTTGACCTTTAATGGCTGGCTGTAATAGTATGTAGAAACTAGAGATATAAGTTATGTGCACTGACAGATTAGGCCCCGTTCACACATTTGCATTCCAGGAACGCACGCAGAAATGTGCGTTTTATGCATGTGTTTCCAGAAATTTGTGGAAAATGCACCAAGCTCTGTATTGCATTTGCGGTGCCATTATTTCTTAATGGCATCCCAAAAGTGGGTAGCAGTCGTGTGACAACACGCAAAAAAAAAAATGTGAGGCTTATTGCTCAAAAAAACTGCATGAGCTACTTTAGCTACAAACAAATGGGGCTTTACTGTTGGTATTTAATTTTAATACACAAGAAAAGTGTTTAAACTTCTTCTTCTTCCTTTTTTTTTTTTTCTTTTTTTTTTAATTAGCAAAGGTGGATTAAAAGAAGGGGAACCAGTAGACCTTGTATTGAGTTGTGTGGACAACTTTGAAGCACGTATGGCAATTAACACTGTAAGATCTACTTCTGTTCTCATAAATAGACAAATATTTTGAAATGCATCTGCTGCTTTATATTGGTGTATGCATCAATGCATTTTACTACTGTAATATCCTATATAAATGGCAAAACTAAGGACATTACATAGTCCACACTGCAGCTGCATTTTACATGTATTCATAACCTGCAGAGCACAGACACAAAACTCATAATAATTCATTGCTTAGTGTAAGTTGTAATACAATGGATTGTGACCTTTTCTTTCATGAAGGCATGCAATGAACTGGGACAGATCTGGATGGAATCTGGAGTCAGTGAAAATGCGGTGTCCGGACACATCCAGCTTATTAAACCCGGGGAAACGGCCTGTTTTGCAGTAAGTGGCACATACTTTCTATTATGTTAAATGAGTGGAATTCAGCATAAGAATACATTTCTTTCTTCTAAGGGGTTGATATTAATGAACATTATCTGCTCTTCACTCTGGAGGGGGAATATGTCTCATTATGACCCTTTTTATCTCACGTTTTCTCTGATATTAATGGATAACATGTATTTTGCTTGCCATTAACCCTTCATGTTACCCTCCATCTTTATTTTCCTCCAGTCTTTTCCTCTTTCATCTGCTTTTCTTTCTTCATTCCTCGTCTTTGGATAAAGCTATCATGAAAGCATCTTTCCTGTTATGTACACAAAGTTTTATTATAAAACCCCAATAATGGTCATTCACAATACTATATATTAAATGTCTGCTCAGACTTTTTTTTTTTTTTTTCTTGAAAATCAAATTTTAATTCTACAATAAATCATAGCTTTTGCTACATATCAGGAAAAGAGAACCATAATCTGGCAGGAGAGAACTTAGAAAGGGAACAGTATGTGTACCTAGTTCTCAGACCTGATGTCAAACTGTCAAATTATAGGGATTGAGCATAGATTCCTGACATCAGGCAGGTCATTAACCACTTGACAACTGGGCACTTAAACCCCCTTCCTAACCAGACCAATTTTCAGCTTTTGGTGCTCTCACATTTTGAATGACAATTACTCAGTCATGCAACACTGTATCTATATGAAATTTTTGTCCTTTTTTTCACACAAATAGAGCTTTCTTTTGGTGGTATTTAATCACCGCTGGGTTCTTTATTTTTTGCGCTATAAAAGAAAAAAGACCGAAAAATCTGTAAAAAAATAAATTTTTCTTCATTTCTGTTATAAAATTTTGCAAATCAGTCATTTTTCTTCATATATTTTGGCCAAAATTTATACCGCTACATATCTTTGGTAAAAATAACCCAAATCGGTGGATATTATTTGGTCTTTGTGAAAGTTAAGAGTCCAAAAGTTATAGTGCAAATATCTGAAAATTGATCACACCTGAAGTACTGAAGGCCTATCTAATTTCTTGAGACCCTAACATGCCAGAAAAGTACAAATACCCCCCAAATGACCCCTTTTTGGAAAGAAGACATTCCAAGGTATTTAGAAAGATGCATGGTGAGTTTTTTGAGGTTGTCATTTTTTCCCACAATTCTTTGCAATATCAAGTTTTTTTTTTTACTTTTTTTTTTTTCACAAAATTGTCATATTCGCAGGTTATTTCTCACACACAGCATATGCATACCACAAATTACACCCCAAAACACATTCTGCTATTACTCCCGAGTATGGCGATACCACATGTGTGAGACTCTTACACAGCGTTGCCACATACAGAGGCCCAACATGCAGGGGAGCACCTTCAGGCGTTCTGGAGTGCCCAGGCCAATTGTGACATTTCTCTCCTACATGTAAAAATCATCATTTATTAGCTAGAAAATTACATAGAACCCCAAAACATTATATATGTTTTTTTAGCAAAGACCCTAGAGAATACAATGGCGGTCGTTGCAACTTTTTATCTCACACGGTATTTTCGCAGCAATTTTTTTAACGCTTTTTTTTGGAAAAAAAAACTGTTTTGTGCTTTACAAAAACCAAAACAGTAAAGTTAGCCCAATGTTTTTGCATAATGTGAAAGATGAAGTTACGCCGAGTAAATAGCTACCCAACATGTCACCTTTCAAAATTGCACGCGCTTGTGGAATGGCGCCAAACTTTGCTACTCAAAAATCCCCATAGGCGACGCTTTAAAAAATTTTTACTGGTTACATGTTTTGAGTTACAGAGGAGGTCTAGGGCCAAAATTATTGCTCTCGCTCTACCGATCGCAGCGATACCTCACATGTGTGGTTTGAACACCGTTTTCATATGTGGGCGGGACTTACGTATGCGTTCACTTCTGCATGCGAGCACACAGGGACAGGGGCGCTTTAATTATTTTTTTTTATCTTTTTTTTGTTCATTTTACTTTATTTATTTTAGTTTGATGCTTTTTTTCCCCCCAAAAAATTTTTTGACCACTTTTATTCCTATTACAAGGAATGTAAACATCCCTTGTAATAGGAATATGGCATGACAGGTCCTCTTTACAGTGAGATGTGGGGTCAATAAGACCCCACATCTCACCTCTAGGCTGGGAAGCCTGGCTTCGATCGTAGCGGTGAGTCGGTAGAAGCACCGGAGGGCGGCGGGAGGGGGGGGACATCCCCTCTTGCCTCCCGTAAGAACGATCAAGCAGTGGAACAGCCGCTATGATCGTTCTTATGGTGTAGGGAATTGCCGGCTGAAAAAGCTGATATCTGAATGTTGCCTGTAGCTGCACCCATAATTCAGATATCCCCGCACAAAGTCAAGGACGTCATATGACGGCCGGCGGGTGGGAAGTGGTTAAAACGCATTTTTTTTTTTAACACAAAGTTGTCCATTTATACAATATTTCTACCACATAGCATGTACATACCAAAAATGACACCCCAAAATAGATTCTCCTACTCCTCCTGAGTACGGCGATACCACATGTGTGAGACTTCCACAGCCTGGCCACATACAGAGGCCGAGTACAGCCGAGCATGGCTCAGCATGGCAGGGTATGGCAGGGTATGGCGGGGTAATTGCAGAGTATGGCGGGGTAATTGCAGAGTATGGCGGGGTAATTGCAGAGTAATGTGGGGCTTTGCAGAGTATTGCACAGCATTGCACAGTAGTAGGGATGGCTGAGCATGGATGGATGGATGGCTGGATGTCTCTGTGCAGCGCTGTGGGCACTAAACATCCAGCCCACAGTGCTGCAGCCATCCATCCATCCATCCATCCCCCTCTCTGCTCACAGTGTACCGATCGGTACACAGGAGGGGAGGAGAGGAACCGGCGTCATCAGATGACACCGGTCTGTTTACATGTGATCGCGCCGTCATTTGACGGCTCGATCACATGGTAAACGGCCGCAATCAGCGGCCATTTACCGGGATCCGTGATGCGCCGGGTCCGGTCACGGATGTGTTCGGGTGCGCGCCCCAGGGGGCGCGCGAGAGGGGAATTCTGGGAGGACGTCATAGTACACCCTCCCAGAGTTAAGCAACCGCCCTGCGGCCGTCTTTCGGCTATGGGCCGGTTGTTAAGTGGTTAAAGTGAAACTAAACCCTCCTATTGTTTACATCCAAGGAAGCTGCCATCTTAGCCTCTGTTTGTTCTGCAGTTTGTTCTGCAGTTGCCATGGTGCTGCACTTGTGATCAGTTGTGACACCAGACATTTGATGGCTTGACAGTTTGGTTAAGAGCACCTGTGACCGTTATCATTCATAGCATACTTTGTATGTAACTGTTTTGAGAAATGGTTAAATTGATGGGTTAAGTTCAAAATCAAGTGTCAGCTCCTCATATCAGGTCCTTTTTTTTTATGTAGAATTTTTTCATGAAGTTTATGATACAGTGAGAAAATTTTTTTTATTTTCAGTAGATTGTTTTTATTTTTTTAATATTCCAAAGATTGTACCTGAGGTTATTGAAGCCGTATTAGTGCAATTGTGACAGAGAAAAATTTTTTTTTTTGTTTTGTTTTAACATTTTACCTTCTGCTAAAACTTTTGTGAATCAGCACTGCTTGGACCTTGAAGAAGGGGACACACCCCGAAAGATTGTACCAAAACAGATCACACAGTGGTAATGAATATTATGCTGCAGGTTTTGTGCTCAGTCTACTATAAATTGTATAATTTGGTAAATCCCGATCTATTCTCTTCCTCAGTGCGCACCTCCATTAGTGGTTGCAGCAAACATTGATGAAAAGACTTTGAAGCGTGCCGGTGTGTGTGCGGCCAGTCTGCCCACCACAATGGGAGTTGTAGCTGGAATACTTGTGCAGAATGTTCTCAAGTAAGTCATTTCATAGAACTGGACATAACTTTTTATCATACAGCTTCACTTACACAGCAACCAAGAAAGGTCCCCTAGATGTTAGATTAGATTTTAAGAAGAAATTATCTCAGTGAGCACGTATATTTTTTTTTTAGTTCTAATCTCAGTGTTTACCTTTTGAATAGTTTTGCTGTTGTTCTTAGTAAACATGTATTTATTTCCTATGATCATAAGCTCCATCTAGTGTCCAAAATGCAATATTTACTGATTCGCGTTAGCTTTATGAATGAAAGAACAAAATATTACAGCGCACACATGCAAAAAAGACATTTACCTCCAGCAAGGCTAATTTAAAACGCCTAGACATTTTCAAAAAACATTATCAAAAAATATGGGGATTTGGTCACACCATATTGCTATATGGTGCTTAAGCCCACTTACTGCGACAAAGTACCCCATTTCTCCCATGGTTCAGAGAAGCAGGATCTCCCAGTCTATGGATAGTGTAGGACCCACTAACAATGGGGTACTTTGTCGCAGTACACAATAAAAACAATTATGAAGGTCAGGCATTCCATACTGTGAAGGAGGAAGAATAGAAAGGAAAAAAGAATGGGGGGAAATAAGGGAGTATACATAGTGGGTCATTTGTTTTTTTTTTTTTTTTTTTTTTTTTTTTTTTTTTTCCCCCAGAAAGAGAGCAATTCTTATAGTCTGTTTCAGCATGCTTATTTAAGCATGATAGGTGGTCTTGCAATAGAGCTTACTCAGTAGAACAAAGAGTCCTACTGTATGTAGGTGAAAGTTAGGAGACATGCAATTCTCAATCCATGGGGTCCATACTCTTTGGAATATAGCCATAGTATCATTTTATTTTTCTGTAAGATTTTTATAAAACATAACTAGAGGAGAACTTCTGCAAAAAAGATTGATGTCTTCCATGACTGAGCTAGCACCCTTTTTAGCAGCTGTGAGGTTAAGTGTTACTAACTTAAAGTGTTACTAAACCCACAACAGTAAAATCTGTCTGTATATTCAGTAAAGCATGCTTGTTATACACACTGTGGAACCTAAGGGGTTAATCTTCCACGTTGTGTAAGGGCTGATTGATCCTGTCTTCTCTGATCCTTCCCTTCTTCCACTATCTCCTGATAAGACAGAGCCTTTGGAGTCACACATGATCAGTTTGGTGTGTATTGCTAGAGAGCTTTTTTTTTTTCTCTTGGGAGGGTGCATGTAATCGGCAGGCACAGGGCCAATCACCACTGTCCAGACAGAGGGTCAGGGTTCATGCAGCCTCATAGGACAGTCGGAGTAGAATGCAAACTCCTCCTCCTAGCTTTAACCAGAAACTGATAGAAATCACAGGACTGCTACCCTGTTTCCCCGAAAATAAGACCTAGCGTGATTGTCGGTGATGGCTGCAATATAAGCCCTACCCCCCAAATAAGCCCTAGTTAAAGTCCTTGTTGGTCTTATTTTCAGGGTAGGGCTTATTTTCGGGGAAACAGGGTAGGGCTTATTTGGGTTGTAGGGCTTATATTGCAGCCATTACCGACAATCACGCTAGGTCTTATTTTCGGGGAAACAGGGTATATACTGCTGATGAGAAATGGTATTTAGCCGTTTTATAGTTACTAAAATAATTGCATTTTCATGTTCTGTGTACAGTGGGAGACCAGAAATAGTGAAAGGGTCTTGGGTTTAGTAACACTTTAACCGGTTCCCGAAGTCTAGTTACGGGGGCAGAATGGCTCCCCTGCGCAAAACCCTATAAAGGTACAGGGTTCCTTTTAACTACTAGCTGCCCGCCCACTGTCACATGACTGCGGGACGAGGCAGCTCTCGTTCTGGGCGGACATCATATGACGTAACCACCTTCCCGAGCCACTAGGGGACCCGATGCGCGTGCCCGCTGCGTCACTGGGGACCTGATGCGCGTGCCCGCTGCGTCACTGGGGACCCGATGCGCGTGCCCGCTGCGTCACTGGGGACCCGATGCGCGTGCCCAGCAACCGAGCAGGACCGTGGATCTGTGTGTGTAAAGCCACTCACAGCGCTGGAACCGCTATACCCGGAAGACACGCCAAGGCAACATGTCAGCTACCTCGGCGTGACTACGGCCCTCCAGCTGTTGTGGAACTACACATCCCATGAGGCATTGTAAAACTCTGACATTCACAGACATGACTAGGCATGATGGGAATTGTAGTTCCTGAGCAACTGGAGGGCCGTAGTTTGAAGACCCCTGCCCTAGACCTAGAGAATAAAATGGCGGTCATTGCAATTTTTTATGTCACATGGAATTTGCACAGCGATTTTTCGAAACGCAATTCTTTTAAAAAACAATACACTCATGAATTTTAAATGCAAAAAATGACAACGTATAACCCAATTTTTTGGTAAAATATATCAAAGATGATGCTATGCTGAGTAAATAGATGCCTAATATGTCACGCTTTAAAATTATTTACAAACTATGATACTTAATCTCCATAGACGACGCTTTAATTTTTTTTTACAGGTTACCAGCTTAGAGTTACAGAGGAGGTCTAGAGCTAGAATTATTGCTCTCGCTATAACATTTGTGGAAATATCTGGGGTCTATAGGACTCTATATCTCTCCTCCTACCTCTTTGAAAGCAAAAGATCAAAAAAAAAAAAAATATATAAAACCGCAATATTTATATATATATATATATATATATATATATATATATATATAAATATTGCGGTTTTGAAGTGGTTATAGCAGCCCATTCATTTGAGTGGGCTGTCTAACACTCCAAAAAAGATGCATTAACCATTTTTGGCAGTGCACCCCCAACGCATGGTAGTGAATTGCCACAATAAATGTCTGTCAGTAAGGTGCATTGTGGTGCCTTTCAGAATATATGTCAATGTTGCAGTGATGCGCACATTCACACAACACAATAATGTGAATGGGCCATATTCATTAAATTTACAGCTAGATTATATTTTATGTATGTGTGTGTATATATATATATATATATATATATATATATATATATATATATATATATATATATATATAAATAATATTATGTATATGTATGTGTGTGTGTATATATATATATATATATATATATATATATATATATATATATAGTGTTAATAGGAAAATAATGGGCAGCTACACTCTGCGTGTATTGGGGGGAAAAATGTGTGAATTCTTGCACGTGGTAATATAAACAAATCTCCTTTTTATAATGACCATACACGCTGCGATAAATGATCAACTTCTTTTCCAGTCAATTATAGACGGCAACACATTTAATCAGTGTATCACTCGTGGGGAAGTTGAATGCAATCGATAGTTAAAGAGGATATGTGTAGTTTCATCCCAAGATGGGGCAGGGCAAGAGACATCATCCTTGCCTAAGCAAGGATTTCAGAGATAGAGAGATATATTCCGCTTTAAGAGCTAGTCGTAACTTACTTATAATTGTAAATTGATTCCATCTCTGTTTCCACCATGTAATCTTGTAATACAATTAATCTAAGGCCCCTTTCACACTGGGGCGGTGGGGGCGTCGGCGGTACAACAGCGCTATTTTTAGCGCTGCTGTACCGTCGTTCTTGTAGCTGTATTCGGCCGCTAGCGGTGCGGTTTTAACCCCCGCTGGCGGCCGAAAAAGGGTTAAAATCCCTCGTACAGCGCGGCTATAGCCGCGGTATAGCCGCGCTGTCCCATTGATTTCAATGGGCAGGAGCGGTGAAGGAGCAGTGAATACACCGCTCCTTCACCGCTCCAAAAAAGCGGTTTGCAGGACTTTTTTCACCGCCCTGCCTGCGCACCGCTTCAGTGTGAAAGCCCTCGGGTTTTCACACTGAACAAACAGCGGAGGCTGTTTAGGGGCGGTTTGCAGGCGGTATTTTTAGTGCAATACCGCCTGCAAATTGCCCCAGTGTGAAAGGGGTCTTAATACTAATGTATTCTTGAACAAAGAATCCCACTACTGCTGACTGATACAAAATGATTTATTAATATTCTGCCCTGACTGATCGACTTAGTTTCAGTCCAAAATTGAATCTAAATCAATCGAAAGGAAAGTTATGGCCTGTTCAATTGTTTGCAGATTTGATCGCTTTAATCAAATTGTACATCGATAGAATAAAAAAATAAAATTATCAAAGAATCCATGTTCACCAGTAATAGTGATCCACCAGTAAAAGTAATTTACTAACTGCAGGTCTAGCTTGAAAGTGTGTTGGGGACCCTGTTCGTATTGTTTTGTATACTGCCCTACAGGGTGGATTTGATTTAAATCAAGTCGTTGTAAATTGCTAGTAAAAAGACTCGATTTAAGTCAACTCGATTTTAAATCATAATTTTTAAAGAGCAACTGTCAACCCTGTCTAGCAGCGAGTCCTCTGACCCGACGGCCTCATTCACTTTAATGGGACGGCTGGTCGTGCGGCAGTGACACAACAGGGTGAGGGACGTGGTGGCAGCAGGTGAGTGGATGCCTGCTAGCAGGCGCTGGCATGATGGATCTGAAATGACAGGTGTTCTTTAATTGTAAGGACTTATTCTTGCTGGTAGTTAGAATCTTTTAATATTTGAAACCAAAATGAAGGTTTTCTATTTAGAATAATAAGTTGTCAGGTTAGTAAAACAGCGATATCAGAACTGATTCAATCATACAGTTTGTAATGTACATAGATTTGCAAAACAATGGGATAAAGGAATATTCCTGAACTTTGTTTTATCTCATGGTTACTGTGAAATTATGTGAACGCATCAATGCAGTGCATGTTATCTCAGCTTTACAGAGCTTGGATTCATTGAATGAGTTTACCAAAAAATGTAAATATTGCAGAATATACAGCCTCATGCTACATAACTAAGCTCAATTTCATGCTGAATAAACTAAATTATTAATGTATCTTAAGTAGAAAACTATCTTTAGATAGATTTTTGCTCCAAAAGCATTTTATTAGAATTAAATTTGATAAAAATCAAAAAAATCTGATTTAAATCAAAAAAATCTATTTTTTTTTTTTTTATGATTTATATCCGCCCTGCTGCCCTGCCCATGTACACCTTTGCCTTCTTGCTGGTCTCATACAGATCAGAAAGACTGCGATTAGCTGCCTTGCCAAGGCAGAGTCTAGGCCCCTGGAAAGGGCTACCTCCAAGGTATGCTAAAGGATTCACATCATTTTTCTTTACACCTAAAAAGCTAATTTAGTAAGGGGTGATACTCAGCCATTTAGTGTTGTAGTTGGATACATTTCCTGTCTGTTGGATCTCAGTAGCCTGCTCTTTTTCTGTAGGTATCTCCTAAACTTCGGCACAGTGAGCTTCTACTTGGGATACAATGCAATGCAGGACTACTTCCCAACTATGTCCATGAAGCCTAACCCATCCTGCAGCGATAGATACTGTATGCAACGGCAGGAAGAATTCAAGGTAGGCATATTGTAGCGGTCAGTTAAATGTGTATAGGCATGTCATTGCTTTCAAATGTAGTCATGCTGACCTGTTATGCTTTAAATAATTTTAGCGTAATATCTCAAAAAAAGATATGTTTTCCATGACATACAGTACAGTCCTGCTATGTTCAAAAGAAGAAGCCAGTATCTTACAATATCTAATCTGAGTGACCAGCCATCTTAGACTGGCCATACATTCCCCCTTTCAAACCTTTTGAGGTGGACCGCTCCCCCCGCTGCCAGAATCCGCAGCTCAATACACAGGTCAGCACTATAGCCTAATGCCTGCAGTGCCGATCAAGACATTTTTATCTGACAGGGTGGTTAAACAGAAGTTTCTGTAGATCTACTTCTGTTCAACAGCATTGGCCACACATGGACTGAAATTCCCTGCTGAACCAATCTATATGTGGCCAGCTTAAAAGCTTCTGACAGTCAGTGTGCTTTTGTTTTTTCTCAAAATGGGTTTTGCATTCTTATACAAGTCTAATATCTTCAACTAGAACTATAATCCAATTGGCAGCATCACCCCCCTCCCTTCAAAACTGCAGACTTTTTATTACTATTTCCTGTGTTTAGTTTTTTTAAAATAACTGAATATTCTTATCAAAGCCTGTGTTTTTTGTTTGTGTGTATGTGTGTGTGATTTATAGCTACTGTATACAAAAAAAAATACTGCTTTTACATTGCTTGTTTTCGTGTATATGCATTTGTTTTTTTTTTTTCTCTAATGTTTAGTAAAACTTTTCCTTTATCCAGTTAAAAGAAGCTATGAAGCCTAAACCTGAAGTTGTAGTGGAAGAAGAAAAACCTGTTGTACATGAGGAAAACAATTGGGGTAATTACCTAAACCAAGTGTTATATACATTTATGTTAATAAAAAGGATAAGCTCAGGCATGTTCGCAACCGCACGTGCACAGCCTGCCAGGAAGTCGGCACTCCACAGCGCTAATCACAGGCAGTGAGACGTTTTCCCGATCCGCGGCTACAGAGATTGGAAAATGTCTTGCTGCCTGTGATTAGCGGCGTGCAGTGCCGACTTCCTGGCAGGCTGTGCACGTGCGGTTGCGAACATGCCTGAGCTCATCCTTATTAATGAACCTGTTCTTTTCCTGTGTAGAGAAAAGCAACAAGTTCACTTAACTCCCCTCAACTACACTTCCTTGTATGTAAATCAGCTTTATCAGCCTCCTTGTTTTTTGAGAATGCTGCGTGGATCCTGTCAGTCAAATCCTGTGAGGAGGGAGTGGGGGGTGGGCCTGAGCAGAGCTATGTGTGTGTCTATGGACACACATCCCAGCTAGGGAACGCGCTTGCACGTTTGCCCCCATAGTGGCTTACTATGGGGGCACATGCAGAAGTGGAGGAGCGGAGATCGCCAGCAGAGGACCCCAGAAGAGACGGTGCAGAGCAGGTGGGTATAAGCCTGAATATTTTATTTAAAGTACACTTTACAACCATTTTAAGGTTTTGTAAACGCCACCTGAAGCTTACCCCAGGGCTAGGGACTCTTGCAGACCCCCATGTAAGAATGCAGTTACATCGCCATACAGCCCAGTCACATTCCCTGCATACCTGGAAGCACCAAGTATTCCTCTCAGGCAGGAGAGTGACGGAAAGGTAAGTGCTGTTGGGGAGGGAAGAAATTTTGTGAACCTGTTCACTCTAAAGCAACACTGTCAGCTTTCCATCCTCTGACACTCTACATCACTACAAGATTCAGCAGTGGTGTAGGGGTTGGAGGAAGGAGCACAGACGTCCAACACTCCTCATATTCTCCAGTGCTGATTTTGATTTCTAAGCTGATAGTGTTGCTTTGACCTGACACGTGGAATATGTTCTGAATAGTGTGAAGATAGATGATTTACTGAAGATAGTTTGTAGCTATTCCACTTTTCTTTTGTATATCTGTAAGATGTGTACATTTTTGGATATAAAAACTCTTTTATTAGTATATGAATTTACCAGGTCTACCAGTGATCTAGTTTAGACAGAAACCACAATTTCTAATACAGTGAACTATGATCTGACTTCTAGGGATTGAGCTAGTGTCTGAAGTTTCTGAGGAAGAGTTAAAGGAGGCTTCTGGACCTGTCCCTGATCTACCAGAGGGAATCACTGTGGCATACACAATTCCTGTTACGGTATGATACACATTTATTGTTTGCTTTGAAGACACCTTTTAAATTCACAGAAAGTGAGAACACAAATGTTGTACTTTAGCTTGATTTTAAATGAAAACTTGCTGAACTTAAAACGACTAAACCATTTCTGCATTCTATGTGAAGGCAACTGGTCATGACTAGAATTTTTATGGAGTCCAAATACTAAATGTTAAAGTGGAATTCCAGGCCATTGCTTAACTATGCTTAAACCTGCTCCCACCCCGGGCCATTGCCTATGCTCCAATTCCCTTCTAAATCCTATTCTAACTACTTTGAGCCAGCCTGGAATTCCACTTTATGTTATTATGAAAGTGATTCTGTGCTTATGAAAGCTTTAGATTTGCTTTAGCTGGGCCGGCTTTGTTTAGCTTGAGAGTCAGAGGTCACAGCCTGACAGTTGTTGCCCTGTCAGTTGCCTGATCTCACAAACTCTCTGTCAGCTCCTAAGATTACATAGCAGAATCAAATAACAGAGCCACATGGTAAAGAATATAAGCAAGCAACTCCATTGCTTTTTTGATGTTGTGTACACTTAGAAGCTGGGAAACAGTGTATTGGGTCAAGCAATCAACAGGGTAGCAACTGTTAGATTATATGTGACTTTTAACTCTCATGATGAAAAATCAGATTCCGATTAAGTAAAAAAAAAAAAACAGTCATGTAGTTAAAACCAAAAAACCAAATAGGAGTATACGGTAATCATTTATCAGAATATTCAGATAAACCCAATTGCAACTGCTGTTGATTACCCCCCCCCCCCCCCCCCCCCATCTTCCTCAGCAGTTGATACAGCCATGTGTACAATAAAATAATCAAAACTTTCTGCTAAGCAGACCTAGACTAAGGCTGGCCATACACCTATAGATTATCTGCAAAGTGGGAGATTCCTCCATCCATCCATCCATCCATCTAACCATAGAAAATCTGCAGATAATCTATAGGTGTATGGCCAGCTTTGGGTTAGGGGACCAGGAAGCATGTCTCTTAGGCCTAGTTCACACAGGCTTCAACTTGAAAATTCTTTACAAAGCATTTGCAGAGCTTTTGTTAAAGTAGAAGTCCATGCAAAATCTAAAATCACTGCATCTATAGACACTGGGGATCTAACACTAACCTCTCTATTCCTGTAAAGAAAAATCGAGTATACATTCCTTTCTTTCTCGAACATCACGGGACACAGAGCCACAGTAATTACTGATGGGTTATATAGGTATCACTGGTGATTGGACACTGGCACACCCTATCAGGAAGTTCAACCCCCTATATAATCCCTCCCCCTTGCAGGGATACCTCAGTTTTTACGCCAGTGTCTTAGGTGATGGACGTGTAAAGATGTCCTGTGCTGAGCTCCAAAGGGAATATCCTAAGATCCTATACTGGGGCAAGCCAGGCGAACCGGATCCATTCAAAGTGTCTTTTCATGGCCGAATTGAATGGTACCCGGACCTCGTGTCCGAAGAAATGAGGTTTTACCCGTAATGCTTCTCTTTTTAGAGAGCTGGACCCCGCAGATCAGAAAATGGCTTTAAACTTCCTAATTTCTGGCGAGGTGCTTTACGGTCCCAGAACTGTTGGATCCCCCTACTGATGGGGGCCCCAGTCTCTGACGGTTTTTTCAAACGGAGCCCACCGTGAGAGGTGAAGATTGGGTCTGTATAAACAGCACCCTGCGGCTGGATAAGGTAAGAGGAGATTCCACAGAATTTTTGAGTTCTAGTGGCTTTTCTCCTTTAAGGTAAATGCATGCTATGCCTATTGTGACCACCGGGGGCTGCCAAGAGCACAAACCTACACATGCTGACTCTGTCTCAGGTGTTGTAATCGCTGTTTATGTCCCAGCGTCTCAAGCAGGCTGCAAACAGGTAAGGTGGAAAGGGGGATTTCTCATGTTTGAATGTTCCCCCCCAGGCTAGAGAGGGGCCACAGGGGTCTAGAAAGTGGTTATACCACCCGGGCTCTGCGGCCTAATGGCCACCATCTCTCAAGATAGCCGTTCAGGCAGATCTTGTTACCAGCCTCCCTCCCTCCCCCCCCCATCCCCAGCCTTTCTCCGGAAGCATGACAGGAGAGTCGGCAGCGCGGGAAGCGCTCGTTTTTTTCAAAACTCGAGGGGGGGGGGGCGGTAGAGGAGGGGGCGGGACGTCAGCACAGAGTGCTTAGACTCCCACTCAGGCCAGCTGCAGCCTATTAAAGGCACTCTGTACAGGTGCACTCAGCCTTCTGAGAGACACAGAGCTGACGGTCGCATGTAAGGTGGGACACAGGCATTCTCCTAGGCAGCATTTACTGAAGTAACACCAGACTGAGCATTGGGTAGCAAGGCTTTTAGCCAGACTACATCGCTCAGCGGGCAGTGTTCATTTGTATACCTCACACCTTGTTGCTTTGCACTATGGGTAGAAGAGGTTCAAGCACCCCAGGAACCAGAGACACTAGGGGATCTCGTTCAGGTTCTGAGGGCCCCCTGTCAGCAGCATCCTCCCCCCCTAAAGATGGGCCAGGGACAGCTAGCCAGGGAGAGCCATCGGGGTCAGGGGCTACACCTGCTTCTGGCACTTCAGCCCCTGTATATATTACACAAGAGGTTTTTTCCTCAACCATTAATGGTCTAGAGGAAAGATTAATGGCCGTGATTACGTCTTCACTCAGTGGAAGAAAACGCACTAGGCTTTCCTCTGTTCCCCAAGACCCTCAGACAGAGGAGCTCTGGGATAAAGGAGATGAATCCCTTTCAGAGGATCGGGATGGGATGGATGATTCCTCTTCGGAGGATTCAGGTGGAGAGGGACCCTCTGCGACTTCCCAAGAGGAGAAAGTCTTAGTGCAGATCCTCACTGGATTGGTCCGCTCCACATTTAAGTTGCCCATTCCTGAAACTGCTAAAGAATCCTCTTCTGCTTTGGGGTCACTGAAAGCTTTCCAAGCAGCACATGCTTTTCCTGTTCATACTTTACTTGAAAAGCTTATTTATTCTGAGTGGGATCACCCAGACAAACGTTTTTTTCCGCCGAGAAAGTTTCAACACTTTATCCGATGGAAGAAAAGTTTATTAAAATGTGGGGAATACCGGCTATTGATGCCGCCATTTCCTCCGTAAATAATAGTCTGACTTGTCCTGTAGACAATGCTCAGATGCTCAGGGATCCTGTAGATAAAAGGATGGAATCCCTATTGAAGGATGTTTTCTCCTTAGCAGGATCAGTGGCCCAACCTGCAGTAGCAGCGATTGGAGATTGTGAATACTTAAGAGACCATGTTAAGCAGGTCATCAAAGTATTACCTGAATAGCAGGCCCAGGGGTTTGCTAACCTTCCAGCGGCCTTATGCTTTGTGGTTGACGCCATTAGAGATTCTATCGTGCAAACCTCCCGTCTTTCACTGGGGTTGGTGCATATACGTAGAATCCTATGGTTGAAAAATTGGTCAGCCGAAGCACCATGTAAGAAGCTACTGGCTGGGTTTCCATTTCGTGGTGCAAGGTTGTTTGGAGAGGACTTGGATAACTATATCAAGAGAATCTCTTGTGGGAAAAGCACTCTCTTACCTGTCAAGAAGAAGAGTAAGCGTCCCTCTTTCAAACGGACTCTTTCCCCAGCGCCGGGGGCTTCAGCCTCCAGGCAGTCTCGACGGCCGCCTCCATCGGGGTCCAGAGATAAGAGTCAACCCCAGGGACAAAAGAAGTCCTGGGGAAAGAAGCCTACTAGGCAAAACACTAAGACCTCTGCATGAGGGGGCGCCCCCGCTCACTCGAGTGGGGGGAAGACTGCGACAGTTCTCAGAGCTCTGGCAGGAGGACTTCCAGGACAGATGGGTAATCTCCACGGTAACCTTAGGGTACAAGCTGGAGTTTCAGGAATTCCCCTCTCCTCGGTTCCTCAGATCAAATGTTCCCAGAGAAGAAGCAGTCGCTCCTTCTAGCGTTAGAGCGACTTTTGTCGCAGGAGGTCATTATGATAGTTCCCGCAAAGGACCAGGGATTGGGCTTCTATTCCAACCTTTTTACGGTCCAAAAGCCAAATGGGGATGTCAGGCCCATTCTGGTCCAAGGGGTATGGTCCAAGACAGAGAGGACCTTACCCATCAACATTCTGGAGATCCGGGCGATACATCTAGCTCTAAAGGCCTGGACTATCAGGCTACAGGGTTGTCCGGTCAGGATCCAGTCCGACAATGCCACAGCAGTGGCTTATGTCAATCATCAGGGAGGCACCCGGAGCCGAGCTGCTCAAAAAGAGGTGAACCAGATCTTAGTCTGGGCAGAGATGCATGTGCCATGCATATCGGCAGTTTTCATCCCGGGAATAGAAAATTGGCAGGCGGACTATCTAAGTCGCCAGCAGTTACTTCCAGGGGAATGGTCTCTGCATCCCGACGTCTTTTGGGCCATATGCCAAAGATGGGGGGTTCCAGATGTAGATCTCTTTGCATCCCGATTCAACAAAAAGATAGACAGATTTGTGGCAAGGACAAAAGATCCTCTTGCATGCGGGACGGATGCGTTGGTGATTCCGTGGCATCGGTTCTCACTGATTTACGCATTCCCGCCTATTCTGCTACTACCACGACTCCTTCGCAGGATCAGGCAGGAAAGGAAGTCGGTACTTCTGGTGGCCCCCGCTTGGCCCAGAAGGACTTGGTATGCAGAAATAGTAAGGATGACGGTGGGTTCCCCGTGGACCCTACCGGTACGCCCAGACCTGTTATCTCAAGGTCCAGTGTTCAATCCTGCCTTACAAACGCTAAATTTGACGGTTTGGCTATTGAGACCCACGTTCTGAAGAGTCGTGGGCTCTCAGGTCCTGTCATATCTACCTTGATTAATGCAAGGAAGCCAGCTTCCAGGATGATTTATCATAGAGTCTGGAAGGCTTATATAACCTGGTGTGAATCCAGAGGTTGGCATCCCAGGAAATATGTCATAGGTAGAATCCTTGATTTTCTACAGATGGGATTAGAGATGAAGCTGGCCTTGAGTACCATCAAGGGCCAGGTTTCTGCTTTATCAGTTTTATTTCAGCGGCCACTTGCTTCGCATTCTTTGGTCCGAAACTTTATGCAGGGAGTGATGCGCCCCTAAACCCCTGGGACTTGAATTTGGTCCTGGCTGTGTTACAGAAACAGCCTTTTGAACCAATAAGTCAGATTCCTTTGGTCTTGTTGACAAGGAAATTAATTTTTCTGGTGGCCATCTCTTCTGCTAGAAGAGTATCAGAATTAGCAGCTCTTTCCTGTAAGGAGCCTTATTTGATTATACACAAGGATAGAGTGGTACTACGCCCTCATCCTAGTTTTTTACCGAAGGTGGTTTCTGATTTTCATTTAAACCAAGACATTGTTCTACCTTCCTTTTTTCCAGATCCCTGTTCTCCGGAAGAGAGATCTCTACATTCGTTGGATGTAGTAAGAGCAGTTAAGGCCTATCTAGGGGCAACTACTCAGATCCGCACGACGGATGTTTTGTTTGTGCTGCCAGAGGGTCCCAATAGAGGACAGGCAGCGTCAAAAGCTACCATTTCTAAATGGATTCGACAGTTGATCATTCAAGCTTACGGTTTGAAACAGAAGATTCCTCCGTTTCAGATCAGGGCACATTCCACAAGGGCTATTGGTGCTTCTTGGGCAGTGCATCACCGGGCCTCTATGGCTCAAATCTGCAAGGCCGCAACCTGGTCTTCAGTTCATACATTCACCAGATTCTATCAGGTGGATGTGAGAAGGCATGAGGATATCGCCTTTGGGCGTAGTGTGCTGCAGGCAGCGGTACAGGGTCCTCAGGTCTGATTGCACCCTACTTGGTCGTGGTTCCCCCCCCCTCAGGTAGCATTGCTCTGGGACATCCCATCAGTAATTACTGTGGCTCTGTGTCCCGTGATGTTCGAGAAAGAAAATAGGATTTTTTAAAACAGCTTACCTGTAAAATCCTTTTCTTTCGAAGGACATCACGGGACACAGAGGTCCCGCCCCTCTTCTAATACACTATATTGCTTGGCTACAAAACTGAGGTATCCCTGCAAGGGGGAGGGATTATATAGGGGGTTGAACTTCCTGATAGGGTGTGCCAGTGTCCAATCACCAGTGATACCTATATAACCCATCAGTAATTACTGTGGCTCTGTGTCCCGTGATGTCCTTCGAAAGAAAAGGATTTTACAGGTAAGCTGTTATAAAAAATCCTATTTTTTTGGAAGCCGATCTGACCCGCTCTGACCGGATCTCACGCTGAGCTGTCAGACGCGGCTTCTCCGTGTAGGCGGGTGCAGAGGAGATCGGGTCAGAGCAGGTTAGATCGGCTTCCAAAAAGGTGTGTATACTCGTCTTTTCTTTACAGGGATAGAGAGTTTGGTGTTAGATCCCTGGTGCCTATAGATGCAGGGATTTTAGATTTTGCATGGTCTTCCGCTTTATGCTTTTAAAGTACCATTGACCTCTAGGCTTTAGCACTACTCGAAGCTTATTGAAAACCCACTAGCAGTTTTTTTTTTAAATGACAATCAGCATTTATTCCTGAACTGAAGGGGGCTTTAAGAAAGTTTTTGCTTTGCAAAACCTTGCTGTATATACTACCAAAAAAAATAAATCCACATGAACAGGGCCCTAAAATAAGAGCCAGCTGCAGTTTAGTGGATTGCCCTAGGCTTTCTAGTTGATCACAGTAACTTATTGCATCATTAAGCGTAGCCTAGTATGAAAGAAATATGTAGATTGCAATACTAACCTTTTCTAAAACTGCTAATTGCCTGGCTGTTATGTTGATGCTTTGATTAAATATTTTGAGTCATTGACCTGCAGCAAGTATGAATTCTGTCAACTTTTATTTGCTGCATATTAGTTCCAGGTTTGTGTCTTGGAAGTATTAAAACCAGAGATAGCAGGTTACTCATATATTCAGAATAATGTTAGCCCCCATATTAGTTCATTGACAGGTGTAGTTTAAGTATTATGAGGATGTATCAGCATAGATAGAGGTGGTGCAACTTGTGTCAAAGTGTGATAGGATTGTCAGGTGCTTCTGCTGCCCAGGTACAAATTTGCCAGTGTTGGTTGTGGATAAATGTTAACTTTTTTTGTAGTACAAAGTATTACTAAAGGTCATGCCAAGACAACCAGTAAAAACATTATAAATGTTGCTGGAAATTGGGCCATTTTGTGTGTGTGTGTGGCTGAAACAACTAATCAATTTAATTGACAACTAATCGATTATGAAATTTTGGTTCAATATACTTCAATGCAGAAGCTGCAAAAAAGCATGAAATGCGTTTTTGCAGCAATTTGTGTTTTTTAATCTGCCCAACAACAACAAAAAAACGCAAATTGCAGCAAAATCATATGCGCAAAAATCAAAACGCACAGCAAAAAGCACTGCAGAAACAGATCAAAAGCAAACTGCATAGGTACAGCCTTATGCTGGCTACATGGATCAATTTTCAGATGAGAACATTCAGATGAAATATCTTTGTACATTCGCTGAATGAAAGAATGCTGTTTGAAATTTCCACTTGTTTTTAACATTCTGTTTTTAAAATGAATGTAATTTCTGAATGAAAACCACATACACTGTCTGAAAATTTCTTTGACCAAGAAGTTTTCTATTTCCAAATTTTCCCGTCACTGTGGTTGAAAATGAACGTTGATTTGACCCCACTAACGATTAGAAAATCGAACGAACGTTCTTAAAATGACATTTTCTTTTGAAGGAAGACATTGTTTTTTAAATAAAAAAAATTTCATCTCTGAGTCTGATGATATTTACCAGATTCACCCTTTTAATGTTATATATCCTCTAATAGTATATCTCTCCTCTAATAGCTATATATAGTATATCTCTTCTGTCTGTTATTCTCAGAGTGAATTAGATATTTTAAATACAAGAAAAGAAATCCTACGAGCCGCAATGAACCTAGTGCTAAAAATAAGCACTACACAGCCGCATGCATGAACCATGTCTTGTACTGCGTGTAAATAACAAATAAATAATGATACGCTAGAGTGTGCTAAATGTGCCCCTAACACGGCACAAAAAGATATAGTACATATACAAAAACGCGCGCCTTCTAGTGGCCACAGGGTGAAGCGATGTTGCATAACGTCGTTTCGCCCAGCCGTGCCATTCTGCCACAGTACAACTGCGGCGGCTGGTCGGCAAGTGGTTAAAATGTTTAATAACATATATAAAAAATGGCAAGGTATAAACTCTGAAAGATGGCACTGTAAGCCGTGCAAGCTGAAAACACATTTCAGACACATTGAGTCTCACGATGGCCGCAATGCAATGTCCAATAAGCAGGCTCCATCCCCTAGAGGGGACGTTACATCGTGGCCATCTTGAGACCTATTGTGTCTTAAATGTGTTTTCAACTTGCACGGCTTACAGTGCCATCTTTGTGAGCTTATTTATATTGTGTGTGTGCGTATGTGTGAAAATTTTATATATAGATATATCTATATATATATCTATATATATATAGATATATCTATATATAGATATATAGATATATCTATATATATATAGATATATAGATATATCTATATATCTATATAGATATATAGATATATATATATATAGATATATAGATATATATATCTATATATATATATATATATATATATAGAGATATATATATATATATATATCTCACTAGATTCTGCCTTCCTTCTTTTGCATATCCATCATATTTGGTGAGATGATCAAGGTTTATATCCCATGTGAATAAGTGATTACCAGCACCACCCCAGCTCTTTCTATTATGCCCAGAGGGGAACACTGCTGATTTTAAAATCAGATGTGAGGTGAGCAGCCTGTGAGACTGGTGGAGGAGAGCACAAGCATTTCGGATTTTTGCACCGTTGATGTATTGATTTTTTTTTAAATTCACTTCAGTCAGTCACAGATACTATATATGAACTTTCAGCAATATAGGTTTTTTTATTACTAGTTTTAGGCCCCTTTCACACGAGGCGGGCTCCGTTTCTACGGAGCCCGCCTCGGTCCGCCGGCTCAGCGGGAGATCTGTCCGTTGATCTCCGCTGAACCGGCGGATGACAGGTCCCTCTCTGCTCACTGAGCGGGGAGGGGCTTGTCAGGCGCCGCTGCCGCCTATGGAGGGATCGGACGAAAACGGACAGCGTGTCCGTTTTCGTCAGATCTCACCCGATCCGATCCGCCAGCGACGGATCTGGACGTAGAGCCATACGTCTGCTTTTAGCGGATCGGATGGGGTCGGATGTCAGCGGACATGTCTCCGCTGACATCCAACGCTCCATAGGCTAACATGGATCGCCCGTTCAGGTCCGCCGTCAAAACTGACAGGCGGACCTGAACGGTCCGATCGTGTGAAAGGGGCCTTAGGCTGTATGCTTTGCCCTCTAGTAAGTAGCCAAGTGATTTCATAATTTCACACTAAGCCAAATAATTTTTTTTATTATTATTAAAAGGGTCCGGCAAATGAGTCCCAGTAACTGTAATGGTAAATTATTAAATAGAGAACCTCATTATCGGATAAGGTCCTCGGTCAGAGTTGAAACATGAAATTGTTTGGTTATTCATTTCTTTGAGCCCCCTCATCCAGTATTCTTAATACTATATAGAAGTCATGGAAATGTGCAAAGTGTAGATGGTGTTATTCATGAATATGTTTGATTCTGTCTTCAGAAACCCACATCAGGAGTTACTGTGGAGGAGTCAGAGCAGAGTCTGGAGGAGCTCATGGCTCAGATGAAGAACATGTAACTTGCTAGTTCATCAAGCAACAAACGATTCTCCATTCTACAGAGAACATGCTTCTTATTTACTTTGTCATCACATTAGTCCTCATTTTAATAAAGTCTGACAAAAGCACTGCATTGTCCCCTGACATCCAATCAAGTTCACCCTTCCAGATTCCAACTGCTATATCCCTTGGCTTGAATCTGCTTGGTTACTTTTGGACAGCATAGTTCTTAAAGACGCTTATAAAAAAAAGACCATTAGAGTAAACCTTCCAAGAGAGGAGTAAGGGAGCTGCTATTGCCAGCCTTCTCCTACAATAGTTGCCTGGTTGTTGTACTGACCCACTTGGCCTCAACACTTTGAGTCACTGACCCAGAACAAGTAAGCAGATAATGAAAGTCATACACCCTTATCTGACTACTTGTTCGGTGTCATATAGAAGCAAGATGGTCAGTATGACAGCCAGGTAACTAGAAAATTTACAATAGGTGTTTCTATCATGGCAGGTTTCCTTTAAGTTGTAGAGATACATAAAGGATTGTTTCCATCTATGTATTTAAAGACTCTAGGGTGACTCTACTTTCACATATTTGCATGTTTACTGTGTCAGCATGAAGAAGATATTGTGATTTATAGCTTTGCAGTATCTGCTGCCCACTGAGACAGTAAATGTTCGCAAATACTTTTAAAAAGACATACTGATTCACCACAGCATTTGTGAAATTGTCAGTCCTCATAATCTGTTAGGTTGCTGTTACTAATAAATTGTTAAGCTATATTTAAATGTATAGTGTATTTATTTGTCTGTGTTGCCACACTGTATTTCTAAACAGAATGGAATTGGGTTCAGTAAATAGTAACTATCCTGGCCACCACTTCAATTACTCTAGTGTCTGGAGGTCTTCTTAGGCCTCATGAACACATTCAAGCATTCAATGTAAATTGTAGAAAGAGCAGCCTGAGCTCGACTTGATTTTTATTGAGTGAGGGACAGGAAGCCTAGGTTCACACTGAATGCGGGTTTGAAATTTGTGCGAGTTTAGCTCATTTCAGTCCAACCTCGGGGGCGATTTTAGAGACATCTGTGCGGGTTCATGCACAGATGTCTGTTGAAATCGCTCCTGAAGTCGCCAAAAGTAGTGCAGGAATCTGTGCGGCGCTGCAAAGTCAGCGTTGCACCGATTCGGATGGTGCCGCTGCCGACAATAGGCTCTGATTTGAAATGCAATTTGGCCCAATGTGAACGGGGGCAAAGTCCCTATCCTGCTGTCGAAATGCAGCCCTGTATGCAGTAGGTAGCTGATATTACATAATTTATACAGTGCACCCAGCAGGAGAATGTGTTAGTGAACCAAATAGTTTGTTTGCACCAGCTTGTTCCAAATGAACTAATTAAAGTTGCAAGAAACCTGGAGCTGTGTTTTTAAGATCAATATAGATGCTGTGCCACATATAGTCTGTTTTGTGATTTTTTTTTTTTTTTTTTAACATTTGTAATAAAGCTTCTTTAATTTTTAAGAAGACTTGGGCTCTTAATAAGTACCACATTGTATTGACAACACACTATGAAAAAAGAACCCAAAAAATTATATTATAAGACGGACTAGCAACAGCCTTTTAGAGACGGTGTAGGCTAATGGACTATATAATCAATACGCCTGTATTATATGTTTTAATAGCTGATGTTTGGATAAAGGGCTGTTCCTTCACTATTTTTCTTTTGGATAGAATGGGCAAGAGAATAACCTCCTTCTGAGTGAGTAGAAAATCTCCAACTGCACAGAACCTTTAAAATGTGTTCATTTAGCATTCCTACTCTACTAAAACAGAGCATATTTGTTCCTCTTGAAGATGTCACCACACTTCTTGTCTCATTGCAGATTGTTAGTAAGACAGAAAGTGAGGAAAACCCCTCTTATTTGACAGACTGCAGTAAAAACTGACAGAGGTGCATTCCATCCAAAAAAAAAAAAAAGTTTATGTAGAATTCCTTTTGATGTGCTACCATTTATTTATGCAGGAGTTATGGAACTTTTGTTTCCTTCTGAACAGCCTACATATTTGTGAATCCATTATTTTCAGTATCAGAGTTTACCTGTAACAAAAAAAAACAAAAAAAGTTGCACCTCCAGACAAATGTATGGATACTAACGGTTCCTGATAGATACTGCATATATTCTCTCTCTCTATCTCTCTCTATTTCTATATCATATATATATATATATATATATATATATATATATATATATAATTTTTTTTTTATATATATAAAAATCTATCTCACAAAAGTGAGAACACCCTCACATTTTTGTAAATGTCACATTAAAAGATATAATAAGACAACACTGAAGAAATGACACTTTGCTACAATGTAAAGTAGTGAGTCTACAGCTTGTAAAACTGTGTAAATTTGCTATCTCCTCAAAATAACTCAACACACAGCCATTAATGTCTAAACTTTTGGCAACAAAAGTAATTACACCCCTAAGTGAAAATGTCCAAATTGGGCAAAAAGTGTCAATATTTTGTGTGGCCACCATTGTGAGCATGGAGTTCACTGGAGTTTCACAGGTTGCCACTGGCATCATCTTCCACAATGACATCACGGAGCTGGTGGATGTTAAAAACCTTGCACTCCTCCACCTTCCGTTTTGAGGATGCCCCACAGATGCTCAATAGGGTTTAGGTCTAGAGATATGCTTGGCCAGTCCATCAACTTTACCCTCAGCTTCTTTAGAAAGGCAGTGGTCATCTTGGAGGTGTGTTTTGGGCCGTTATGTTGGAATACTGCCCTGTGGCCCAGTCTGGATATGACGCTGAGCATGTGCACGCAACTTCTTTGGTCAACCATGGCGAGGCCTGTTCTGAGTGGAACCTCTCCTGTTAAAAAGCTGTATGGTCTTGGCCACCGTGCTGCAGTTCAGTTTCAGGGTTTTGACAATCTTCTTATAGCCTAGGCCAGTGATGGGAAACCTTGACACCCCAGATGTTTTGGAACTGCATTTCCCATGATGCTCAACTACACTGCTGAGTGCATGAGCATCATGGGAAATGTAGTTCCAAAACATCTGAGGTCCAAGGTTCACCATCACTGACCTAGATCATCTTTATGTAGAGCAACAATTCTTTTTCTTTTTAGATCTTCAGAGTTCTTTGCCATGAGGTGTCATGTTGACCTTTCCATAACCAGTATGAGAGTGAGAGTGATAACACCAAATTTAACACACCTGCTCCCCACTGACACTTGAGACCTTGTAACACTAACGAGTCAAATGACACCGGGGAGGGAAAAATGGCTAATTGTGCCCAATTTGGACATTTTCACTTTTGTTGCCAGTGGTTTAGACATTAATGGCTGTGTGTTGAGGTATTTTGAAGGGACAGCAATTTTACAGTTATATAAGCTGTATACTCACTACTTTACATTGTAGTAAAAGGTAATTTCTTTAGTGTTGTCACATGAAACGGTATAATAAAAATATTTACAAAAATGTGAGGGGTGTACTCACTTTTGTGAGATACTGTGGATGTATAGAGAGAGAGGTATACCACAGAACACAGACTAATACGGTTTTAAAATTTTAATAACATAGAACATATTACAAAAATAAATATGTTGTCATATACTGCATAAAGTGACATAAAAAAGATTTTCACTAGTGATAGTAGTTATGCTGATGAATACTAATAGTACAGAAAAACAGTGCAGTTTCAAGTATATGGAATGTTTCACATTTGGCTTCAAGCACCTTCTCATATGTCTCAAAAAATCCCAACCTTTTGATCTGAATGGGGTGCCCATAACATGAGAAATAAAATGATCATATAGTAACATATGCATTTCAGTTTATAGAACTTGTACTGTACTAAAATACAGTGAGCTATAAAAGTTCAAAAATGTATACAAATTGTACCTTTAAGCGACACCTTTTTTGAAAACATTATACCGTACGTGATAGTTGTCCTGGATTTACTAGGCTTGTCTTGCGGATTTGGGGGTGTGGTTTCTGGGTATAAAAAGTTTTAGGCATTTCTACATTAGCCTGTTGAAGGACAACCGTGCATTGTTCTGAGAGTACATCTGTACATAAAAATGGTATGCCAGTATATGAAGATGGGGATATTAAAGAACTATAAGCAAAACTTCTTTTTTTTTTTTTTTCCCCCATTTTGGAAAGCTTAAGGGTGGGTCATAACCCCTGTGAGCTTATTTTTTTCCATCCCATTGGCGAGATTTCCCTTCACTTCCTGTCCCATAGCAAAAACAGGAAGTGAGAGGAAATCCCTGAAAATTAAGGGAATCCCTTGGGGAACCCAAGATCACCAGAACTCGTGTCCCCATTGGAAGATCCCCTATTACTTTTTCTGGGGACAGCTCAAAATTTGGGATTTTCTTTTACTTTCAGTGATACTGGTAAACAGGACAAACAGAGAGGGTGAATGAACAGGGACACAGACCGCAATAAAACTCGCAGGTGATCTAATGCATCTCTATTCTATCCAAAACTAAAAAAAAAATAAAAAAATAAAGCTTTGCTTTTAGTTGTACTTTAGCCACTTGCTGACCAGCCGCTGCAGTTTTACTGCGACAGAATGGCACAGCTGGGCAAAACGACGTTATGTAACGTTGCTTCGCCCTGTGGCTACTAGGGGCATGCATGCCCCCGGAGCTGATGTGGGTGCCCAGTGGTGTCACGATCACCGCCGGGATCTGTGTGTGTATACACACAGTTTCCAGTTCTCTGAGGGGAGAAGAGACAGATCGTCTGTTCATACAAAGTATGAACAGCGATCTGTCATCTCCCCTAGACAGTCCCCTCCCCCCTTCAGTTAGAACACAGAGAGGGAACACAATTAACCCCTTGATCGCCCCCTAGTGGTTAACCCCTTTCCTGCCAGTGAAATTTTTACAATAATCGGTGCATTTTTATAGCATTGATAAGCTGTATAAATGCCAATGGTCCCAAAAATGTGTCAAAAGTGTCCGCCATAATGACGCAGTCCCGATTTTAAAAATTGCAGATCGCCGCCATTACTAGTAAAAAAAAAAAATTAATAATAAAAATTCCATAAATCTATCCCCTATTTTGTAGACGCTATAACTTTTGTGCAAAGCAATCAATATAAGCTTATTGCAATTTTTTTTTTACCAAAAATATGTAGACGATCACATATCGGCCTAAATTGAGGAAAAGAAAATGTTTTTTATATACTTTTGGGTGATATTTATTATAGCAAAAATTTAAAAATATTGCGTTTTTTTTTAAATGGTTGCTTTTCTTGTTTATAGCGCAAAAAATAAAAACCGCATACACGATCAAATACTACCAAAAGAGAGCTCTATTTGTGGGAAAAAAAGGACGTCAATTTTGTTTGGGTGCAACGTCGCACAATTGTGAGTTAAAGCGATGCAGTGCCAAATCGCAAAAAAGTGCTCTGGTCAGGAAGGGGGTAAAATCTTCTGGGGCTGAAGCGGTTAAATATAACCATAAATAATGTACAATATATAAAAATATTGCTGAGTGCCTTATACAAATATCAGTACCTAATATCTGTCTAGATTAGGCTTCAGCAACCAACATACTCATAAAGGCTTGAAGAGAGAGGGAGGACCAGGACTATAAGCCTATCTGGCTCTGTAAGGCTCGGTTCACACAGGGGCAACACGACTCTGGCCGTGACTTTACGAGGCGACCTGAACACGACCTGAGCGCGACACCACAGCGCGACTTGGGGCGACTTACAAGGCGACTTCAAGTCGCCTCCAGGACAGGCGACTTTCCAGTGGCCAATCAAACAACAATCAGCTCTGTGGGAGGGGTTTGCCTGAGAAAACAACCTTCTCTTCCTGTATTGTTGCTTCAGTTAAGACATGATCCGACTTCGGGGGCGACTTCCATTGAAATGGGTACAAGTCGCCTAGAAGTCGGATTGAAGTAGTACAGGAACCTTTTCTGAAGTCGGAGCGACTTCAGTAGCGTACATTAAGACGGCTCTCATTAACTTGAATGCAATTTCTGATGTCAAGCGACTTGAGGTCTAACAAGTCGGATCCCAAGTCGCGGTAGTGTGAACTGAGCCTAAAACACGGAGTTCGTTAAGAGAAGAGGGAAAAGCACATTGAGTGAGTGGCTGCTGTTTTTCAGACGTAACAAGGAATTAACATTGCTGTATTGCTTATATGTACAGAAACGGAATGAAAGATCTTGACAGGTAAAACAGTTTACTTTGAACTAAGTACTTCTTGGCTATAGTTCAGCTTGAAAAAAAGAATTCTGATAAACTGGCCACATAACAATTTCAGTGCAGATTCAGAAAAACTCTTCCTGTACCTCTAAGGTGTCATTCATATTTCTAACTGGCTGTGGTACAGCAAGGATGATGTGAAAAAACTGTACCCTGAAGATCAGGTGTATGTAGACAGCCATGACTGGGGAGCCTGTACAAAGCAATGACTGTCTGACAGCGACCACAGCTGTCTGAATGTAATCTCACAGCCAGCGATTACCTGCAGTTAGGCTACTTTCGCACTGAAGCACCGTGCCATTAGCGATAAAATCGCAGCTCATTTTTGCTGTGCTTTTCGGGCACCAGCGGCCCTTTTTTAAGGTCCTGTGAAAACAAGCTGCAACTGTTGTCAACCTTTCATTGCTTTGTATGTTTTTTGTAGTTTTTCACAACATGCTTGTCGCATTTATTTATTATAGGTACTTACACAGTGCTGTCAATTTACACAGCGCTTTACATATATTGTACATTCACATCAGTCCCTAACCCTCAAGGAGCTTACAATCGAAGGTCTCTAACTTACATTCATACATACACAGACTAGGACCAGTTTATACAGGAGCCAATTAACCTACCAGCATGTCTTTGGAGTGTGGGAGGAAATCAAAGCAGGCACATGGAAAACCTGCAAATTCCAGGCAGGTAGTGCCATGGTTGTGATATGAACTGATAACATTAGTGCTGCTAGGTAGAAGTGCTAACCACTTAGCATCACTGCTGATTTGACCATGTGAATGAGACCTAACAGGTGTATGTAGCTGAACTCAAATAATTAGGACCATCTTACTTATCTTGTAAGAACCAGGCAAACTTGATCCAGAAAAAAAAGTTCTGTACTTGTGAGTGTAAATAGCATTTTCTTTCATTTGCTGTGGTGCAAAACAGGTTGATGTCAGTGGCGGATGTGGGCAAAAACAACAAACACAATATTGTCCATGATATTAGATTATAGACCGTATATTACTTTCCTGGTGCCTCCGTGGCAGCATACACATGGTTGGTTGCACGGCCAACAACTAAGTGTAAGCTGCCATGGATAGGTACCAGGAAAGGAAAATTACGGAAAGGTAAGTGATCAATTTTCCATTTTCCTGGTGCCTCCATGGCAGCATACACTTGAATGTGAGCAAAGCAACCAACCATGTGTATGATGCCATGGATAGGCAACAGGAAAGGATAATGACGGAAAGGTAAGTTCAATTTTGAATTATTTCAGACATTGTGTAGGAAATTAACAACTGTCAACTGGTAACATTTGGTGAAGTCAGTTTTTCCAGCTGTAAATAAAATCCTGTTGTGATTTCACGCTAGAGTAGGGTTTAAAATAAGGGCTTTTTGCATTGTTATATTGTCTACAGATTTCTTAAGTAGGTTTGGCAGATTTGCACATTGACTCCAGATTTTCATGTTGTCATTCAGTCAGGATATTGACGGGTAAAATGTTCCTGAGACTATGTGTGTCTCCCCCACTAGAGGAGTGCCCAGAGGAAGCTTTAGCCCCTAACACAGATGTCTCTGCTTCTTTAATTTCCATTGCTCTTTTGTACAGCTCTGCTGCTCTTTCAAAGTCACCTTCTTCATACCTGGGAAAACAAGATGGACCATATTAGAATTATTACAAGTGAGTTTCTTGTAATTTAAGGGTGCTCTCAAACTGCAGCGCCTATAACAATGTACAATCACAGCCCAGTGCTCTGTGTTGAAGATTACCTTAGTACAGCCAAGTTCTTTAGTGTTTCTCCAACCCTGGGGTGCATTCGTCCCAAGCTGTCCTCATAAATCTTCATGGCTCGGTCATACAGAGGTAAAGCTTCCACTTGTTTTTTCTAGAGACAGACATTCAGATCAGAAATCAGTAACTGGGAGAAGCAATCGATGAGTCTTGATTCATTAAACTCCTGGTTTTCCATTATGTGCTACACAAGCCATATTGTAATGTATTATTAGAAATGACCTTTTCTTTTCAATCTGTAGTAGCTGTAATTTTCTGTAAAATTCTATGAAATATAACAGCCTGGAGGCATTCTGTATAAGGTGTATATGGTGTACAGAACGCCCCCCAGAAATGTCATTTCCTGCTTTTGGGATTGGTTCAACAATTCTCCCAGAAGTCTCCACTAAGATACAAATCAGATTTTAGGCATCCTCTGCTACAAAAACTTTAGTTTTGGTGAGATACTCTTCAAGAGTTGAATACTTCTAAAGAGAAGTCAACAGTGTAGCTTTTTTTTTTTTTTTTTTTATCAGAACACAGAGAGTGCACCAGCTAATTTTAATGATCCACACCCTCCCATTTAGAATCAGTATCTAAAAGACATGGTAAACAAAGTGGAGTTAAGCAGGCCACACATGGTCGAATTTCAAACAAATTTTCTTTTCAAAATCAGAAAGTTCGTTTTTTTTTGTGATCCGATGATGCCACCATTGATTTTTGAAATTCGGCCGACCAAGCCTTCAATTTCACCTCATGTTGCTACAGAAAAGAATTTTCGTGGCCGGGAATCTTCTTTTCTCTCCATAAATTTTCTTTTCTTATTACATTTTTTGCACGATTCTCCCATCATTGATTAGAAAATCGTTCCTTTTTCAAAAAATTTCCAACATGTCCGATTCCTCAAATTTGATTGCCGCACGAAAATCGACCATTGTTGCAGCCCACTAATGGTGCGAAAATCGTACGAAAATTCGTTCATACGATTTTTGAAAGAAAATTCTTTCTAAATTCGAACCGTGTATGGCCGGCATTATTCTTTCAAGTTAACATTTTATTTTAAAGGATAAGTTCACCTTTACATGTTCCACCCAATTTTAGGGTAGAACATATAACATGTTATCAGTGCTTCAGCCGCCGCCCGCTGTCCCCCCCCCCTCCCCTGCTGTGGCAGCAGTACATTTTGAAGTTCCCCGTACTAGCTGTCACTGTTTGAAAACAACGCGGCCGTACTGGGCTCCACCCACACAGCCGCGTCATTCATATGCACAGCTCTGTGTGTCTGAATAAACTACGAGCCCCAAAATCCTTAACAGCTCTCGGCTTGTAGTTCTCAATGAACTACCATGGCGCTGTGGAAGTTTATTGAGTCTTCCTGTCAGGGAGTATCGGCTTACCAGTAGGGTATGTACAGGCAAGCAGATACACTATATTGTCACGGGTATTGGGACACCTGCCTTTACAGGCACATGAACTTTAAGGGCATCCCAGTCTTAGTCCGAAGGGTTCAATATTGCGTTGGCCCAACCTTTTGCAGCTATAACAGCTTCAAAACTTCTGGGAAGGCTGTCCACAAGGTTTAGGAGTATATTTATGGGAATTTTTGACCATTTTTCCAGAAGCGCATTTGTGAGATCAGGCACTGATGTGGACGAGAAGGCCTAGATTGCAGTCTCTGCTCTAATTCATCCCAAAGGTGTTCTATTGGGTTGAGGTCAGGACAGTCAAGTTCCTCCATTCCAAACTTGCTCATCCATGTCTATATGGACCTTGCTTTGTGCACTGGTGCACAGTCATTTTGGAATAGAAAGGGGCTGACCCCATACTATCCCACAAAGTTGGGAGCATGAAATTGTCCAAAATATCTTGGTATGTTGATGCCTTATGAGTTCCCTTCACTGGAACTAAGGGGCCAAACCCAACCCCTGAAAAACAACCCCACACTATAATCCCCCCTCCACCAAATGATTTGGACCAATGCACAAAGCAAGGTCCATAAAGACATGGATGAGCGAGTTTGGGGTGGAGGAACTTGACTGGTCTGCACAGAGTCCTGACCCTAATCCAATAGAACACCTTTGTAATGAATTAGAGCGGAGACTGCAAGCCAGGCCTTCTCGTCCACATCAGTGTCTGACCTCACAAATGCGATTTTGGAAGAATGGTCAAACATTCCCATAGACACACTCCTAAACCTTGTGGACAGCCTTCCCAGAAGAGTTGAAGCTGCAAAGGGTGGGCCAACTCAATATTGAACCCTACGGACTGAGACTGGGATGCAGTAAAGTTCAAGGCTGCCGTCCCAATACTTTTGACAATATAGTGTACATTTACAGTGTGCATGAGACCTGCATGCCATCACCGATTTGCTGGTGCAATGCTTTAGACTAGAGGCTCCTACTACAAAAAATAATAAATTCACATTTTTTTTTAACCTACAAAAAAACGTGCATTTATTATTATTTTTTTAAAAGAGAACTTATCCTTTAAGATGTGTTTGTGGAAGGTGTTGCCACAGCTACTAATAAAAATGAACAAATATCTATAGTATCACCTTCCCCTAACAACTGAGCTGATCTAAATACATCTGATCTTTAAAGGCATTGGTGAAGGGAAGGGGTGTCATGTCACATTCGGCTACCCATCACATTTTGCTACCCGCTGGAGTGCGCATGCGCGCTGCCGCCATATGCGTTCCCACACTGTTGTAAGACCACCTGCCACAGGGCCCCTCGTCGGCTCGCTTTGCTCGCCACGCTTCAGGCATGGCCTCGCTTCACTCGGTATAATTATACTCTAACGCTATGTCCACTTGGATGCTGGGGCTTGAACCTGGACTCAGGGGTGTGGCCACAAAATTCTAGCAGTCCAGCAGGTAACCAAATGTGATGGGTCGCCATATGTGACGCTACAGGGGCTCCTCTAGATACTTAGATGAGCTTAGTTATGGAATGTGACCATCTATGACAGCACCTCCCTAACACCAATACATCTTAGTGAATCTGATCACAGAAAAGGTTTAAGACTTCAGACCTGTTCATGATAGTAATATGAGGGCCCAGAATGCTCTGCAAAATCAGTGTCAAGGGTAACTATTCATCTGTAATATAAAGTCTGTATGTGATTAAAAAAAGGCTAAAAACTGGTAAACATAAAATGTAAATTGAAACCACTATCTGGTAATTGGATTTATTAAAACATAAATTATCATTGAGAACATAAAAAAATATTCCCTAAATCTAGGGTTACCAAATTAATTAATTACTTACAAATGACATCCATAAACTTTATACACAAAGATGTGGCATCCAAGCACTAGATCATTCTTACCATCTGACAGTACAATACTGCAAGGTTCACCAAGGCAGTAGCGACACTTGGGTGTTTGGGACCAAATGACTTCTGTCGGATTTCTACAGTGAGTTCATACAGAGGCACAGCTTTGTCCAGCTTTCCCTAGGAAACATTCAGAAAGCATTTACACAAGTGAGGATAGTAGAGGGAATCATCTGAGCTGGCAGTATTTACGTACATCTACATTTGCCATAGACAATCCAAAGACATCCAAGCCAATGAAGATTATTTCCAATTTCACCAGCTGGCATAATTTAGGCTACGCGATTTTGAAAACCTTCTTCTGAAGATGAACTTTAGACAGTTATAATAAATAACATTTAATGCAGTTGTGTATTCCTTAAAGCGGTAGTAAACCATAAAAAAACAAAAACAATAGGCACCGGGCAGTTTAAGTCATTATGTGCTAGTATGCATCGCTTACCTAAAAACAAAGCCCTCCAGCGGCACGCTGTCACCGCTGAAGGCGCTTCCATCTACACCTGGTCTTCCATCTGGATTCACGGGCTTCGGCGATACGAATGGCTAAGCCGACGATGACGTCACTCCCAAGCATGCGCAGGAGTCACAGGTATATCGTTCCTTCAGAGTGCATGCATCGGCGACGTCACCGGCTGCATCTAAAGTAAATATCTCCTACATGGTGCAGGTTTAGGAGGTATTTACTATACCTATAGGTTATAGGCTTACCTAAAGGTAAAAATCATACAAGGGAGTTTACTCCCACTTTAAACACTTAAGGACCGCAAGGATTTGCCCCCTTAATGACCAGGCCTTTTTGACAATACAGCACTGCGTCGCTTTAACTGACAATTGCGTGGTTGTGCGATGTTGTACTGAAAACAAAAATGTATGTCCTTTTTTTTCCCCACAAATAGAGCTTTCTTTTGGTGGTATTTGATCACCTCTGCAGTTTTTAATTTTTGCGCTATAAACAAAAAAAAAGACTGCCAATTTTGAAAAAAAACAATACTTTTTGCTATAATATATATCCCCACATTTCTTCATCAGTTTAGGCCAATATATATTCTTCTACATATTTTTTGCTAAAAAAAAAAAAAAAAAAAAAATTGCAATAAGCGTATATTGATTGGTTTGCTCAAAAGTTATAGCGTCTACAAAATAGGGGAAAGATTTATGGCATTTTTATTAATTTTGTTTTTTCAGCGGGACTGCAACATTGCGGCGGACAGATTGGACACTTTTGACACTTTTTTTTGGGACCATTAACATTTATACAGCGATCAGTGCTAAAAATAGCCACTGATTACTGTATACATGTCACTGGCAGGGAAGGGGCTATCAAGGGGTTAAGTGTTCCCTAGGGATGTGTTTCTAACTGTGAGGGGATGGGACTGACTGGAGGAGACAGATCGCTGTTCCTGATAACTAGGAACAGCAGATCTCTCTGTACTCTCCTATCAGAATGGGGATCTGTCTGTTTACATTGACATATCCCCGTTCTGGCTCTCTTTGGAGTGATCACGGGTGGCCTATCACTCTTAAAGTGGCTGACGTACACCTACTGAGATTCACCCAGGAGAGCAAACCTGCCGCAGTATAATGATGGCGGCTGGTCGGCAAGCGGTTAAAGTAGAACTATATGCAAAACTTTTTTTTTCATTTTGGATACAGTCAGGGAGGGCTATAACCCCTAAATCAAGAAGTAGCAGTGCTAAACCCACCAAAATTATACAGTACAAACCAATATAATAGTGAACAATAAGTGAAAAAGTGAATGGATTAAACTAAAAGTCCATCTTCATAAATCAACAGTGCTCAAACAGTTAAACCGGACTTGGATTGTGATCTGAAGGTTCAATTTTCATCCTCCACCGCGCCACCAGTTCTCAACACACAAAATGCTCGCTTACCAGACGGCAAGCTGTGAAAGCTTGCGACCTATACCCTGCCAGGGCCTTTATCCAGTGAGAAGCCAAACGAATGGATACCAGGTAGAACCCTCAAGCTGGTCAGCATACAAGACAGGGACCGCCAAACAACAATGCCCAGCGCAATATATCCCAGGATCACCACCACAAAGATAATGCAGCACAGGACATCTGTACAATGCCTGTTTCCGATGGGTCCTTTAAACTTCGGATCAAACTTCCTTGGTTCACCAGATCTCAATCCAATAGAGCAGTGGTCATCAACCCTGTCCTCAGGGCTATAACCCCTGTCAGATTTTTTTTTCGCCATCTGTGTCCCATTGCAGAAATTTCCCTTCACTTCCTGTCCCATATTCAAACAGGAAGTGAGAAGAAATATCTATAAATTAAGGGAATTCCTTGGGGACCCCCAGGTCTCCAGAACTAGTGTCCTCATTGGAAGGTTTCACTATTACTTTTCTGGGGAAATCCCAAAATGTGGGATTTTCTTTTACTTTCACCTTCAATGATAATGATAAAACAGGACAAATAGCGATGGTGAATCTCCTTAAGGCTGGATTCACACCTATGCATTTTTAGTGCTTTTTTGCATTTTGCAGATTTGCACTACAGAACATGTTCCATAGGAAACCATGTTCAATGGACTGCAGTGCAAATCTGCAAAATGCAAAAAGCACTAAAAATGCCTAGGTGTGAATCCAGCCTCACAGGGACACAGACAGCAATTAAAACTGAGAAGCATTCTAAACCCTCTCCACTCTAAAACAACAAAGAAAGTTTTGCCTTTAGTTATACTTTAAAAAACAAAACTTTCCTTTATTTTTTCAAACAGATAGCATAAGTACCTAAAGCCATAGCTCCCAACTGTCCCTGATTTGGAGCAATGTCCCTCTGTCCCTCATTCCACCTCATTTGTCCCTCATTTTGGTCTGATCTATTTAGCTGTATATAAAATGCACTTTTTATCTTTCAAAAAGTGTCCCCCAGTGCTAAACCTCTCATCCAATTTCTAAATTGCTGCATTTGTACATTTTAAAAGCCAATATAAAAGAATAGTAGTGGTAAAAAACAGTACTTGTGGATTTAATTAACCTTTTTTTTTGGTTAATTCTCCTTTAAGGGGGTGTGGCAGGGGGCGTGTCCTATGCCTACATACATTTGTTAGTAGGTTATCCCTCATTCCCATCTCAGAATGTTAGAAGGTATGTCTAAATCTGTCTTGGTACCAGCCTCCTCTCAACCCTTGTAAAGCAGCACTCAGACTGGTACAGGAAAGGGTAATTGCATGTTCACACCGGGGCACTTTGCAGGTGCTATAACGCTAAAAATAGCACCTGCAAAGCGCCCTGAAAGAGCCGCTGCTGTCTCTCCACTGTGAAAGCCCCGGAGGCTTTCACACTGGAACGGTGCGCTGGCAAGACGCTAAAGAAAGTCCTGCTAGCAGCATCTTTGGAGCAGTGAAGGAATGGTGTATACAGCGTTCCTAAACCGCTCCTGCCTATTGAAATCAATGGGGCAGCGTGGCTATACCGCCGACATAGCGCTGCCGCAGCAGCGCTTTGCGGTGGTTTTAACCCTTTCTCGCCCACTAGCGGGGGGGTAAAAGCGCCGCTAACGTCGACGCACCCACTGCCCCAGTGTGAAAGGGGTCTAAGACTAAGGGATAATTAGGCTTTGCTTCATGCACATGAGCTAACAGGGAACATACTAAAAGAAGGAGCAATTAACATGAGCTGAGATGATGACTCATGCTGGGTTCACATTTGTGCGATGTGGGAACCAGGGTGATTCCTGTGCGGGTTCTCGCATCGCATGACACCCCCAAATCGGTTCGCAGATCACAGTGTGAACTGTGAAATCGGACAGAAATCAGATCGCATGGGTGTGAACACACATGTGATCCGACTCCAGTGCGGACCAAAAAAAGGGTCCTGCATCATTTTGGTTCGAATGCAATGAGTATTCAGCCATACAAACTGTATGGCTGAATTTGCATTGCACAGACATTGCATGTGATCTGCACAGCAATGTGGTGTGAATCACATGCGAAGAACGTCATTGCACAAGTGTGAACCCAGCCTTACAAGGATGTTTATGCTCCTTCATTGTCCAGCAGGTGGGGAGGCGACACCTTTCTATTCTTCACCTACTGTATGTCCCTGAAGGGTAGTATTTACCTTCACGTAGATGTACAGGTCTTGTATGCATCCCTATGCAGGTAGTCCCATTGATGTCTATTGGGACACAGCAGATGTGCCCCATAGGGTTGCCATCTCATCCCTTTAAAACCAAACACATTAATTATACAGGTTCTGTGGCTGATTAAGGTGGTAATTAAACTCACCTGGTGTCCTATCTGAATTAAATTAGCCTCAGAACCTGTGTAATTTTATATGTGTTCAGGTTTAAAGGGATGAGGTGGCAACCCTAGTGCCCCACCATGACACCAAGCAGATGCAAGTCCCTGAACACAGTGTGATTTCGGGGACCCACACTGATGTCATATTGAGACGCAGTGGAGCCACAATGTCCCCATAGACATCAATGGGACTACCTGAATGGGGATGCACAGAATCCCCATGCAGGCAAGCATGGCCCTGCACAGACGTATGGTATTGTACACCCTGTGTAAACGAGGCCTTCTAGAGAAAATGTCTCCCACCTGGATGTGCTGTCTGGCAGAAGTGTATGAATTACAAAAGTGTCTGGCCAAAATGATACATTCTTTCACAGATTAGACAATTTACAAGTGTAGCTCAGCTGTATATTAACCACTTCCCACCCGGCCACTGCACATATACGGCCGGGTGGGAGTTTCCTCCTTCTGAGTGGACGTTCAGGAAGGAGGGGGATCGCGCGCATGCCCTCACAGCGGCGGGATCCCAAAGCGCTCGTGTCACCCTGACACGGCGCATCTCCGATCGGCAGGAGGGCTTTGTGACTGGCCCTCCTGATCACATGACGGCTGTGTCCAATCAGAGCCATCATGTGATGTAAACTGAGAGCTGGTTGCTAAGCGATCGGCTCTCCTCTCCACACACGGAAGTTGTCAGAGAGGAGAGGAAAGCAGATCGCTGCAGCCAGCCGGTGATCAGTGAGTATGAGCTGTTTTACAGCTTTTTACACACTGATCACCGGCACAGTGTCCCCACACACATGTCCCCACACAGTAAAAACGCCTGTCCCCACATATGTAACACTAAAATCATATGTCCCAATGATCATCTGCACACATATGTACATGATCATCTGCGCACATATGTCCGTGATCACACAAACCAATTATTATACACTTAACAGGTTTTTTTTTACCAAAGACATGTAGCAGAATACATTTTGGCTTAAATTTATGACAAAATTAGATTTTATTGGATTTATTTTAAAACAGAAAGTAGAAAATGTAATTTTTGTTTCATAATTTCTGCTCTTTTTTTCGCTTATATCGCAAAAAAATAAAAAATTGATTTGTGAATAAATACCACCAAAAGGAAGCTCTATTTGTGTGAACAAAATGCTAAAAATTTCATTAGGGTACAGTGTTGCGTGACCGCGCAATTCTTATTGAAAGTGCAAGAGCGTTGAAAGCTGAAAATTGGCCTGGGAAGGAAGGGGGTGAAAGTGCCCAGCATTGTAGTGGTTAACCTGCTTCCCCGGAGTTCAGCTTAAAAGCTGGAAATGTTAAAAGAGGAGGATTTTTGGTAAATTGAGTGTGGTTCCTCCAGAGTCTCAACAGCTGCTGTCTCACTTCCACTATCTGTCAGGTATGTCAAAATGACCGAATCCCTGAAAGATCTGACTAATTACTCAGGTAGAGGCTGCTAATTAGAGCCTACCCTCCTTCCCCCTCCCCCACAGAGATCACAGCGGCTTTCAGACACAAAATTCAGTGAGGCCGTGGCAAATTAGACTCCAGAACAGGGGTAAGTATTTAGGGCTAAGGACAGTCAGGCAGCTTTGTAATTGGAACTCAAGCTACATACTGTATACAGCGATGTGTTCCGACATCGGGATGAGAACTTCCCATCCTACTCCCAGAACAAAATCACATCGGGTTGAGAGCTGCTCAGCCATTTAGAGGACGCTTTATATTCTTTGACTAAATACAAAGCTTCCCCTGATTGGCTGAAGCAGAGATTTTGATGTCATTAGCCCACCTCAGCCAATCAGAGGAAGCTTTGTATTAATTCACAGGAAATAAAGCTTCCTCTGTATGTTGCTGGGGATGCATACAGTTTATACAGCACACACAGCCACTGCATCTGTAAAGCCAGCCATAGATGGATCAATCTGGGCCGGTTCAGCTGGAACAAGCCAAGATTCAATCCATCTATGGGCAGGCTGGTGGTACTGAAGTCGATCCATCGATCGACTTCAGTACCACCAGCCTGTCTGATTTCTTTCATGCAATCACTGCCGGCGGCTATAGCTGCCAGCAGTGATCATTGTGTTCTGCTGGCAGGGAAGGCTCCCTACCAGCAGAACACTATAGTGCTGCGGGAGGGATTCCCTCTTCAACACCAACTGTGTTGATGGGTAATCAAGTAATTTATATTATAAATCATATAATCTATGGGCTGCTTAAGTGAAGTAAATCATTTGTTTGGACCAACTTGCTCCAAACATACTGGATGCACATACTGATCTTGCTTTTACTTCCCAGTTGCTCTTGGGACAGGGAGCCCTGTATAAACTCCCAAGTCACAAGGTCTGAGGACCTACTTCCTGCCCCACTGGGACAGCGCTGGATCCCTGAGCTGGCAATCTTTCAGCACCACACTGCTTTCATGTGAAAGAAGTAATCCAGATACTCTCCCATACCCACAAGTACCAGGTATTTCTCTCTACTTCTGGTGGCTGAAGGGCAGAGAGTAATGCCCGGTACACACGGTCGGATTTTTCGACGGAAAATGTGTGATAGGACCTTGTTGTCGGAAATTCCGACCGTGTGTGGGCTCCATCACACATTTTCCATCGGAATTTCCGACACACAAAGTTTGAGAGCTTGCTATAAAATTTTCCGACAACAAAATCCGTTGTCGGAAATTCCGATCGTGTGTACACAAATCCGACGCACAAAGTGCCACGCATGCTCAGAATAAATTAAGAGACAAAAGCTATTGGCTACTGCCCCGTTTATAGTCCCGACGTACGTGTTTTACGCCACCGCGTTTAGAACGATCGGACTTTCCGACAACTTTGTGTGACCGTGTGTATGCAAGACAAGCTTGAGCCAACATCCGTCAGAAAAAATCCATGGATTTTGTTGTCGAAATGTCCAATCAATGTCCGACCGTGTGTACAGGGCATTAGTATTTACAGCTGTGAAGGGTGACAGTTTTGCACAATTTTGTAATCTGTAGATCTGTAGTTTGCACTGCATAGGGCAAAGCACAGGTTCACTTCAATGGCAGTTTGGTTATATATATATATATATATATATATATATATATATATATATATATATATATATATATATATATATAAGTGAGTGGTGATTGCGCTGTGATAAAAAGGGGAAGGGGGGAAGAGGAATCCTGACGCGTATCGTCACGTCACTTGACTTCATCAGAGGAAATGGGGACGGTTTGAAGACACCCTTTTGAGGTATACGAACTCGGCGTTCGTTGGATTGAGGCCCACACTCAGATTACAAAAGTGAGTGCATCCCCCTTCTGTGTCCTGTCCCTTTTTCCACTCTGGCCGCCACGGAGTTATACTATATACTGTCTGCTTATGTTTTTTATATACCATCCTGCACACCCACCACCCAAATCGCCTGAACTACTGGATAGGACCCTTGCCTGCTGGGGATTTGTTATTGGATTACAAGCTGTTATCTTGCAGCAGTAAGGTGAGGTGCTTGTGAGCACAGAGGTGTCCCCACTGAAGACTTTTTTTCCCTTTCCTGTGGCTTGTGGACTTGCCTTTTTGGAACTGATGACTCATTGATTGAGCACTTTGTACTACAAGGTGGTGGGACTGTTCACCATTTATTTACTTGGAGTCGCTAATAAGAATTTGCGGAGTTACCACATATGTACTAGTATGATACTAGCCCTTTTGCACTGAGTTTTTTTTTGTTTCAGTATTTACAATATTTTTTATGTGCTAGTATGATACTAGCCCTCATGCACATGGACTTTTATTTATTTATATATTTTTATTTGGTTCAATATATATATATATATATATATATATATATATATATATATATATATATATATATTTTTTTTTTTTGTACCCACCCTGTATTTGTCACTCATTTTATAGTTTTAGGCAATTTTGTTTTCTCAGTCTATTCGGATTTAGTGCCCATGAGACCGCACTTTATTACATTTAATTATACTGTTATATTTCGTATAATTTTTTCATTTTGCCTTTTTGGAACTCATGACTCATTGTTTGAGCACTTTGTACTACTAGGTGGTGGGATTGTTCACCATTTATTTATTTACTTGGAGTCACCAATAAGTATTTGCTGAGTTACCACATATGTGCTAGTATGATACTAGCCCTTTTGCACTGAGATTTTTCTTCTAATAAGTATTTGCTGAGTTACCACATATGTGCTAGTATGATACTAGACCTTTTGCACTGAGAACTTTATTTTCTTTTGTTTCAGTATTTACAATATTTTTCATGTGCTAGTATGATACTAGCCCTCATGCTTATTATACTTTTTTAAATTAATTTTTTTATTTTTTCACTCACCTCTCTATACATTTGAGCTAGCCCCCTCCCCTTCCTCTTCCCCCCTTCCCCTTTTTATCACAGCGCAATTACCACTCACTTTATTCATACCACTTTTGTCTGTTTGGATCAGCCATTTAGGTGTTGCAGCAGTGCCCCTTAGCATAGGTATTTCTGACAGTGCAGGAGTTTCTTCATCATTTATATATATATAAATGTAAAGTATCCCTCTGGTCAGATGCACATCCGGAACTGCTGCTGTTTAGTGAAAATATAGCCTAATATCACGGTCCCATACTGCATACAGATGTTTCAGGTTATTTTGGCCATCATCAGAGCAGTCTATAGAAACCATGGCTTCTATGAAGATTTAGGACTCAATGGAACATTATAACCATACAGGTTAAGATGGTTGTAAAGCTTCAGTATGAAATATAAACAGTACTAATAAAAGCTGTCATTATAAAGTTTACCACTAGATGGCAGAACAATAACAGGAACCATCCTAATTGTACAATTTAGGCTCTCAAAAATAATAAAAACATAATAAACCATAAGACAAAGAGACAAAAAGGTGCAGCGGTTGTTATTGATACTGTTGTATTCAAGAGAAAACAGATTTTAAACACAACAACATGCTATAAACGTGCCACACAATACACAAAGTCACTGAAACAGCTATTAAGTGGACTCTGTTCAGAACCATTTCACATCATGGTGTTGATAACAAACAACCTCAACATGGGAGCATTTTACATGATGCCCAAACTACAAAAGAATGGAATCCCTGGGCAGCCTAACACTAATCTGGTATAGTATCACTAGCATAGCTGAGTAGACTATATCTCAAAACTAGATTCAGGACACTACTAACCGCTTTAAGGGCTCATGCACACTGCAGTTCAAAGAAGGGGCTCCTACAGGCTTCTGAGCTCTCATTTTTTTCTGCCTGGAAACTCCCCTCCATGTTAGCCAATGTGTTCATGCACACTATGGCTTTTTCAGGAGTGTACAGGCATATGTACCTTTTTGCACATATGGCCAGGCAGGTTTGAACAGCTTTTTTCCCTTAGGCCCCTTTCACACTTGGGCGGGAGGTGCGTCGGCGGTAAAGTGCCGCTATTATTAGCGGTTATTTACCATCGTTTTAGCTGCTGACTTTTAATAATAGGACACTTACCTGTCCTGGAGTCCAGCGATGTCAGCACTGCAGCTGAGGTTTCCATCAGCTGTCGGATGCTGCCGTTTCCATTGCGAGTAAGGGAACCCGGCAGTGTAGCCTTATGGCTTCACACAGGGAACCCTACTGCGCATGCGCGAGGCTCCGCTCCTCTCTCCTACTGGCCCAGCGGCCAGGGAAGGAGGAGGGAGCCCGAGCGGTGACGCAAATATCCGCGGCTGAGGCTCACGGAAGTTGGGACAGGATACCTGTCAAAGACGGAGGGGGAAGGAGTACAATGAGCGGAAGTTCCACTTTTTGAAACTCCACTTTAATAAATGAAATAATAATTTAAAAACTGCATCTTGGATTTACTCGGGTTATCTTTATGTAATATTAAAATTTGTTTGATGATCTGAAACATTTAAGTGTAACAGATATGCAAAAAAAATAAAAATCAGGAAGGGGGCAAATACTTTTTCACAGTACTGTGTGTGTGTGTGTGTGTGTGTGTGTGTGTGTGTGTGTGTATATATATCATACACACACACACATAGATATTATATTTTATATATATATATATATATATATATATAGATATATATATATCTATATATATATATAGATAGATATATCTATCTATATCTATCTATATATCTATAGATATATATATATATATATATATATATATATATATATATATATATATATATCCTACTAATCTGTACATTATCATGGGGGAGTTTTTACCATTCAGTTACACTAGTCTTGGAAGCTAAAGGGAAATCTCATATAGCAATTAAAACTTAATACAAGAGCTAACTCTTCCCCAGGCTATCCAGAAGTACAAAAAATTCTAAATCCACTTTCACTGGTATGACTTTCATTACCATGAAGCTGAGCGGTTGTTAAGGGTTGCACATTATCACTGCTAATTCCTCTTATTTTCTTTATCAACTCTGTTTGCTGCAGTTAAATGACAAAGCTTATTATATTCTCTATATGCCGGGGCTTTAGACTTGTGGAAAAGATACAAGGTTTACTTACTTTTCTTTTGTAAAGCACAGCTAAATGTTTCACTGTATAAGCCAACGATGGGTGGTCTGGAGACAGAGCTCTCTTCCTTATGTCTAATGCTCTCTCATACAACTCCTCTGCCTTGTCATATTGCTTCTTCTCATTATATAAAGCAGCCAGATTATTGAGAGACTGGGCACAGTCTGGATGATCTGGACCTAAAACCCGCTCCCTCATTTCCAGTGAACGTTCAAGAAACATTTCCGCTGTTCTATATTAGGCAGGAGACACAAACGTGAAACAATGACAAAGAGAGTGGATCATAATGACATTAAAAAGACACTAGATGTACATTTCTATCATCAAAGTCTAGTTTAGTTTTATTAATCACACTTCGTCAAAAGTACCAGTAGTCAGTCTAAACAAAGTATTCCCATAGCCATACAGGATATAGATGGTATGGCTTTCTTTGGTAAATCAGCTGTATCCTCTACAAATACCAGCTCACACAAGTTTAATGGAACTCTCAACTTTTCCCAATGCAGATTGTGTGGCTAATCTTTTCTCCAGAAAAAACGCTTAGTGACGCAATTTGTACTTTAAGGATACTTACGACAAGTCCTTGATCTGCATCATCCTGAAGAAATTTGAAGGTGAGGTGAAACAAATTCCTACAAACTCATCTACTGACACCAGGCAGAATATTCTTTTTGCCTGCTGGAAAGAGGGTTCATACCACCCTGTCTGACAGACTTTTGTTCTTTAATGCTGCGTACACACGAGCGGACTTTACGGCAGACTTGGTCTGGCGTACTGGATTTCGTCGGACGATTCGATCGTGTGTGGGCTAAAGCGGACTTTGTTTGCTCAAAAGTTGGACGGACTTAGATTTGAAACATGTTTTAAATCAATCTGTTGAAATCGAGTGCGGTCGAAAAGTCCGCTCGTCTGTATGCTAGTTCGACGGACAAAAAGCCACACTAGGGCAGCTATTGGCTACTGGCTATGAACTTCCTTGTTTTAGTCCAGTCGTACGTCATCACGCACAAATTCGACGGACTTTGGTGGATTGTGCGTAGGCAAGTCCGTTCATTCAGAAAGTCCGTCGTAAAGTATGTCGAAAAGTCCGTCGGGCAAAGTCTGCCGTAAAGTCCTCTCGTGTGTACGCGGCATAACAGTTCAGACACAAAACTGCTATCTTAAGAGTTTTAACTGTGGGTTAAAGAACTCAGATGAGGAGCTGCCGTTAGGTAAAAGTGGGCAATGAACCATGGCCTTTTTGGCCAAAAGGGAGACAACTGCATCAGAGTGGTATTCACTTTCTCAATTTTTTTCAGAATCAGCAACAGGAGCTTGAAAATAAAGAATGCAAAGCAAAGATAAAACCCCCAAGGTTGTGCTAACACATCTATACGAAGAGCAACCCCCCTGCTCAGGGAAGAGAAATTCTCCACTTTTGCATTAAACTGATTGGCAAACAGATCAATTTGGTGCGGCACCCCCACCTCTCCACCACCGTAAGAAATACTTTTGGACTTAAAATTCTCCTTGATTTCTGAGGACAAATCAAACAGAAGACAGAGGAAACAACCCTGTCCAGTGATCTTGTTTGCCAGATAGGTAGGCTACCTTCTTGTCTGGGATTGCCACAGTTGTTGCATTGGTGGACAGAACCTGGAGATGTTGACCCCTAAGATCTTGTTGAAAGTTTTGCAGAGCTTCCAAAACTGCTCTCAACCCTCTCCAGTTGGAGGACCTCCTGGACTCGGTTTGGACCAGGAGCCCTCAGCTAATTTCCCTTCTTGGTGTACACCCAGCCCCATGAATCTGTTGTAAGTCTCTAGAACACAGGAAAGGACCACAGAAGTCCCTCCAAGACATTTGGTCTCTCGGTCCACCATTAGATGAACCTTTTCACTCTTGGAAGAAGAATAATCAGGCTGTCTAGATTTCAGTCCCATACCTTCAGAAAGAAGCACTGGAAAATCCGCAGATGGAATTTCACGGTTTGGACTGCTGGAACAGAAGATTAAATCAGACCTACTACCAACACTGCAGTGTGTACGGAGACCAGAAGATTATTTTGAAAATCTGCCATAGCCAAAAGTTAAATTCACAATCTTTTCCTTTGAGTCAGACATGTCTTTTTCCAAATTTATAATCAAACCTAAAGCCTGAAGATAGGTCAGGGCTGTTGGCTGATCCTCCAAGATGGCAAAGAAGAGAAGATTGTCTAGGTATGGAATTACAGAAGTCCTGTAAAGTCTCCAGGGTGCCAACGCCTCAGCCATCACTTTGATGGGTATTCTGGGTGTCCAGAATAGACCAAAAGGAAGAGCTTTGAACTGGAAGTGCCTTATCTTTTTTCCCAGAGTATTGCCACTGGAATATTCCCATATAGATATAGGAATCAAGGCTTTCTCATACACTAGTTCCCATAGTAGCAATATCTTTTGGAGAAGTTGTCAGAAACAAAACCTTAAAGGTGGCATATTTGAAAACTCCAGAAGGTAGCCTTCTCCTATGAGCCACCAAATGTGAATGTTGGGGTAAAACGTTGCTTTTGCCATTGTGATAGGAAGGGCCCCAACCCTACTACTACCAGCAAGTCATTGGGATGAATAAAACACCCTCCTTTTGACTTTTTTTTTTGTTATAACCATGTTTTTTTCTGGCCTGACTCTTGAGAAGTCTGCCTTTGGTTTTTGAGTTATGAAAAAAATGTTTGAGTGAAGATTTTTTCTTTTTTTTGATAGAAAAGGCCTTCTTGTATCAGCTGTATGTTCCACTTACTAAAGCTAGAACTAGATGACTATTGACTATATAACTATATGAAACCAGTGGTTTGAATGAATAAACTGAATCAGTTTCCCCCAGTCAAACATTCAAGGTTGATGTAGGAATCCCCACTGTGTCTTTATATTCTGAAATTAAACAAGGGAAGAGAATCCTCTAGGTGTAGGAGTAAAAACAATTTATTTAAAAACATCCAAATGGAAAACTCACATGTTAATGGAGTATAAAAGGCACATCTGTGTATAGCGATATCCTGAGGGATGACGATTTTAACCATCAGATTCAAAGCACGGAATCCTCGCTGGTCACCGCTGATGGTAGGAACGGCTGTGCGGTGGATGATCCCAAAACGAGGCTTGGTGCGCAGATGGCAAAGCAGCGTGGGGCAATGATGTCACTAGAGTGTGACTCGTTTCAGAGCATGCGTGTGTTATGGCAGCCGCGCTCCTTTTTCAAGCAGTCTTATATCTATATCTCTATATCACAGACGTGCCTTTTATATTCCATTAACATGGATGAATGCCATTTAGATGTTTTTAAATAAATTGTTTTTACTCTTACACTTAGAGGCGCCTCTTCCCTTGTTTACTTTAAGCTGTGCTGGAATTCAGCTTCTATTTCTACGTTGGTGGCAGACCTCAGTGTATGGACTCCTACATATCCTCATGATATATGGACTTTTAATGGACTTTCTATATACCCCTTTGAGTTATTAGAGAAATAATAGTGTTTGCGCCTGTTCCCTTATGTTGTCTTTATATTCTGACAGCAGGGAAACTTCCCCCTCATCAGAATACCTATAGCTTGCAGCACTGATCGAGCTGCTAAAATCCCAAAAAGTGGTTGAACAGTAGTCCATCAGTAGATCAACTTCTGTTCAGCCACAGTGTGAGGGTAAGAGAGAGATGCCACACACCACTAGCTCAATCGGTGAAAAGAAATGTGAACAGTCTCAACCTTGAGCTCCTCCTGAGCCCTGTCTCTGATGCATTTCACCCTGCCCATTGGGGCGAAATGTATCAGTATGGAGCTAAGTAGGAGGTCAAGGCTGAAACCGCTCACATTTAATTTCACCTGTTTAGCTAAGGGTGTGCGGCATCTCTCATCCCATCACTTTTCCCTGCTTTCTGGATTAAGCATAAGACAGCCTGCACCCTTATATTTCTGAGACACCCGATCAACCAGAGCTCCTTGAGCGGCGCTATAGGTGGTATTGGCTATAGTGAGAATATGTTCAGCCACAGTGACCATACATTGATCAAAATTCAGTCGGTCGCTGCTGAACCAGTTGAATTTCAATCCAAGTTCGGCCAGCTTAACTCTGCTAAGGCATCAGCAATAAATGCCTCCACTTTGATAAGGGTGGTAAAAGATTCCAACATCTTTTCTCTCTTGGCGGACCTGCTTTCAGATGTGATTGCATTTGTGTAAGCAATTATTCAAGATTACTGCCACACACGTAGTGGCAGCTTGAGGTTAGTAAATTAGGACTCCCATTCTCACTTTACAAGCACATCCATCCTTTTATCTATGCGGTCCATAAGCATTCCCATGCCATAAAAGGACAGGTCAGTAGACTTCGAAACTTAAGAAAAGTCTGTGTCAAGTCTAGGATTTTTGTTTCAAAGATGGGCAGGATCACCACCAAAAGGAACATTGCATGTCATGTTCTTAAAAAAAGATAGTGTTCTTGATCAAGCCATTCTTTTTTATGAATTCTGTGATAATTTTATGGACTTGGAATATACATCTTTTATCCAATTTGAATACAAAATGATGCATTTTCACTTCTAGTGGGGAGATAGCATCACTATACACTCTGACTGAAACAAGCCCGCCTGGAGTTTGCCAAAAGGTATCTGAAGGACTCTCAGACCATGAGAAACAAAATTCTCTGGTCTGATGAAACAGAGATTGAATTTTTTGGCCTGAATGGCAAGCGTCATGTCTGGAGGAAACCAGGCACCGCTCATCACCTGGCCAATACCATTGCTACAGTGAAGCATGGTGGTGGCAGCATCATGCTGTGGGGATGTCTTTCAGCGGCAGGAACTGGGAGACTAGTCAGGATCGAGGGAAAGATGAATGCAGCAATGTACAAAGACATCCTTAATTTAAAACCTGCTCCAGCGGGCTCTGGACCTCAGACTGGGGTGAAGGTTCATTTTCCAACAGGAAATGACCCTAAGCATACAGCCAAGATAACAAAGGGGTGGCTACAGGACAACTCTGTGAATGTCCTTGAATTACCAAGCCAGAGCCCAGACCTGAACCTGATTGAACACCTCTGGAGAAATCTGAAAATGGCTGTGCACTGACGTTCCCCATCCAACCTGATGGAGCTTGAGAGGTCCTGCAAAGAAGAATGGGAGAAACTGCCCAAAAATAGGTGTGCCAAGTTTGTAGCATCATACTCAAAAAAGACTTGAGGCTGTAACTGGTGCCAAAGGAGCTTCAACGAAGTATTGTGCAAAGGCTGTGAATACTTATATACATGTGATTTTATTTTGTTTTGTTTTTTTAAATAAATTTTCAAAGATTTCAAACAACCTTTCTTCACGTTGTCACTATGGAGTATCGTTTGTAGAATTTTGCAGAAAATAATTAATTTAATCCATTTTGGAATAAGACTGTAACATAACAAAATGTGGAAAAAGTGAAGAGCTGTGAATAGTTTCCGGATGCACTGTACCTGCAGCTTTGGTCTGGAATAGAACACATTGTGCACAGCAACTCTAAAAAGCAAACATCCTAGTGCAACCATGTCTGAGAAAAGGACTGCACGGGGCCACTAAAAAGTTCCAAGAGTCCAGCAGAAAAATAGTGTAAAAGATAAACATGACACACCATAAACAAGCAAGGAGCAGGCATAAGTGAAGTCACTACTTACCTGCAATGTGCATGTGCCACTGATACCTGCGACAACCAATGCAATTTGCTGTCCTGGATCCATGTTACAGAGGGTAAAGCGGGGTAACCTAGCACTATAAGCTAACTGTCCCAGTGTCTGCATTCCCTGTACCAGAAAGTAGCCAGCTGGACATCCACCTCTACTCCATGCATTCCAAAGCCCAAAATTCATGACTCGCGCCTGTCCCCAAGTTCCGCACCTACTGGAAAAGACACGTGGTTTCTTCGGTCATGGGGAAACCCTGTATGCTGGATTGAAAATATAGCTAATGAATCTGACTCCCTTAGGGGGACAGAGTCTGAGAAGGCCCTGGCTCTTGCTGAGCATAGACCTGAGGAGGGGATCCCAGACAGCACCCTCACCCATCTCTAGGATGGCCCTGGGGCAGCATCAACCCCAGGAGAAAAAAGTCTTAAAGTGATGGAGGACAGCACCCCTGTGAGCCTACCTCAGACCTGAGTTCCAGCAGAAATGTTCCACCCAGAGAAGGAAACCCAATAACTGGCTCCCTCTTAGGACAGTTATTCAAGGCCTGTGGTTATTGTGTTTCCTGCCTCCAATGGGCGGAGTCACACATTCACATTCAGGTTCTGTCCTGGATAGACAACTGGAGAAAGAGACAATTTGTCAACTCTATGTATGTAAATATAATTTTTTCATGTATCATTGATGTACACAGAATCTCTTTCTTCTCTAAAAGTTATTTGGTTTTCTACACTCAGTACAAGATACAAGTACTTTTTTATGTTTCAAGCAGCTGTATTGTTGGCTGCCCATTAAGATCTATGTTTATTAAGGAACTGCAATGTTACTTGTAGATCCAATCTTTAACACCTTTTATGCTCCTTTTAACATTCTGCACCTTTAATGGAACAATAAAATATATTTTTTTCATAGGTGCATTGTTGTTGATGCGGTACAACATATTAGTACTTCGAATGCATGATTTCTGTCATACCCCGCCAATTCCTATATTTGTTGTTGCTATCTTTTCTTTGCCACACATCTCTATTCTTAATGATTTTACACTTGATCAACAAAAAATTATCAGGCTGTTGAAATGCACCAACATTAAGGTGACAGATAGTAAAGAGCCATTTGCTGAATTTTAAGTAGGCCAAAATGACTTCCTCATGTTAAGAATCAATACTTACTCAAGGTTATTCTGTAAGTAATACAAAACGCCAAGTTCGTTCAGTGTTCGAGCATTGTCAGCAGTGTCTTTGCCCAGTGTTAGTTCCTCCAGCTGAAGAGCACGACGCCTTAATAATGCAAACCCATACTGAAGAGTAAAAAAAAAACAATTGTTAGAGATCTTTTAGAAAGAAAAGCACTTTCCACTGAGTACTATTGAGCTGAAGCTATACATTATGCAATTTTCTTTCGGTCTTTCAACCATGAGTTGAAGGAAAGAAAATTACTCGATTCCCCCATCAACACAGTCAGTGTTGATGGAGGAATCCCTCCCCTTGCGCTATTGTGCTCTGCAGTGAGGAGCGTGGGGGTGCTTCCCCACCAGCAGAACACAATGATCACTGCCAGCAGCTAAAGCTGGCAAGACATGCTGGTTGTACTGAAGATAATCAATGAATCAACTTCAGTACTTGCATCTTACCAATCCTTAGATTTTATGGTTGCATTATTACATTTTTGTTTTGGAGTTTAATACAGCTTTAAAAAAAGCCAAATATTTATGCAAAAGGTTAGCATGACAGCCAGACTACTGGCATATTCAGCATTTCAGACGTACAGGCCTGGCATGGCAATCTCCCTTTTTCATTTATGACACATTTTCTTCAACAACTGTCAAGAGTCCAATTCAAATTATACCTTCACTTGTGTCTGGCTGGTGTACTTGAACTTTAAAGCCACTATAGACTTTACTTTAACCACTTGACCCCCCAGGCCAATTCTGATACTTCTCGCATACATGTAAAAATCAGGATTTTTTTTTTTGTCAGAAAATTACTTAGATCCCCAAACATTATATAATATTTTTTGAAAGCAGAAATCATGGAGAATAAAATGGTGGCTGTTGAAATTTTTTATGTTGCACAATATTTGCACAGCCATTTTTAAAGCACACATTTTTAAGAAAAAACACATATGTTGTGTTTGTGTGCACAAAAATGTATTAAACACCCAATTTTCTGGTAGAGCTGCATGATTCTGGATAAAATAAGAATCACCTTTTGTTTTGCTTAAACTAAAGATCTCAATTCTTAAGAACTTTTTTATTTTAAAGATTTACAACCCTGAACATTAGGTTATCAAACAAGATGGCAATAAAATAAGACATAACACTCTTTGCTTCAATTAAATTGAAAGAAATGTAATGAAAAATAATGTAATGTGTAAAGAAATAAAAAAATGACCATTAATTTATATTAGGGTCTTTTTTTTTTTTTTTTTAGTATCGCCGATACCAATTATCGATACTTACCGCAACTTTTTTGTTTACACTTCAGCTGTCAGCAATGGTACAAAGCATTGAAAAGTTATTTTACAAATGGAAGAAATTATCATTTTTTTATTATTTTGCACTTTTTTATATTTATATCTATGAGAAAAATATATTCGAAAAAGGGTCCATGAAAAGTAATTAGGTGCCCATAAACAAGTGAAGCAATATCTTGCAATAACATGCAGTAACATTAACTTCAATCCACTCAAAATGTGATAAAGGCAAGTGTAACAAATGAGTGTTACAACATCAATAATCCTCCACCACAGTGATGTGTGCCACTTCCGTACCCTTAAGAAAAGCGCTCACCAAATGATGTTGCCATCCACGCCCGTGCTTGGCAAATATCGCTTGTGTGTTAAATTGAAGAGCTGTTAATGGGCGCCAGATTCCATTACTTTGTGTACTCTGGGAATGTCTTTTCCTAGCAAAATCAAGATTTCAGCATTCACGTCCATTGCAGGAATTTCATTAACAAGGTGCCTCAAGTGAGGATAGTGATATGCAGCCTCTGGAGTAGGAAATGTTATCCTTTCATCTTGTATCTGATCACACTCAACTAATTTTGGTAGGGGTATGCCCTCTCCCTTATTGATATGAGAGACCATGAACCCATCGGCCCTTCTACCAAAGGTCTCTTCACGACCAGAACAGGTTCTGAGAGTATACGGTGATGAGTGTCCCTCTATCCCAAAGATCTAAAAGAATTTAGGCTTAACCAGGGATCTGTTGCTCTGTTAATCTATTATAGCATACATCCTAATAGCTTCCTCAGGTTGACCCTTTGGGTATATCTTGACTAGGCATATCTTAGCACAGCATTTGTGATCTAAGCCTTCTCCACAGACTTCTGTGCATGAAGAAGAAACGTTAGCTGTGAATGGAGCATTACCTTGTTGTTCCCCGCCATGACTTGAGACAGGGCTGGAAGTAGGGGGCTGCTGTGAATTGTCTGAGTTTGGGCCCGGATGCATAGCTGTAACATGTCTGTCGCTACTGTGCACTTGATGACAACTTTACAGTCTTTAGCAAAATGTCCATAACAAGCACAGCACCTGTAGCATATTCCAAGTTTCCGAAGAATCTCCCTGCGCTCTTGTAGCGTCTTTGCCCTAAGCTCACAACATTTCTTTAGGGGGTGAGGCTTCTTGTGAATAGGGCACTAACGATTAGGGTCTTTATCTCTGTCACCCGAATCGTTCTGTTGAGCAGGAGAGGATACGGGTGGTGAGATGTCTGTCCTTTTAACAGATGTTGCTCTATTAAAGTCTCTACATTTAGCAGCTATGATATCATACCTTGATGAAGATGATGATGAAGCAGGTAAGTTGGGTGCAATGAAGCTGAAGCTGGGATCGTTTCTTATCCAGGCTTGATCACTGAACCTGCAAAAATATGCGAATGGAGGAAAAGATACGTTATAGTCTTTTTTGTACCTTGAGCCCTGTTGTGCCCATTTCCCCTCCAGGCCTTATGGCAGTTTAGACACCACTGGGTTGACACCATGAGCAGTGTCCAGGAAGCTCAGTCCAGGTAGACGTGGGTCTGTCTTTGCCAACTCCAGCTCCATGAGGAGATCACTCAGATCTTGGAGCTTGCGATAGTCTTTGTTCCCTATTTTTGGGAAGTTTTGCAGTCTCTTGAATAGAGCGCTTTCTATGGCTTCAGAGCTACCATAGGCTTGCTCAAGTCTTGCCCATGCAGCAACAAAACATGCATCTGGGTGGTCAACATGCACTCTTAACACAATCTGCAGATTCTGGACCTAGCCTCTTCATGAGCAAATCAAGTTCCTTGGTAGTAAGGTTGAGATCAGCAATGGCAGCTTTGAAGGTTGATTTCCAGGCCCTGTAGCTCTCCGGACAGTCATCAAACCTTGAGAGGGTAGTGTTAATGAGCTCACGGCGTACCATATATCTGGCAAAGTCATTCAAGTCTGATCTCTCACTCTTCGGTGCCAAAGTAACTTGTAGAACCCCTGGGGTGTGAAAGTTCTCTGGTGAAGTAGGGTGAGGTTTGCCATAAGGCTTGTGCTGGCTGTGGCTTGAGCTGCGGCTTGTCACAGGAAGTCACCTTGTTGTCAGCAAGAGGTGATGCGGTTTGTTGCATAGATGCACTTGTTGTAGACTTGAAGAGGCTCAGGCATTTGGGTCTCTGTGTTGAGAGTCAGAACAGTGTTGTTAGTAAGACATACAGGAGATAACTCTGTATCATTGCAAACATTATGCTTTAGTACATATTCACTGGTGCGTTCAACTGGGTCTTGCAGTTCCGTTGGGATGGACCAGTCTGAGTTAGCACTTTCTCCCATCGCTTGTTCAAGGACTCTGAGCCTTGCTAAGGCAGCTGCTTCCTCCCTTTCCATTTGCAGAATCTTTATTTGGGAATTCAATCTGCCTCTGCTTGTTGAGCTGCCATATCTGCTTCAAGAGTTTTGCTTTGAGCATACAGCTCTGCTTGGTGAGCTTTGCTCTGAGCTTCCATCTCTGCTTGACGATTTACCATCTTTGCATGGCAAGCTGCCTTTTGTGTTTCTATTTCTGCTTCCTTTCTGGTAAAGGAGCTTCGCATTTTATTTGCTTCCAGACTTGCACGGGCCTCTATTAGCTTGTCGCTTAATGTTGAACTTCTGGAGCGAGAGGATCTAGAAGAACGTGCAGTGTGCTTGGTTGATGTGGATCTGTGAGATCTCTTCTCCTGCAGTTGAGCAATGCAGAGTTCTGCCTTATACTGAGCATTTTGCACTAAGAGATCCCTTTGTTGGTTTAGTGCATCAGTCCTGGTCAGTTCTGCTGAAGATTCCTCTATATTACAGTCCTGCAAGAAGGCTGTGTATTTTGCAAACAGCCGCTGGTAGCGTTCGTATGTGGCAGATAAGCTATAGAGTCTCTTAGTTCAGCTGGTTGATCCTTAAAGTTTGACAAAACTGACATGCAGTGTGAAGTTCTGTCCCATAAGTCTGACAGATTGCTGGAGAATTCATCTCTAGTAGCTTCATAGTTTTCTCTGAGTTTCTGTGTCGGTTTTATTGTACGTTTGGGTCTTACACTCTGTTCGACAATATCTGCAGAATCTGCTCCCTGTACATCTGTGGGTTCAGAGGCATGTTGAATCTGCATTGGTTCAGCCACAAAAGGGTTCTCAGAGTCTTGTCTAGACATTTTTCACGTTTTTGCAAGAAATGGTGCTGTCTCTTTAAGATGAACAGCAACTTAGACAGGTGGGGTAACACAGTTCAATGTAGAGAAACCGTTTTTAACATTCACATGAGGTGCAGTAAACTTGTGCGACCATGTACTTCACAAGATGGTGGATGGCAGGGAGCTTGATTGCAGATCAGGCGCACACATATACACAGCAGGCTGTGGGTAGTCTATCATCTTTTGACTATTCTGACTCCGATGTTGTGAAGCGATTTATCCCTTGTGAGACCTCTATGCCTGGCCCGTATAAGATATAATCACTGAGGACAATCCTCATCAGATAGTTTGAACTCACCAAATACCGATTCCATCCACAAGATGCTTTTATTCTGAACATCAGGTTACAGCAGATGACAGGATACAAACAGATGAATAGGTTATAGTATTTAAGCGGTCAAAAGATGATATTGTATGTAGCTTACAATGCAGAATACATGTGCCCTGCTATATGTGGCTTGTTGCTGCATCCATTACACAGGAAATACAATCACAGGAAGAAAGGGTGGAGCATTACATATCAAGGAAGTGTGTCATGCATAAGGGAAAGGACATGTAAAACAAGTGCATTACCATAAAAGGTCACTAGATGGCAGCATGTGAACTAAATACAAACGTCCATAGAAAATGGTTAGGAAAATAGTCTATATCAATTCTATGCCCCGTTGGGGCAGCACAACATTCGTGGACCTCGCTGGAGAGAGATGGAGCTCAGGTAAGTAATTAGGGGGTGCTGGGGAGGCTGCTACACACAAAAGGTTTTTTATCAAAAGAGAAGTATGAGTTTGAGAATTTTTCCATAATCCTACTTACCTAGGTGGATGCAGCACCTGTCTGATGCTGCATCTATCCCCCGGCGCCTCTACACTGAGAATCAAGCCATCGAACACCACCGATTGCTCGGTTCTCACAGCTTCCCAAGCAGAGAGCTGTAGACTGTCAATCAGCAGCTCTCCTCTCTGCTCCTCCTCACTGGAGCGCTGAGCTGTGGAGGGGCGGGGAGCGGCCATCTCAGGCTCTTAGCGGCTCGCTGAGAGCCTGAGACAGGTGTCAGTCCAGGCACCTGGTGGATCCAGGATGACGCTGTGCCTGGACTGATTTCTGTGATGTCAGCAGAGATGGACTTTAGTCTGCTCTCTGCTGAAAATGGGTCACAGGAGTGCAAAACTAATTGCACTCCTGTGATCCATAGGAGAAGCCCAGCCAAACGAGCTGAGGCTAGACTTCTTTAATGCATAGAATGCATTAAGATAAAAAGAAACCTTCTGCCTTTACAACTCCTTTAATGTTACTGCATGTTATTGCAAGATATTTCTTCACTTGTTTATGGGCACTGAATTAATTTTCATGGACACTTTTTCGTATATATTTTCTGATATATATCTCTATTTTTTTTTTTTTTTTCTTTTGAGCGCTGCTGTGAAATGTATATTTCTTGATTGCAATTTATATTTTTGTTTTTTTGGCTTGGTATTTAGTATAAGTAGTGGCACATTGAAATGCACATTTTAAATTCACATTCTAGAGCGCAGTGAGCTTAAAGCATTTGTTACCCCAACACTTCATACTCCTGATATGTGCCTGCTGTACCATGTACTTGTGCGAGAAAGTATCCTATTCTCTTTGTATTGCTTCCTTTATGTGAAATCCCTGGTGTTCCGGCCAGTCCCTCTGCTTTCCTATTAAAAACTGACCACACTAAGCAGGAGAAAACACAGTGCCCAGTTCTCTAGCTATGCTGGGAACTCAGCCTGTTCTCCAATGATCAGACTTGTCCTGACAAACCCCCACTGCACAGCCATTCACTGGAAAGTTCAGTTTGCTGCTGCTTCTTCTGCCCCCAGCTCTTATGCAGCTGAGAACAAAGGGAATGTGATCACTTATAAAAAAGGAAAAAAAAAAGGTATTTATAATGTATTTTTATATCTATATAAAAATGTTTTGCCTTTCATTTCTACAAATTGGGTTGTTTTACAAGGTGATTGTTTACAATCACTTTAAAGCCCAACTTCCCAGAAGACTAAGGATGTACTGTGAGTGCAGGGCATCATGGGCTCACTCCCTAAAGGGGAGGGGTCACCACAGCACCCTGCATTCACTGTATAATGGCATGGAACACCCTGCTTCCACTGTTTAATGGTGCAGATGGCATTGCATTCACTGTACAATGGTACAGACAGCATTAGCTTGAAAAGAAAGAGAGCCCTATACACCATCATATGACTGTCCTGAAGACTTCAATAAAGGTAGGCATAACAAATAAATAGAAGAACATACAGACTGGGGGACCTCCAGGGGAGGATGGGGATGGGGGGGGGGGGGGGGGTTGTGAAGTGACTGAGTGGCAGGAACTTAAGGTAAGTGACTGAGAATGGGGGCTGTCAAAAAAACAGAGTTGGCCTCCAGGACTTATTAAAATGGTACCCAGCTCTAGCTGTAGTAGAAAATATAAAAAAAAAAAAAAAAAAAAACATTTTAAAATAATTTGTCAAAAAAACCTCTTTATAAAGTCAACCACCATTTTTAAGGCCATCAGCATGCAGAATAAAGTGGTGTGCAACTTCTGCAGCAGTCCCTGACTGGGACAGTGCTTTCGGCAAAATTTCCCCTTCCTGGTGATGTAACTATTGTGAACAAATACAGGGCGATGACACATGGGTCCCAAAGACTGTAAAACCCACTGATGATTAGCTGGGAGACAGTGGGCATATTTATCAAAAATGTGATTCTACAAGATTCAATTCATAGATCAGCTTGCTAAGCCCCTGTAGAGCTGCACAGAGGAGTAAAGGTACTGTCAAGGAGTATGTATATATAGCCAAAGTGTTTGTGCAAACATGTCCTGGTCATACCATACTGCCTTTTCTTCTTGCTGCTTTCTGTCGAATCCTTAATGACCTTTTTCTCAGCTGCTCTGCTTGTTCATATCTTTGAAACACAGAAATAAACAAAAAACATATTATAAATAGTGCAATCAAAGATGAATTTGTGAACGTCAAATTATTCATAAAAAATATGTGTATTGTGTTCCTGTGGCTGGTAATTCTTACTTGTTCTGCTTCTGATAAAGAACAGCCAGAGCATCCAGTTCCCAGGCCACTCTCAGGTGTTCACTGCCGTAGGCATTCTCGCTTATCTCCAGAGCCTGCTTATACAGCTGTTCAGCATTCCCAAACTTTTTGGACTGCACATAGACACCTGCAAGCTGGTGTAGAGACTGAGCTACACTGGGGTGGTCAGGGTCTAGAGCAGTTTCTCGGATCTCCAGAGAGCGCTGAAGAGGTGTCACAGCCTAAAGAAAGGACAAATAATTGGAGTAATGAATGATTGTGACCAAAATCTGTATTAGTAATGGATAGATATATAATTTTCTCCTTCTGAAAATGCCAGTTAGCTGTCTGCCACTAAAGTACCTGTGGATCTGCACGGGTACTCCTAGAGGGACATATAGAAGCTATATGTAAGCATTAAGATGTTCTCTAAATTGTGATTATGATTGACACGCAAGCAGGATAACATATGACAATCACTAGAGAGATGATAAATCCTGACCCTAGGTGCCTAAAGCCAGCCATAGACGGTTCTAATCTCAGCCGGTTTCAGCAGGAACGGCCGAGATTCGAACCATGTATGGGCAGGCTGAATGTACCCAAGCTGATCAATTGATCAGGTGGACAGAATTTTACATGTGATTATTGCAAGGGGCTATTATAACCCCCAACAATAATCACTGTCTTCTCCTGGTGGGGACGGCTTCACTCGTCTGCCCGCCAAGAGAACACAATGGCTCGGGGGAGGGATTCCCCTGTCAACACTGTCACCCGGGGTTGCAGTAAAGACATTTGCTCCGTCTATGGCTGGCATTAGACAAACTTTACACAAATGGAGCATTGCATAATAAATGTTCAGGGCCGGACTGGCCTTCTGGGATACCGGGAAATTTCCCGGTAGGCCGCCTGCCCTGGGGCCGCTTTGAGATTCGGTTGACTGCAGCGCTCCCCTCCCTCGCTCTCTCTTTCCTATGTGTCACACACAGCAGGCATCTCCCGCAGTGCGTGTCATGGAGCTGGCTGGGTCTGTGTTCGACTGTGCTGTAGCAAGGTCCCGCCCCCCTAGACCGGCTCTTGTGATAGTAGATGGAACACTGGATTCAATCGCCTATCACACAAGCCGGTCTAGGGGGGCGGGACCTTGCTACAGCAAAGCCGAACACAGACCCAGCCAGCTCCATGACACACACCGCGGGAGATGCCCACTGTGTGTGACACATAGGAGAGAGAGAGCGAGGGAGGGGAGCACTGTGTGTGATCCAGGCAATGCCATGGTGACTGAGTAACCAGTGGAACATACTGGGACTTCTACTTCTGCAGAGACAAGCGAGAAACCAGTGGGCATGCTGGGACCTCTAATTCTACAGAGACAGGAGGAGGGGAGCCAGTGGAACATCTAGCTCTACAGAGACAAGTGTAACCAGTGGGACATACTGGGACTTCTAGGCAATGCCATGATGAGTATGTATTGACTGGGCACAGTGAGGCTGCATTTACGGGCACAGTGAGGCTGCATTCACGGGCACAGTGAGGCTGCATTCACGGGCACAGTGAGGCTGCATTCACAGGCACAGTGAGGCTGCATTCACAGGCACAGTGAGGCTGCATTCATGGGCATAGTGAAGCTGCATTTGATGGACAGTGAGGCTGCATTCACGGGCACAGTGAGGCTCAATTCACGGGCACAGTGATGCTGCATTTGATGGACAGTGATGCTGCATTGATGGGCACAGTGAGGCTGCATTGATGGGCACAGTAAGGCTGCATTGATGGGCACAGTAAGGCTGCAATCATGGGCACAGTGAGGCTGCAATCACGGGCACAGTAATGTTGCATTTGATGGAAAGTGAGGCTGCATTCATGGGCACAGTGAAGCTGCATTCATGGGCACTGTGAAGCTGCATTGATGGACACAGTGAGGCTGCATTGATCTCTTGTACCAGGTCTGCAGTCTCTGACCATCTCCTGTATCATGTCTGCAGTCTCTGACCTTCTCCTGTATCATGTCTGCATTCTCTGACCATCTCCTGTATCATGTCTGCAGTCTCTGACCATCTCCTGTATCATGTCTGCAGTCTCTGACCATCTCCTGTATTATGTCTGCAGTCTCTGACCATCTCTTGTATCATGTCTGCATTCTCTGACCATCTCTTGTACCATGTCTGCAGTCTGTGACCATCTCTCGTATCATGTCTGCATTCTCTGACCATCTCTTGTATCATGTCCGCAACCTCATCTCTTGTCTTATATCATGTTTGCAGTCTCTGAGGGAGTCTGGAGAGGAGTCAAGAGAGGGAGCGCTGCCGGGATGGGGATCATGGGAGAAGTCAGACGTGTGTGGACTGTGGAGAGGAGACTATAGGATAAAACCAGAGCCACCAACCTGGAGCCGACTGACTGAGCCCTGAACGATGCACCTGAGAGGTCAGTGACAGTGCTGCCAGGCCAGTCTGAGGGGGGGTCACTGATGTAAGGTGGAGTGAATACAACAATGTAAGGGGGTCCTGTATATATATATATATATATATATATATATATATATATATATATACACACACACACACACACACACACACACACACACACACACACATATATATATATATATATATAAATATATATATATATATATATATATATATATATATATATCCCTATGTGCTTTCATATATAATACACCCTTCAAATGTGCCCTGTATATGATGTCCAGCTAAATTCACTACAATTAGGCAAAGTAGGTGATTTTAGAAATAAAATCTATCTACAGTAACTTTTATATCTACAGGAGCTTTTATTATTACTGGTTGATTGTGGCTGCACTCTAGGACTTGGAAAGCCACATCTGTATTCGTATCCATGCTTACAGTTTAAATCTTAGTCAGTTAAGTATGGCTAATGTAATCTTAAAGTGCTAGTGGGCTTGACTTTGTACGAGAAGAAACTTGATGTTTCCTTAAAAACCTCTTTACCTGTTAACATTTTTTTTTTTTTTTGTGTACACACTTCCTGAGGTGCATGCGCACTGCAGTGTACTCTCTAAAACCATTTCTAGAATCTGTAAGATGGAAAGAATAGAGCTGGGTGCCAGGATAATGTAACTCCATGGCAAGTGTCATGAAAGTCTGTACGACACTACACTTCTGCTCTGGGCATCAGCCTTATTTTCTGGGAAAAACAGTAAATGCCTGGTAAATGTCGCCATTGACCCTTGAGATTGGATCACCTGGAAGTGCAGTCACATGTAGGGGACTGCCTATAGGTATATGATATTTTCTTAATCTGACCACTATGCTGGATCATTCAACAGTCATCTTATTCCTATGAGTACATTGAAAAGCCCTGCTGATATGATCAACAAAAATAAATTTAGCATGTTCTGTTAAAGAGAACTTATACAATAGTGTCAGAATCTTTACCCCAAGCCCACAGTTCCTCTTCCATGCTGCCTCTCTGTGTGGTGGAAGAGCAGGGCTTTGCTTTCTCATTTCAGATGACTGTTGATTGTAATGTACTTAAAACAAATCAACAGATCAAGAGGCAAGCAAGAGAAGTAGGACAGTCACAGATACAACAAAAGCAGCAGAGCCAGCAGGATAGGTGTTGGAGTCACAGAAAGAATACAGAAGTGCGTGGGAGAGCCTTGCACTGCAGGTTCTCAGGTGCAGCTTCCTCTCCTACAGGCGAACAATGGGAAGCACAGTGGTGACATTGCCAACTGTCACTGCAGTGTTCAGGAAGACACTTCAAATCTTCAGAGAACAGCACTCATCAGAGGCAAGAGAGGGTTGGATATGCCTTCAATCATTGCTTTTTTTCTCAGAGAATTGGTGCAGGAACTCCTCCCTTCCAAGTCACCCCTTGGCTCTGCCCTCTACCCACCTCCGAGCACCATCCCTTGGTTCCACCCTCAACCCACCTACCAGTACCACCCTTTTTAGAAAATACAGAACCAAGTATCATTTTGTGGTGCTAAGTAATGTGTATGGAATTTGTTATTGATAACAAGAAAAGTAGTCAAATAGATCCTCTGTAGCTAGCAACAATAGATCCACCCCAGCAACAATAGATCTATCCCAGCAACAATGGACTCCCAACAGCCTGCATCAATAGACGCTCTAGCAGCCAGCTTCAATAGACCCCTCCCTTAGCATTAGTTCCAGCGGGCAACATAAGACCCACCCCCAGCAATAACAGATCCCCCTCCAGCAACTATAGATGGCCCGGCAGCCAACATTAATAGACCCTCCAGCATACTTTGCCACATTCAGTGCTAGAGGTGCTGGAACTGCGTTCCCACTGAAAAAAAGCCCTGCCTTTATTATTCTCACATTACAGATATGTAGCTAAGAGGCTACAGGTTAGGAGTGCTTAGGTAGTCTCATGTCAGGAAGTGCACTGCACATTCTCATCAGGAATTAAATGCAAAGAAAGATTTGCAGACCATTTGTTAACCACAAATAACCTTACTAGACATTCCTTCTATAAAACAGCAGTGTTCATTTTTCACTATAGTTCCTCTTTAGGAAAAACTATAACCTTAGAACCAAATTAAAGAGTTCAACTTACCTGATTGAGGAGACCAAGGTCTTTGAGAAATCTTCCAAGTGTTTCATAGAGGTCTGCCAAGCAGGTCATGCTCTCCTCTCCTTCATACAATTTCTCCTGCTGCTTCAAAGCATCAATGTATTCTGTAGCCATCGCTATTTTGTCCTTACCCACAAGCTGCCAATAGTTGAGCAACTCAGCAAAATGTCCCCTAATAACAAAAAGAACATAGTGAGTAAAATTCCTTTCCATTCAATAAGCATGGTCAAGCATATTGTCAATGCCAATAAGTGTGGCTATTAGAACTATTTGATCTTTAACATCAACACATATTTTCCTGCTACATTTCAGCAAATCTTGAATAGTTCTGGTAACTTTTAAACACAGACCTTTTATAGAGATTCTGGGATACAAAGAGGTTCATTAAACATTTGTGTAGCTTCTGTTTCTCTCCCTGTTGCTGGTACAACCAAGTGAGCTCATCTGCACTCCTCCATGTCACACGGTCATGGCTGCAATAACAAAAATTGTCAGTATTCATGACAACAGGATAGCAAGTTTAATTCAATTCATCAATTATTTTTATCAATTAGTTAAAAAAATACAAGAAAAAAAAAAAAAAAACAGGCAGTCATTTTACATGAATCTAACATAGATCTCTAACTGGCAACTTAAAATGGTCATATTGGTAGATACAAATTATTAATATTAATTTATATTATTTATATTATTATTTCCAATGATTATATAACTAAGACATACAGAGGGAAATTTACTGTGACTGGAGCAGACAGAATCAGGTGTAGCCGTGCATGGCAACCAATCAGCTTCTAGCTTTCATTTTCAAAGCCTAACTGAATATGCTAGAAGTTTATTGATTGCTACAGATAACTGCTCTAGTTTCTGTCTGCTCTAGTTGTGAATCCCCCTCGCCGTATTACACAGCAGATGACAATAGCTCTTAGAACCAATACACACTAGAGCTAATCTGGGAGGGAGCTAATCAACCTACCAATATGTCTTTGAATTGTCTGGTGGAAATCCAGGATAAAGCACAGGAAAAAAATGTAAACTCTATTAGGATAGATGTCTGGGTGGAATTGAAACCCTGAACTAAGGGCTCCATTCACAACACAATGCTGTGCACTGCAACACACACGTCCTGCACTGACTTGTATTGTATTGCATTGTGTTAAACAGCCGTTCAAAAATTAATGATCTGAAGTATAGTGTACTATAATTAAGATATTCCAGCAGCTTGATTGTTACACAACATGTCTCTGCCATGTAATATTTAATTTTTTTATTTGGTATGGTCATGGCTATAAAATAAAAAAAGAAAAAAATATTTTTTAATCATGTAAAAATTAAAGATAACAATTATCATAAAGTGTTTTATCCAGCCAGCCGGTGGAGCTCTAGGCTTCTTTTCACATGCTGTACAGTTTATTGTAATCATTGTGTTGTAAAACGTCAGTTATAGAGATTAGCAGCTCACTTACTATACCGCAAGGTTCAAAATTTCAAGTCCTGAGCTACTAGCCAGGCCTTAAGGGTTACTCGCCGCCAGTTGCCCCACCCAATTCCTACCCTGCACCACCCCTAATTACACCCCTAAACCGCCCTCATAAATTATCTCATGAAATAACACTTAAATGTTTTATGCAGAATTAAGTTACAAACATAAATATTAACAACAACTTTATCAGTGCAGCCTCATCTGTGCCAATCATTGCAGCCTCTACTGTGCCCATCAATGCAGCCTCACCTGTGCCCATCATTGCAGCGTGACCTGTGCCTACCAATGCAGCCTCACCTGTGCCCACTATTGCAGCCAAACCTGTGCCCATCATTGCAACGTGACCTGTGCCCACCATTGCAGCCTCACCTGTGCCCATCATTGCAGCCTCACCTGTGCCCATCATTGCTGCCTCACCTGTGTCCATGATTGCAGTGTGACCTGTGCAGAGAGGGCGGCCAGATCATCACAGGGGAAGAGAGCGTGAAGGAAGAGGATTACTGATCAAATCACAGAGCGGGGATAGCATTCCCCAACCCCATATGCTCTGCATCCCAGTATTGGACTGGCATTCTCTCTGTCACAGGCGTCAAGTCAGAAGGCAGGACTGTGTGTGATGGCGAGCGGACGGCAATTCTAATGTTAGCTGTTACAGTGGGCTATCCCGCTCTGTGATGATCTGGCCAGCAATCCTCTTCCTCCACGCTCTCTTCCCCCCCCCCCCCCCCCGGGGTGATCCCTGGGAGAACGGCTCTTATTCATCCCCGCATGCCGGCGGTCCTTGCCCCCCACCACCACCACCACCACCCTTCCAAAGCAGCCCACGCTCGCCAGCCCTCATTTTTCACTCGCAAAATGGGAGTAGACGAGTGGAAAATTTGAGGGCTGCTGTACCATCTGAACTTCAGAATGAGGTGACACATGAGGTAGTAAGTGACCTGTGGCGCGCCATGGCAAAATGTGGGCGTGGCCAAACTCTTAACAATGGAAGGGGCTTAAAGGGAGTGGTTAAACAAAACCCAAGCTGCCTTGTACCTATAAAATAAGCTTTGATTGCTTTGTCTGAGAATGCCTTAAAGAAGAACTTCATTAGAATAGTCAGGGGCTGCATATAAACCAGCAACTGTTCAGACAATTAACAGTTTGGAAAGTAGTATTGTGTATATAGTGCAGGAGTGTGTAAGGCAAAGCACAGGGGGTTGGGGAATGCTGTAGTCAGTGTTGCGTTTAGGATACATAACACAGACTCCAGGGGTCCAGGGTGTGTTCAAGGATCAGGAGTATGTAATGCACAGAGGGCTGTAGTCTGTGCTGGGTTTAGAACATGACACACAAATTGCAGGGAAAAGGAGTATGTAATGCACATAATTCAGGGTAAAGGAGTGTGTAATGCATTGCAAGAGTCAGTCAGCAGTACAAAACAAAAACAGTGCAGGAGTCAGGGGTGTGTAACGCAGGGAACATGATGATTATTGCTAGCTGGTATAGCCATTGCCAATAATCGCATGCTAGAAATCCGGCATGCTGGTTGTACCCAAGTCTGTCGACAGTCCTTGCTGAATCTGCCAAGATTCAAACTATCTATTGCCAGCTTAAAGCGAAGTTCCACCCAAAAGTGGAACTTCCGCTTAAAAGCCTCCTCCCCAGCTCCCGTTTGTGAAACTAAGCTTTTGGGGAGAAGAGGGGAGGAGCAGGTACCCAATTTTGACAGGTACCTACTCCCACTTCCGTTCCGGTCGCCTTAGGCAATCGGAAGCGGAAGTTCTCCCTCCCGGAATCTTCTGGGACATATGACAGGTCCTAGAAAACTTCAGGACCAGTCACAAGTGCAGCGCCGCTTGCGCATGCGCAGTGGGCTCCTGGCTGTGAAGCAGCTGTGACAGCCGGGTGCCCATAGTAAAGGTGCCAGCGCCACCGAGGGACGACACTGAGAGAACACAGCGCGGGTGAGTGCACCGCTGGATCATGGGACTTGTAAGTGGCTGTTTATTAAAAGTCAGCGACTACACTTATTGTAGCTGCTGACTTTTAATAAACCAAAATATGACTGTAACTCCGCTATAAGTCTCTTTTAAAACACCTCCACGTTCTCACTACATTCATAAACACACCTCAGTAATGCAGTTTCAAGACATAATACGGGGATTTAAAATGAAAATAATTAAAAAATATCCTACATACACAAAAAATAAACTTTAAAGTAAAGTGGGTAGACATACAATACCTTAGTTGTACGGTGAAGTATTGCACAAGTTTCTCTCTGTACTCTGAAACAATATTTTGACCTCCTTGCATATATTCCATTCTCACAGCCTCTCCTGCCTAGAGAAAAAACATAAAGTATGCTGCACTGTCAGCTCTACATTTCCTTTAGATATATATTCAAACATGCCTTATCTTTTCTTGGATTATGGTTGCACACTACTATTTTATTCGATCTAGTTAGCCCGTGTGCGATTTGTAAGCATACAGCTGTAACCCTCATGGATATGTGTGTATTATTTTATTTGACACTTTAGTTAACCATATCTTCCCTTTGTCGGAGCAGAAATGTCAGCCCAGTATCTGACTTTATGGAGACTGACCTGTGTCCTGCTTCAGCTCAGGGCTGCTAGTTACACTCTGCTAAGGGTGTTGAAGGAGGGTTTTTTTCTGTGCTGGCAATCTATGAGCTTGTGTCAACGAGCAAACATAGCTTCTTTATAGGCCCCATTCACAATAGTGTGATTTCAGATGTGACTTGAGTCGCACAGAATCGCATGACAATGGAAATCACATTGTTTTCAATTGTGCCTGTTCACATCAATGCAACTCAGCACTGCGTGATTTTCAAAAAAGGTTCCTGTACTCGTTTGGTGCAATTTCAGCATGATTTTGGCCTCATAGAATATGAAAACCACATCCAAGTTAATTTTTATAAGGAATACTAGAGTTAAAGGGTTTGTTAACCCATTTATACAAGACCGGATACAGATCCTGGTCCCTTAAAGCCCCCCCTTAAACTGTAAAAAAAAACTCCCTGAACCTGGCACTTCCTGTATCCGTCTATACTGACCATGAAAATCAGGGCTGCTCAGCCCTGACCACCGTGGTCAGAGTGCGTCCCTTCATCATACGCTGCTGTCCCCTCTGCTCTCTTCTCCCCCCCCCCTCACCCCCTCCTTCCTGCCTGTCATCTCCCTCTCTGTGTCTGTCTCCGCCTACGCCCCCCCCCCCCGCTGCTATTCTTTAAAAAATAAAAAAGCACAATTGTCACTGCCAGCCCTTCCATTGGAGGCTGCCATAGTACACTATGAAAGTAGTTTTCAAAAACAAGCATTCTAAATTCCAAATTTGAGTTGTCTTCAGGCCGGTCACATGACTCGTGGACGCTTTACAGCTCTGATGGATGTTTTCTGTGGGAGGAGCCGTGATCTCCCTCTCATGTCAGCCAGGGAGATCATGTGGCAACTTCTCTCGAAAGCTGTAAAACGGCCGCGAGTCACGTGACCGGCCTGAAGACAGCTCAAATTCGGTATTTAGAATACTCTTTTTTGAAAACTACTTACATAGTGTGCTATGCCAGCCTCTAATAGAGGGACGGGCAGTGACAATTGTACCGACACAGACACAGAGAGTGAGATGACAGGCAGGAAGGAAGGGGTGAGGGAGGAGAGAGGAGAGCAGAGGGGACAGCAGCGTATGATGCAGGGACGTACTCTGACCACGGTGGTTAGGGCTGAGAAGCCCTGATTTTCGTCTTCAGTATAGAGAGTGGATACAGGAAGTGCCAGGTTCAGGAAGGTTTTTTTTTTACAGTTTAGAGGGGGGCAGATTACACAGCACAAGCACTGTGCAGTGTAATCTGCTTTAAGGGACCAGGATCTGTATATTTTTTTGTTGGATTAACAAACACTTAAATGGACAAAATTACATTTAAATATGCCCTATAACCCTAGTTAGATAAAATGTTGCTTCTATATAGGGTCATTAAACTATATTTTAACTCCATTCTAGCAAACAAAAACTATGTACATTACCTGTAAGTGCTGAAACTGGAGCAGACCACAGCTGTATCTTAACACAACCATTTTATGAAGGTGGTACACCAGAAAACTTAATACTGGCCATGTTAATCCTGAGCACAACTCCTTCAGTTCACATTCACTCACACCATTGTGGCTGACACTGATAAGGCAAAGAATCTGTAGAAAAGACATAGGGGAATATAAAGTCCAGCATACACAGCATAAAGAAATGTTCATACATAGCAAAAGATACTTGACAGCACTTACACTGCATGGCTGTGTACAAAAATAGGATTTTTTAAAACAGCTTACCTGTAAAATCCTTTTCTTTCGAAGGACATCACGGGACACAGAGCCACAGTAATTACTGATGGGTTATATAGGTATCACTGGTGATTGGACACTGGCACACCCTATCAGGAAGTTCAACCCCCTATATAATCCCTCCCCCTTGCAGGGATACCTCAGTTTTGTAGCCAAGCAATATAGTGTATTAGAAGAGGGGCGGGACCTCTGTGTCCCGTGATGTCCTTCGAAAGAGAAGGATTTTACAGGTAAGCTGTTTTAAAAAATCCTATTTTCTTTCTCGAACATCACGGGACACAGAGCCACAGTAATTACTGATGGGATGTCCCAGAGCAATGCTACCTGAGGGGGGGGAACCACGACCAAGTAGGGTGCAATCAGACCTGAGGACTCTGTACCGCTGCCTGCAGCACACTACGCCCAAAGGCGATATCCTCATGCCTTCTCACATCCACCTGATAGAATCTGGTGAATGTATGGACTGAAGACCAAGTTGCGGCCTTGCAGATTTGAGCCATAGAGGCCTGGTGATGCACTGCCCAAGAAGCACCAATAGCCCTTGTGGAATGTGCCCTGATCTGAAACGGAGGAATCTTCTGTTTCAAACCGTAAGCTTGAATGATCAATTGTCGAATCCATTTAGAAATGGTAGCTTTTGACGCTGCCTGTCCTCTATTGGGACCCTCTGGCAGCACAAGAGATCTCTCTTCCGGAGAACAGGGATCTGGAAAAAAGGAAGGTAGAACAATGTCTTGGTTTAAATGAAAATCAGAAACCACCTTCGGTAAAAAACTAGGATGAGGGCGTAGTACCACTATATCCTTGTGTATAATCAAATAAGGCTCCTTACAGGAAAGAGCTGCTAATTCTGATACTCTTCTAGCAGAAGAGATGGCCACCAGAAAAATTAACTTCCTTGTCAACAAGACCAAAGGAATCTGACTTATTGGTTCAAAAGGCTGTTTCTGTAACACAGCCAGGACCAAGTTCAAGTCCCAGGGGTTTAGGGGCGCTTTAACCGGAGGATTAAGACGCATCACCCCCTGCATAAAGTTTCGGACCAAAGAATGCGAAGCAAGTGGCCGCTGAAATAATACTGATAAAGCAGAGACCTGGCCCTTGATGGTACTCAAGGCCAGCTTCATCTCTAATTGTAGAAAATCAAGAATTCTACCTATGACATATTTCCTGGGATGCCAACCTCTGGATTCACACCAGGTTATATAAGCTTTCCAGACTATGATAAATCATCCTGGAAGCTGGCTTCCTTGTATTAATCAAGGTAGATATGACAGGACCTGAGAGCCCACGACTCTTCAGAACGTGGGTCTCAATAGCCAAACCGTCAAATTTAGCGTTTGTAAGGCAGGGTGGAACACTGGACCTTGAGATAACAGGTCTGGGCGTACCGGTAGGGTCCACGGGGGACCTACTGTCATCCTTACTATTTCTGCATACCAGGTCCTTCTGGGCCAAGCGGGGGCCACCAGAAGTACCGACTTCCTTTCCTGCCTGATCCTGCGAAGGAGTCGTGGTAGTAGCAGAATAGGCGGGAATGCGTAAATCAGTGAGAACCGATGCCACGGAATCACCAACACATCCGTCCCGCATGCAAGAGGATCTTTTGTCCTTGCCACAAATCTGTCTATCTTTTTGTTGAATCGGGATGCAAAGAGATCTACATCTGGAACCCCCCATCTTTGGCATCTGGCCCAAAAGACGTCGGGATGCAGAGACCATTCCCCTGGAAGTAACTGCTGGCGACTTAGATAGTCCGCCTGCCAATTCTCTATTCCCGGGTTGAAAACTGCCGATATGCATGGCACATGCATCTCTGCCCAGACTAAGATCTGGTTCACCTCCTTTTGAGCAGCTCGGCTCCGGGTGCCTCCCTGATGATTGACATAAGCCACTGCTGTGGCATTGTCGAACTGGATCCTGACCGGACAACCCTGTAGCCTGATAGTCCAGGCCTTTAGAGCTAGATGTATCGCCCGGATCTCCATAATGTTGATGGGTAAGGTCCTCTCTGTCTTGGACCATACCCCTTGGACCGCAGCCTGTTCCAGAACTGCTCCCCAACCTGACAGACTGGCATCTGTTGTTACCACCGTCCAGGTAACCGGTAGAAAGGATTTCCCCCTCTGCAGGTTTTCGGGTATGAGCCACCAATTGAGGCTCTGACGCACCGCATGCGACAGGTGCATCGGAAAGTCTAATGCCTGAACCTTCTTGTTTCAGGTCGACAGAATACTGTGTTGCAGCATTCTTGAGTGAAACTGAGCATAGGGAACTGCTTCGAATGAAGACACCATCTTCCCTAGTAGCCTCATACAAAGGCGGACTGAGGGACCCTTCTTGGTCCTTACTGTCAGAATCAGCTCTCTCAAAGCAGTGATCTTTGCCTGGGGTAGAAATATTTTCTCCTGGCTTGTATCTATAATCAGACCTAAATACTCCAGTCTTCTTACTGGTTTTAGGAAAGACTTTTCCAAGTTGAGGATCCAACCCAGGTGTTCTAGATACCTGACTGTGGTCCTCAAGTTTCCATTCAAAGAGGCTACCGACCGGTCTATCAAGAGCAGGTCGTCTAGGTATGCTATGACAGCTATACCCTGAGCCCTTAATTTGGCCAGAGGAGGAGCCAAGATCTTTGTGAACACTGGAGGTGCAGTGGCTATCCCGAAAGGCAGAGCCACAAACTGGAAATGGCGCCCTCCTACCTCGAAGCGCAGAAACTTCTGATGAGCAGGAAAAATGGGCACATGCAGATATGCATCTCTGATGTCTATTGATGCCAGAAATTCTCCTCCCTGCAGGGTGGGAACTACCGTTCGAATTGATTCCATGCGGAAGGATTGAATCCTTAGGAATCGGTTCAGATCCCTTAAGTCCAGAATGGGCCTGACATCCCCATTTGGCTTTTGGACCGTAAAAAGGTTGGAATAGAAGCCCAATCCCTGGTCCTTTGCGGGAACTATCATAATGACCTCCTGCGACAAAAGTCGCTCTAACGCTAGAAGGAGCGACTGCTTCTTCTCTGGGTCTCTGGGAACACTTGATCTGAGGAACCGAGGAGAGGGGAATTCCTGAAACTCCAGCTTGTACCCTAAGGTTACCGTGGAGATTACCCATCTGTCCTGGAAGTCCTCCTGCCAGAGCTCTGAGAACTGTCGCAGTCTTCCGCTCACTCGAGTGAACAGGGGCGCCCCCTCATGCAGAGGTCTTAGTGTTTTGCCTAGTAGGCTTCTTTCCCCAGGACTTCTTTTGTCCCTGGGGTTGACTCTTGTCTCTGGACCCCGATGGAGGCGGCCGTCGAGACTACCTGGAGGCTGAAGCCTCCGGCGCTGGGGAAAGAGTCCGTTTGAAAGAGGGACGCTTACTCTTCTTCTTGACAGGTAAGAGAGTGCTTTTCCCACAAGAGATTCTCTTGATATAGTTATCCAAGTCCTCTCCAAACAACCTTGCACCACGAAATGGAAACCCAGCCAGTAGCTTCTTACATGGTGCTTCGGCTGACCAATTTTTCAACCATAGGATTCTACGTATATGCACCAACCCCAGTGAAAGACGGGAGGTTTGCACGATAGAATCTCTAATGGCGTCAACCACAAAGCATAAGGCCGCTGGAAGGTTAACAAACCCCTGGGCCTGCTGTTCAGGTAATACTTTGATGACCTGCTTAACATGGTCTCTTAAGTATTGACAGATTCCAATCGCTGCTACTGCAGGTTGGGCCACTGATCCTGCTAAGGAGAAAACATCCTTCAATAGGGATTCCATCCTTTTATCTACAGGATCCCTGAGCATCTGAGCATTGTCTACAGGACAAGAGACTGGTAGCAAGATCTGCCTGAACGGCTAGATTCAGAGATGGTGGCCATTAGGCCGCAGAGCCCGGGTGGTATAACCACTTTCTAGACCCCTGCGGCCCCTCTCTAGCCTGGGGGGGGAACATTCAAACATGAGAAATCCCCCCTTCCACCTTACCTTTTTTGCAGCCGGCCTGAGATGCTGGGACATGAACAGCAATGAACAAACACTGAGACAGACATGTCAGCATGTGCATGTTTGTGCTCTTGGCAGCCCCCGGTGGTCACAATAGGCATAGCATGCATTTACCTTAAAGGAGAAAAGCCACTAGAACTCAAAAATTCTGTGGAATCTCCTCTTACCTTATCCGGCTGCAGGGTGCTGTTTACACAGACCCAATCTTCACCTCTCACGGTGGGCTCCGTTTGAAAAAACCGTCAGAGACTGGGGCCCCCTACGAATGGGGGGATCCAACAGTTCTGGGACCGTAAAGCACCTCACCAGAAATTAGGAAGTTTAAAGCCATTTTCTGATCTGCGGGGTCCAGCTCTCTAAAAAGAGAAGCGTTACGGGTAAAACCTCGTTTCTTCGGACACGAGGCCCGGGTACCATTCAATTCGGCCATGAAAAGACACTTTGAATGGATCCGGTTCGCCTGGCTTGCCCCAGTATAGGATCTTAGGATATTCCCTTTGGAGCTCAGCACAGGACATCTTTACACGTCCATCACCTAAGACACTGGCGTAAAAACTGAGGTATCCCTGCAAGGGGGAGGGATTATATGGGGGGTTGAACTTCCTGATAGGGTGTGCCAGTGTCCAATCACCAGTGATACCTATATAACCCATCAGTAATTACTGTGGCTCTGTGTCCCGTGATGTTCGAGAAAGAAAATCATATTTTCTTTCTTGTCCACTGACTGACATGGGAATTCAGATACAGTCAGGACCTCTAAAAGCAATCCGAGTGAGGGGTGGGCAACAGCCACTGAAAGGTCCACAAGTAGGAACTGGGAACTGTCTGCAATTCAGGATCACCCATCCAGATGCACACTCAATGCCCTACTCATTGAAGTGGATGTGCAACTTCAGTTAGAGGAGTTAGCAGACCTCAAGCATCAAACCCTTAGACCTCAGTGGAAGTCAAGCTCTGAAGGCCTACAAGAACCTACTGCTGAAGTAGATGGAGAAGGGTGAGATTCTTCCAACCCTTCTGCAAGAACTGTTGCATTGAGGCAGATGCAACACTCTGTCCACCTGTGGCAATTGCTATTCACGGTGTCAGGAGCAGGGCCAAGAAGACAACATCCCTCAAAGGTTCATTCATTCAGATACTGCTTGGATGCATTAGCAGCATCCCAAAACCCAGCCAGAGTGCTCTGAGCATTTGCATGCATGGCAAAGATTTAGATGCGCAAGGCCCCAGACATTTGCTCAAATAGCGAGTGTAGTAGAAAGGTTAAATATGAAAAACTCTGCCCCAAGCTGCTTCTCTCTTCTGCCATTTAAACCACGTTTGCTGAAGGCAAACCTGAGCTTTCCCTCTCTCAGACTAGGTGCAGAAAAAAGGAAGCCGCCACATACCAGAGGGATCACTGACATCCACGTTTAGTGTATGGAATATCCAAAGGCATTGAGATGAATAACATGTTTCACCCAATAGGGCTTAGTCTATGACTGAGGATGGATGTCAGTGATCCCTCTGGTGTACTACGGCCTCCAATTTTCTTCATGTAGTGGAAAGGTGTTTGCAGCTGTAAAGGCTCTAAAAGACCCAATGGTTGGAACAGTAGGCCGATCCTTCAGATGCAGTGAAGTACCCATTTCATCAAGTAGGTTTAAAAACAAAACCCTGTAAATCTGAGGTTATGGCAGGAGACTGTGGTGCCTCAAAACCAGTTTTAAGAGACAAACTGCTGGGATTCTGAATCCTAGTCAGAGAGGGTGACAGGGGTCCAGCTTTATTAGTCAGAGGCCGACTCTGCAAGGGAAGATGCAGAAGTACTCTTAGCACCTCTGAGGGCAAAGTGCCCCAATAAATGAGCGCACATGGCCAAAAAGTCCTAACATGTCCCATGGACATGAGGGAGGACTCGGCCTCAACCAATATGGCTGAGGAAGGCTCCAATAACAACAACCCTTTAACAATAGGGTTTTCAGGTTCCTTCTAATCAGCAGGCTGAGTGGTGCTTCCTCTAGACTGAATGGTGGAAACGAGAGCACAGAGCATATGTGCGTCGATCCACCCAGTGGATGATGTCAGCACGCAGTCCCTCACCCTTAACCCTTACCGTGGTAAAACTTGTTGTGGCAGGAGAAGTGAAAAGCACTCAGTGGTGTAAACAGTGGGGTAGCTCCCCCCAAGTGAGTGTTCAGAGACAGGGTCACACCTTGGTCTGTGCCATGGCTCTGGACACTGAAAAAAAATACTGCTGCTAACACAGTACTCTCAGGTCTGGAAAGCACCACAACATGAAACTCAATGCCTGAAGGTCACATTCAAGGCTAGCCCTGCACAAACATTTCAGCTGGGTCTGGGTACAGTCTTGAAAACAGGCTGAGGAAACGCCATTATATAGAGACCAGCTCAAGCCGCAGTGCAGCAAGGAATCTTGACTGAAGCCACAGTGAAAACAATTTCATTAAATAAAGAAGGCTTGCAAAAAATAGTGTGACTTTTTTTCAGCACAGCTGAAACAGAAGGCATCCAATCTCAAAGACACTAGGAAAACACAAGGAATGCTGAGTAAAGGAGGAGTTATACAGGGGCTGGCTTACAATTGTTCTGTTTGCCAGTGCCCATACATCCTGTAGGTAGTTTCTGATAAATGGTTTAGAGGTTGCCTAAGTACTGGTACCCTCTTACATATATGGTGGGATTGTCCTAAAATAAAACAGTTCTGGACTGACATTTACCGAATAATTTTTACCTTGTTTGGGAAACAGCTTCTCAAAAATCCACAAAAAGCCTTACTAAATCTCATACCTAAAATTTTCACAAATAATCAATTCCATCTCTTAACCTTTTTATTCACTGCTGCCAAACAAACTTTAGCAAAACTTGGTGGTCCTCTACACCACATTCCTCATCAGTTAAAAATAAAATGAATTGGTACATGTCTAACGAAAAGCTTGCTGCAATTCTTTGTGACAATCCCCACAAGTTTGAGAAAATATGGTACCCCTGGATTGCATCTTTCTTTCCTCCAAACTTTGATAAATCCCTTTTACACTTACGATGCATTCTTACAAAATGTTCTATACGTATACTAATGAACTCTAACCCCCCCCCTTTTTTTTATTTGAATGTCAATTTATTTCTCTTCACACTGGTGGGATTTGCCATGCGATTTGACAGTTCCGCATGACAAGTGGCACCTCATTGCCTGCAATGGAACCGTTCAAATGAGTCGCAGCGACTTCGAAAAAGGTTCCATCAGTACTTTTTTCCAGTTTCACTGCAACTTGCATTGACTTCTGTTAAATGAAGTCACAAGCCACAGTGAAATCGGATGTACAAATTGCACTGATGTGCAGCTTTGAAATTGCATTGAAGTAGCCCCATTTCAAAGCCGAACCTGTGTGAACCAGGGGTAATTGGCATTCAAAAGGGGCTACTACACTTCAGTATAGTGGAACCCTTGCCCAAAAAAACATGAAATACTGTATCAAATTTGCCTGAACTGCAAACACATAAAAACTATTTCAAATATGACCACACACAAACATTCAAAGCATTCAGAAATAAAGACTAACCCATTGTTAAGTAGTTGGTAAATAACAATCCCATTTATCTTTGCTACTTCAGTATGTAGTCCTGATGCAGCCACATACATTGTTAAAGATATGATAGATTTACAGGTGCCAGAGGTAAATCTAAATGAACATTAATATTTGCCTTCATGTTCAATTTTCAGGTCAGATTCACAATAGCTGAGTTTTACCCAATGATAACCATACATAATACCAAAGAAAATATTTACAGTATCTCACAAAAGTGAGTACACCCCTCACATTTTTGTAAATATTTTACTATATCTTATTATGTGACAACACTGAAGAAATGACACTTTGCTACAATGTAAAGTAGTGAGTGCACAGCTTGTATAACAGTCTAGATTTGCTGTCCCCTCAAAATAACAACACACAGCTATTAATGTCTAAACCGCTGGCAACAAAAGTGAGTATACCCCTAAGTGAAAATGTCCAAATTTGGCCCAATTAGCCATTTTCCCTCCCTGTTGTCATGTGACTCGTTAGTGTTACAAGGTGACAGGTGTGAATGGGGAGCAGGTGTTTTACATTTGGTGTTATCACCCTCTCTCATACTGGTCACTGGAAATTCAACATGGCACCTCATGGCAAAGAACTCTCTGGGGATCAGTGTAAATTTGCTGTCCTCTCAAAATAACTCAACACACAGCCATTAATGTCTAAACCGCTGGCAACAAAAGTGAGTACACCCCTAAGTAAAAATGTCCAAATTAGACCCAAAGTGTCAATATTTTGTGTGGCCACCATTATTTTCCAACACTGCCTTAACCCTCTTGGGCATGAAGTTCACCAGAGCTTCACAGGTTGCCACTGGAGTCCGCTTCCACTCATCCATGACGACATCACGGAGTTGGTGGATGTTAGAGACCTTGCGCTCCTCCACCTTCCATTTGAGGATGCCCCACAGATGCTCAATAGGGTTTAGGTCTGGAGATATGCTTGGCCAGTCCATCACCTTTACCCTCAGCTTCTTTAGCAAGGCAGTGGTCGTCTTGGGGGTGTTTTTAGGGTTGTTATCATGTTGAAATACTGCCCTGCAGCCCAGTCTCCGAAGAGAGGGGAGCATGTTCTGCTTCAGTATGTCACAGTAAATGTTGGCATTCATGGTTCCTTCAATGAACTGTAGCTCCCCAGTGCCGGCGGCACTCATGCAGCCCCAGACCATGACACTCCCACCACCATGCTTGACTGTAGGCAAGACACACTTGTCTTTGTACTCCTCAACTGGTTGCAGTCACACACGCTTGACACCATCTGAACCAAATAAGTTTATCTTGGTCTCATCAGACCACAGGTTCCATGTCGTTAGTCTGCTTGTCTTCAGAAAACTGTATGCAGGCTTTCTTGTGCATCATCTTTAGAAGAGGCTTACTTCCGGGACGACAGCCATGCAGACCAATTTGATGCAGCGTGCGGCGTATGGTCTGAGCACTGACAGGCTGACCCTTCAACCTCTGCAGCAATGCTGCCAGCACTCATACGTCTATTTACCAAGGACAACCTCTGGATAGCTGAGCATGTGCACCCAACTTCTTTGGTTGACCATGGCAAGGCTTGTTCTGAGTGGAACCTGTCCTGTTAAACCACTGTATGGTCTTGGCCACCATGCTGCAGCTCAGTTTCAGGGTCTTGGCAATCTTCTTATAGCCTAGGCCATCTTTATATAAAGCAATAATTCTTTTTTTTAGATCCTCAGAGAGTTCTTTGCTATGAGGTGCCATGTTGAATTTCCAGTGACCAGTATGAGAGAGTTAGGGTGATAACACCAAATGTAACACACCTGCTCCCCATTCACACCTGACACCTTGTAACACTAACGAGTCACATGACAACGGGGAGGGAAAATGGCTAATTGGGCCCAATTTGGACATTTTCACTTAGGGGTATACTCACTTTTGTTGCCAGCGGTTTTGACATTAATGGCTGTGTGTTGTTATTTTGAGGGGACAGCAAATCTAGACTGTTATACAAGCTGTACACTCACTACTTTACATTGTAGCAAAGTGCAGCTTCTTCGGTGTTGTCACATAAAAAGATATAATAAAATATTTACAAAAAATGTGAGGGTGTACTCACTTTTGTGAGATACTGTAGTTTACCTGGAAACCTTTATGATCTTACCTCTCTCATGTAGTTCTTCTCTCTTGCACTTGACATAAACTCTTGCACAGATCGAAGCCCAAGTCTGTATAGTGACACTGTATCCTGGCACTGCAAACATTGCTGCAAAGTGTCCGTAATGTTTCCCATAATCCCAGCCCTGCATAAAAATAATATCTACATTTCAAGGACACATTTCAAGCATTATTTCCAAAAATTAAAAGGTCAATGCTATATTAAAAGGGGAGAAAAAAAAACCTGCATATTTAAAGCTTCAATATTAACAATTTTAGAAATAAAATGAAAAAAAACTGAGCTAATTCTTAAACACTTACATAAAGCCTTTATTTACTGTAAAATGAATATTATAGAGAAAGGCTTCACTGTACCTACTCTTCCTCCTTATCCAAGCCTTCTCCAGGCCCTTCTTGCAATTAATGTGCTTCTGTTCCCCTATCTGTCCCTTCCTTGAACCCTGTATTCATCCAGCAAGCTTGTGCTTATATTCTCCTTCATACTGCGTTATGCAGTGCTATAAAGCATAGAATAAGGATGCTTTGCAAAGTGCAAAAACCAAACAACTATAAAATACTGCTTACATGAAAGTAAAGTAAAATAATGACACCACTGTCTGAACTTGCTGAATATGTACACTAAGCCAGTACAACATCTTTGGCTGTATACATTTTGAATAGTCAAAATGCAGTGAAAACAGCCTCACTCCAGAGCAACAGCATCCAACACATAACATGTCAACAGTAAAAACCAGGATTTCACAGTCTGTGTACTTTACCGATGTTATTTTTTTTTTTTTACTTATTATTCAAAATTACCTAAGCATATCAGGAAAGTTGTCTTGAATAAATACAAGCATATCACATTGATTTCTGAAGTCCAAAATGACAAACATAACAATGGAAAGAGTAGTCACGTCAAGGTACAAGTGGTGACAGCTAATGACAGTAACATTAAATCAAGGCCAAGGGTAAAGGCCCGGTTCATACATAAGAGTGAAACAGGCTACTGCAAGATATTAGAGAGGCAAAATAAAGAGGAAGGTGGATTTAAAAAATTAGGGAGAAAAGAGAAACATGAAGGGGGTGAGACAGAAGACGGAGGCGATCATGGGCATCTCATAGCATAATGAACAAACCATGACCATGGTGACCTGTTGGTTTAAAGTTCGAGATGGTGGTGATCGAAAGGCCCCCGAAAGATTTTTTTTTTAAGATGATACTTTCCTAAGTTGTAAAAAGTATGAATACAATAACAATACCAATAAAACTATTTTAACCCTGTACAGAGTCCGTGGTCCTTTATAGTTCATATGTACATCCATTACAAAGAGAAGCCTGGCCATACAATACAAAGTCAGAGGTATCTGAGGGAAGTAGATGCAATAAGACATGGTTTAGCAGGAACCCAGTGAAGTTAAAAGGATAAGTTCACCCTTGTAAAAAAATTAAATAAATGCACATCTTTTTACAAGTAAAAAAAATGTGTATTTTTTACTAGGAGCCTGGAAAGAATTGTACCTACGATCAGCAGATTCTGGGAGAAATGCAGGGCTCCTGCAGACTGTCAGTGTAAGCTGACTGCTTATACCTTGTACAGGCAGGCAGTTACACACTAACAGGAAGAGACAATGAAATACCTAGAGCTTTCAACAGCACCCTGGTAGTTCATTGAGAACTACAATCCAACAGCCATAAAGGCTGTCTGTAACTTGTAGTTCTCACATTCACAAAAGTCTGTGAATGAATGACGTGGGCAGAGCACTGCACGGCTGCGTTTTTTTTTAAATTGTAACAGCGGGTGCGGGGAGAGTATCCCCAGCTCACTGTCACAACAGCTCCTACAACAATAACATGTTACACCCTGAATACGGGTGTAACATGTAATATGTTACAAAAGGTGAGCTTATCCTTTAAATAGTAAGAAGAAAGTTGGTCCAAGGCCTCCAAATTAAAGCTTTTAGGAGATCCACTAGTAGTGTACGTAAGTTGGTAAAGCGGGAGAGCTGTATTAATCAGTGGTTTCCATTCCGAGAGGGTTGCTAGAGAGGACCTCTTCCAGGTGATTAATCACTTACATACTGGACACTTTCATCCCCTTCCTGTCCAAATTTTGGATTTCAGAGCTGTCACACTTTGAATGCCAATTAGTCAATCATGCAACACTGTACACAAATTAAATTTGTATCATTGTTTTGATGCAGATAGAGATTTTAGTGGTATTTTAGTGGTAAGTGTTACTAAACCCAGGACCCTGCATTCACTATATCTGGTCTTACACAGTACACAGAACATGGAAATTCAATTATTTTGTTAAATATAAACTGCTAAATACCTTTTCCCCATCAGCAGTATATAGTAGACTTTGGACTTCTATCAGTGTCTGTTTAAAGCTTGTAGGAGGAAATTTCATTCTCCTCTGACTGTCCTATGAGGCTGCCGGACCCCTGACCCTCTGTCTGGACAGTGCTGATTGGCCATGTGCCGATCACATGCACCCCCTCAGAAAAAAAAAAACTCTCTAGCAATACACACTAAACTGAACATGTGCAGAGTGCCCCCAATTCTCTGTACTATTGGGAAATGGATTGGGGATAGTAGAACGAAGGGAAGGATTAGAGAAGACAGGATCAAACAGCCTTTTTTACACAATGCAGAGAATTAACCCCTTAGGTTCCACAGTAGAACAAGCATGCTTTACTGCATATACAGATTGATTTTCCTGTTGAGGGGTTTAGTAACACTTTAATCACCATTGCTTTTTTTTTTTTTTTTTTTTTTTTGCTATATAAACAAAAAATACATAAAATTTGAAAAAAAAAAAATTTCTTAGTTTGTGTTATACAAATTTGCAAATAAATAATCTCTTTCTTCATAAATTTAGACCAAAATGTGTTCTGCTACATTTCTTTGTTAGAAATAACCCAAATCAGTGGGTTATTATAGAGATTATACAATCTATGGTACATATATTTGCAAAATTGATTAGTCTTGATGTACTGAGGGGCTATCTCATTTCTTAAGATCCTAAAATGCCAGGACAGTACATATACCCTTCAAAATAACTCCTTTTTGGACACCCCAGAGTATTTAGTAAGAGGCATGGTGAGTTTTTTTAAGTTGTACAGTTCTGACAAAATTTTTTTGGAAAATGAAGAAATTGAATAAAAATTTGTTTTGTTTCACATTTTTTTCTTTTTACATACTGTCACCAGAGCACTACAGCATCACCATATGACTAATGTGGCAGTAATCAGGGACACTGACTGGTGGCAGTATGTAAAAAAAAAAAAAAAAAAAATCACAGTGGTGATCACTATACAAGCAATAATTTTGATGACAGGCATCCATTCATGTGCCATTGTGTACAATTGTAATAGCTGTGATTGGCCACATCTATCACATGGTACAGGTGTGCTGTGACTGGCCCTGTACCATGTACCATGTGATCTCTGTGACCAATCACAGAGATCAAAATAGTACACAATGAATGGCTATGCCAAAAAGCCATTGTGTACATCATGAGATCGTTGTGATTGGTCACAGCGATCACATGATACCAGGGCGAGCCTGGTAGAATGATCTGTGTTCTGCTGTGCCCATTGAACACAGAGGGCGACAGATTGCGATGCTGCGCAGCCCCTAGGGTGCGCACGAGGCACGCAAGTGGGAGGACATCAAATGACGTACACCCAGGATAATGGTGCTCCTGCTCAGCTGTATTATTATAAAAGGCTGGACTGGAGGTGCTTAAAATACTCTTTTTGGTGCAAAAGGTCAGTATATCCAGTAGCTTTTTTTGGTATGATAGCTAACTGCTATGTCCTCCACCAGCCCCATCAGACAGACCTTAGGACACTGAGCATTTTGGAGACCTACAGCTGACTTGAGAAAAATTCACATACTTGTGACCAAAATGTTTTTTCCAGGGACACAACCACAAGGCATGAAAGAAGTCTTGACGATGTAAGCGAAAACAGAGAGGAGTGTGTCTAATCCCTAGGATATACATTTGTTAGAGTGTATAATATATTTGATAAAACAGCTTAAGTTGTATAAGCCTATACTTATTACTGATGTCATACAGTATATGTTTAGTCAAAATCTTCGCAGTCTTCTTCAGAGAGCCGAGGAATTACTTTATGCCATTTAGATCTACCTCTAGGGGAAGATATCAACCTTTTGTTAAGAGGTTCCAAATAGTACCCAGATATTTGTTTGGTCTCCGCTGAGGCTAGTAACAGTTTTTCTAAGGGTGGTCTGTTGGATTGTTTCTGTTGGAACCCCAAACTCTGTGTTGTAGGAAAATTCTTCATTTGGCTCTTCTGAAATAATTGATGCAAAAACTTAAGACCCCTGGAGGACCAATAGCCCACACTGGGTATTGCAAGGAATTCAGGAAGACGGGAATTACTCCATTCAGGGTTGTTAATGGAAGAGGCCCAGTCAGTGTGATAAATAAATGAGTTAACATACTGAAGGGTCTTCAGAGAGGTTCTCAGTATATATCCCTTAGTTTGTCTGTAGACAGTGTTGTGTAAGGGTTCAAAGAAGGATATACCTGCTGCATCTGTTGCTGTACAAGCCTTATTCCTGCGTTATCACCGCTTAGCTTAAGCCAAACATGAATGGGTATTAATTGGGCTATCAGTGTTGACTTTAGATACTACAACATAGCTGGACATCAACATTCTGCTGCACTATCTTTTTGGATAAAATGGAGAAAAAACAGTACAACTGTTTCAGCTGAGCCAGTATAGCATTTAGCCAGATTCAAGCTTTATATTGCAACGTCATTGTGAACATGGGTGCTTGTTTGCATGAGAAATGCTTTTTCCCCTATAGAAGCAAAGGCAAATGGGACTGAAAAGGCAGCTTGAAGAAAACTAGAAGATCAAAAGCAGGTAATAAGTTTTTTTTTATATACACAGGTTTTTTCTATCAAAGAATAGATTTTGGAAGGGGGTGATGTCATTGTAAATTAAGGTTATATTTCTTTAGGAAAATATGAATGCATTTAAAGATTTGGAAAGAT